>NC_057418.1:8085604-8685604 GCF_019320065.1 Cervus canadensis | reverse complement strand
TTAGTTAATTATTCTGTGGGAGAAGTTTTGCTTGTCACTTCCCTGAGTATATGTCAAATTGTCTTGATTTTGAATTAACATTATGAGAAAGACTCTTAATTTAAAATTAGTATATATAGTGTTAAATATATATATCCTATATATATATGTAGAATTATTATAATATCAGTTTATAAAGGAAAAGTAACTTTTTGTAGTATACTATCTTTTGTCTGAAATCAAAATGACTAGTAAATTCAATTACAAGATTTAATTCATCTTTATACTTTCTTTACTATGTTTTTATGAGACACAGTCAACAAACAAGTTGACTCATGTGTTGAACAGAAATTAGTAGTAGCCTGAGTGACATTTTCATATTTTTTTGGTTACACATGCAGAGTAAAGATAGGTCCAAAGCATATGGTCAAAGTGATCCAAGGAGGAGCTTAGGCTCAGTCTTGGTTCATCACTATTCTCAGATAATTATTTGGAGATTATTAAAGAAAATTAAGTATCGTTTTTACAAGCTTAAATGGCCCATGGTTTCAGATTAAACTAGAATAATGTGACGAAGAAGACCCACAGTTACTTTACTGCTAAGATGAACATGTAATTTACCAGCATAATTGTTGGGATACTGCTAGTAAAAGAGTGCTCATTCCTTATTCTGGATTTTTCAGGGCAAACCAGAATGAATAATTACCTAATTTATTGCCCGCTTGTTTTCACTTTCTAAACTCCTCAAGTTTAGAAAGACTTGCTACTTTTTTAGACACTCCTGGACTTTCTTATAATCTGACTGTTTTTGTGGCTAAGAAGAGTACTGTGTTGGACTCCAAGAAGATTACATGGGATGCAAAATCTCTTTGTCTCTCTTTGTCTCTCTCAATTTTTAAGAAATTGTGCATCTCCTTTGTTATGTCTCGTTTGATAAATGTGTAACATGCTGACCAACCTTGCAAATGAAAGTTTCACAAGTTTATTTCTATAATTACTGAAACATAAATGTAAGAAGATAAGGAAAAGTTCCTCTTGATAGTACCTCATTCTTCATTTTTATCTTTTCTCATGTGCAGTATTTGTTTCCCACTCCAGAGATGTCCCTATATTTCTTTCTTCCTTCGCAATTTATACTGCTTCTTACTGGGGAAAAAAAAAAAAAGAAAATGGGAAACATCAATCATTTTGATTAAGCTCTTGTTGTGTCTACAACCTTGTTTTGAAGCCATACCAGCAGAAATTCCAGATAACCTAATTATTCAAAATAACAGATTGTATAATAGAATTCTCACTATAACTTAAGAATTTAGACTGTTATTTTTCCTATATTATTAAGTAACTTAATCTCTAAAGCTTGATTATTTCTATAGTTGTTCTAACCATTTTATGTTTTCTTTAAGGGGGGTAACAATGGATGTTGGTATGACAAAGTTTGAGACCAAAACGAAAGTTATTACATTAATGGATGCTCCAGGCCATAAGGATTTCATTCCAAATATGATTACAGGAGCAGCCCAGGTACCAGATATTTCCTTAACCAAAGTACAGTGAATGTAAATAAAATTTCCTGATGCTGAGGTTATAATTCTAGGATTATAACTTGAAATACTAAAGTTCTAACCTTTTAAAAAATTTGAAAAAAATAGAGAAATATTGTATTTTTCATTGTCTATTTATTGGTACTGTATAAAACCTTAGAATTGTAATTTATTACAAAGTAGTAAATGTATAAAAGCCACAAGTTTCTTTAGTAAAAATAATGGTAGGGGCTTGATGAGGCATAACTTTGTATTTCATTTATTAATAAATTGGAGTGAATATTTCAATATAAGCCTTTTTGTTACATTTATATTAGTATTCGAGTCCTGTATCTTTTTAAAGAGCTTATTTATGCAGAAATAGGGAACCTTGGGAGTTTTCCCCCTGTGGTCTTAATGGAATTAAATGTACATGATTCTTAATAAGGGTACTGAAAAAAAAATTCAAAGATAATAACTCTAAATAATTAAAACATTGAAAATAGCATTAGACATATGGAACACTGATTTCTTCTGTAATAGATGATTATTAGAAAATATGGAGAGTTCATAACACAATTATTTGTCTCTGTTTACTTAGGTTTTAATTTTATGTTTTTCTTCCTTTGCCCAGTTATCATAATTGTTATGTAATCAAACATGGGAAGGTTTTATTCTTTATGTCATTATTTTTTTGACCACATGCTAGTACTTTCTTCTCTTTAAAGTTTTTAATCCATCTGTGTGACTCCTTTGATTTGCTTGTGTTTGATGTCATGTTAGAGTCTTCCTTTAAAATCTGAGCTGCACAATTACTTCAGTAGTCTGTCCTTTGAATTCAAATGCTGTGACACTGTTTCTAGCTTAGTTTTTTTTTTTTTTTTCGTTTTTTAGGCAGATGTAGCTGTTTTAGTTGTAGATGCCAGCAGGGGAGAGTTTGAAGCTGGATTTGAGACTGGGGGACAAACACGAGAGCATGGCCTCTTGGTTCGTTCTCTTGGAGTGACCCAACTCGCAGTTGCCGTCAATAAAATGGATCAGGTATTTTTTTTTTTTTTGGATCAGGTATTTAAAAGCGTTTTGAGTATTCATTTTAGATGCTGATTAAGATGATGTTCTGCCTTGTTGATGACCTCAGGTGTGACTGGTATACATTTTCTTAGCCCAGTTGTCATATTTTAAAGAATAAATACATGATGCTGATTTTAAAATGAGGTATTAGTAGTATTAAGCAAGAAGATAAATTTTTACTTTCAGAATTAACTTATAAATCTTAAAATCATTTTTAAGATAAATAAATAATAAATTAATTAAGATAAATAAATAAATGAAAATGCTTTATTTATTCTGTTATGAGGAAAACCTGAAATAAACTATATTTCCAGCCTCCCCCTCCTGCACATTTTTAACTTTTCATTTTGTACTTCCACTCAGTTTATTTTTGCACATAAAAATCTTTTTCTTTATAACATTGGATTCTAGTCTGCTTCATTATCTACTTTTTTCAAAAAATTGGCAATATTCTTGTTTTTGTTTCTAAGTGACTAATACTTTTTATGTAAAGAGGTTTTTACAGCTTTATTCTAGTATATTTTGAAGATATACTTTATTCAGACAGCTCCCTACTTTTGAATGTTTTCAGTTTTGTGCGTGTATTTAGAAATAGTTTATTCTGTGGAAATTTCTGGGCCTAAGGATATATATGTTTTTAAGTCTTGTTGTACATGATCAGAAGGGTTTCCCAGGTGGTGCTAGTGCTAAAGAACCCACCTGTCCATGCAGGAGACATAGGAGATGTGAGTTTGATCCCTGGGTCTGGAAGATCCCCTGGAGGAGGGCATGGCAGCCCACTCCAGTTTTCTTGGCTGGGGAATCCCGTGGACAGAGGAGCGTGGCAGGCTACAGTCCTCATGGTTGCAAAAAGCTGGATATGACTGAAGTGACTTAGCCCACACACATGGACGCACATTCTTTGTGTATTTATTTATCACTTGTATTTTTTTGAATTTGTATAATTTGATTTTTTTAAAGTTTTAAAACTGAGTGATTTGTAAGCATTATTTATTAAAGACATTACTATTTCCTTTTAATTTCTTTCTTTATGCATAGGCATTTTCTTATCCTGGGATCAAATACATATTCACCTAAATTTTCTACATAGTTCTTTTATGGTATCATCATTACATATACCTTTTATTTTTCCCCCAACATTTTAGTATGAAAATATTCAGACATAAAGCAAAGTTGGAAGAATTTTACAGTAGACACCCAGAATATACCTCCTACATAATATTCTTCCACTTGCTTGATCTCATTTTTGTCTGTCTACCCCTGTGTCCATCCATTAATCCATCTTATTTTGACACGACTTTCCATGTAACTTACAAGTTATAGTCATTTTTACATTTACCCCTGAATACTATAGCATGGGAATAGTTACCTAGAATTCATATCACATATGTATATATACTAAGACATCTAGTTGACTTGAGTAGGTGTCAGTAATTTTATGTTATTTCATTTGGTCAAGCAATTGGTCCAAGCACAAATTTAATAAGTAACTCACTTTTTCTCCTCACATTTGAATTCACTTTTAGAGGTAGCCCACTCCAGTATTCTTGCCTAGAATATCTCATGGACAGAGGAACCTGTTGGGCTACAGTCCATAGGTTACAGAGTTGGACATGACTTAGCAGCTGAACAACAAAAACAAAATTAGCATACACAAAAAATTCTGTTTTGGTGTTTGTTTCCAGGCTTTCTGTTGTAGGAAAAGCTACTTTTCAATCATTTTAATAGTAAGATCTGACATTCTGAGCTTTAATTTTAAGTAGATTTCATATTTTCATAGATTTTATAATTATATTTCACAGTTTTAATTATTTATATTTTATTTCAGAAATTAAAATTTTTTATATATAGCATGGTCTTCTGCATAGTTTTAAAAATAAATTGGATCTTTTTCAGGTTAATTGGCAACAAGAAAGGTTTCAAGAGATTACTGGAAAACTTGGGCACTTTCTTAAGCAAGCAGGTTTTAAGGTAAGATAATTTTATTTGGTTACTTTTCTTAAGTCTCATCTTACTGATATGAGAGAAAAAACTACTTTGATATTCTTGTCTTGTTCAGTGTGTTTAATCCTTTTTGTTTTTATTTATCCCTGGTATTATATGTATCTTAGGTTCTTTGGATTACTTTGTTTTAGAAAATTGCATAAATTGGCTTGGATTTAGTATAAGTAGAAGACTTTTTCTCCACTTATTAGATGTATTGGTTTAGGGAGGTCACAGAGGAGTGTAGAAACAAGTAGAGAAATACCTCCAGCAAAAGTATGAAATATACCTATGTTACTAGCTAAAAATGCGTGAGTGTTTTGGAACAGACTTGTAAGTTTCCCACAAAATAAAAAAGGTTGGAAACTGTTGGATCAGATAACAGCAGGGCAGTAGTTCTATGATTTAAGTTACTTTTTGAAAAGTACATTGTTACTTTTGCAAACTTGATACAGTTATGGTAATAGTGAACCTTTTAGCTTTTTAAAAATAATGTTGTACTGGGAATTCTCTGGCTGTATGGTGGTTAGAACTCCTTGCTTCCAGTGCAGGGGACATGGGTTCAATCCTTGGTTGTGAAACTAAGATCCCACATGCCTAAGGCACAGGCAAGAAAAAAAAAAGGTAAACAACGTTTTGAGTTTCATGTGTTCAATCCTTTTTTATAGGAAAGTGATGTAGCTTTTATCCCTACAAGTGGTCTCAGTGGTGAAAATCTAATCACAAGATCTCAATCAAGTGAACTTACAAAATGGTATAAAGGACTATGTTTATTAGAACAAATTGGTAAGACTACTGCCATATTAATTTTAATACTTTATAAACTTGATAGTAATTATTATTTAGAGTTCTTTATAGAGGACAGTGATTTATGTGAAAATGGATAGTGTTTATACTCAGGAATGAGATTACCAGTTTTAGAATTATATGAATATTCAAATTGGTGTCAAATTTTTCTTGTTTAATTAATGCATACTCCACCTACCTCACACACTGTTGTGAAATTAAATAAGAAATGTGTGAAAACATTTCACAAACTACAAAGTATTATATGAATCACAGTCAATTTGCTATTAGTATTAAAAATATTTTCTAGGAGACATAGGAGTATAGTGGACTCATTGGACATGAATCAAAAATTACTTTTAAATTAAATCTTTCTATATTTACCATTTTTTCCCAGATTCCTTCAAGCCTCCTCAAAGATCTATAGATAAGCCTTTTAGATTATGTGTATCTGATGTTTTCAAAGGTAAGTGCTACCTCTGTTGGCCTTCTCCAGTATGACCCCTGCTTTTCCATTTTCTCTTGATCTCTGTTGTTGGACGAAATTATGATGTTGTCTTCAGATTCTCCCTTCTTTATGCTAGTGGTACATAATTCTAGTTACTTAATGCCCCCACCCAGAAAAATCTTCAGTTTACTTACCATTTCCTCATATCTTACTTAGGCTTCCCTTGTGGCTCAGCTGGTAAAGAATCCGCCCGCGATGCGGGAGACTTGGGTTCGATCCCTGGTTTGGGAAGATCCCCTGGAGAAGGGGAAGGTTACCCACTCCAGTATTCTGGCCTGGATAGTTCCATGGATTGTATAGTCCATGGGGTCGCAAAGAGTCAGACACAACTGAGTGACTTTCACTTTCACTTGTATATCTTACTCATCTTCCAAGGGTAAAAAAAAACTAGTTTTTTATCTTTCTAGCCTTGTAGTTTTGTTTTTTCTCCCTTTAGATTCCTTTAGTTTCTGTATCCTTCAGCCAAACTGGATCATTCAGTGTTTCTTAATCATATAGGGTTTTTATTGCCACTGTGTCTACCCATCTTGTGCTCTTCTCTCTCTTCACTTGTTCATTTCCTACCCATATGTAGCAGTTTTGGTCAGGAAATAGATGTGACACATAGGTAAAATAGGAAGTTTAATATAGAGAATTATTAATATGATAAAAAAGAGTGACTGTAAGATACCAGGGACTATATGGGACCCTAGGACTGATGATGTGAACCCAAGGAAGGACAAACTTAGAAGAGGTGTTAGAGGAGGTATTGTATTAAATGTCTAAGAATACATCTAATTTAATGTTTACAAGGCCTTACATAAAAAATATAACATGGAAATGAAATAAAAGTTCTTAATAAATAGAAGAATATAATGTACTTAACATATTGGAATAATCAGGATGGTAAAGATGGCAGCTATTCCCCAAATTTTCATTACCACAGAGTGGGCAGTAAAGAGTAGATTCGGAACTGAGCAGCTATAAATTGACAGTTTGGAGGTGATAAGTGAGGTCGTCCACACACATACCCTAAGGTGTTCCTCTGTGGTCTCTGTGTGTGCTCTCGTTGCATTTTTCATGCAGTGTTATACTTGTTTCTGTGCTGTTTATTTCCTTTAGATTATGAACTCCTTGAGAGCAAGTACTGTCACTTCTATTTCAATATTTGCAGCACCTAGCCCAGTGGTTGGCATATAACACATACTTAATAAATGTTTAATAAATGAATAAATGAAGGTGCTTCACAAAAATCATTCAGTGAAATTGAAATTTATTATTATCATCTTCCAGCATTCTAGTAGAAGAGAAATTATGGTAATGCTTTTCAAAATGCTACTATTATCTATTTAAAAAATAAGATGAGCTTAATTCTTTTTCTGACTAACAGCCTTTGCTGACTACTTTTTACCCCCTCTTCTTTCTTCAGGCTGCTCCCTGGCTTCCGCCTGCATTGCCTCCTCAGTGTTCCCACTGAGGTTATCAAATGACTCCTTGGTTGCCAGCGTCAGTATGCCTTTTTCAGTTCTGTCTTACTTCCATCTTACTTGAATTTGGCATTTCCTCTGAGGCTGCTAGCCACATCCACCCTGAATCTTTTCCCCCTTGGTTTCCGTGACCCACTTTCTCCTGCTCCACTGTTTGACCTCTCGCTATCGCCTCTGGCCTCCTCTTTCTCTGTCCTTTAACTTGTGTTCTGTCACTTCACTTCTCTTACTCTGCACGCTTCTTTTGACCAACATCCATGATTTCTTCTATCTCCTACATCTTGATGCACCCCAAATCTTCCACCCAAACCTGTTCTCACCCTGCAGATACATCTGCTGACTGCTGCTGGGCATCTCCACAGGGAGTGTGCTCCCAGGGCTCCATTCTCGTGGATTTGGTATGATTGGGGCCCCCTTGAATGCATCTTCTTCACCTGTCTGCCTTGCAAACACTTCAGATTCACCAAAGCTAAAATGAATCTTGTTCTTTAATTTTCTATCTCACGGTTAATACACATCATCTCAGATTTCTCTTATTTTGCCATTATTCCCCACTTACCTTATCACCTTAAATCTGTCATACCTTATTCTCAGATTCTTGAGTTTCTTCTCTTTTTACAGTTAACATATGTATTTCAGTCAACCTCTCCACTCTGACACACAAATACCATCATGTTACTTCTCCATTTCACAGTTCTTCACTAGTTTCCAGTTACTTAGCTGAGGATGAAATTCAAACCCTAAGCATGATTTATGAGGCACCATTATTATTTGTTCTGTGTCTGCATCCTTTGCTACCTCTCTTGGCTTCCCCTCATTATTCCATACGGTCCCGTACAGATTCCATGTTGGTGACATGTGGGTCTTAGCACACCCCACGTCCGTTTATGACTGTGCCTTTGTGCACTCCTACAGTCTGCCTGCTAGACTCCTGACTCTTTCTCTTCTAAGTGCCTGGCTGAAGTGTAGTCATTGCCCATTATCAGGGATTCTTGGACGCATCTTGTTTTGTTTCTGTTGCACATTATAAATAACTTTTGCCTTGGGACAGTGTAATTATTTTTGCCTTTCTCTTCACTGGTATAAACTCCTTCTAGGTAGAGGCTTATATTTTTATCTCTTTATTCCCAGAGTTTAGCACAATGCCTGGTATTTAGTAAGCATTAATAAATATTTGAAGAAGGAATTCCTACCTTTTCTTATATAAATATTTTTATTTATAAGAAAATAGAATGTGGTGTACCATATTTAGTAGATACATTAAAAATTCTGAAACAATCATTGCTTAATGTTCATTGAACTGCTGCTTTCATATAACTAGTAGGAAATGGTGGCACTAGTGGTAAAGAACCCACCTGTCAATTCAGGAGACGTAAGAGAGGCGGGTTCGACCCAACGGGTCAGGAAGATCCCCTGGAGGAGGGCGTGGCAGCCCACTCCAGTATTCTTGCCTGAAGAATCCCAGGGACGGGGGAGCCTCGTGGGATGCAGTTCATAGGGTCGCAAAGAAGCAGACACAGCTGAAGTCGGTTAGCATAGCATGCAGGGAACTAAGTATAGCCAGCAGTGTGAAACATCAGATGATACGTTAAGTAAACCATAACAAAATTGTGGCATGTTTTGCAGATCAAGGATCTGGATTTTGTGTAACTGGCAAAATTGAAGCTGGTTATATCCAAACTGGTGACCGACTACTAGCAATGCCTCCTAATGAAACTTGTACTGCAAAAGGTATTCCTCTGCAAAATTCTTTTGTTAAACAACCCTTACATTGAGACAGCAAATTTTTAAAAGTAGTTTAGTTATTAACTCCAGAGTAAATAACCTCTTACTGAAATTGTAACTGACTGTCAAAATGATACCAACTGTTAAAGATAAAAATGTGAAAACATTAAACGATTTTTTTCGGTTGTGACTATGTGTGTATAAATGTATATATAACATTCTTACTGTGGTAGCATTTTTCTTTTTTCTTGACATTGATTTGAGAATCCTGGATAAGACTGAACCAGATGTACAGACACCTGTCAGATACATTTAAAACAGTGTTCAGTAGCAGAAATTAAGTCTGACCCCATCCTGGCACTGAACAGTCAGTCGCAAAGCAGACTGCTACAGTCTGTTGTTTTGAAATGTGTATTTCAGAATTACTATGTTATCAATCTATATCATGTTTATACCCCCAAAATTTTTTTACAGGAAGACCTAAGTAAGAAAATAAGATGCAAATGCAGAGAATCCTGATGTTGAAAAGAGAAATTGAGCTAGTTTTAAATGCCACAATTACTGCTTTTGCACGCATGACTTTTCATAATAGCTAGTAACTGTTTCTTTCTTCTAATCATTTGACCGTGTGTACATATTCTTCTTTTTTGAATTCTACTTTTAAGTTTATAATTCTGTTCTTACCTTAATCTAGCTTCCAACTAAATTTCTGACTTCAACATTAAACTGAAGATCTTTATACTGTAAATATTTGTAACAATTTTAAGCTAATTATAACCTACTGGTAATGTTAAAATTTAAAACATTTTTTCTACTTTTCCTTCTGTTTATTGTTGTTTAGTTGCTGAGTCATGTCCGTCTGTTACTCTTATTTGTAGTTTATAACCAGAGTTGTACCTAACTAGCTTATGAATTCAAATGTATGTTTTTTGAATTGCTCTGTTTACTTTAAAAACTGCTTCCTTAAGGATTAAGAAGAAATTAATGAATATCTGCTAGGTAACAGACTTTAATCTAAATTTAAGGATGAATAAGGGTATGAAAGCCAAAGTTACTTTACACTTTTTAAAAAGGAATCATTTTTCATAATCCTGTTATTTGCAAGTTTAAATCTCTGCTTTTGTCTCTTAAAGTGGTCAAGAGCTGAAATACTTTTGAAATGCTGGTTTCTTTATATGTTAAGGAGCTTTTTAAGAATAGGAAATTTTTTTATATAATCATTTAGACATGAATTCAAACCGTGATCATAAACCATGGTCATGGACCTAACAGATTGGCTCCTTTGTGAACTTCCAAATTATAATTTGGTCACTTCTGAGAGTTCCATGTTCTTTGTCTCTTCCCATCCTGTTTCTACCCCACCAGAAAAATTCCAACCACTTCTCTTTAGTCCAGTGGTTCTTAAAGGAAAGCCATGTCAGGAGCACCGCTTCACTCTGTGAGAATCACCCTTCTTCCCCAGTTTCCCACTCTAATGCTTTTGCTTGGTTTACTTGATTGTTTAATGCAACTTCTATCTGAACACTTTAAGTACTGCTGTGGCTCACTAACCAGTAATATCCTAAAAAAGAGAACTGACTGAATCTGCTACCAACAAATGGAAATTCTAAATTACATTTTCATTTAGAGTGTTAAAAAAGAACTTACTCCAATGAAAAATGTTCTTAAGAAAGTAAATATCACTGTATAGGACAGTATAGCATGTTTGGGGGAAGGAAATCAGATTATATGTTATCTTGAGAAAATTTTATAATTGAACTTCTAGTATGAAAACTCTTAATTCTAATCTGAAGGCAATCTTTAGTCTGTGAGTAGCTCCTGATTTCAATTCCACATTTCAAACCGAAAATCACATATGGTCATTTTAAATTTACATGAAAAAACTAAATTTAATTAGTTTAAATTGTAACCAGCATTTAAAAATATCATAATTGTTGACATTTTGGGAGTCAGGAACCTCTTTGATACTTTGATGAAAGTTATGGCCCCTCTTCTCAGATTAATGCAGATGTACACCTACATGAAATTTTGAATAAAGCTTTAGGTTGTCTCAGAGCCCTTAAAGTTCTCCTTGAACTCTCAGAGAGTCTCAAAGAAACTCACTTAAGAGGATGCTACATGGGAAAGATAAGTACTTTGAGGAATAGATGGGTGAATTGTAATTTACTAAAAGCATGTCAATCAAGAACTGTTCCCCAGTGGTTGGCCTACATACTTTTTTCCACAGAAGACTCAAGTTACAGTGGAAAGGAATTTACCCTGCAGAATCAGAAAAATATGAACAACTTTTTAAAAGCCTTTATTTAAATACCTGAGTATTATTGCCCTTTGCCTTTGTACTCCAGGATTTTCCCTAGGTAATAAAGGTATATAGCAACAACTGAGATCATTTTAAAAGTTTTTTACACTATGAATCTCCTTTTCATATAACTGTTTATTGCTGTGGATCTCTCTCTGAGAAGCAGTTCTCTTGAGCTGGGAATAGTGAAGGGGCATGCTAAGGGCACCATCTGACTGAGTACTGACGCCCTGTAGGTTACTCAGAGAACACAGGAGATTGTTGACGTGGTTGTTTAATTAAAGCAGTGCTCAAGAGAATAAAATATTGCTAAGCATCTCCCCCAGTCTCGTCTTTTATGTTATTAAAAATAATTGGAGCTGTTCTTTTATGCCTGCATCCATTAATGTAAGAGAGGTATTGCAGTGGGGCCTATATAATGAGTATACTAATTGTGTACATGAGTTTTAAAAATTTTGGTTAAATAAGTAGAAATCAGCCTTTTATGGACAAATGCAAGTCACTCTGTGTTTAGGGTGGTGGTCCAGAAGGACAGATGCAAGTCACTCTATGTTTAGGGTGGTGGTCCAGAAGAGTCAAGTCTGGAGGAAGTGTGTTTTCCTCAACGCTCACAGTTAACACTTCTCACTCTCAATCCATTCATATTGAAAATGATGAGTAGTGACTGATGAGGTACAAATCAGCCAGACTCCTTTGGTTGTTATGGTTTGATATTGAGGTGTTTCACTGTATGCTTTAGTTCTTACTCATTTCCAGGAATCACTCTGCACGATGAACCTGTCGACTGGGCGGCAGCAGGAGATCATGTTAGTCTTACGTTGGTTGGAATGGATATCATCAAAATCAAGTGAGTGAGAAAGAGTTTAAGCAACCATTGTTATGGATATAGAACCTCAAAACACGTAAAATTTGCAGTTCACCAGCTCAAATGAAAGAATGAGTGTTAATTCTGAATCTCCTTTGGCCAAAAATAGGCACTTGTGGAAGTATAAGAATAAGTAAAACCTACTAAAATTTAAATTAATACACGTCAGCAAGTATACCTGATGTGTTCTTTGAGGGAAAACTGTAGTGTGTGAAAATGATACGAGGTTAATAATGGTGTAAAGCCATGCTTTAACCCAGAAGGGAATATTTAAAAGTCCCTAATTTACTTGATTGTTTTACTTTGTAAATGGTTTTAGAGGTATTCAATATGTGTTTAATTATTCCCCCAACTACCCACTCTCCTTTATTTTTACTCTCCTTTTTTGTTTTTTTTGTTGTTGTTGTTACAGTGTTGGCTGCATATTTTGTGTCCCCAAAGAACCCATTAAGGTTTGCACTCGTTTCAGAGCCCGAATTCTCATCTTTAATATTGAAATTCCTATCACTAAAGGATTTCCCGTAAGTTTCAAAATGTTTGTTACTGTTTTTGTAAATTCACTGTAACTTTGTCCTAGGAAGTGGTAACTGTCGTTATAACTGATGATGCTATTGTTATTTTCAACTAGCATCGTATTACTCTAATCCATAAAAACATGAAATTAGAATTTGAAAATCATGTTTTGCTTTTTATTTTGATCCTTAAGTCTGGCATTTATTTTCAAAGAGTCAGTGAGAAGAAATTTAATAATCAATAGGATACAAAGTGATGATAGTAAAAAAAATTCATTTAAGGAAATTGGTAGATTATTTTTTTGCTGAATTCTAAAGATTGCTTCTTAGATTGTGTCTTTGTTTTTTTGGAATTTTGGAAAACACAAAAATAAAAACAATAACATTCTATAATGGCACAACCTATAAATATCTATTCTCTACATTTCAGAGTAGTTTTTTGTGTACGTTGGTATCTGGTATATTCTGGAGATACTTGACATAAGGTAAACTTTGTGCTGAAGCTGTGAGGTTGGTTTGCAGGTCATCATTGACTAGCACCATTTGAACATAACATTTATGGGAAGAGGGATAGTGGTGGTGGTTTAGTCGCTAGTCGTGTCCAACTCTTGCAATCCCATGGACTGTAGCCCATCAGGCTCCTCTGTCCATGGGATCCCCCAGGCAAGAATACTGGAGTAGGTTGCCATTTCCTTCTCCAAAATCAGATCTTACTATGGATCTATATGTTATATTGATGGATCTATAATTATATATATATGGATCTGTATATGTATATAGATGGATCTATATGTGTGTGTGTATGTGTATATAGGATTTCCATGGGGTCACAAAGAGTCGGACACAACTGAGCGATTTTCACTCACTCACTCACTCATGTGTGTGTGTGTGTATATATATAAAACTACGGATCAATATACTGTATTATTACTTATCTAGGAAAGGTTTTTGTTTTATGTGTAATTTTTTTTCAGATATTTGGGAGTTTGGCACCTTGCTTTTGCTGTTTAACAAATGGGCATTTTCCCCACTAGACTTATCTTTCTTTTCTTGATCAGCTTATATAGTACAGGTTCTCCACGACAAAAAAAATGTTTCTCGGTGGAATTAAATGGCTTGTCCCTGAAAATATAGACAGATCATTTCCTCCATTTGATGCAGCTCTGAAATAAAAGTAAGGCAGTAATAGTAATTGACCTTTAAACTTTATTTAAATTAGTGATAGTATTTTAAGATTGGAAATAAATTTATTTAGCTCATTTAAATTTATTTTATACCTCTGCACCTTTATTTGAGATAACTATATGCTTTGATATAGTTCTGTATAATGATTTCTTTGTAAATTTGATCTTATGAAAGTATATTTGTAAGATATCATTTAAGCATTTTAGTTTTATAATCATATTTCTCCCATGCTAAAAAAAAAAAAAATAGGAGGCAAAAGTTTCTTTCCAAATACTTGATTTTTAAATATTCAGAATTCACATGTTGGTAGGAAAGAAATTGCTATGAGTGACTTGCACTCATTCTTAGAAAGCAGCATGTCCAGTGAGGAGAAGCTGGAGAAGTTGGTTACTGTGTTTTCACTCATGCAGCAACAATCTGCCAGTGGAGAAGTTGAGAGGTCAAGAAGTCAGTAATTACTTTGAATACTAATACTGTCTTCCTGTGTACTGTAGTTTCTTTTATGAATTAAACGTTTTTCAGTGCCGCTTTATGAGATTCCACTCACATATGTCGATTGACGAATACCAGGATGAAATTTGTCTCAGAAAACATTGGTCATGTTTTGTCATTTAATCCATTCTCTGCGGGGAAAAAACTCACAATTTTTAAAAGTTTAACCAAGAAAAGGCTTCCTGAGCAGTTAAAATACCGCTGTTTAGGGACTAGTCCTTTAATACATATTTTTTGTTTCTCTTGTTTATATGGTAAACTCTATATATTTAAGAAGGAAAAAACAGACGAATGAATTAGACTTTAAATTTCATGTTTTTATTTTTATTTTTTTATTGTGATAAAATAATGGAAAATTTACCATTTTAACCATTTTTAATGCAGTTCAGTGTCATTAGAGTACATTCACCTTGTTGTGTAACCATCATCCACCCCCAGAACTTTTTCCTTGCCCCAAACTGTACCCATTAAACAGTTACTCTGCTATTACACTTTCTCCCATCCTCTGGTAACCACAGTTCTGCTTTGCCTCTCTCTGAATTTGCCTGCTCTACATCCCTCATGTAAGTGGGATTATACAATATTTGTCCTTTTGTGTCTGACTTATTTCACTTAACATAATGCTTTTGAGGTTCATCCATGCTGTAGCATGTATCAGGGTTTTGTTTCTTTTTAAGACTGAAGAATATTTCATTGTAAGTATGTACCACTTTTTGTTTATCCATTCATCTATTGATGGGTATTTGGGCTGTTACCATCTTCTGACAGATGTAAATGATGCTTCTATGAATATCAGCATACAAGTATCTGTTTGAGCCCCTGCTTTCAATTCTTTTGGGTATATATCTAGTAGTGGAATTGCTTGATCATGTGGAAATTCTGTGTTTAACTCTTGAGGAGCCACTAAACTTTTCCACAGCAGCTATACCAATTTTGCATTCCCACCAGCAGTACACAGGGGTTCTAATTTCTCCTCTGCCTCATCAACATTTATTTTCCTTTCTTGTGTGTGTGGGGGATGACTTTTGTTGTTTGTAATAGGTAAACTAATGATTTTGAAGGGATGTATCACTGTAGTGTTTGATTTGTCCTTCCCTAATGGCTATTGTTGTTGAGCATCTTTTCATTTTTTTAAAAAATATATTTTAGGTTTTAATTCCATATCAGTGTATCATTTGCAGATACCTTCTTCCATTCTGTGGGTTTACTTTTTACTCGTATCCTTTGATGCACAAAAACCTTAAACTCTGCTGAAGTCCAGTTTATTAACATTCTCTTTTTCTTTTTTTTGCTTTACTTTTGGTGTCATATCCAAAAAGTCATTGCCAGATTCAACACTGAGAAGATTTCCCCGTCTATTTTCTTCTAAGAGTCTCATAGTTCTAGTCCTTTTATTTAGGTCTTTGCACCACTTTGAGTTAATTTTTGTTTATGGTATAAGGCTTCATCTTCATTCTGTTGGATCTCAATATCCCATTTTCCTAGCTCTATTTGTTGAAAAGACTGTTCTTTCTCTGTTGGTGGTTTTGGCGCTGTTATTGCTGCTTAACCTACTTGATACTAATTTCCTTACATGTGAAACATGAGAAATAATAGCTAATATATAAGGTCATCAGTTCACTTCAGCTTTACCATGTATTGGGCACCACTTTGAAGTAACATTGTCTGGTGTTCCTCACTTAGTGACAAGAGACCTGAGGCTGGGGATATTGGGGGTGGAGGGGTGGGAAGGGTCATTACAGGACTTGTCCCAGCTGGAGTAAGGATTCAAATTCGGGTCTGCCTGACTTCAAAGCCTGTCTAAACATCCATTTAATACTTTAGTCTCATTATCCAACAATAAATAATATTCATTACTGCTGAATGTTACATAGTTTCCCTTCCCTCGTTTTTATGATGTAGCCGTTCACATTTGCTAACATCTACTGTACCAGGCACTGTCTCTGATGTTATTTCATTCTCATCATAACCATGTAAGGAAGGTTATGTAATTTACCCAGGTTTCCACCGTAGTGGTGGAGGAGCGATTGGAACTGCTTCCCATGACCTTACCCCTCGTGAGTTAAGGGACGGCGTGATGAGAGTGGTGGAGCTTCAAGGAAGCAGCTGGAGATCCCGCGACTCCAGGCAGTAGTCCCGAGGCTGATGTGATGCAGTGTAAGTGCCAGAGTAGAAGGCCAGAGATGCTGCAGCCAGCAACTTTTTTGTGTTACGATTCTTTTTTCAGGTGCTGTTACACTACCAAACCGTCAGTGAACCTGCTGTTATTAAAAGATTGATTAGTGTCTTAAGCAAAAGCACTGGTGAAGTCACAAAGAAAAAGCCTAAGTAAGTATTTTAATGTGTAAATAACAAACACAAGTAAGTACATTTCTTACAGATGAATTCATTTGTATAATATTTCTCTTTGTGATAAGTGAACTCTCTTTGTGATAAGTCTATTTTAACTTGTTCCAGAAATCATTTTTTTAAAGGACTGGGTGAAAACACTAAAAGAAATATTTAAGCTCCTATTTTAGGTAGGAATGCTTGATATAATTTCTGTTACATATGATAGTGATGGGTGTGAATTGTAAATAAAAATATAAATATAAGTTTTTATTTAACTATCAAGCCCTAGACACCGATGATGTAAAAATGAAGTCATTTAAAAAAATCAGTCTTACATTTTTGAAGATGAGTTTGATTTATGCCTAGCCACTTGTCCCAAATTCCAACTGATTGTTCTTCTATACTATCTTGTTACCCCCTCGTGAGAATCATGCCCTGTGCTGAGAGTACCTCAGGGAGAGAGTGACCTACACACTGCTTTTTTCCCACCTGGGAGGTGTCCTTTTTTCCTCCTTAAAGTCACCTGGTGCCTTGAGCCGAGGTGATCACAAGTCGGTCCCCTCTGATTACCGTTAGTATCTAGGTCTGCGTGTGGACAATTCCCCTTTGGCTGGGATAGGCTTGGGATTTTTCAGAGGAAGTGCTTCCTGAGAACCTTGAGTGTCTTACTCTAATTCAACAAAAGACTGACCACAGATTGGCTTGGCTGCTTCAGCATTGGGGTTTTCCTCACTTCAGCCCTATGGGGAATCCCACCCAAAATCCCCTTTCTTAAGTCCTGGGGTATTCCTCCTCATTTGCACCTGTGTAAGAGGCCAAGGTGGTAAGAGGGTTAATTTAGGGTTGGTTGCAAGTAGAAGACAGAACTTCACACCACTCTAACACCCATGTCTGTTTCTCCATTACTTAGAAAAAGGAGGCTACTTAACCCCTCTTTGAAAGATAGTTCTTTATTTTTAATCTGAATCTCTAGCTTCTAGCATGAGTGCCTGCCATAACGTACTGAGAATTGTCACAGAACTAATCATGACTGATGTTTCTTGAGGACCACTATTCTCTTGGTTCTATCATAAGTGCTTTTGTGTGGTTTACATTCTCAGCTACAATATGAATCAAATATTATGCTTCCCATTTTTCAGATAAGGAAACTGAGGCTTAGAGAGATTGTATAACATGTTCAATATCACAAAGCTAGCAAGTGGCAGGCTCAAGATGCTAATCCAGTCAGTTTGTTCACATAAATTATATTTTTTGGCAGGACCCAGGCTGTTGGACTGAGATATAAGTGATTTGGAAAGTTCTCAATCTGATACTGACTCATCAGATCTAATCCTGAATTTTCCCCTCCCTGCTCCTGCTGCAGAGTCCTAGTTCAGTGATGCTGACACTAGGTCTTAATGTATTATCATGCTGGTTTTTCCAATCACCATATCTGTAGCTTTGTCCTTTTATTTTGCACCAACATCATTTAGCCTTTCTGCTTTGCTTCCACTTGAGGCACGTTGTAGACTCGATTGATTTATATGGGATGGAGTCAGACTTTCTAGAACCAAACTTAACTGCAAATTATGAATATATTAAATTTTTCCCTTGCTAACAAATGGGACCTTAAGCTGAAGTTGCCCAAAACCAGTATTTAGAATTTTTGGCATACTTTTTTGGAAACCTTGGTTTATTCTTTCTGTCCCTAAAGCAATCTTTCATAAGGGGAGTTTTTGATTGCTGTCCTCTAGCCTTCTAGAATACATCAAAATTGAATTAGAGAATGTTTCTAAATGTCCCCTTTGGGTTCTACTTCTTTTAGTAAGCTGGTGGGGCCCATGCACAAGGATTTTTATTTGTTTGCTTATTTGTGTGGAGCTGTTTACAGTCAGGCCCATGCCTCATCTGCCTTCATTTCCTACAAACAGCATGTTGTGGGAAAATCTTACGTGTTTTTATCTTGAACCGTCTGTTAAAGAACCACTGTTCCCAGGTGAGAAAAGAGAGAGGAGGGAAGGAGAGAGAGAGAACTCTCAGGTAGCGTGTTGACACTAGGAAAGTGTCCTCTTTAAAGATAACTTTTTAACACATAATATACCAATTAGGACTTTACTGGGGAAGACATAGGACATTGCATTCCACTTTTAAAATGCAAATGCATCATTTTCTTTAATTTCATGAAGGAATGAAAGAGAAGGCTTATTGTGCAGAGGTCCTGAGTATTTTAGATTATAGGATCCTTGAAGGGGTAGAGTTATATTTGGAGGATTGTTTAAAAAAATGTGTATATGTATGTATGTGTGTATATATATATATATGTGCATACACATGTATGAACTAGCTAATATTTCTTAAATCTAGAACTACTCTTCTCATTTCTTTCAACTAACTGCCCCAAATTTAAAAGCATATATTTTCATTTAAAGAAAATCCCTTTTTTCTTTTTAAGTTTTTTTAAAAACTAAGTTGATTTATAGATGGAATGTGAAATGTTTATTTTGCAGGTTTTAATTACATTTTTTACCTCTGTTAGACATCCGTTGGTTTCTTTTATTTTATTTTTCATGATAGATTGTTGACCAAAGGCCAGAATGCATTAGTGGAGCTACAGACACAAAGACCAGTGGCTCTTGAGCTGTACAAAGACTTTAAAGAGCTGGGGAGATTCATGCTGCGCTACAGCGGTTCCACCATAGCTGCTGGTGTAGTGACTGAGGTATTTTAAAGTGACTGATTATGTGTCCCTGGTTATTATGTCTTTTCTTTTTCTACTTTTTAAGAATGATTCCTGAGATTTTATGGCTTAAGTGGAACAGTTATGATATTAGAACAGCATTTTAAAAATTATATTAAAAAATTAAAAGAATGATGAGAGGAAAATGTTTGGTCTTAGATCTTCTCATAATAAGACTTCCAGATTATCTTCTCCACCAGTAATATTGCTCAAAATTAAAGGAAATCCACTGAAAAATAGATATGTAAGTATGCAATACAAATCATGAAAATATAGACTTTAAGAGTCAATGAATTGGGGGTAGTTGTTTTGTTTAATAGAAACACCCTCATTACTTTTTTTCTTTAAATAACTAGCTCTTAATGCATTCATTCAGAAAGTTCAGTTAACATACCAGTAATGTTTCTGAAACATACCTAATCTGTAAGGATAAGGTAAGGTACAGCTGAATTTTGGAGAAGATAGCCAGAAATGAACCAGAATTTCATTAACTTTAATTTTCTTCCACAGTATGATGTGTTAATATAGATCTTATGAATATGAGCATGCCTCATTTTATTACACTTTGCAGATATTGCATTCTTTTAGAAATAAAGGTTTATGGCAACTTTGCCTCAAGCAAGTCTATAGGCGCCATTTTCCCAACAGCACTTGCTCACTTCATGTCTCTGTTTCACATTTTGGTAATTCTTGAGATGTTTCAGACTTTTGCATTTTTTGTTAGCTTTGTTGAGCTTCCCTGATGGCTCAGATTGTCAAGAATCGGCCTTAAAGCAGGAGACCTGAATTCAGTCCCTGGGTTGGGAAGATCCTCTGGAGAAGGAAATGGCTACCCACTCCAGTATTCTTGCCTGGAGAATTCCATGGACAGAGGAGCCTGGTGGGCTCCAGTCCATGGAATCACAAAGAGTTGGATACGACAGTGACTTCGATACTCACTTGCATTATATTTGTTATGGGTGTCTGTGATCAGTAATCTTTGATGTTGCTGTTACAAAAAAAATTATGACTCACCCAAGGCTCAGATGATGATTAGCAATTGTTAGCAATGAAGTGTTTTTAAGTTAAGGTATGTACATGTTTTTTTAAACATAATGCTATTACACTCTTAATAGACTATGGCATAGTATAAATGTAACTTTTCTATGCAGTGGGAAACCAAAAAAAAATTCCTATGACTCACTTTATTGTGATTCTCACTTTATTGAAGTGGTCTGGGATCAAACCCACAATATCTCTGAGGTATGCATGTATTTTTAAAAGGGGCTTCATTACTTCATATGATTGTTTTCTGCATAAAAATTACTTCATTTAACTGGACGGATAACTTTTGACATGGGCTTCATGTTGCATCAAAATTCAGTTATCCATACCCGTGTCATATAGAAGGCTCTGGCCTTAAACATCAGCCCACGTTTGAGTTACTGCCCCACTGATGCCTGGCTGCAGAAGCATAGTGTTTCTCCTGTCACTGATTCATCTGTGAGAACAGGGCAAGAATCTCCTTTCTGGAGCTGTGAAATGAGATGATCTGTGTAAGGCACTTGGCACAGTGATTGGCATTTAGAAAGAATTCAGTAAATGTTACCTAACATCTTTGTCATTAGCCTTGCATTTAATTTGTCAAAACATTCTTTATAAAAGAGCATTCTAAAAATAAGATGCAGTTTCTTGTGGAAAATAATGGAGAGACTATAGAAAATCTCAAATAGCATGACTAGGAAAGGAGAAAAGTTGCCGGAAAAACAAAAAGTTCTGTCTGATGTAATGATTACTCTCCTGCCATTTTCCTTTTGTTTGTTGTTGGTGGTTCCTTCTGTGTACTGATTGGTTAAATTGTAGCAAATACTTTTTTTCTCTTTTACAGATAAAAGATTGATGGGTCAGAATTTCTACCATGTTTCTAAATGTAATGAGATAGCTAACCTCCGTTTTGAAAGAATCCAGTTACTCAGTTAAAGCAACAATGTGCAATTGATTTTTTTTTTTAATGAGAGAGAAAATTAAAGCTATGGTCAACCACAAAGAAGTATTCATCAGCCCTACAAAAATTTCAAGTTGCCAACTGACAAAGAAAGGCTAATACTGCACTTTGATTTTAAAAACTAGCTTTTTCCTTTGAAATATTAGGAATGGATTTACCTTACTGAGATTTATGGAAGCTATCAGAAATATGTTAGAAGACATTGAATCATCATGAAGTGAACTCTACTTCCAGCCAAACTACAAATGTTTACAGTTTTCTCTCTTGATTTCAACTCTACAACATACATTTTTAAGGAAAAATAACTAAAATGGATTATTGAGGTAGTTAATATTTGAACTGAATAGTTTTTAGTTAACTCTAAGAAAAGATTTGTTGAAGGTTATAATTAAGGTATTTGGTGTTGAGCATAAGAGTATTCTTCCTTCAGCAAGCAACCATTTGAAAGCTTAGTTTGGAATTAGTGGAAATTGTTCCTTTGGTAACATAATATTTAAGATGTAAAGCTAGCTAATAAAATGTCTTAGTTTGAGCATAACAACAAAATGTGTTGTGGTTTCACTGATGTTTGTGAGATTTCCAAGTGGGACTTGGGTTTTATGGGATCTTTTTCGCCTGTGAGTTTCCCGACTCTTTCATGTGAATCCTTGCTTTTGATCTTAATAGAGCAAATTTAGTCTCATCCATTTCTAACCATAACTTTATTTTTCCCATTCTCACTTCCATAATTCCATGTATAGTGACTTCATCTTGTATACTTTATAGATTATAAGTCCCCTATGAGTAAGAATCATGTTTTTCTTTAAAGTTTGAGCAGACTCCAAGATATATTTAGTGAGCAAATATTTGTTGAGCTCCCTCCTGAGTACAATTGCTTTGGAGTAGATTTTGTCCTCAACTGAGCCTGGGACCCGTTATATGATCTGATGGACCATATGATAGAATTGTTTTCTTTTTTACTGGGAAATGATGTGATTTGTATATTGATGGCTTGCCATATTCAATAGCATTTCTTCTTAATTGAAGAGTAAGTCTGGTAAGATGTACAGACCATAAATGTGCTGCTTGGTGGACCATCACAAGATGAGCACGTTTTTTAACTGAAAAATATATGTGTAGCTGTCACGAGAGTAAACTAAGGCAAGAAAGTGTTTTGTTTATACACTATATTAATCAGAAATTTAACAGATACATCTGACAGAATGGGGCAGCAGGTAAAGCATCCGCCTGCAATGTAGGAGACACTGGAGACGTGGGTTCGATCCCTGGGTTGGAAAGATCCCCTAGAGAAGGAAATTTCTACCCATCCCAGTATTCTTGCCTGAAAAATCCCATGGACAGAGGAACCTGGCAAGCTACAGTCCAAAGGGTCGCGAAGAGTCAGACATGACTGAGTGACTAAGCACATTATGGGTAGTCTGGTGGAAACCTAACTTTAAGTGAATTAAGCAAAAAAGAAAGACTAGCAGTAGCCCCGGTTTTCCAGCAGTAGCCCTGGCTTTCAGCCCTGGCCTTGCTTGAGTCACAGAGTCATACAAAAACTTCTCTGTACTCTCCCTTTTCCAGTGTGGGTCTTACCCTCAGACTCCATACAGAACCCCTGTGCTTCCACCTTTAGATCCTCAGACCCTGCATCAAGCACACAGACAGGCTAAAGCATGTCTTTTCCAGAAGGCCTAAAAACATCTTACCACTGACTGTAATTCTGTTTAATTTCTTTCCTTGGAGCATCCTTTGGATATGGTGTAAATCTCACGCAAAGCACATAGCTGAGGATTGTGGAAGGGATGGAAGGAAATTCAGGATGCTATGAGGAAGGGGAAATGGATTGGGGAGTGGGGGGGTGCGGAGGGGAGGGATGTGAAAACAGACATCCGCTCTGTATCATATATAAGGGCACGATAGTATAGCATTAAGAATTTTAAGTAAAAATTTAGCATAAAACAAGTAATAGTAGCAGTAGAAATGAGTTTATTTCTTCATTCAATTGTGATAGAGTGATCCTTTTATTTACATTATATGAATTGTTGTTGAGGGGGTGGTGATAAGAGGACCCACTGTGAGAGGTTAGGGATAAGTGACAGGGCGTCCAGCAAGCATGCCCAAGCTTGGTTTGGTCTGAAATCCTTCCCCTGAGACTTACCCACACAAAAGAGTATGTTCATTTTGGGTCATTTTGCTTCAGGTACTTCTTGTCTCTGCTGCTGCTTCCTATTTATGGTCACTGCGTTTCTTCACACAAATGGCTTTGTCCTCTTATCTCAACTCTTCATGGGTCTCCACTGGATCAGTTGCCTGTTTGGTAACCTGGCTTGAAAAAATTTCAGATCCACAGTTTGACTTGATAGTGTTTTTCTACACATTCATTCTTGAATTTTAGAAACTCAAATATTGGTTTAGAAAACAGCTTCTGGACATAGTCCTTTTTTTCTCCTGTGAATACACAAACTAGTAATTTTAACTATTGCTAAAAATGTAATCGTTCACTCTGGAAAATTTGGAAAATAGAGAAAAGTAGAAGGAAGAGTAAAATTCACCCATTGTAGTATTGCCTAAATGTTACTGCTGCTAACGTTTTCATGTGTTTCTTTTCTGTCTCTCATGCATACTTTTTTTGGAGTTGTGATCATTAGTCAGGATCTTTTCATTTTATAACGTAATCAAGATTTTTTTTAATAGAACTACAGCTTTAAAAATTATTTAAAAAAATATAAAATTACAAACATCAGTGTATAGGAGTTAATCAAGATTATGCTCTTGTTCAGTTACTAAGTCATGTCTGATTCTTTGCAACCTCATGGACTGTAGCGTGCCAGGCTCCTCTGTTCTCCACTGTCTCCCAGAGTTTGCTCAAACTCATGTCCATTCAGTTGGTAAGGCTATCTAACTATCTCATCCTCTGCCACCCCCTTCTCCTGCCCTCAGTCTTGGCCAACATCAGGGTCTTTTCCAAGGGGGAAGCTCTTGACATCAGGTGGCCAAAGTATTGGAGCTTCAGCAACAGTCAAGAGTTATAAAAAGCTTCTAGACTCAATAAAAATTATTGGGTCACTGTTTTCCAGCTTCCCTCTAAAACATCCAGAGAACCCTGTAAATACAAAAACATTCCTTCTTTCCTCCCTAGTGTGAGTTTGCCGTATTCCAGGCACAGAGGAGAGCTCTGCAGCTTAGGCCTTTGTGGGGCTGACAGTTCAGCCAGGGGGTCTCGGTACTACAAACGGCAAGTGAGAATTAACCTATGAAGGCGTTTAGGAGGAGTGCATCCGGAATACAATGCTGGAGGGACTAGGTGAAGAGGAGAGCCCCTAACATTGAAGCAAGTTTGTGCTTAACACAAAGAGAGCCTCTTGTGTTAAAGTAATCCAGCCTGTAAACCACAATCTCCGACCAGGTCACAATTTGTGGAGGGAGACAGGTCATGTTTTGCATTGGCAAAATCATCCAAGAGGGCAGCTTGGATGCTGCCGCAGCAACTTAAGATCCCACCAACACTGAAAACCATCCTTTAGAACCCATCCACCTCCAGGAACCAGAGCCACACCAGTGAGAATCTTAACAGTGGGGCAGCACAAGTCAGCAGAACCGCACTGACGTGAGGGACGGTCCAAGTGGCAAGACGAGGAGGCCACCAATGACCCTCGTTGAAGATACTTGGAGCCCTTCTTAGAGGGCCTAGGATCTTGCTGGCAGAGCGAAAGAACGGATCAAGTAATTTACAACCTGGTTCTTTGAAATTCCAAAGGTATTCAAAACTTCTAAAAGGAAAAAAATATAGACTCAGTAGGGATGAGATGAACCATATAACCATATGTGATAATAATTAATCAGAGCAGTGGGACATTAGGTCCTGATCCTGTGTTCCAGCTCATCGCTCCTTTTCCAGGGAGCCCCTGGCCTCTGACTAGTGTAAGGAAAATGAGTTACTAATAAAATGTGCTTTCATGGGACCTGTCTCTCTCCTTGGGATACTTTCAGGGTTCAATTGTATATTGATTTTATGATTATTGTTTTCTCCTTCCACTGAAATGTAAATTCCAAGAGGAAAGAGACCTGTTTTCCTTCTGATTCTGTTTCAGCAACAGGTGTGGTCCTTCATATGCGCAATTGTTAAATGAATGAAAGAATTAATCGTGGTGGTAATGCTATCAGTGATTCTCGTTTCTTTGCATCTGTATTGTCAGAGGATTACAAGCTTTTATTTCTATTATAATGCTGTGTGTGAAGGGGCAATTTTTTTTATAGTGAAGGAAAAAGAAAATTTGTTAGAAGCAAACTTTAAAGCTGCTTTTGTCTGTTGTCTGGTGAACCACAGCCCACATTTGATGTCTTTCCTGAACTGGGGTGACCCTCTTGAGCCTGGAAGAGTCAAATGTGCTTGCAGTTCAGAAAGGTAATGAGCGATCAATGGGCTGCTGGGGATTCTCCTAGATCTCATGGTGGCCTGTGAGATGGTGTGGGTAACTGATGCATTAGTGCTTTCCAATTCTGGGCTTGGGTGTATTTCTGTTTATTTAAACAAGGTTCAAAAATAATGTTTAATATATAACAGACCTGCAGTTAAAATCTGTAGTAATTGAGCACATGCAGACAAAAACCTTTCAGGTGGATTGCAGGACCCAAAAGTTTTCTTTCAATAACTGGTCCACGGTGTCTATAAGATGTAAGGAAATATTGATGAATTGAGAAAAGGATCAGGACAGGTTAGAAGAGACTACATGGAGCCTAATTCATAATAGCAAAATTTAAATATTCAGCGAGGGCTGTAAAATAGATATCAGTTGCAGGAAAATTGATAGTACAGAAGTTGTCCTAGAAAACCACTCCTAGAATGCAGATAAGTGAAAATAATGAACAGGAAAACCCAAGATTGCACCACATGTTATTGAAAACATCACAAAAGAATTAGAACCAGATTAAACAAGCCTTGGGAACAATACAAAATTCTCCCAAAATTCATCTTCAAAGAAACAAAAAATTAGCCTTAGATTTTTCTACAACACTAAACTCTAAAATACAAAAGGACACAGAAGCTAAATACATAAAACTTAAAGGGACCGTAACCCACACATTGATTATTCAGCTATGACATTATTTATAGGTTGGGGTAAGAATCTCAAAAGATGTCCTGGGAGAGGGGTGAGGGATTGGGGAGGCAGGATTTAAAGTGCTGAGATCATAAAGAGGTAGCTCCCAACTTAGATTGGGGATATTATGGTAGACAATTCCTTAGCAACTGTGTGTTGATGCCCATCATTTATGGATGTCATCAAAGGCCACAGGGCACAACTATAGTCAAAAGTATTTTTTTGACACGTCACAGTCAAAAGTATTTTTTTGACACGTCACAGTCAGAGACCACATGCCATGGAGTCTAGGTACTTCACAATAGGAAGGTGTAAAGAATTGAGCACATGTAGGGAATTGGGAGGGAGGGCTCAAGTGAACAATGGTTTCTTCTGGATTGCGCACTGTCAGAAAGTGGGGAGTAATTCTGCAGTTGATCAACTTTCATCTAGGAAGTAGAAGAAAGTGAAAGTGAAGTCTCTTAGTTGTGTCCGACTCTTTGCGACCCCATGGACTGTAACCTATCAGGCTACTCTGACCACGGGATTTTCCAGGCAAGAATGCTGGAGTAGGTTGCCATTTCCTTCTCCAGGGGATCTTCCTGACCCAGGGATCGGACCCGTGTCCTGCACTGCAGGCAGATGCTTTACCATCTGAGCCACTTAAAGCAGCAGCACTCATCCATGTTAGCCACAAGAGGGCGATGTTAATCTGCTCAGGCGTGTCTAGTGTTAACTCGCTTCATAAGGAGCACAGAATAACTTTGTCTGATGTCAGAGATTTAAGAATTATCAGTGTCCAATAGGAGAACACCATGGCCCAGCCGTGAGTGCCAGGTCAGCTTTTAGCTTTCAGAAGATCCCATTTCTCTTATATTGAAACCACTGAAATTAATAGTGAAGTAAATGAAATAAATATGGTAACACTATTTACAAAAGCCAAGACATGGAAACAAGCCAAATGCCCATTGACTGATGACTGAGTAAAGATGTGATATGCATACATGATGGAATATCACTCCACCATAGAAAAGAATGAAATAATGCCCTTTGCAGCAATACGGATGGGCCTAGAGATGGTCATACTGAGTGAAGTATTAAATAAGACAGTGAAAGACAAATATCATATAATACCACTTGTATGTGAAATCTAAAAAAGTGATACAAATGAATTTATTTACAAACAGACTCACAAAACAAACTTTATGATTACCAAAGGGGAAGGTGGGGTAGGGGGAGGATGAATTGGAAATTAACAGATACACACTTCAGCTCAGTTCAGTTGCTCAGTTGTGCCCGACTCTTTGCGACCCCATGAACTGCAGCATGCTAGGCCTCCCTGTCCATCACCAACTCCCGGTGTCCAACCAAACCCATGTCCATTGAGTTGGCCATCCAACCATCTCATCCTCTGTCATCCTCTTCTCCCGCCTTCAATCTTTCTCAGCATCAGGGTCTTTTCCAATGAGTCAGCTCTTCAAATCAGGTGGCCAAAGTGTTGGAGTTTCAGCTTCAACATCAGTCTTTCCAATGAATATTCAGGACTGATTTCCTTTAGGATGGACTGGTTGGATCTCCTTGCAGGCCAAGGAACTCTCAAGAGTCTTCTCCAACATTACATTTCAAAAGCATCAATTCTTCGGTGCTCAGCTTTCTTTATAGTCCAACTCTCATATCCATACATGACTACTGGAAAAACCATAGCCTTACTAGCCAGACCTTTGTTGACAAAGTAATGTCTCTGCTTTTTAATATGCTGTCTAGGTTGATCATAACTTTCCTTCCTTCCAAGGAGTAAGTGCCTTTTAATTTCATGGCTGCAGTCACCATCTGCAATGATTTTGGAGCCCCCAAAAATAAAGTATGTCACTGGTTCCACTGTTTCTCCATCTATTTGACATGAAGTGATGGGACTGGATGCCATGATCTTAGTTTTCTGAATGTTGAGCTTTAAGCCAACTTTTTCACTCTCCTCTTTCACCTTCATCAAGAGGCTCTATAGTTCTTCTTCACTTTCTGCCATAAGGGTGGTGTCTGAGGTTATTGATATGTCTCCCGGCAATCTTGATTCCAGTTTGTGCTTCATCCAGCCCAGCGTTTCTCATGATGTACTCTGCATATAAGTTAAATAAGCAGGGTGACAATATACTGCCTTGACATACTCCTTTTCCTATTTGGAACCTGTCTGTTGTTCCATGTCCAGTTCTAACTGTTGCTTCCTGACCTGCATACAGATTTCTCAAGAGTCAGGTCAGGTGGTCTGGTATTCCCATCTCTTTCAGAATTTTCCAGAGATTATTATGATCAAAGGCTTTGGCATAGTCAATAAAGCAGAAATAGATGTTTTTCTGGACCTCTCTTGCTTTTTCAATGATCCAGTGGATGTTGGCAATTTGATCATAATGGGCTTCCCATGTGGCACTAGTGGTAAAGAAGCTGCCTGGAAATGCAGGAGATGCAAGAGATGCGAGAGATGCAGGTTCCATCCCTGGATTGGGAAGATCCCCTGGAGGAGGGCATGGCAACCCTCTCCAGTATTCTTGCCTGGAGAATCCCATACACAAGAGGGGTGGTCCATGGTCCACAGGGTCGCAAAGAGTCAGAACCAACTGAAGATACTTAGCAGCATATATAAAATAGATAAGCAGCGAGGTCATACTTTGTAGCACAGGGAACTCTGTTCAGTATCTTATAATAATCTACAAGGGGAAAGAATCTTAAAAAGAGTATACATCCGAAACTAACACAGCATTGTAAATCAACTATACTTCAACATAAAAAACTGCTTTGGGGCTTCCCAAAATTCCCTGGTACTACAATTGAGTAAGAATCTGCCTGCCAATGCAGGGGACATGGGCTGGATCCCTGGTCGTGGAAGATTCCACAAGCCATGGGGGAACTAAGGCTGATAGCTGCAGCTACTGTAGCATGTGTGCCTGGAGCCTGCGCTCCACAGTAAGAGAAGCCAGTGATGCCGGAAGCCAATGCACCGCAACTAGAGAAAGCCTGCATGCAGCAACAAGGACCCAGTGCAACCAAAAATCAAATAAATAAGTAAGAAAAATGCCATATTAAAAAAACAAAAAAGAAACTGTTCTCCAGTCGGCTTGGCAACATAGCTCATCTTAGTCTCCCACATTCCCTGCCTAACAGTGACATGTAGCATCTTTTCACGCCCTCATTAGCCTGCTCTGTTCCCCTTGCTGTGAATCGCTTTTTCCTTTCCTTTGCTTGGGGCTGCTCTGGTGGCTCAGAAGGTGAAGGATCTGCCTGAAATGCAGGACACCTGGGTTTGATCCCTGGGTCGGGAAGATCCCCTCGAGAAGGAAATGGCAACCCAGTCCAGTATTTTTGCCTAGAGAATTCCATGGACAGAGGAGCCTGGCAGGCTACAGTCCACAGGGTCATGAGGATTTGGACACGACTGAGAGACTTAACACTTTCACACTATCCTTTGCTTATCTTTTCTATGCGGTTGTTCACTTCTCTTACCTATTTGCAGAAATTCTTACATCATGGACGTGAATCCTGGTTGTGTTATACACATCATACATCGTTTTGGCTGATGTCATCATCTTCATAGCACGTCTGGGAAGATGTCGCTGCAGCGACCACCCTGGTTTCAGGATGGACAGTGTAGCGACGAGACAGTCAAGGGAGGAGATGGTGGGTGGTGGAAAGAGAGTCTGCCCTCAGCCGCCTCTGCCGTTGAAGGCAGTGATGGTTGTACTGAGGAAAACGCAGGCAGCCTGGAGACAAAATGACTGTTCACCCTTACCAACGATGCCATTTTGGACTTCACTTCTCCGAAGCTGGCTTTTCTACAAAAGAGGGGAAATTTGCTTTCTATAGGTTGTTGTGTGGAACAAACGAGTAAATTCATGTAAATGGCCCGCTTCAGGGCCTGGCACTATCGGCCTGGCACCCAATAACATGATACAGACAGATGCCTTTTGGCCATTTTGAAGGATCGTGAACCCATAGCTGATGCTACTTGAATATATTTTTATTATCCATTTGTCATAATGTCCTGGTCAGCTGTGACATATTCGGGAACTCTTCATTCAAAGCTCGGAGACGGAAATGCTCTGACTGTAAGGTCGCCGCCCACTTTCAGTGATTGGCAGATGAGGCCCTGGGGCCGGAAGTGAGGAGGAGACTAAGTCAGGAATCAGGGAGTGGGTGGCGGGTGAGCCCGGCAAAGCCAAGGGGAAGGGCAGGCGAATCCTTTAGCATGGCTGGAAGAGGGGGTCTTTTGATGCTGGAAAACTTCATAGGTGGAAAATTTTTACCTTGTAGCTCATACCTAGATTCCTATGATCCCTCCACAGGGGAAGTGTACTGCCACGTGCCAAACAGTGGGGAAGAAGAGGTGAGTACGTTCAGTTGGAGGAGACTGAAATCTGCTTAGCCTGGCAGTGACCTATGGTACTTGATTTTCGCGGAGCAAAGGGCTTTGCTAAATGTTAGCCGAAGGAAGATTTTTAGTTCTGAGAAGGTTTATTTTGTAGCTGGGTATATATGATGTGTGGAGCAGATCTCAGGTGATCATATGCAGAAGTGACTAATAATCTAGATAACCTCACACAGAGCCACAACTCTCAGACATTCCTCAGTGGCTGCTAGTAAAAAGTAGTATTTGTGAGAATTATCATATTACTAAGTGTTCCCTTTCTCGATCAAGTTTGCCTGAATTTGCCACTATATTCATGGATTTCCAGGAAACGTGTTACTTCACTAAAATAAACAAAATTTTTAAACCCAGGGATTTATTTTAACTTATCCTCTAGTAATTCTTCAGGTCTTCAAATTATCTAATAAAGTGAAAACCGATCATTTGAATGATGAAATGCAGAATCAAATTCCTACATATTTTTGGAGTTAAATTTAACATTACTTTTTCTTACTCAAAGGGAACACACACACGTTTTTCAGTGATGTAGAATTAATATTATTCAAGAGTTTTGTAAGATATTTAAGATCTATTTGATTAGTATCTCATTGCACTGAGAAAATAAATATATTTGAGGTGGTAAATGTGGCTGATGAATGTATACTCATCTAAAGCCTAATAGATTTTTAATTTATTTTGTAAGGCACAAAGAACTAGATTATTTAAAAGATAAATGTAGTCTTTATATATATTAACAAATAAGAAGTATATGCAAGGCGTTTTTTAAAAAAAGGGTTAAGATATTTTTTCTCTGTTGTTAATAATATTGTAAATCTGTCTTGTATTAAAAAAAAAACCTTTAGACTTCTGGATTAAAGTTTGCAAATATTGACTAGTTTGTTGGTTAAACTGTAACCCCCAGTTTTACCTGTTTCAAATGACCTGGGATTACATGGGGAAAATCCAGCTTTGTGTTTGCCAGGCCTCTCTTGTCTGAGTCCTTTCTGAAATAAAAATGACAAGTACATCAAATTCAGGTGAAATCTTTTCTGCAGCTAATGACTCAGCCCTTTCAGATGAGACAAGAGAGGGATCAGTACACTGGCCAGTAGAGGAATGTATATTTTGGATTTCCCAGTAATCTAGCTTTCAAACATGGCACCTGATCCCTCAAATCTCATGTTTTTCTGGCTTGAAGAATATGGTTGCCATGCAAGCTACAAGCCCAGTGTCCCCCAAAAGTCACTCACAGAAAGTGCTGCGATGCTGCCAACGGGGCTCGGACTCTTTCAGCATTTGCCTTGTGCTGTGCGTTCACTAAGCCGTGGAACAAAAATTGTCCCAAATCAGCATTGTAACACCTATAAATGAGACTCTGTCATCATCCTTATTTTACGGATGACAACGTACTTGTATCAGTGATCACACATACACACACACAGGCACACACTTTGGTAGCATTTGCACTGTAGTGTTGCATTCATAAGCACAGATTGGGTTATACTGCCTGGCTTCAAAGATCCGCAGCACCACTTACTATGTATGGTCTGAACTCAGAGCTGAGCCTCCCTGTGCCTCAGGCTCTTTATCTATAAAATGGGGATCATAATAACATCTAAACACACTAACATATGTAGAGCTCTTTGTGTCTAGCATCAGTAAAAGCTTTCCAAGTATTAGCTTTTGCTGTTATTATTGTATATAGTGGATTAACACATGTTCTGTATTAAATAGACATAGGACATGTGACCAAAGACAACTTAGAAAATGTGACTGGACTTGAATTTTCTGCTTTTCAAAAAGATCAGAGTTTTACATGGACAATTGGAAGAAGACTAGATTTGACATTCAGTCTCCTCTTGTTGGCTGGCAGTAGGGTGTCCCTGAGGCTACAGCTTCTGGTGGAGATTTGAGATTTGGTTTTTGAGGTGAAACCTCCCAATTCCCAGAAACTTATAATTAAGATGAGAATCATTTTTTATACCTTTAGCTTATCTGAAAGTGACCTTGTTTACGTAAAGAAAACAGGAAGGCATGTAGATCAGATTTGGAGTGAGAGGGCAACTGAATTGTCCCTCTGATTGTCATCTGAATCAGAAGTATATTCTCAGAACTGTCATCTTCTGAGACACAGTCAGACAAAGTAGCTGTCTAAAATTCACTAAAAAGTTTTTCTTCACTCAGAATTTCACGATGCGTCATTTTTGAAAATTTTACAGAAATAAGCTTGCGTTTGTAACATACACAGGATTGGAACAAAAACCCAGGGAAGCAAAATGTGAGTGATAATGACACTCACAAGTTGTGTAATGATCCCTCAGTCAATTTTAGGAGAGGAGAAAGGCAGCAGTGGTTTGGCTTCTCAGTCGTGTCCAACCCTTGTGACTCCATGGACTGTAGCCCTCCAGGCTCCTCTCTCCATGGGATTCTCCAGGCAAGAATACTGGAGTGGGTGGCCATTTCCTTCTCCAGGGGATCTTCAAGACCCAGGGATCGAACTCAGATCTTTTGCATCGCAAGTGGCCTCCTGCATTGCAGGTGGACCCTTCACTGACTGAACCACTAGGGGAGCCCTGGAGGGGCAGAAGATGCCCTGATAATTCATTCTGCCTGCCTGAACTGACCTTGCTCATATCTTCCCATTCATTGTTTGCCTTGAATTTAACTCTAAAACCCAGTCCCCAAGCCATCTGTTCAAATTCGTCTCCAAAAGAGGACCCTTCCACTGGGTGGAGTCAGGCAGAGGCCGGGACTGTGGTTATGCCATAGCAGGCCAGCTGTGGTCTTGGGAACTACAAAGACCTTGGTTTACATCCTGATTCTGCCACTTATGAGCTGTGTGACCTCTGGCAAGTTACTTGAGCTTTCTGTGCTTCAGTTTGTTCATCTGTAAAACGGGCTTAACAATACTCATGTTACAGAACTTTAAAGAGTGTTTATTTAATGAAATAATTTGTGCAAAGCGTTTAGTACCTTCCTTTATATACAAAAAATAGTCAATACATAAGTAATATGGCTAGTCATTCCAAGTCAGAATGACAGTCTGGGATGTGATTTCGAACTCTTAGACTTTATCCAGTATGTCAAAACTTCTTTAAGAGTTTAGAGATTCAGTACACCCTTAAGTTTCCTCTCTCATATGATATTCAAAAACTTCTGTATTTTGAAATTGCTGAAAATGTATACCAGCTATTGAAATAGCTTCTTTTGATTATCACCACATTCTGGATAACTGGATTGAAATGGAGAATTTGGGGTTTTTTTTGTGGTGCCCTGCTTTGCTGGTTAAGTAAACAACACTTCCTGGGCAACTCAGCACTTCAGAGTGTCAAATATTTGGAAGTAGGCAAAAAAAAAGTGAGATATATACAGACCTGGGTTCTGGACTCATCCAACCCTCGAGTGGTTGGTCAGTTGCTCAGTCGTGTCTGGCTATTTGCAACCCCATGGACTGCAGCATGCCAGGCTTCCCTGTCCTTCACCATCTCCTGGAGCTTGCTCAAACTCATGGCCATTGAGTCGGTAATGCCATCCAACCATCTCCTTCTGTCATCCTCTTCTCCTCCTGCCCTCAATCTTTCCCAGTATCAGGAGGATCTTTTCTAATGAATCAGCTCTTCACATCAGGTGGCCAAAGCATTGAAGCTTCAACATCAGTCCTTCCAATGAATATTCAGGATTGATTTCCTTTAGGATTGACTGGTTTGATCTCCTTGCTGTCCAGGGGACTCGTAAGCGTCTTCTCCAGCACCACAATTTGAAAGCATCAATTCTTTGGCACTCAGCCTTCTTTAGGATCCAACTTTCACATCTGCACGTGACTGCTGGAAGCTCTTAGCTTCTGCTCCTCGAGAGCAACAGGGTAAGGTGACCTCTTCTGTTTGTTCCTGCAAGGTCGAAGCCGCGGTGGAGGCTGCCAGAGCAGCTTTTCCGGGCTGGTCCTCCCGGAGCCCCCAGGAGCGTTCACAGGTGCTACAGCGGCTGGCGGACTTGCTGGAACAGTCCCTGGAGGAGCTGGCCCAGGCCGAGTCCAAGGACCAAGGTGAGAGGGGTCTGTGCTGGCCTCTTCCCTCTCTCTCTCGCCCGCTGTCTAGTGGAGCCAGGATTAGTGCCCCGTCCTGTATGGAAATGCACTTACTCAGATGCTGCCCGTTCACACCCTCCTTCCAAGTTGTCAGGGGATCTCTTGCGTCTTACCCGTATGAATGGAACTCAGGATTCTTTCTTCACGTGCCCCCTTGTGGGCCCATCAGGCCCGCCCACCCCATGCTTCTCATGGCCGCGGTAAAGCTTGGAAAGCCTGGCTAGCCGAGGCCTCTGAAGGCTGAGGCTTGCAACTGGCCCACTTCTGCCTCCTTCTGATGGTCAGAGCAAGTCAAGGCTGAACCCAAGTTCAAGAGGCAGGGAAATAAACACACTGTTGATAGAAGGAACTACAGATTTGGGGAGAGGGGTAGAACGTGAAGGCTGAGAGTGCAGCCCTCCATCAGTTCTAAATAGTTTCAAACCAAAAAAAAAATTTTGTCTTTTTTTTTTTATCGCATTATTCATTTGTTTTTTTATTATATTTTTAAATTGAAGTATAGTTGCACTGCTACATTTAAAATGGATAACCAACAAGGACCTATTGTATTGCACAGGGAACTCTGCCCAATGTTTTGTTGCAGCCTGGGTGAGAGGGAGTTTGAAGGAGAATGGATACATGTGTGTGTAGGGGCTGAATGGCTCTGCTGTGTGCCTGAAATTATCACAACTTCATCAGTCAGCTTTACTCCAGTGTAAAATAGAAAGTCAAAAGCAAACAAAACAAACAAAAGTGGAAGTAGTTGATTTAAAACTTTGTGTTGGTTTCGGGGGTACAACACAGTGATTCAGTTATACACGTCTATACACATTCATGTAGATGTGTGACTGCGCTGCAGATTGTCGTGCGTGTGTGTGTGTGTGTGTTGGGTGCTCAGTCATGTCTGACTCTTTGCAACCCCATGGACTACAGCCCGCCAGGCTCCTCTGTCCATGAAATTCTCCAGGCAAGAATACTGGAGTGGGTTGCCATGCCCTCCTCCCGAACCAGGGGATCTTCCCGAACCAGGGATGGGACCCACTGCAGGCAGACTCTACCCCCTGAGCCACCAGGGAAGCATATATGTGTGTGTGTGTGTCTGTGTGTGTGTGTGTGTGTCTGTGTGTGTGCTGTGTGTGTGTGTGTCTGTGTGTGTGTGTGTGTCTGTGTGTGTGTGTGTCTGTGTGTGTGCTGTGTGTGTGTGTGTCTGTGTGTGTCTGTGTGTGTGTGTGTGTCTGTGTGTGTGTGTGTGTGTGTCTGTGTGTCTGTGTGTCTGTGTGTGTCTGTGTGTGTGTCTGTGGGTGTCTGTGTGTGTCTGTGGGTGTCTGTGTGTGCCTGTGTGTGTGCTGTGTGTGTGTGTGTGTGTGTCTGTGTGTGTGCTGTATGTGTGTGTGTGTGTGTCTGTGTGTGTGTGTCTGTGTGCTGTGTGTGTGTGTGTCTGTGTGTGTGTGTCTGTGTGTGTGTGTGTCTCTGTGTGTCTGTGTGTCTGTGTGTGTCTGTGTGTGTGTCTGTGGGTGTCTGTGTGTGTCTGTGTGTGTGTCTGTGTGTGTGTCTGTGTGTGTGTCTGTGTGTGTGTGTCTGTGTGTCTGTGTGTCTCTGTGTGTCTGTGTGTGTCTGTGTGTGTCTGTGTGTGTGTGTCTGTGTGTCTGTGTGTGTGTGTCTGTGTGTCTCTGTGTGTGTGTCTCTGTGTGTGTGTCTCTGTGTGTGTGTGTGTTAGTTGTTCAGCTGGTCAGTCATGTCTGACTCCTTGCGACCCCATGAACTGCAGCATGCTAGGCTTCCCTGTCCTTCATCATCTCCTGGAGCTTGCTCAAAACTCATGTGCATTGAGTCGGTGATGCCATCCACCATCTCCTTCTCTGTGTTCTCCTTCTCCTCCTGCCTTTAATCTTTCCCAGCATCAGGGTCTTTTCTCAATAGTCAACTCTTCGCATCCAGGTGGCAAAAGTACTGGAGCTTCAGCTTCAGCATCTGTTCTTCCAGTGAATATTCAGGACTGATTTCCTTTTGGATTGACTGGTTTGATTCCTTGCAGTCCAAGGGACTCTCAAGAGTCTGTGTGTGTGTGTGTGTGTGTGTATATATTCTTTTTCAGATTCTTTCCGTTTATAGGTTATTATATTGAGTATAGTCCCCTGTGCCCTACAGGAGGTCTTTGTTGGTGATCTCTTTTATATATAGTAGTGTGTATATGTTATCCAAGCTCCTAATTTATCTCTTTCCCCTCCTTTTCCCTTTGGTAACCCAAGTTTCTTTCCTAAAAGCAAAGATAATTTGAAGGGCACACAGTCAAGTAATGTAGAAAGATTTCCAACATGTCAGTCACTGTTCCACTCCCAACACAATTTCCCAATTTTTAAAACTGCTTCCCAGAAGTCATCGTAATGGGGTAAACATCTGTAAATCTTTGTAAAGATATGTTAGTATATACATGTATGTATATATACGTATATGTATGCCGATGCTAAGTTGCTTCAGTTGTGTTCGACTCTGTAACCCTACAGACCATAGCCCACCGGATTCCTCCGTCCATGGGATTCTCCAGGCATGAATACTGGAGTAGGTTGCCATGCCCTCCTCCAGGGGATCTTCCCAATCCAGGGATCGAACCTGTGTCTCTTAAAGTCTCCTGCATTGGCAGGCAGGTTCTTTACCACCTGGGAAGCCCTACATGTATGTATGTACATACGTGTATGTGTATGCGTGTGCTGTAAAGTGGCCTGAAGTTAGAAAGCAGCTTGACTCCAAACCCTTAAGTAGAAAATGCTTCCTGATATGGCAGAGTCTCCTAGCATCACTAAAGATAACTAAGGGACAATTCAGGTCTAGGAAGTGCGTGGGGCCCGTGATGGTGAGTAAGGGCCACACAGCATCCTTTGGTGGTACCCATCAGCATTCTGCCACATGTTCATCTTAATGGCTCCACTGTGTGCTGAGGAGTTAATTAATATCATCACATGTTTCTTGGTGATGTGCAAACACAGCTGTCTTAACACCCACTATTCCAACCCCTCTGCAGTATGTACAAAGCTTGGTGATTCTGAATTGAAAGAGCTGGATCGGGTGAAGTGGTAACATCTGGAATGATGATAGCTGTGAATCGTTCAGTCTAATAAGCAAAGATTATCTGACTCAATTCTAACCACTTCTACTTCATCTTATAATCTCACATCTAATTATTTCATAGTCTTATTAAACCATCATCAACACTCTCTGTCATCAAGCAATGCCCATCCCAGGCTGGAAGGAACAGAAGCTGCTTCAGAGGGAGCTGGGACATGTGTGCGGGAGTGTCCCCTCCAGGTTCGAGGTGAAGTGCACTGAGCGCCTTCTGCTGTTGACGTCTTACAGGGAAAACCATAACCCTGGCGAGAACCGTGGACATTCCCCGGGCGGTGCAGAACTTCCGGTTCTTCGCCTCCTCCACCCTGCACCACACGTCTGAATGCACGCAGATGGACCACTTGGGCTGTCTGCACTACACAGTGCGGGCCCCTGTGGGCATCGGTAGGTGCTATGCAATGACCGCCGGGCCGCGGGGGCACGTGGAGATGCTGGGTCAGCCCTGCAGAAGTGACCTAAGGGGACAGGCTTTAAAAAAGAAACTTCTGCTTTATCTGAAATTTAATTGACGACCTTAAAAATCTAAATCTAGTTTGTTTGTGTCAAATTCCCTACTTATTCCTACATTGTTCTTGAAGAATCACAGGGAAAGGAATGACACTGAAAATAAATTCATAAACCAGGACTTTTTGTTCCTTGTAATTAAAAAAAAAAAACTTTCAGGAAAGTAGTGCAGTTAAAATCAGAGTGGGGTAAGTGTCACTTTTGTGTGCTTCAGTATTGTTATCTGGAAACTGGGAGAATAGGTTAATTTTGTCTATATATGTTGTATGTGAATTATATAAGTTAATAGATGTAGAGCACTTAGAACAGTGCCTGGCACTGTGATAAATAAGCTTTGACTGTATTATCTCTTATTTCGGTGGTTCCTGCACTTCAGAAATATAGGCAATGACTCAACATGTCCACTAGATGTCACTGTTTCCTGTGAGAAAAACCATCAACTGTCCATATTTTACTAGTTTCATTTTATGATAGGATAAAAGAAGATAGGTTAAAGAAAAGAAAATGGGACATTTTGCCACTTTGATTATCTGAACCCTTTGGAAGTAACATTTTCAAGGCAGTATAACAAAACTTTAGTATCCTTCTAAGAAGTATACTAATACATTATGCTGCAAAAATATTCTCTTACTCCCTGAAGAGCAGATTTTTCAGTGGGAAATTTAATAACATATAAAGCATGTTTACTTTCATAGCTCAGGTTTGAGGGTAGAGTATAAAATAAAGTGACTCCATGTATTTATTCATAACGTGGGTTTTATTTTTATGTGTTTTGTGGTCGGAAGTCTGGATGGCTTCAGAATATTACATGAAGACACATTCTAAATGTTATAGATGTTACTTAGCCAGCAAACCTATCTGGTTAGGATACAGGTGAGAATCTAGAGATAATTTATTTGTTAAAAAATTCCCTGGGTTAGCTAAAATGGATTTCATATCTCAGGACCTATTTGCTTTTATTTATTACAAATAATTGTGAACAATTTAAGATCTTATGTCTCAATCCACAACCAATTAGAAAAAACAGGTGGAAAAATTTAGAAGAAATAGTGCCTAGACCATTTAAAGATAAAAAAAGATTGTTGAGACAGTGCAAAGATCAGCCTACAAACCTCAAAACTGATCACATTCTGAGACTGTTTGGGGAGAAGTGACAGTATTTTAGCCCTGGTACTTATATTGTTGTTCATAAATATGATTGAGAGTCATCAAGAAAAGAGTGAGCTGTGTTGGTTATAGTTTTAAAGGTATGGCTGTCTGCAATATATTTTAGACTTATTTCTCTGAAATTCTACAGAAATTCTACAAAAGACTGGAGATTCTTTTGTGGAAATTTTTGAAGCATTGAAATTCTACACACGATTGGGATTTTGGAAGAGCAAGCTAACATTTGGTGTAGCACGAAGGAGTTTTCATTAGTAAAGCGTGTCTGGCCCATCTCTGAAGGGTGTGTCATTGCTGGTGATGCTTCTCTTCTCCTCTGTTAGCGGCTCTGATCAGTCCCTGGAATCTGCCCCTCTATCTGCTGACCTGGAAGATCGCTCCAGCGATCGCGGCTGGCAACACAGTGATAGCTAAGCCCAGCGAGCTGACTTCTGTGACCGCGTGGATGATGTGCAGACTCCTGGAGAAAGCAGGTAATCAGCGTTAGGGTGTCAGAGGAGAGGCACATGATTGGCTTTGGAGATGTACGTTTTGTAGGCTTCAGCCACTGTAGGGTTACTGACATTTTTAAGATAATGAAAAAAAAATTTTATGGGAGTATAGTCGCTTTGCAATGTCATGTTGGTTTCACTGTACAGAAAAGTGAATCAGAGACACGTGTACATAGTGAAAGGGAAGCCGCTCAGCCGTGCCCGACTCTGTGTGACCCCGTGGACTGCAGCCCACCAGGCTCCTCTGTCCATGGGATTTTCCAGGCAAGAGCACTGGAGTGGGTTGCCACGTCCTTCTCCAGAGGATCTTCCTGACCCAGGGATCGACCGCGAGTCTCCTGCATTGTAGGCAGACGCTTTATCCTCTGAGCCATCAGGGAAGCCTTATACATACATACCCACACGTCTCCTCTGTTTTAGAGTTGCTTCCCGTTTAGGTCACCACAGGGCGCTGAGTAGACTCCTTGTACTGTATGGCAGGTTCTCATTATATCTGTTTTACACATAGTGGTGTTTCCATTGGAGAGGGAAATGGCAACACTTTCCAGTGTTTGTACCTGGAGAAGCCCCATGGGCTGAGGAGCCTGGCAGGCTTCAGTCCACGGGGTCCCAGAGAGTCAGACGTGACTGAGAGTGTGTAGTCAGTCCCAATCCCCTAATTCACCCCACCCTCCCTTTCCCTCCTGGGGTCCATACATTGGTTCTCTATATCTGGGGCCACGGTCATCTGAAAAGTTCTGAACAGAAATCTGCTCGGCAGATCCCAGGGACATCTTTGGTTATCTGTCTTCCTTAACCTCTTCTGAGAAGTGAAATCCCCTCTTCTGAGCGGATCCACGGGCTTTGGCTCCCGCCGCTGCCTTTATCCTTGCCCAGAACGCGCTGCTGTGGGACGGCGCTCCCTGCGGGGCTCCTCCGCCGGAGCGCAGGACAGCGGCCCGGCGGCTGGCTACGAGAGCCCGACCGAATCCGCCCCCAGCCTGCCCCAGACAGTCTCCAGTCATCACTTTAAATGCTGCCTTGGCACCACGAGTGGATCTTGATGAAAAGGAAATATTGCTAGATACCACTCTGATCTGCATAGGTACAGAATGCCTGGGAGAAGCAGCCCGTTTTCAAGAGAGTCGAATAGACACCCCCTCGTTTTCCCTGCATTGGGACCCACTGCCTCGCGGACGATGATGCGCTGTGGCTCCTTGTCTTTCTCTTGCTGATGGGTTAATGGCCACGTGCGTTCCTGGCTTCATTCTGGAGTGTGGAGCCAACACCGGGCCAGGGTTGGAAGGTCACAGGCAGGAGGCTCTAGCTTGTAACCCACGAGGAAGCCCCTCACTGCGAGGCTCTGAGCTCACGTCTCCGGGCTGGAATGACCCGCAGCCGGTGGGGGGGAGCAGGCCGTCTTTCGGGCCCTGCTGTGCCCGCTTCCTTCCAGCCCCCAGAGAAGGTGCGTCCCCGCTCGCTCACGTCCATAGAGGGGGCAGGTTGCTAAAAGCCTGTCTCTCTGTCCTGAACACCTTTGCTCTCAAAGCAAAAACATACGTGTTGGCTTCCAGGATAACTGAGCCAGTTCCTTACTCCGGGGTATAGATGACAGGTTAGATGCTGCCTGTTGAGGGAAACTCATGAGGCCTCCTATCCTATGAAGGAAAGAGGCTGCCCAGCCTAGGTCTCTGGGTTGACGTCAATGGCTGCTCTGGACCTCTGGAAACATCCTTACCAAACTGGTAAGGATGAAGTGGACACCTTTACCTTCTTTGTGTCACAGAATATGTTATCCTTTCCTTACAAAGGTGACCGTGTTCTATCCCTTGAATCTCTAGTATCTGCAAAGGTCCAAGGGGTTTCTTCCCTGTCTCTTGCCGCTGGTTCCTTGATATGAGACAGAAGGGGGGCCTCTGGTCTGCTGCATCCTGTGTTGGGAGGGTGCGTGAGGAGGTGGGGAGAGACCACAGAGCTGCATCCCGGAGGCTTCTCTGTCCTAAAATCAGCTACGTCTTGATCTGTGAGGATTGCTCTTGTCTGACCACCCTCCCCTTTCAAATAACCCAGAACCCAGTCTGCATGAGGGTTTACTGTTTCCATTTATTTGCACAGCATTGCACTCATTCCTATGGGTGAATAAACCTGTTATACCAAGATGCTCCTTCCCTCGCTCCCCCTCTGGGCTGGCTTTTGTCCAACTCTCCTCCTCCAGCAAACACTGAGAGTGTGATGATCCAGTCACACCTGACGTGAGCCCTCAGTTTCTCCACTGGGATAGGGGTGTCAACCTCATCTACTTAATTCTGCTTAGAGCACTCTAAGAGAAACTTCCAGCTGTGTAAGAAAGCTAAAACCACCTGCTAATGCAGTCTGGATATTGCAAGACCTAGCTCCTCTAGTCCTGAGTGTTCAAACAGACTTGGAAGATGAACTTCGTTTGAAATAAAAAATCATTTAAGATGTTTTGAAGTACACCATGAATACCTCTTTGCAAGTCTTAGAATATTTGTTTTTATCTTGGGTGCACCAAATGTTGGCCCTCATTCTTGAAGTGGCCACTGGTGGTAGGTTTCTGGCCCTTCCTGTTAATTTTTGTTCTGCTCTATTTAAGCTTAAAATTTTCCTTGTCACCATCCAGCCATATCCTGGCACTGGCAGGCCTCCCTTCGCTTTGCTCTCTCTTAGCCACCTACTCTGAGTTTTGGTGAATTGTTATTTGCCAATTAAACGGTCTTCCCTGTCTTATAACCAGAATCTTTTAAGGGTAAAGGGTGAATGTCTCTAGAAAAATTTCATTAATGTCTGGATCAAATGGCAAAATGGTTTTGAGAAATACAAGCCACTAGATACCTAACTCAATTTATTAACATTGGAGTTCAGGGAAATGTAATCAAAATGTAAATTCTGTGGTGTAGAAGGCACTCTGCCTGCTGAAATGAGCTCATTTTCCTGTGATGATAAATATGTGGTATTTCTATGTTTTCTCTCACCCTTTTAAAAAATGCTAAAATAAGCATTAGAAGTGATTTGAGCCATTTTTTTGCCTTCAGGATTCATAAAGGCCAACAGTCCACATTCTCTGGCTCTCAACTGTCCATTTGAATACCAGGCAAATATCCACAAGCTCGATAGCGATGGAGATGCAGGACTCACGAGGACGTGAATGATGGGAAACTTTGTCCCTGTTTCCCCCATCATCAGCTGGCAGGACCTCCCCCTCACACCTCCTCTTTGGCCCAAGCCATGGCCCAGCTGTTCTCATATGGTGTTTATGATCCAGGATGCACTTGAGCTGGATTTCAAACACGTGTGCAGGCTGAATGCAGAGGTGGGGCCATCAGAGGGGGACTCTGCCAGACCGCGGCCTCCTTGGGGGCCCCCTCGATAGGGCCACGAGGTGGTGCCGTGAAGCCTGCGCTCTGAGGGAAGGGCCTCTCGGTGATTCTGGATCATCAGTGAGGACTTATCGTGTGTACCTTGAGAGCATATTCTTGAAGAGGTGATTTTAATCCAAGAGAGTATGTCTACCTCGGAGCAAGGGAACGATGAGAGGAGCGAGAGAGCAGTTAGCTTACTAAAGAGCATTTCTGCATCTCCTGTTGTTCAAACCTGCAAACACGGAATGTACTCAGCTACCTCCAGGAAAAACCCTAAGAGTTTCCTGGACGCAATCGATGGCACATAGATTATTTTTTCTGAACACTTAAATCTTCCCAAAGTCAGGACCCTTTTCTGAATTGGATATGGTACACATCCATGCATTCATTGACTTAACAGTTACTTACTAACCAACACCTAGTTTTGCCTTCTATTGGTTGTTATTTAACCCCAGGATTAAACCTGAGTCTCTTATGACTCCTGCATTGGCAGATGGGTTCTTTACCACTAGCACCACCTGGGAAGCTCTTATTTAACCTCACTTTGCCTCAATAATCTCATGGGTGATGTGAGGATATTAATATGATGTACCTCACAGAGCTATTGGGAGATCTAAAGGGTGTAACCCACTTATAGTTACAGTTGATTCACAGTGAGCACCCAATACATGTGAGCATTTACTGGTATCATCTCTTTACATTTTTATTTTTATTATTGCTAAAATTATTTTAATAACATATATATGTAGCATTATATCTTCTTTTCTCATTGATCTATTTTAAATTTGATGCATTAAAAATATTTTTCTAGGGATTTCCCTGGCAGTCTGGTGGTTAAGACCCTGCATTTCAAATGCAGTGGGTGCCAAGTTCGATCCCTGTTTGGGGAACTAAGATCCCAAATACTGATAGCATGGCCAAAAAAAGACTTTGAAAATTGAGTATTCATTCTATCTGGCAAAGTAGGCCATGGCATAAGGGGTACAACAGAGGGCAAAACACAGACCCGTGTCTGCCCTTGGCTGGTGCCCCTTCTAGTGGGATGTGCAATGAACAGGAAAATCCATAAAACACATAATGAATACATGCAGATTTAGGGCAGTGAGTTTTTGTAATAGAAAAGCCTGGAGCACCTACTTGGGGGTGTTCTTGGACACTCAGTCTTAGAGGGTGTTGGTGCATCCAGATCATGGGGAACAGGACCTTCAACTCAAAAGTCACCTTCCCCGGGGACCCTCCCTCTCTCTCCTAAGGAGGTAGCCGCTCTCTTTTCTGGCTTCTGCAGTGTGAATACGCCCTGTACTTAACCTTTGCTCGCCTCTCTCACAGGGCCTGACCTGCCCGAGTGTATCTCTCCATCCTCAGCCCCTGAGGCTTAGTCAATACTCTGGAATGAATTACGTAGGACATTTAACCCTGCATTTTCTAGGGCAAAGCACCCAGAGAAATTCCACCTGGGGGCATAATACAGGCAGAGAGGATGCTGTTGTCTCTGCTTTGCTATTGACTCAGTTCAGTTCAGTTCAGTCGCTCAGTCGTGTCCGACTCTTTGCGACCCCATGAATCGCAGCACACAGGCCTCCCTGTCCATCACCAACTCCCAGAGTTTACCCAAACTCATGTCTATTGAGTCGGTGATGCCATCCAGCCGTCACATCTTCCGTCATCCCCTTCTCCTCCTGCCCTCAATCTTTCCCAGCATCAGGGTCTTTTCCAATGAGTCAACTCTTCGCTGGAGTTTCAGCTTCAGCATCAGTCCTTCCAACGAACACCCAGGACTGATCTCCTTTAGGATGGACTGGTTGGATCTCCTTGCAGTCCAAGGGACTCTCAAGAGTCTTCTCCAACACCACAGTTCAGAAGCATCAATTCTTTGGTGCTCAGCTTTCTTTAGAGTCCAACTCTCACATCTACACATGACCACTGGAAAAACCATAGCCTTGACTAGACAGACCTTTGTTGGCAAAGTAATGTCTCTGCTTTTTAATATGCTATCTAGGTTGGTCATAACTTTCCTTCCAGGGAGTAAGTGTCTTTTAATTTCATGGCTGCAATCACCATCTGCAGTGATTTTGGAGCCCAAAAAAATAAAGTCAGCCACTGTTTCCCCATCTATTTCCCATGAAATGATGGGACCAGATGCCATGATCTTAGTTTTCTGAATGTTGAGCTTTAAGCCAACTTTTTCACTCTCCTCTTTCACTTTCATCAAGAGGCTTTTTAGTTCCTCTTCACTTTCTGCCATAAGGGTGGTGTCATCTGCATATCTGAGGTTATTGATATTTCTCCCTGCAATCTTGATTCCAGCTTGTGCTTCCTCTAGCCCAGCGTTTCTCATGATGTACTCTGCATATAAGTTATATAAGCAGGGTGACAATATACAGCCTTGACGTACTCCTTTTCCTATTTGGAACCAGTCTGTTGTTCCATGTCCAGTTCTAACTGTTGCTTCTTGACCTGCATATAGGTTTCTCAAGAGGCAGGTCAGGTGGTCTGGTATTCCCATCTCTTGAAGAATTTTCCACAGTTTATTGTGATCCACACAGTCAAAGGCTTTGGCATAGTCAATAAAGCAGAAATAGATGTTTTTCTGGAACTCTTGCTTTTTCGATGATCCAGTGGATGTTGGCAATTTGATCTCTGGTTCCTCTGCCTTTTCTAAAACCAGCTTGAACATCTGGAAGTTCTTGGTTCACATATTGCTGAAGCCTGGCTTGGAGAATTTTGAGCACTACTTTACTAGCGTGTGAGATGAATGTAATTGTGCGGTAGTTTGAGCATTCTTTGGGATTGCCTTTCTTTGGGATTGGGATGAAAACTGACCTTTTCCAGTCCTATGGCCCCTGCTGAGTTTTCCAAATTTGCTGACATATTGAGTGCAGCACTTTCACAGCATCATCTTTCAGGATTTGAAATAGCTCAAGCAGAATTCCATCACCTCCACTAGCTTTGTTCATAGTGATGCTTTCTAAGGCCCACTTGACTTCACATTCCAGGATGTCTGGCTCTAGGTGAGTGATCACACCATCGTTATTACCGGGGTTGTGAAGATCTTTGTTGTACTAGAGACAACCATTAACGTCCCTTCCCACCCCCATTCAAGCTACAGAAACTAACACAACATTGACAGCAATCATTTTGCCAAAAGAACCAAAAACACCACCCCCAAAGCAAAGCAAACAAGCAAAACACTTTGAGGGAGAATCTCTCTGCAACCTGGAGCCCTTGGCACGCTGAGAAGAATGGCTGTAACCGGTCCTGCTTCCCATCCAGGTGTTCCACCAGGTGTGGTCAATGTTGTGTTTGGAACGGGGCCCAGGGTTGGCGAGGCCCTGGTGTCCCACCCAGACGTACCCCTCATCTCCTTCACGGGGAGCCAGCCCACCGCCGAGCGCATCACACAGCTGAGTGCCCCCCACTGCAAGAAGCTCTCGCTGGAGCTGGGGGGCAAGAACCCCGCCATCGTCTTTGAAGATGCCAACCTGGACGAGTGCATCCCGACGACTGTCAGGTCCAGCTTTGCCAACCAGGTGTGTCCTCCGTTTTTTTCCCTCCCCCTTTGTTTTTTTGCTTGTTTTTAACTCAGCAGCCTTGCCAAACTGCATCTGTGGTGTCACAGTGACAACTGGGATGAGTAGGTTGATGCAGGGCTCTTTCAGTGAAAGGAGAATGGTTACATTGCGTTACTCCTTTGACTGTCTGTTCAATCTTAATGTCACTGGGAGGCATTGTGGCGTCACAGCTCCTGTTTAGCAAACTCTCCTTCTCCAGCTGTTCAGTTCCTCAGTCAGGTCCCCCCGCTTTGTGACCCCATGGACTTCCCTGTCCTTCACCATCTCCTGGAGTTTGCTCAAACTCATGTCCATTGAGCCAATGATGCCATTCAACCTTCTCATCCTCTGTCGCCCTCTTCTCCTCTTGCTCTCAGAACTTTTATGGGGGACCAGCCATGGGCCAATGATTGCTTTCTGGCTTCTCCATTCCTTTATTTATACTTTCCCGTCTTTTCTTGCTGTCCAAGAGTCCTATCTCTTGGAAACCTTATTCTCTGCCCCCACCCAAAAGCACCTCAAATGCATTCACACACTTAGAAATAAATACTTGAATCAGTCTCAAGCAGGTTTCTTACCTTGAAATCATGAAGGAGCCTCGAACAACTCTGTATTTCCTGATCACTGGAAGAATTGTTGTGAAGATCCAGTATCAGTGTGATGAAAATATTTGTTTATGTGACCAGGTGCCATCATACATACACAGTACTGACAAGTCCAGAATGTGGTTTGTCGACGGTTACATGTTACACTCAGATAATAGTAAGGATGACCTTTCACTCAGAAACCTGTTGGTTCCTCTCCCTGGAACACCCAGTGTCTCTGTTTGGATGGCCAGTGTCATCTGAAACTTCACCTGAACAAAGCAGGACTTCTGATTTCCCTCCTTCTCCTTTTCCCGCAGTATCTCTGATTTTCCTGCCTTGTGTCCACCATTCTGAAGAAGAGACTACCATCCATCGTGTGCTTGGGCCAGAAATCTGGGACTCATCCTTGTTCTAACCTCCTCTTTTCCTTAAACCTCCCTTACCTGCCAGTAGGTCCTGTTGGTTCTGTCTTTAAGGTATATCCTGCATCTTCTTCAGAGCATCTTTGCCAGTTTCTTTACACTTTGGGGGTCCCCTTTGCCCCTTTAAGAATCTGTTGACCTCAGTGGACTCCTTCCCTTTCTCTCATCTCCATTGATTCCACCTGGTCCAAGGTGCCTCCCCTCATCCGGCTGTCGGAAAAGCTCTCCTAACCCACTCTCATCCTCTCCAATTCTGTTCTCCACACAGCTGCCAGAATGATCATTTAAAAATGTAGCTCCCGACCACCTCTTCTTGCTGCTTAAAGCTGTCCATGATCCTTTCATGATACTGAGGATAAAATGCAAGGTCCTTGTGAGCCTGTAAGCCTATAAGATGCTGCATGATGTTGCCTCGCTCCTCACCTCCTGCCCGTATCTCCCATGTTGCTCTGACCCCCAGCCCTGCCTCCACCCCCCACCGTCAGCCCCACTCACCTTCCTCGCTTTCCTCACACACTCCAAACTCATTCTTCTGGCAGGTTCTCTACACTTACCACTGAGAATTCTGTACCTCTATCCATCTGGCTCCTTCACGTCAATCAAGGGTCAGTTTAAACATTCCCTGTTCACCAGTGTCATCCAGGACTCCGTTTAATAAAAGGGAGTAAAAGTTCTCCCTCCCCACTCATTTCTACTCTTATCCTCAGCTTAGTTTTCTTGTATTGTTTTGGTCGTGGCCTGAAGTTGTATTATTTATTGAGCTTTATTGCATTCCCCACAAGACACTGTGTTCCAGATGGTGGAATTTTGTCTTGTTTACCACTGTTCCCCATTATCTAGCCCAGTGCCGGATCGTGGCAGACACTCACAAGTGCAGGGTGATCTGTCCATGGAGTGGAGCCCCCTGTCTTGTCCTTGTCCTCATGAGTCATTCTTGGCAGGGTGAAATCTGCCTCTGTACCAGCAGAATCTTTGTCCAGAAGAGCATCTATAGTGAATTTTTAAAGAGGTTTGTAGAGGCGACCAGAATGTGGAAAGTTGGTATTCCATCTGACCCATCGGCTGACATGGGAGCTCTGATCAGTAAAGCTCATCTGGAGAAAGTAAGTAAAACCCTCTGTGTAAGTTTCAGAAAGAATTCTTAAAAATTTTTTTTTTTAATTTTGTATTGGGGTATAGCCAATTAACAATGTTGTGACAGTTTTGGGTGAAGAGCAGAGTGACTCAGCCACACATATACATGCATCATTCTCGCCCAAACTCTCTGCCATCCAGGCTGCCATATGACATTGAGCAGAGTTCCCTGTGCTGTTCAGAAGGGCCTTGTTAGTTTTCCTTTAAATATAACCATGTTCCATGTACTATGCAGGGCTTCCCTGGTGACTCAGATGGTAAGGAATGTGCCTGCACTGTGGGAGACCCAGGTTTGATCCCTGGGTCAGGAAGATCCCCTGGAGGAGAAAATGGCAACACATTCCAGTATTCTTGCCTGGAAAACCCCATGGACAGAGAAGCCCGGCAGGCTACAGTCCCTGGGATAGCCACAAAGAGTTGGCCATCTATAGAGCAGGTCCTTGTTGATTATCCATTTTAAATATAGCAAAGTGTACATGCCCATCCCAAACTCCCTAACTATCCCTTTCCCTGGTCCTTCCCCTTGGCAACCGTAAATTTGTCCTCTTAAATCTGTGAGTCCAGAAAGAATTCTTATGAGGAGAGAAACTCAGTGCCAAGGCATAGCACCATCTTTGAAATGCTGTTAAATTACTACCCTATTCTTTTTTTTTTTTTTTAATTATGATCTGTGGGAAATTGTCTCTGGGTACCGAGTCTGAAAATGTTACAGATAGATACACAAATATAGTCAAGTTAAAGCAGCGCCTACATGACATAAATAAACTTGGGAAGTCAGCGTGGAGTCTGACTGCCATGGAGCCAGTCTGTGGAGGGAGGAAAGCAAATGTCAAAGCATAGAGGCCAGCTGACGAGAACGTTGTGGGCTGAGGGTGGCAGGCATTTCCACAGGTAAGTGTTCCCAGTAAGTCCTCAGGCAGTGAGGCTCTGCCTCTGGGTGATAGCACACGGGATTCTGGGAGCGCGAATCCAGTCTGCACAACGTGGACTTTAGCTGGTGGGGTGACTTGAGGGGTCTTTGTGGGAGAAGCCATTGAAGAAGGTGTTCTCTGGGTGCTCTGTGGAATTTGGGTCTTTAAGATCATTTCCATTTCCTGATGAGACTCCCACAATAAGTGCTAGAATTTTGGAGCTAAGAGGTCTCATTGTGAGCTATGGTAATGAAGACCAAGCAAGGGTAATGGTAGCACGCCCGCATGGGTTAACCGCTGAGGGACGGAGCCTTTACGCAGATTCAGCAGACTTGCTAATGTGAACGATGACTTTCACGGTACTTTGAAGCGCAGATGCCCCCAGGTAGGAACGTGTAGTGTCAATCTTCCCAGTCTCTTCTTACTTCTATTGTTTTCTCGGTAAAATAGGAAGCAAAGTGAGGAGGGGAGATGGTGTTGACAGTTTCAAGGAGGAGGAAAAGTTCTGAGACAGTCTTCAAGGAGATCAGGAGAGAGAGAAATGGACTTGAAGTGACTGTATTGTCAGCGAGGCAGCTCCAAGGGCTCCTCCCGGGGCTGTGATCACTTGTGGTCACACTAACAAAGCGTGTGGTCATTGATTTAAAGGGAGGCCGGCCAGCATGGCTGTGTCTTCCTCCAGTCAGATGCACCCCCACGATGGCAGGCCTGCGGGTGGCAGTCCCCAGAGTGCCCCCGGGGGACCCACAGCTGTGGACGGTCCCACCTTTGTGAAGCGAGGTGTCACCTGGTGTAAGAGGCCCCTGGGTTCTCTCTCATCTGACTGTTCTGAACTCAGGGGTCCATGCTGTAAACCCACACATGCAAATAAGTGGTGAAAAATAACTTTTGCCTCTTTCCAATTGTTTCCTGTGGAGCAAAATTACCTTTCCAGGAGCTTCTTTCATTAAGCTCAGGCCGTGTGCCATCTGTATTTAGTTGCTTAGCTGTGTCCAGCTCTTTGCACCTCCATGGACTGTAGCCCACCAGGTTCCTCTGTCCATGGGATTCTCCAGGCAGGAATACTGGAGTGGGCTGGATGCCCTCCTTCAGGGGATCTTCCCAACCCAGGGATTGAACTCAGGGCTTCCACACTGCAGGTGGATTCTTTACTGAGCCATCAGGGGAGCTGAGGCCATGGCACCATCTAACGTCCCCTGTGCAATTCACCAACTCACCGGAGACTCAAAGCTCTCTTCATCAACTCAGCAGAGAAACTGTTTTTCTATCCTAGACACTGTCATAACCATTAAGTTCTCCAATGAGGGGAGGTACGTCAGTGAAGCAAATCAAAGCATTTGACTTTCCTGTCGCAGTTGAATGATGTGTAGCCCCTCTATGTGTGTGCACGTGCACGCATGCATACACACACACAAACTGTCTTGTGTGTGTGAGAGAAACTGCCACCATTCACAGACTCCTATTGGCAGTTACGACTTTTCTTGGCCACGTTCTGATTATTTCTCCCTTTTGCCCCATATAGTGAACTCGGACCAAATAGAGACTTGCTGGGTTTCCCCGTATTGTAGCTCCTCTGAGGGTTAATGCAATATTTGCGATGTTCAGTGTATTCCTGCTGGCTCAAAGGGGCCCACCCTCTCTTTAGCCCCCCACCCCCCACACCCTCCTGAACTCCACCACAGGCTCTCCTCCAGGCATCTCTGCTCTCCAACAACAAGCAGCCTCAGGCTGAGTGAGCTATGCTACCCGCTACCCGACGTGGGCAACAGGACCTTTGTCTACTGAGCCCTGGTTCCATTCAGAGGAGAAGAGTGAACAAAGCCAGCTTCTGACCCTGCTGTTGTGATGTTCAATGGCTCAGTCGTGTATCCAACTCTTTGCGATCCCATGGACTGCAGTACACCAGGCTCCCCTGTCCATCACCAACTCCCGGAGCTTGTCAAACTCATGTCCGTGTGTCAGTGATGCCGTCCAACCATCTCATCCTGTTTCCCCCTTCTCCTCCTGCCCTGGGTCTTTCCCAGCATCAGAGTCTGACTCTGTGGTGCCCTTTGGATGATGCCTCATGATGATCAGACAGTCAAGAGGGGGCCACTTAAAGTCTGGTTGTGATAAGCTCAAACACACTGCCCTTTTAAGACATCCATCTTGAAAAGAGGGTACCTCATGGGGTTGTAAAGAATCAGACATGACTGAGCGACTTCACACACACACACACACACACACACACCTCAAAAAGTTCTGAGGTTCTACTGGAAGATATTGTGGTGTTAAAAAATTTTTTTCACAGTTAAAAACTTAAAAATAATATTCATCATCAGCCATTTATTTTTATATTTTAGGGAAGAACAAAACAGATGGTATTTCCGTTATCCTCCTGCACGCAAAAGTGCGGGTGGCTATGGGGTTCCCCTTGTTTTGTGGTTCCACGGGCAGATCTCTCAGCTCTGCTCGTGGTCACCCCCACACACACCCCAAGTCTCAGAACCATCCTGCTGAGGTTCAGAGGGGCCCTGGACACCCGCCATCCTCACTGCTCCGCCCAGAACATGTGTGCCTGGATGCCAGGAGTCACAGCCTTGCCCTCTGGGTCTCTCAGCACATGAAGCCCTGGAGGGGGGCTTTGACAGCTCACGTCTTGTGAGGGGACCCTGTGTGTCTCTGCCCTTTGAGAGGGAGCCAGGCGAAGCAGCTCGAGAAGCGTATGTGTCTCTTTTTCAGGCTGCGATTCTTCTCGGTTCAGCCTGCCAAACCTTGGTCTGGGATCGAGGAGGCAGCAGACGCTCCACTGGTGGTTGTGTTTGCTCCCCTCTCACCAGGAAGCTTTGGGGGCTGCGAGTCCAGGGCAGGCCGGCTGCCCTCTTGGCATTCCAGCCCTCCTCTTCAGCAGTAGATCTCTGTCTTCTCCAAATCAGCTTAGCCACGGGATCTTTGTGTCCACCGTACTTCTGTGGGATTGTCACAACAGATGGAGAGGCGGTGACAGAAGAATCCAACTGGAGCACATGACGAGTGCTCTATATGGCAAAGGGCTCCTAGGTGCAGGTGTGGCTTCCCAGATTCCCAGGGACGGCAGGGGAGGCACGGGAAATGGCAGGTGATTTTATCCTTGGGGGATGCAGGAATGTCTCCCTGGTCTGTTTCACAGGGTGCTTTTTGCTTTTACTTTCTGGAATCCTCCCCTACTTAACTGTCTGGAGAATCTGGCTCTAGGCCAGCCTCCCAAAGATGCAAGAAACTAGAGAGAGGGAGAGTGCTGGACGTTGACAGTGAGGCTGGAGGAAGCACAGACGAAGTTCATGGGTTTATCCCCCAGGAAGGCCAAGCTTTGGGTCTAACTAAGGTCCACTCTTTTATTTTATTTTTTTTTAAACTAAAACATTTTGTATTGAGGTAGAGCCAATTAGCAATGTGGTGACAGTTTCAGGTGAGCAGTGAAGGTTCTCAGTCATACATATACATGCTTCCATTCTCCCCCAAACCCAGCTTCCTGTCCTCCTTTGTCAGTTAAGAAAGCTGATGTACAAAGTAGGGGACATCCTTGCGGTCTCACAGCTCGTGAATGTCAGACTATGCATTCTACTGTCATCATCACCATCAACATCAACACAGACAGCAGCATCTGACCTTCAGAAGTTTTACTATGTGTCAGGTATCACGCTAAGGACTTTACATTTATTATCTTATTTAGTCTTTGCAAGAACCTGTGAAAGAGGTGGCGCAGTCAATGGCATTTTTCTGATGAGGAAACTGAGCATTTGAATCTCGGCTCTCGGCCGAGAGCATTTGAATCCCTCAGCTGGTCAGAGCACTGGTGGGCTCCCAAGCCCACTCTTCCAACCTCCAGGCTTTGATTTTTATGTCCAAAATGACTAAGCGCTGACTATTCTCTGCTCTCTCGCCTCAAGGAAAGGTCTTAGAGGAATATTTCATTCCGTTTTATATCACCTTTATCAGTCACAAGTCTGTTTTTCTGAGCTAGGAGTGTAGATATCGTTGTGTCATCTGGGGATATTTTCTCTAGAAAAGAAATTCAGTTTCATGTGAGTCACCTTCTATGCTAAATTCGATGAATTCGCAATTTGAAAACCGACACTTCGCTTCACATTTTATTATCCTAAAAGCTTCAAAGAGAGAATTGTGTAATTTTGCTTGGACATGATCATCTGAAGGCAGAGCGCTCCTTGCACTGTTTGAATCGCTGCTGGAAGTCCTGGCTCTGCGTCCAGCTGGGCCTCTGGAGACTCACCTGCACACACCCTGTTCACACAGAATGCTGCCTCTTGGCATTTTTTAATTAACGTGAGCGTGCTGCTTCAAAAGGGGCAAGAGAGTAGGAGAAAGAGAATTCTAGCTTTATTGTCTATCAGCCGTATGAACTATGTACCCTTTCGGAGATTCACTTATGTCATCAGCAAATAGAGGACAGTAATATGTAGCTAATAGGGTTTTGAGAGAATTATGTGAGAATGTGTTAAAAGCACTTATCCACATGCCTGGCTCTTAGACATTAAATACACAACTCTCCTGCTCTTAGCTGTGAGGGCTGACTGGCCAGATGGTGGTTAGGGCTTGTCTGCCCTCAGGCTTAGCAGCTGAGTGAAAATATCATCACCCTTAGATTTTGTGGGGGGAATAACCGTATATATCTTTCCTGTGCATGCATGCTCAGTTGTGTTTGACTTTGCGACCCCATGGACTGTAGCCTGCCAGGCTCCTTCATCTGTGGGATTCTCCAACAAGAATACTGGAGTGGGTTGCCATTTCCTACTCCAATATGTCTTTCTTAGGTGCTTGAAAAATATTGAATTTTCTCTGTGCTATGTGAAGACAAATGATAAGTTGTTACTATGTTTTTTTTATCTGCCCAGGTCAGAAGTTACATCAAGAAAGCTCGCCTGGAAGGGGCCCAAATTCTGTGTGGTGAGGGAGTGGATAAATTGAACCTTCCCCCCAGGAATCAGGCAGGGTACTTCATGCTTCCCACGGTGATAACAGATGTTAAGGATGAGTCCTGCTGCATGAAGGAAGAGATATTTGGTCCGGTGACGTGTGTCGTCCCCTTTGATAGTGAAGAGGAAGTGATTCAAAGAGCCAACAGCGTTAAATATGGACTGGCTGCTACTGTGTGGTCAGGCAACGTGGGGCGTGTCCACCGGGTGGCCAAGAAGTTACAGTCAGGCTTGGTCTGGACCAACTGCTGGCTCATTAGAGAGCTGAACCTACCTTTCGGGGGGATGAAGAGTTCTGGGGTGGGCAGAGAAGGAGCCAGAGACTCTTACGAATTCTTCACTGAAGTCAAAACCATCACTGTTAAACACTGACCTCGGCCAGCGCAGAAGCTGATGCCTGGATGCAGAGACTCAGTCGTCCGGTGTGGTGAAAAGAAACCCCTGCATACATTTCAGCCAAGTCTTGACTCAGCAGAAGATTCTCTCTATAGCTTATCCTCTGTACCTAGTATTTTTACCAACTGGTGAAAAGATGCTTGCTCTTTTCAGTGAGGAGTCAAAGAAGAGATCTCTGAATAGGAAGGCATACAAAGGAAGCCACCCAAACATTTGGGCTCCTCCTAAGTTGTGTTTTCATTGTATTTTTTCATCATTTTGATTCAATTCTTAAAAATTCACAGATGATTGGTTTCTTTTCTTCATTTGCAAGTATATGGTAAAAAAAAAAAAAATCTACAAAGCCAAAGAGAAACACATCACCATAATCTCTAACTTTGGGGAGATTGCAGAAATGGTCTCTTCATTCATCAACAGTTGGCATGGCTCATTGGTAATTGACTGTACCTCATTATGCAAGGGTGCTTTGAATGTTGATGATGTAATTTATGTGGGACTTGTCAGAGTAACCATATATGAGAGGTCCTACTAAATATATCTTTATGAAGACAAAGAGAAATGAAATAACGACTACTTTTGGAAGAAACTCAGAACAAGGAGGGTTTGATATTTTCCTACTATGGAGTCTAATCAATTCCAATTCAAAGTGTAGTATCTCAGGACACTTAAAATTTTCGAATACTGTATGGCTGAGTCTCTTTGCTGTCTACCTATAGCTATCACAGAATTGTTAACTATACCCTAGTATAAAATAAAAAGTTTACAAACTTTATTAATCTTAAAGGAAACAATAAATGTTAAACAATTTTACCAAGCAGTCACCTTCTTCATGAATTGTCCTTTATTCTTATCTTCATCCTCTTAGGAGCGTAGACTTTTTACCGAGTATCAGTGATACTCTTAGCTCTTTTTTCCTGAATCTCCCAATGTTCAGAGGAGAAATCTGCGATTTGCGGACATTAAGTAGCACATTCGAGGTCCCACAGATGATGTGGGGAAAGGAAGGACTTGAATCCAGGGCTTTCAGACGCCATACCCTATGATCTCTGGCCATTTCATGCTTACCTTGGGTGTTTCAGAAAAATGAAGTCCTTACGGCTTCTGTGGTGGCTCAGATGGTAAAGAATCTGCCTGCCACGTGAGAGACCCGGGTTTGATCCCTGGGTGGGGAAGATCCCCTGGAGAAGGGCATGGCAAACCACACCAGTGTTCTTGTCTGGAAAATCCCATGGACAGAGGAGCCTGGTGGGCTACAGTTCACGGGGTCACAAGGACTTGAACACAACTGAGCAACTACCACTTCATGGTTTGTAGAACACATTGTGTTGGGTCTCGCCGCTGTGTCTCCGTCCTGCTTTGCCCCTCCCTCCTCTCTCCTGCCTCACTCCACTCAGCCATGCAACCCAATCTATGCAGCCAACCCTTTCCCAAGTTCTGGTACGGTCCTTCCCACGCTAACCAAAACTATCTGTTCACCTGTCTCTCTTCCTGATGGGACGGGAGTTCCTCCCCTCTGAAGTCTCAGATCACAGCCCAGTGCCCGGCTGTGCACAGAGGGTGCCCAGAACGAGTTGCAAGATGGAACGAGGGCTTCCTGGGGCCCCAGTGTATTGGTTGCACGATGTATGGGGGATTGGGGCAGGCGTACAGAATAATCTGTATCATTTTATGTAGGATTTGGCATATGTTGGCTTGTTTACAAATGCTGAAAATGACAAGTCCCTTTGAGGTCACGTGGTAGTGTCAGGTTATACCTGGTTCTTACCTTCTACCTTCTACCCCCTCTCTTTCCCTCTTCCCTGGCTAGGGTCCCTTGACCTTGATCAGGTAAGTCTAGGACCAATTCTGAGTGTCAGCAGGAAGAAATTCAGTAGCTCCAGTGTCTAAGAATCTATATCCTCACTCTTGTAGTTGATCTGGCCCAAGCTTCATCCTTATTTCTAATACCTAAGCCCTATCTTCAGTCCAAATTCTGACAACTGAAGCTCTTAGCTCCTGGTGCCTGAATACCCATCTCCCAACATGCTGGTTTTCTGTCCGGGAATCTGTCCTCCCTGGAATTTGGAGTCAGCCCTGTCCAGGATCTGGATTCTCCTTGTGGAGGTGCCTGCTTCCTGCCAACAGACACCCTGGGGACCATTTCCCTGCTTCTGGGTCTCTTGTGGTCTCTAGAAGCTCCCCTGGGCTCACATGGCAGTCTCATGGATGCAGATTTGACCAAAGGCTGTCCTCCCTCAACTCACCACTGCCTTGGTTCTCAGTTCTTCAAACCATTAGATACAATGTCTTAGCACCCCTGTTAGACCTTTCCTCATCAGTTCTGTCCCAAGTGGGTGAGTTTAGTTCTAAGACCTTATCCTTCTCCAGCCATCGCATACCAGCTAAGGGTACCATATTTGTCTGTGCCTACTCCACTACAGAGTTCCACCCAAGCGGAGTGCTGCCTTTGTGTGTTTGGGGGGGGGGTTGGGGGGGGGGGTTTGCTCAGAACTGAAATAAAAAAATCAAGGGAGATGTTGGCACAGAACCTGAGGTAACTCGGGCCCTTTGCTTGCAACTCAGAGGAGGCAGAAGGAACGGCAACCCCACCTAGCAGTGAAATCCACCAAAGAATTTCACTTCCCACGGTGAAATCCTCCTCACTTTCATAGTTATGAGGGTACAACCTGGACTGTCCACATACCCTAAAAATAAGTCTGTCTCTGATCCCCTCACACTCAGACATGTAAAGTTAGTCCCCATTCAGTGATGAGTTTCATGGGTAAAGTGTTCTTCCAAACTGCAAAGAATAACTTTGCCAATTACCTATAATAATCAGTCAGCATGCTTTTTTATTAAAAATATTACTGACCAATCAGGGATCATCAAATATTTGGTGAAAGAGAAATATCAAGATGTGTGAAAAGTGACGGACCACAGGAGAAACACAAAAGGAAGATGACAAAAAAAAAAAAATTTTTTTGAATTACCATCTTCAGATCTTCAGAGAGGTCTGAGACAACAGTGGATTCAGACAAAAGGGTAGGCTCTTATGAAAAAAGAGCAGGCAGAAAGCAGGAAAGAAGCCATGACAAATTAAATATTCCCCAAATACATTTTAAAAATCAGTAGAATTGAATCACTGGTTTGACTGAAAACTAAATTAGTATCTGGAAGATAAAGTTGAGAAAATAGCTCAGAATGTACAGAATGACTGAAAAGGAAAATATCCAAAAGCTGAGATGGCAGATAGATCTAGAAACTTATTAATATGTAACTAATCCACGCTCAGAGAACAAAAATGAGTGATGAAATAAATTAGAAAAGATAATTTCCCTGAACTAAAAAAAAGATTTTCAGATGGAAAATATTCACTAAGTGCTGACTACTAGTCTGTTGAAAATCTGAAATTCCTAATATAAAGCTTGTAGAGAGAATTACCAGAATACCTACCAAAAAAAAAAAAAAACCCACACAAAGTAAAAAACACAAAAAGAGCCCTAGAAGACTGTCATCATACTTTACATTAATATTATTGATGCTAGAAGACAGTGGAGAAAGACTTCAAAGTTCTCAGGGAAAATTGAGCCTCATTTAATAGCCAGCAAACTGTTACTTCAGATTTAAGGCAAAGTAAGTTATCCAATGTCTCAGAAATTTTCTCCTATGTCCTCCTCCTGGAATGGGGATATAGAAAAAGAAAACTGAATGCAATGACCAGAACTGTCTGAGAAATAAAATGGAAAGACATTTGACATCAGCTGTTAATCAGGCCTAGAAAGCAGTTGGCCCAAATTAGAACGGGGAAGACAGGAGATAGTGACTGGAGAATATTGATTAAAAATGTGTTTAATAATCTGGACGATCTTAGACATGTAAACAAGTACATGTAGGCTATTCTATCCATTAGAATAAAAGAAACAAAAAACTATTTAGATAGCATGATAAGACAAAGCAAAATGAAATGTGATATGACTTGGAAAAATTGAAGGGGTAAGCGTAAAAGTGTAGTCTTTTTTTTGGATGGAAATTTTCGGTAACATAAAAGTCACATTTCTATCTTTATGGGCCTTACACACTACTTAATACTAAAATTAATATTTATATATTTTGAATATATAAGAAAGATTAAAGGCAAAAGGAGAAGAGAGTAGCAGAGGATGAGATGGTTAGACAGCATCACTGACTCAACGGACATAAGTTTGAGCAAACTCCAGGAGATAGTGAAGACAGGGAAGAAAGACTGGCATGCTACAGTCCATGGGGTTGCAGAGTTGGACATGACTTAGCCACTGAATAACAACATTTTGAATATCTCAATATCTGTTACTGGTTTTCAATTTTTAAAGTCAAACTATTTTGGAAACGTAACTAAACTAAGCTTGGGAGATGTCCTCCAGCACCCTGAGTGCTGCCTGTCTGCCCAGCACGATGCTCTAGAGAGGCGGACCCAGGAGACCCTCTTCCCATCTCACCCGTCCTTTCCCTCCTATGAACACAGGAGGATGAGAGGCCCTTCTGGCCCTCCGTTGTGAATGTTCCCCTAAGCCAGAGCCCAGAGTTTTAAAATACATCTCCAAAGCTTGTGGTCCTTTCTTTTGGATTTGCTTAAACTCCTGGCAATTTGCTTAACCCTTTTCTTGGGGGTGTCTGCAGCTTCCTGTGGCCCCCATTAACAGTGGGTGGATCCACCCCAGAATGTCTCACTGATGAGCCCCTCATAGCAGGCTTTGCGGATGACCCATTTCAGGGTGTACTTTGAGGAAGACATTATGTTCATGTGTGTCTAAAGCAAGCCTCTGGAATGTGTCCCGGGGTTCATTAGTCTGACGGTCCCAAGCATTTACATTGTCAGTTTCTGCGGCCACGCTCGTCAGCGCCACCGTCAGTACTGACTCACTCAGAGGCCTTGTGCAAACCACTGGCCTCAATACTCTATGGCTTCTGCCAAACAAATGCTAGGTAGCTCTTCTGGGAAGAGTCGTATTTCTGACTGCAGCTGGCCATTCATCAAGCGTCCGGAATTGGCCCTAATCTTGTCTGTTGGCCCCGGATATGCCTTCTCCCTGCTCTGATGAAGCTTTCCCATCCCACACCTCATTGCCTCCTCATCCACATTCCTCGGCCCAATCTTTATTTCAGGAGATATCATTGTTCTCCAATCTCACATAATTACCATTCCAGTGTGACTCAACAGTATTCAACGAAGCACTGAAAAATACTCCTTGGAACAGTAAGGTCTGGGGGAGTCACTGAATCATAACAAGGTGGAGTTGCCAGGGACCTTGAGCTCACTGTGTCCTGCTCCCTCCCCCTCCCACATGGACCACAGAGGCTCGGAGGGATTACCTGACCTGCCAAAGATCTTAACAGCCAGCAGAGACTCTCAGTAGAACTGGACATGCAGAGATCCAAGCATGGGAGAGGTTAGAGGTATTCTGAGGACAATGGAAATAATTGCAAGTTCTGATAAGTATTTTGGACTTCCTCCAACAGATAGTAAGCAGCTGGCCTCTGTCTCCACTGAGGATAAGACATGGGGATGGAGGGGGTAGGTTCTTAATTACAGTTTGAGTTTTTATGTAAAAGAAGTTACTTCATTTCGATGTTTCCATTTCAGAAATAGGGAACAGTGGAGAAGATGGGAACCCCTTTCTGGACTCTGAGCAAGGGTGGTGCCCCTGTCAGGGGTGGATGAGCAGCAGGGGTGAGGTGAGGGAGCCCTGGACCGTATTGCACGGTGCCCGACAGCAAGGGCGGCGCCCCGAGCGCCAGATGCCCACTGCCCGTGTGGCTGCGCGGGCGCTGAGCGCTCTGCCTGCAGCCTTTCAAAGGGTCCGCTTATCTGATTACAGGGTCTGCTGCTGGGAAGTGAACAGCAGGGACGGATGAGTCTCTAAACAGAAGAAATCTGATTTTCCTGCAACATCCCTGCGAAATCAAAGCATGTAAGAATCATTAAGACAGGTAAAAACTTGATGATCATCTTATTTACCTTTTGGGTGGGGGGTGGGGTGGGGTTGGATTTTTAAACCATTTCTCTGATGTTTCAAGTTCAGCAAAATGCATGCTTCTGGAATCCATTTTTGCATTCACTTCAGGTATCTTCGGGGAAATACACTCTCACACTCAGGAGTAATAAATCACCAGGAAGCAGTTCTAAGGGGTTATTTATAACTCCTCGGGATCCCATGGCCCCTGGCCGGCACTTGGGCTGAGTTAGTGGTCCGCGGTCAGACTGCGTTCCATCATCAGGATGGACATGCCCTGTTCCCGGTGGAAGCGACATAAAGCGCTGATGAAGCACTTGCCCCAGGCTGTGACCGCACTGGCTCTGCCCGCTGCCCTTCCTCTGATGGCCTAAATAAAGCCGGGGAGTTCGCATCTCCTGGACAGGGGTTCCAGGGAATGTACTGCACCCTTTCCTCAGGATGTTGCTAGTTCATCCTAATCTTGAGTAAGACTAACTCCATGAACTTTAAGGTTAGAAACAATTAGACAAGAAAATCCCTTCCCTCGATTTCTTGTAACTGTCAAAAAAAGATGAGGAGTGAAAACATTGCCCCATGCCAGACTTCTCACTCTTGTGAACCTTTGAACCATATTGTTTATTGTAAAGAATATGACAGTCCCCTGGCATGATAAGGTGAGCAATTACTATTTCTGCCTTTTGACTGTTGTTTATGCTTTGCTATCCATCACAAGTACCCACATAGCCCTAGAAACTGAAATAAATGCTGTGATTACTCCAGACTGTTCAGCACACTGACCCTGTCATTCACCTCTCCTTCATTACAGGAAAATCCTGCTTCTGTCTTCATCAGTCCATTTTGGAAAAATGACTTAAATCTTGGCAACTATAGATAACTTTGTATATCCTATGTGGATTGCTTTAGAGCTCAAGCATACAGAAGGCAGCATTTAATTTTCAAGTTCTGAAGGATCTGAAGATGGCCCAGTCCTGTACCACCCCCTGCTTTTTTTTCATCATTTATGTATTTTGAAACATATGTCAGTGTCTCTGTGTGTTTTCCATGCAGTGCTCTGAAGATGAGTTTCAACATTGTTTCATTCTCTGCGGATTGTAAACTCCTGGAAGTCAGGGATTGTATTTTATGTTAGATGAATGCCAGGATTTTTCTTTATTCCTGCAGATCCTAGATCAATGCCTTTGACAGAGTGGAAACTGAATACAAGTTACTGTACTTAGACTGAATTTAAAAATAAGGATCATTATACGACTATATCAACTGTCTTTTGTTCTGGAGAAATAATGCATGGTTTATAGTGAGGCTGAGACTGAGTTGCAATAGTCAGGCTAATCTTGACTGATTTCTGGGTAGGCCCGTCCATCCCACAAACATGAGTACAGAAACCAGGTGTCCTGGCCCATCAGACAACGCAAAATCTGAAGCCAGGCCGCTTGTTTCTTGGCAGAGGGTTGTGGCCCAAGTGGCGGGTAATGGATTCAGGCCCTCAGACCAACCAGGAGGTGTGTCCTGGCCCAGGTCCTGTTCAGGCGCATAGTATTCAGAGAGTTCATTAAACGTCACCTCTCGACCACCACTCAGGAGGGCGTAGGCTTCACTGTGTGGCTGAAAGGTAATGGTTGTACCAACATTGCCTTAGGTCTCCTAGAGTGACTCATAGAATTTCTGTAACACTCTCCAAAATGTGTGTCTGGGATCTGAAGGAGGAAGAAACACTTTGTACTTGAAGATGCAAGAGAGAGTGTAGGTATTGATAAGTCAATCTAATGACAAAATGTTAAATGGGCAGCATGAGCTACGGTTTTGTGGGAGTTTAAAATCAGATATGTATTGACTCAAGTGTTTTGGGTTAAACTCACTAAAGCAATGATTTGTACCTTACAAAATGAAGCCTTTTAGTGGGGTGATCTGGCCATTCAATGAAGAGGTGACATCATGGACCAGAAAAGTCCCTGGGGCCAGAGTTTGGACATATCATTCACAAGTTCTACTTTCATCTCCGGAAAACCCTGAAGCCATTATTTTCCTTCCCTCAACCCTTTCTTCCTATGATGGCTCCTTCATTGTGACACATGCAAAATTCTGAATTCCATCCATAGATGAGAAATAAAAATTTTCACCTTATTTCTGTAGTATAGGGGAAAAAAAAGATTTTTTTTCCTCTATATTCTTAGGTTTATACCTGGGGCCTGTATATTAAACTGACAAAAGATTAACAAGAGCAAGGGCATCACAATTTTATAAGTATGAGGGCTCCAGAGAAAATGAAGCCCTCTAAAAAGGAGTTATACTTGGGGGGAAGGGCTTATATGCCATCTTAACAAAGGTGATAAATTGTGGAGAAAGGACAGAGCGAAGAAGAAAGGAGAGTTAGGGCTTCTGGGAATGGTGACTTGTGGGAAGGTAAATACACGCGGGAAGCTAACAGTGTGTGCCTTCTGAGTTGCTTAGTCACTTCTGACCCTTTGAGACCCCATGGACCGTAGCCCCCAGGCTCTTCTGTCCTTGAACTTTTCCAGGCAAGAATACTGGAGCGGGTTTCCATCTCCTCCTCCAGAAGTGAACGGCAAATGAAGGTTATTTTGTAAGGTTTGTTCACGCAGACTCATCTAGGTACTGTCTCTGTCTCATAAAGGTTGTTCTCTTTCCGGTCTGGGAGAGGGCGGGAGACACCTTCACACAGGAATTTATGCCCTGTTTTTTTTTGTAAATATTTTGTTTGCAGTTCAAAATAATCTTTATACCAAAGCAGTATACTTTCGCGTGGCATATACTATGCTTAGTTGCTTAGTCGCGTCAGACTCTTTGCGACCCCATGGACTGTAGCCCGCCAGGCTCCTCTGTCCATGGAATTCTCCAGGCAAGACACTGGAGTGGGTTGCTGCTCCCTACTCCAGGGGATCTTCCCGACCCAGGGGTCGAACCCTGGTCTCCTGCATTGCAGGCGGATACTTTATCATCTGAGCCCCCAGGGAAGCCTGGCATACATTGATCCCCTTTTTTTGCTTATTTATTTGTTTGGTTGCACACAGGATCTTTGGGTGTCTCACGCAGGCTCAGTAGTCGTAGCGTGCAGGCTTTCTAGTTGTGGAGCAGCATGCAGGTTCTTAGTTTCCTGACCAGGGATGGAACCCTGGTCCCCTGCACTGCAAGGCAGATTCTTAACCACTGCACCACCAGAGAAGTCCCTCCCTTTTATTTTGTATATTTCCCATCACTTAAAGAAAAAATACGCCCACTACAGCTAAGTGAGGAAATATTTGGATTTATGCTTGGATGAGAATATTCTGGGAGAAAAACACACCCAGTTGGAGGGCAGGTGATGTGGATGCTGTGAGTAATCGGGGATTTTAAACTGGGTTTTCAAGGGCCTGTGTACTCAGAGAATGGCATCTGAGCAAAGATAAAATGCAAAGGCTAGTACAGATTCTGCACCTCTGGGTTCCAAGCTTGTTCGAGAACAGAAATGAAAAAAGTGGGTTCTAGTGGGTAGAATCATCATTTTAAGAAGGTCAATGAAAAAAGGAGTTGACTTTACCCACAGGGACTTGACCAAGCCTAACTTTTATTAGTCTGTTATGGTGAAGTGGAAGGAAGTCCAGGTCCTGAGTGTGAAATGGAAGTGGACATTTTTTCATAGTTTTCTCAAGATTTTGTATCTGAAAGGAATCTTTTCAGTAATGACTGAGAACAGAGATTTCATCAAGGATTTATTTCTTGGTGTGTTATATAATGAGAATATTTTGAACGCCCTTGTAGGGTCAGACAATGGAACTCAAAAAGAACAGGTTCTGAGTCTTTCATTTCACAGAGCTTTTAAGTGAGGGAGAATGAAAAAGATGATTAAACAACGGAACCAGAATTAAGTAACACGAAGTCATGTAAATAAATACAATACAAAGCAAGGTGGATATTATCACAAGGCGAAGGGAAATCATCAAGAAGATCTGGAAAAGCACAGGTTTTCGTTGAGGGGTGAGATGCTGAAATGCTAGAAAAGGAAATGTGTTTCCAAGCTTGGAGACAATTTAGTAAAGCATTACTGTTACTCTTTCCCTCAGGATGATTCCATTCCTCGGGAATTGGTGAGTTTAGAGGATGCTTCTAAACAGACATCTCTCTCATCCCTTTGCCTAGCTTGAGGTAACTGTGAGTGAATTGCGTTCAATCTGAGTTTCCTTAAAAGAAGCCAGGTCCTCGGAGGTGGGTTAACTGAGGCCATGCATTTTGGTCCTGGGAATCTCTGTTTAATTTGGGGACACTTGCTGTCTTCCGGGGAGCTGTTTGGTTCACGATGACTTTCACATCCTCGTTTCCTTTCTCCTAGGAATTTCTGGTCTCCCATTAACCATTACTTGGCCTGTTAGATATTTATTTTATGGTGTGGAGTTTTCCCATTTGGGTATTTATTCTTGACCTGATGTTTTTCACTGAATGGAGATTTCCTGAATTAAATAATCACATCCCTGAAAGTGCATGTTTCATAAGAAAAACTTCCTTTCAACAACTTTGTAAATCCTTTGTAGCCTAAGTTCGCAGACTGTTCCATTTCTCTAGCAGGGTTGACCTCAAAGATGTTAGGGTGGGATTTTAAGATGCAAATATTTCTATACCCACCGCCCTCTGTTGGAGCTGTGAAATGACGTATGTCCTGCTACTGGCTAGAGTTACGGGCTCACTCTGCCTCAGTCCTACTTGGCCTCATTCAGTCATTGAGCCCCACGTGGCTGTCTCTGCCATCTGATGCATGGAAAAAGCTGACACTGAGATGGTGCCTGGGAGCCCTGTGGCTGGCTCGGAGGGGATTTATTTACCTAGGTTTGGGCTGTCCTCAAACAACAGGCAGGTGGCTTTAAGGCAGCCTCTGAGATCTAATGCAGCTGGAATCATCCCCAAACCATCCGCCCGCTCCTCCATCTGTGGAAACATTGTCTTCCACATTACTGGTCCCCGGTGCCAAAAAGGTTGGGGACCACTGCTTTAAGGTCGTGGGGAAATAGAATCCAGAGTTGACCTAGTTATCCCCAACCTCAAATCCTCTTCAGTAGGAATGATATTAGTGAATTGTGCTTTACAACTGTGGTAGGGGCCAGGGCAGGGATGGGGACTCTGGGACCACATCCTGCTCGCCTTCGTTTGCTTTCAGGGTTTAATTTTGTAGGGAGATAATTGTTTGGGGGTTCCCTGGTGGCCTAGTGGTTAGGATTCCAAGCTCTCACTGCCATGGTCTGGCTTCAGTTCCTGGGGAACTGAGATTCTGCAAGCTGCATGACCACCACCATCCACAACAAAATAATAATTATTTGTTTTCCCGTCCTGGAAATGTCTGCTCAGCAGAGATGAGGACGTAGGGGTGGCTCCTATTACAAAGAGTATGAAGCCCTCTCTACAGAACCAGACAGAGGGCCTGCAGTGGGTACTGCGTTTGTGTGCCTGATGCCGCTGGGAGCCCCTCATCCAGGACTGGGGATGTAGAGCACCTCATTCTTTTCATTTTTATTTTTGGTGTGTTTTACAGAGTAATTTTATATGTGTACGAGTCTCTGGAATTTTTTTTAAGATCTGCATCATCACACAGTCTCCCCTCCATCCACCTCCCCCGCCCTTAGGTATTTCTCAGATAGGATCGGAACAACCTGTGCTCAGAGCTTGCATCACGGGCTCCCCTGTGATCTGTACATGCATATCTGTCACCGAGTATTGCTAAGTCAGATGAAATGTGAAGATTATGAGGACTCATATTAGGTTACAGATCCTTGAGACAGCATGTGAGGTGGCGTGACAACTAATGTTCCCTGGTGCGGTTTCTGAACTTGGCCTTTCTGCAGGCTGTGCAGTTTTCAAGGAAATGGCTGAGTGGTTTTGTTCTGGTTGCTGGCAGGGAATGGGGACGGATGAGGAGAAACTCACTGTACCTTCAAGTTGTGCTCAAGGGCAGGAACAGAAAAAAAAAAAGGAAAGTCCAACCTGGCTGATTGTCCTTGGCATTGACCTGGCCTGTGAGCTGATGTCCACTGAATGCCTTCCTGGGGCAGTGATGGAAGGTGTCTGGGGAAATGTGCACTCCTCTGGGGCTGGCTGTTTCTCTGCACAGCGCTGCTCTGTATCAGAAGACAGGAAGAGCTGATGCCTTTCATTTCTCTGCTGCTTTGCGGGTCCTGGAGTGGGAGAGTCCTGGGGTGGGAGAGCTGGGTGGGCATTGCAGCTCCGGGTAGCCTGTCCCCACAGGAATCCCGGTGGACCTCAGGGAGGGGCAGTGAGTGAGATCTGGCCACTGGGTTTATGGCTCCTGGTCTCTATCATCTGAGGACAGTCTGACTTTCATCAGGCTGAAGATGGCTTCATTATGAATGTTTCTTGACCAGCTGAGGAAATATACACTGAGGACAAAAGTGCTTCTCAAGTAATGAAAGAGAAATTCCTCTCTAATCGTGAATTATTTTTTTATCTGAATTGGAGTTCACAAATCCTAGTGAACATGCGTGCATGCGTGTATGTGCTCAGTCGTGTTAGCTCTCTGTGACCCCCACCCTTGAGGCTCCTCTGTTCGTGGGGTTTTCTTGGCACATGGCTAATTTTATTTACTACCTATAGGACTTGAGAAGAGCTTGGATCCGGTGGTAAGGAAAGGTGGTTTTGCGGTATAGTTCAGCCAGGATCAGGTATGGCTGAAGCATGGCCTGGTTAATTGTCGAAGTCTAGAAAGAGTCGGACACGACTGAAGTGACTTCGCAGCAGCAGCAGAAAGAGCTAGGACCCGGCACTGGATGTTCCCAAAAGAGGAGGGCAGTCACTGAACGGCCAGATGCCCCGTAGAGCTGGGGTAGGAAGTGAGAGCGCCATTGTGGCAACGGCCACTAGGGGGCGGCACTGCAAACAGCTGGAAGTAGTAGGGTGTCTATCCTACCAGGGCATCTTAAACAGATGAATAAATAAAATGTAGTCTATACATACGATGGCATATTATTCGGCCTTAAAAAATGATGGAAATTCTGATCATTGCTACTGTATGGATGAAACTGAAAACATGATGCAAAGTGAAATAAGCCAGATGCAGAAGGACAGAGTGCATGATTTTACATGAGGTACCTAGAATCATCAAATTCATGGAGATGGAAAGTAGAGCAGTGGTTACCAGGGACTGGGAGAGGAGGCAACGCAGGATTATTGTTTAATGGGTACAGAGATTCAGTTTGGGATGAGAAAAATATTCTGGAGGTGGATGGTACTGTTGGTTGAACAATAGTGGAAATGTACTTAATATCACTGCACTGCACATTTAAAGGTGGTTAGAATATGCTGTGTGTATTTGACTACAATAAAAATACAAGTGTGGGATAGCTCAAGTCAACGTATCAAGAGAAGGATAGTAGAAGGTCATGGTCATTGGAAGGAAAAGCCCTCTGGGCACCTGGTGTAGTGAATCAGAAACCTGGACCCAAGCCCAGCTCTTGGTGAGCAAGTCACCAAACCTCCTTGTCCTCTTCTCGTTTGTGGTTAGAAACCAGGACCCCATGTCCTACTTCAGAGGAACTGGCTTATCTTGTGACAGTATGTAGCGAACTCATCAAATTCTACCACGAATTCTACCATGAAGGCATTACTACCCGAGGGGATGGAAAAGCCCATTGTAAATTCCTATTTCAGTGACCTGGATGGCCTGGCTTCACAGATACACTGCAAAATCAACATGTGCCTGAGTCATCCTACCATGCTGCTGCTCCATTAAGTCTCCGTGGGAGGCTCAGACACATTTACAACCTCAGTGAGGCTGCCTCTTTCCAGCGGAGTGTCTCTGAATGGCCTGCCAACAATAAAGCTCTTAATTAACATCCATAAAACCCAATAAGGGGTGCCTGTTGGATACATATGACATGTGTCTGGTACTAGGTCTGGGCAAATGAAAGAGTGATGGATCCTAGGTGATATTCTAAGGCTATGGCTCGAGACATCCATGCACCTCTTTCTCTAACTGCTTATTTGCTGACTGCTGTATGTTGCTATACTGTGTTCAGTTGCGACTCTTTGCGACCTTATGGACTGTAGCCCACCCGGCCTCTCTGTCCATGGGATTTTCCATACTGGAGTGGGTAACCATTTCCTTCTCCAGGGGATCTTCCCAACCCAGGGATGGAACCCACATTTCCTGCATCTCTTTACTACTGAACCACCTGGGAAGCCCATGCAATGCAAAGTACAGAATTAAAGCAGGTTTCATTGCAAGATTCTTCTGCTTCTGTCATCTGCATAGGTTAAAACTTTCAGAGAGGGCCCGTTATTAGAGTTATGGGTTGATTAGTCTCAAAAGTGATTGGAAGAAATGCTAGCAGCTGTATCACTTTGGGGTAGAATTTTCTGGTCACTCATCAGGGGTGGCACTTGGCTTTTCCACACTTGGCTTTATGGAAGGAGCCTAGTTCTAGCCACCTGTTACATAAGGGCTTGGGGCTAAAACTCTAGAGCAACAGTTCTGAGACACATAACTCCCCCCAAGACATCTGAGGATTACCTGAGTCAAACATCTTTCCACAGCTATGTCCTTAGAGGTCTGTTCTCAAGATTTTATTTCTTTCTTTTGAATCTGGTTGTGTTATCCAGCATATACACATGTTATATAGCAAATTATATATACATATATACACACACACACACATATATATATATATATATATATATATATATATATATAAAGGGAATGTCAACCCCCTCCAGTATTTTTGCCTGGGAAATCCCATGGTCAGAGGAGTCTGGCAGGCTACATTCCATGGGGTCACAAAGAGCTGGACACACCTTAGTTACTAAACAAAAACAACAATAGATGTATTTTTTTAATCCAGTATTTCTACCTATTCTATGTGTTGGAAGGGGTAGTTCCTGTATATGTCCAGTTTAGCATCTCAGTTAAGAATGGAGCATGGAACCCATATTGGTAACTTCTGAAGATTCTGACGCTTGGCCATCCAGGCAGCCAGGGGACCAAGATGGTGCTCTTTCTGGAGCCTGCTGTGTCCTCCTAGGGCTGGTGGTCCCTGATCCCTTGGTGGCTCTGTCTGTGATCACTTGGAGTCACTAGAGCCTTTGGGAGGGAAGGACAGGTCCCACTTATTACCATAAAGCTAGTCTTTTTTAAGACATTGACATTATTGACTTATACTGATTGAAAGCAGCTTCATTTCTATGCATCCAGTGATAGACCAGGGTTGGAGCAGAGGATGGGCTTCCCGCATGGTGTGGTGGTAAAGAATCTACCTGGCGATGCAGGAGATGCAAGAGACATGGGTTCGATCCTTGGGTTGGGAAGATCCACTGGAGGAGGGCATGGCAACCCACTCCAGTATTCTTGTCTGGAAAATTCCATGGATAGAGGAGCCTGGCAGGCTACAGGAGTCCATGGACTTGCGAAGAGTCAGACACGACTGACTGAGCGTGACGATGGAGGAGAAGACTGGGAGAAGAGGCCTGGTAAAGGGGGAAAAGAACAGGAAAGAGGGGCAGAGAAGGAAGAATAAGAATGAGACAAAGGAAAAGGATGGAGGGGAAATTTAGGTGACCCCAGACGGAGAAAAGAGTGAGAGAGGAAATGAGGTGGGATCAGGGAGGGACATATTGCCTTCCTGTCTCCTGTTCTCTGGAAGATTCCCTGTTGGCTCTATAGCTGGTGGCTTCCAGCCACAGCCGAGTCTGGGTCTGTGATTGCATCTGCCGGCGGCAGCTGGCAGGTGAGAGCCTCTCAGCCTGGTCCTCTCGAGACCCCACCCTTCATCTCTCTGATTCACTCCCAAGTCCAGCTCCGGAAGCCTGGCTTGGTGTGACCTGAGGGAAGCCCCTTCCCAGTGAGCACATCAGCCAGTGGAGTCATCAGTTGCTATTTTTTCACCATTTCTAGACAATGGCTTTATCTATCTATAAATATGTGCTATCACCACAGTTGTTTTTCCTTTTTGAGCTGGGGACATCTTGGGGAATTTTTTTCTTTTTTACCAGCCCCATTGCTGTGTCCCAGGGAAGATCAGTGAAAATCACACATGCATGAAAGAGCTTTTGAATGTTCTGGAAGATCTGAAAATGCAGTCTATCTGACTGACCTGCATTCAAATGATCTGCCATTCGAGTTTTGCTCCAATGCACAAAATTAATGTGAGGCGTCTGAATTGTGAGATTGATGAATTCCAATTAGTTCTCTCTTTTAAATAGCAGTGTTTGGTGTGTGGTGCTATTTAGAAACTTCTAGCACCCCCATTCTATTTATAAACTGCTTTTATAAAGCATAGACTTTAAAGGCTGAAAGAGACCTTAGAAATGCTGTAATGAAAAGAACGCTTTCCAGCTTCAGCTCCGAAACCTGATTGTTGGTGACCTTGAATAAACCACTGAACTTCTCTGTGTCTGATTTTCCTCCTCTGTAAAAAAACCTGCTTTTACCGACTGGGAGGTGATTTCAGTTCTCACTGTCCTTTGTCTGTTGGCCACTGTGGTTTCTCACTGCGAAATGGGATGTTCGGCATCCCGGCCAGGGCCGCCCCCGTGGTCAGGGACCGGTCCCCCTGCTCCCCACCTCCCGTTCTTCCTGCAGTGAGTCCCACACAGTCTGGGCCACTGGGCTGCCTGTGTCACCCTGAGGCAGACAGAGCCCATGCAGACACATATCGGCTCTGGAGAGTTATCAGCTCAAGATAGGGATCCTTGCTGGGTGGGAAATAGAGCTAGCTCCCAGAACTCACCAGGCCAGTTCTGGGTATAAATCTGCCAAGAAATTTGTGTCTCTACCAAAAAGCAAAGTCTGTCAATTTAACTGAATGAAGGTGTTCCAGGTTGAACATGGACACTTTTCAAATGAATTTGACAGTTCCCGTTATTGCCTGTACTTCTAGGCTCTTTGTGATAGCTTAGCTTCTCCTTGTGAACACAGACTGGGCACATCTAAATAGGCGGACCATGGGGCTATGACTTAAACTATGTCAGACACTGAACTCATTGCTCACGCCCTACCCCAACCTGACTGCCCCTCCTTGTATATCTTCTATATCCATTACTATAGTTCAGGGTACTGTGAGGAAATCTGGCTTCACTTCTTGGAGGATATTAAGCCAAAAGACAGCCACACCAGAGATCAATTGGGAGAAGGAAGGACTTATTACTTGCAGCAAGCAAGAAGAACACTGAGGATCTTTCCCAAAGTGGTGTCCTCCCAAACAGCAAAACTGGGGGAAGTTTTGAGCTAAGAGTACATGCCCATTCATGAAGGGGAGTGTGTGGTGTACGCTTATTCGTGATGGGGAATGAGCAGAGGGGATTCCAGCATAGAGCTGGGGCAAAGGCCGATAGGGTACAAGCTTTAGTTGATTGATGTCACTGAGGGTCATGAAAGGTCAGCACCATCATGCCTTAGGTTTCAGTTGATCTTTAACGTTGAAACAGAACTGGGGGTCTTTAAAGACTGATTAACAGCAAAAATATCTTTGCTATTGTTACTTCTCTTGCCTGAAAACAGTGGTTTGTTCTTGCATTCTTTCATTCTATTAGGATGGTTAGTTACTGAGACATGTTCAAGGACAAGTGTTACAGTGAGGCTTACATCACAAAGAGGCTTATGCCAAAAAATGGCTTAAGTCAAGAAAGCCCTGCCTGATTCTCTTTCTGGGACCCCCTACCCTATCTGCTTATAGCACTAGCTTCTACCCAGTAGTAGCCTCTAGCCTCTATACCTGGTGCAAGCCAGGCATATCTAGATCACTTTTGATTCCTCTGTTGTCTTCTTTTTTTTAAAATAGTGCAATTTGGCAACGTGTTTGATGTCCTTTGGGACTTCCGTGGTTACTCACACAGTGAAGAATCTGCCTGCAATTCAGGAGACCCAGGTTCGATCCCCGGGTTGGGAAGATTGTGGAGAAGGAAATGGCAACCCACTCCAATATTCTTGCCTGGAAAATCCGTTGGACAGAGGAGCCTGGTGGGAGTCCATGGGGTGGCAAAGAGTCAGACATGACTGAGTGACTAACACTTTGATGTCCTTTTAATTTTTTAAATTTATTTGGCCACACCCTATAGCATGTGGGATCTTAGTACCCTGACCAGGGTTCAAACTTGTGCCCCTTATGTCAGAAGCCTGTGGTCTTAACCACTGGACCACCAGGGAAGCCCCTCTTCTCCTTCTTGACCACACATCAATTGGCCTCTGTGTTAGTTTTCCAAGCCTGCTCTTACAAAGTACCACAAATGAGGTGGCTTAAAGCCACAGAGATTTATTAGAAGTCTAAAACCAGGGTGTCATCAGGGCCATGCTCTCTGTGAAGTTCTAGGGGAGAATCTGTGCATGCCTTTCTCTTAGTTTCTGGTCCTCTTGGCCTCCTTGACTGGCAGATGTATCACTGTACTCTCGGCCTCGGTCACCATGTGACGTTCTCTTGTGGGGGAGGGCAAACTTCCCCTCTTTCTCTTCTTTGTTCTTTTGCTGGCAATAAAAATGACACAAGGCAGATTAATAGGAAAAAAACAAAATTTATTATGTATGCATGAGGAATTTGCATAACTGTGAAGAATTTCCATGACAGCAAGGTAAAGCAAAGTGCATTTTCTGGACTAAGGAGAAAGGGGTCAGAGGATACTGATTCCAAGCTTGCTCTGCTCGCCACACGACAGGCCAATTAACCCAAGAGATGAGGTGTTGAGGCAAGGAAGAGACTTTAATCGGGGAGCCAGCAGACCGAGAAGATGGCAGACTAGTGCCTCAAAATAACCATCTTATTGGGGTCTGGATGCCAGATTCTTTTATCGATTAGAGAGAAAGTAGCAAATAGGAACTAAAGTCAAAAGGCAGAATGGAGGTGGAGATGCAGTGGGGAAGTCCAAGGGAATGTCCAGCCTTCAGAAGGGGTGTGTTAATCTCTTCTATTCACAGGTGACAGGGACAAACTATCTCTCCTTGAGCTGAACAAAAGCACGTCAGTTTACAGTCAGCAGAGGGGCAGGGTCCTCCAGGCAAGCCATGGAGTAGAATTATAATAATAAAAGCAAGTCAAAGAAACAGTTTTCAACATGGAGTCAGAATTGCTTCCTTCCTGCAACAGAAGTAGATCCCCTGGAGAAGGGAATGGCTACCCACTCCAGTATTCTTGCTTGGAAAATTTCATGGACAGGGAGCCTGGCAGGCTACAGATCATAAAGAGTTGGACATGACTGAAGAACTAACAGGGAGAGACGTTACTGTTTTTGGGCTCCAAAATAACTGCAGATGGTGACTGCAGCCATGAAATTAAAAGACGCTTGCTCCTTGGAAGAAAAGCTGTGACCAACCTAGACAGCATATTAAAAAGCAGAGATTTGCCAACAAAGATCCGTTTAGTCAAAGCTATGGTTTTTCCAGTAGTTATGTATGGATGTGAGAGTTAGACTATAAAGAAAGCTAAGTGCCAAAGAATTGATACTTCTGAACTGTGGTGTTGGAGAAGACTCTTGAGAGTCCCTTGGACTGCAAGAAGATAGTCAATCCTAAAGGAAATCAGTGCTGAATATTCGTTGCAAGGACTGATGCTGAGGCTGAAACTCCAATACTCTGGCCACCTGACGCTAAGAACTGACTCTGGAAAGAGTCAGAACAACTGACTTTGGAAAAGACCCTGATGCTAGGAAAGATTGAGGGCAGGAGGAGAAGGGGACAACAGAGGATGAGATGGTTAGATGGCATCACCGACTCAATGGACATGAGTTTGAGTAAGCTCTGGGAGCTGATGATGGACCGGGAAGCCTAGTGTGCTGCAGTCCATGGGGTCGCGAAGAGTCAGACACGACTGAACTGAACTGAACTGAATTGAACTGAGCAACTAACACTTTCACACTCACAAAGTAATTCACAGGAAGATAAAAAGAGTTAATGTAAATGAATGTTTGTGGGCCCTTCAAAGACAATGAGGCGAGGAGAGGACTTGGATCAAATGGGCTTCACTAGGTTCCTCTCTGTCCCCCACACCTGACATTAATACTTTACTGTAGTTGTCTCTGGGGACTTCCCTGATGGCTCAGTCGGTAAAGAATCTGTCTGCAATGCAAGAGACTCAGGAGATGTGGGTTCAATCCCTGAGTTGGGAAGATCCCCTGGAGGAGGAAATGGCAACCCTACTCCAATATTCTTGCCTGGAGCATCCCATGGATAGGGGAGCCTGGTGGGCTACAGCCCACGGGGTCTCAAAGTTCCTCCTGGCACAGGCCTCCTGTCTTACACTCTTTAAGGCAGTTAGGAGGAAATCCAAAGGGTTTTCCCGAGTCTTCTGGGTCTCTATCGTTTTCAGCTTGAAATGTGCCTGCCAGCGCAGCAACACCCTGGGGCGACCAGCCCTGAAACCATCACTTCCCTGTGTTTCTGTCCTGTCTCCTCTTTTCCTGAGAACACCAGTCACGCTGGATTAAGAACCCACCCTAATAGGATATGATCTTATTCACTACCTGGATGACTCCTTTTGTCCTTCCATGAGCCTGACCTTCTGTTTCTGGAGAATGGATCAGGGCTGAGGGTCAGGGCTCTTTCTGGCCAACCTTTCAGAAGGCTGAAGGGAGTTGGGGCAGCTCCCTGGCGCTGTGTTTACCATGCGTGGCTTTGGAACTTTAGCCATTCAAGACTAAGGGAGAGAATTCACGCAGCATGTTGTTACATATACGTCACAAATGCGCAGACTTGCAAACATGTCTCCAAGGGCACATGCACATTGTTACTCTGGGAAGTGAAACATTTTGGCTTCTTTTCTCTCCCCCTTGCATGTGCAAGGGCCACTTTTACTCTTTGCTTTACACAGCTTTATACTGCCTAACTTTTGAAAACCACCTTTTCTACTTTTATATATACACAAAATTTTAAACATGAATAACTCTCCTCTGGGCAGCTCCCTTTTACTAAACTGTGGAAAGCAGATGTATCAAAACAGCTAAAGACCTTTCCTTTCAAACCTCCTCCCCACCCAATTTAAAAATTATTTCCTGAATGTGTGTTCTATGTCTACCTTTGGAACAGAGTCTATTATCTTACTTTCTTTGTTTTGAAAGTCCAAAGACCTTGTACCTATTCCCAAATAGGTGATGCTAAAGGCAGGAAGGCAGGAAGACAGGAAGGAAGGAAAGAAGAAAGGAAGGAGGGAGGGAGGGGGTGGGAAGGAAGAGAAGGTAGGAGGGAGGGGGCACGGGGAAGGAAGAAAAGAAGGAAAGGAATTACTAATTAATGACAATGGGACCCTGAGAACTGAGCAGAGATGAGCGGGGCTCTCATTCTCCTCTTTAACTTTACACGAAAGAGTTTATTGTTATTTAAATTTATTTTGCAAAGAGTCTGTTGCAAGTCAGATTTTAGTTCAATAAGGAGGCACTGATCTGATTAAAGCCTCCAAGACCTCTGAGCTTGTCTGTCTCCTCAGAGGTAGCACAGAGAACTCTTTGAGGTTTTGTTATGAAATTATGAACAAGGGCTATCTGTATCCAAGCCATCTATTATACTTCAAGATCTGGTCAAGAGTTTGAGAGAGGCGGAAAGCGATCCAGAACTGCAGATTTTTGGCCTGGAATCCAGTCCTGGGCTCTGTTCTGCTAGCTGGTCTTGGGTTCATACTCTACTTTGCGCCTGAGCTCCAGGAAAGCTGATGTTCTAAGGCTTTCTTCTCAAAGAATTTAACTAAGCTGTGAATTTAAAAACCAAGAGCTAATGAGTGCAGAACAACATAGCAACATACATGTCCAATAAAAATAGAAAAATTATGCAACTGCACAAGTATTCATAGATAATAGCAAATTTAAACAAGGAATACAACTCACCACCTATAAGACTAATGGATATTTTTTTTAAAAAAAAGAACAAAATCCGATGACTAAGGGATCAAGCCTTCTTATATACTACTGTTATGGTTTAATTGGGATAAAATTTTTAGAGTGTAATTTTTCAATCTGTATACATGTGTGCATAAGTTTGAATCAGCTGTAATACTTTTAGGAGTTTATTTCAGAAAATGTCTTAAATATGCACAATGATTTAGCTACATGCCTCCTACAGCCTTATTTAAAAGAATGAAAACCTGCACATAAGCTATCGGTTCAGTTCACTTAAGTCATTCAGTTGTGTCTGACCCTTTGCGACCCCATGGACTGCAGTACGCCAGGCTTCCCTGTCCATCATCAAGTCCCAGAGCTTGCTCAAACTCATGTCCATCCAGTCGGTGATGCCATCTGACCATATCATCCTCTGTTGTCCCCTTCTCCTCCCGCCTTCAATCTTTCCTAGGATCAAGGTCTTTTCCAATGAGTCAGTTCTTCGCATCAGATGGCCAAAGTAATGGAGTTTCAGATTCAGCATCAGTCCTTCCAATGAATATTCAGGACTGATTTCCTTTAGGGTTGACTGGTTTGTTCTCCTTGTAGTCCAAGGGACTCTCAAGAGTCTTCTCCAACAACATAGTTCAAATGCATCCATTCTTCGGTGCTCAGCTGTCTTTATAGTCCAACTCTCATGTCCATACGTGACTACTGGAAAAACCATAGCCTTGACTAGCCAGACCTTTGTTAGCAAAGTAATGTCTCTGCTTTTTAATATGTTGTCTAGGTTGGTCATAGCTTTTCTTTCAAGGAGCAAGTGTCTTTTAATTTCATGGCTGCAGTCACCATCTGCAGTGATTTGGAAGCCCAAAAAGATAAAGTCTGTCACTTTTATGACACTTTATCTGTCACAGATAAAGTCTGTTTCCATTGTTTCCCCATCTATTTTCCATGAAGTGATGGGATCGGATGCCATGATCTTCGTTTTCTGAATGTTGAGTTTTGAATGTTGAATCATAATTTATAAAACGCAACTCAGCCATTGAAATGAATGTTGTGGTCACTGCCCTTTCAACCCTGCTCTATATGGCCCAGGCAGTCTCATGCTACGGTCTTATGAAGGATGAGGGTAGGGGGTTCCTAGCCTGTCACATCCTTTTCCAACCAGAAAAGCACAGTAGAGTGAATACTAGATGTGAGCACTACTGCTAGAACAAAAAATGAATTTTAATACAGCAAAAGATGTTTGTGGTATAATATGAAACAACAAAAAGGCGGTGAAGCAGTGTGGACACTGTTAAAGAGAAAACCACATTAATACTTGCCCTTATTGAAGCTTCCATCTTCTCCAGAAACGTCATCTTAATCAACCGATCTGGAATGTTCTGGGCAGCACTAATGAGGTGATCCGTCACGCAAGTCTTCTCCATTAACCTCCCCACCTGCACTCCCAGGAAGAAGAGGCAACTGGCAGGCAACGAGCATGCTGCAGTCTATGGGGTCGCAGAGAGTCAATTCACCTGTGTATCCGTACAGTGGAATAGAATTTAACAGAAAAAAAAGAGAGTAAAATATATGTACTGTGACATGAATGAACAGCAAAACCATTATACTCAATTAAAAAAAAAAAAAGCCAGATACAAGAGATGACATGTTATGTGATTCTATTTATATGAAATATCCAGAAAAGGCAAAGCTCTAAGAACAAAAAGTAGATTCATGGTGGGCAGAGTGGAGGGGAGAGGACAAGGCGGGCAATGCAGATGAACAGTAAATGTGTTACAATGATGGAAAAGTTCTAAAATACTCCCCAGTGGGCTCCCTGTCTCAGCACAGACCTTCCTGTGAGCACACCAACTGGATTCTGTCCCAGATTTGCTAGTTAACGCTGTGGCTCCTGAGAAATAAGAGACACAGTCCTGACTAATTTTGACTGAAAGAAAGTGCCATAGCCACAAACAGACATCCCCCAAAGACAATAAAAACAGATCTTTACTCTGTCCAGTGTGATTACTTCTGAGCAGAACTCTTACTTGCTATTTGTTAGTAAGTTAAATCCCTTGCCATTTCCTTTTCCCTGCAAAAAAACGTCCTGGCCCACAAATAATCCTTCCTTTTTCTAATAGCTCCCTTGTCCTACCCTTCTCTCTCTATAAATGTTCCAGTTTGTAAGCTTCTCAGAGAGCTCTTCCAGTTGCTCGATGGGATACTGCCTCATTCAAAAATTGTTGAATTAAGCCAATTTCATTTTCAATTTTACTTGGTTGCATTTTGTTTTTAACAAGACTGAAAATCTACATTTTTGGTGGCCTGATGGTTTGGGGGTTTTCCTCCCCAGTTTTCCCTTCCTAAAGCATTTCTCTCTCCCAAGAGAGGCAGGGCACATACAAAGCATAACAGAAGAGAGTTCTTATAATGGAACTCAAAGTGGGAAAACAGAGGAAATGAGAGTGATGGAGACAGAGGGAAAGAGAGAGAATGAGGGGGCGGGGCTTTCAAGCACACTATTCTATCTCATATAACTAGAATCACATGACATACTGTCTGTTGTAACTGGCTTTTTTTAAAAAAAATTGAGCATAATGGTTTTGCTGTTCATCCATGTCACAGTACATATATTTTACTCTTTTTTTTCCCTGTTAAATTCTATTCCACTGTTCAGATACACAGGTAAATTGACTCTCTGTGACCCCATAGACTCCAGCATGCTGGCTTTCCTGTCCTTCACTATCTCCTGGAGTTTGCTCAAACTCATGCCCATTGAGTGGTGGTGGTTTAGTCGCTAAGTCGTGTCCAACTCTTGCAATTCCATAGACTCTAGCCTGCCGGGCTCCTCTGTCTGTGGAATTCTCCAGGCAAGAATACTGGAATAGGTTACCATTTCATTCTCCAGGGGATCGTCCCAACCCAGGAAAGGAATCCGAGTTTCCTGCATTGCAGGAAGATTCTTTATTGACTGAGCTACGAGGGAAGCCCACTGAGCAGGTGATGCTATCTAATCATCTAATCCTCTGCTGCCCCTTTCTCCTTTTGCCTTCAGTGTTTTCAGTATCAGCATCTTTTCCAGTGAATCAGCTCTTCACATCAGGTGGCCAAAGTATTGGAGCTTCAGCTTCAGCAACATATTAAGTGATTAATCAATCAGTTAACCCATTTATTATTTATGCATTGTCTACATCATGGAACCATGTCTAATGGATTCATTTCTCAATTCTTGTTAATCTAGATGTCTCTGGGGCCTTAACACTGTTATTAACTTAACTTGCTAAGGCTTTGGGTCAGGATCACTTTCTTTCAAGTACCTTCTTTTTGGTGGGGATGGGGTGTATATCCTTTTTTTTTTTTAAAATCTTTCCTACATTGTGAGCCTCTCTTGGTTTAATATTCAGAATTATTTTAAGTTATCGTATATTCCTTGATTCAGAAAAGTATTGCAGAATGAGTTTCCTCTTCGGTTTTTGTGTATACATTTGTGATCTTACAAGCCCTTCTTTTTTACTTATGTGTCTTTTGTACATTCAGGACATCTTTTCACATCTTAGTGTCATTTTGTCCTGTATCTGACTGCCAGGTGAGTCATCTTAAAACCCAGTTCTTATCATTTTATTTTCCTTCCCAGAAATCTTCAATGCTTTTCAATGGCTTACAGGAACAAGCTCAAACTCCTTATTCTTGCATTGACGAAATCATTTAATCAAGTCTCAACTTCCTTTTCCTGCCTTATCTCACTCTATTCTCCTAAAAAGTCTTACTCAGGTTAAGTTGATCTTCCTGTTGTTTATCACCACATTGCCTTTCATTTTCTTTAAAAATAAAGAATTTTAGCATGTTTTCTGCCTCTGTTTTTTATGTTTGCTCCATTTCCCCCCATCGTCCTTGAATGTTATCTGAATTCTAGCAATTTTTTCAGATGTAACTCCAGAAATCTTTTTTCCGTAAAACCCTCTATGGTCCCCTGCCTGCAGCCCTGGTTCATAAAGCAATCAGGTCCTCTTCACTCTGGGGCCCATGTTGCTTGCTGATCAGCCCGATTCTTTACTTCTTACAGCTGCTATTTATGTTTGTGTTTTCATGCCAGTTCTCCACAATGAGAGATCAGGAATGCATATCGCACTGTGCGTGTCTGTGTGGTTAGTCGCTTCAGCCGTGTCCAACTCTTTGCTACCCCATGGACCATACATAGCCTGCTGGGCTCCTCTGTTCCCAGGGTTCTCAGGCAAGAACTCTGGAGTGGGTTGCCATGCCCTCCTCCAGGGGATCTTCCCATCCCAGGGCTTAAATCCATGACTCCTGTATTGCAGGTGCATTCCTCACACACTAAGTCCCCTGGGAAGCCTGTCTTACACTGTATATACCCCTCAATACTGAAAATGCCTTGTGCGAAATTGCATGCATCAGACACAGGGTTTTCTCCATGTGGTGGAATTCTAGAGCTGGATGGAGATTTGGAGACCGGACAAGTTGGTTGATCAATTAATGGAGTCTGAGCTAAAGAACACTTTAAACTTTTGAACCTAGCTATATACTCAAAATAATCAATTTTGACTAAGTGGCTTTATTAGTATGTATTATTGAGGTTGATTTATAAAGAAAGATGTATAGCGTGCATGAACAGTTTGATACAGAAGTATATCTAAGTGAAGTGAAGTGAAAGTCGCTCAGTCGTGTCCGACTCTTTGCGACCCCATGGACTGTAGCCCTCCAGGCTCCTCTGTCCATGGGATTTCCCAGGCAAGAATAGTGGAGTGGGTTGCCATTTCCTCCTCCAGGGAAGTATATCTAAGACACGGCTAAAATTAACCTGTGGAGAAATCTTTCCACAGTCTGATGGTCTTGTCAAAGTTTAAAGGTTCAGCTTCTGATTAAGACTAATGCTCCTGATTCTGTATTCAGTGAAACCTCAGACTCCATGATTTCTCATCATTTGTGTTACCACATGCAGCACCATAATATCCCAGCGGGTGGCGCTGCTTCTCTGCAGAAATTTTTTTTGATGGGTTCATCAGCCTCCATCACTGACATCGCTACTGCAAAGGCCAGACCCCAAGAAACAATTTGAATATTTTACCTTAGTGGAGGGGCTTCACTGGTGGCTCAGCAGTAGAGAATCTGCCTGCCAATGCAGGTGACACAGATTTGATCCCTGGGTTGGGAAGATGCTCTGGAGAAGGAAATGGCAACCCACTCCAGTATTCTTGCCTGGAAAATCCCATGGACAGGAGTTTTGCGGGCTACAGTCCGTTGGCTTGCAGAGAGTCAGACGTGACTCAGCGACCAAACAACAACCACCTTAGTGGAAATAGGGAATTGCTTCCATTTGTTATATAATCTCTTGATAAACAAGGGTATCAAAAAGCCAGATTTTAAAAAATGATTTTCATTTGAACATTTCTGACCTTGAAAGACCAGTTTCCTCATTATTATCCTCAAACACTTCAGGTCTTTCAGCTCTTATAACCAGTTGAGGAGACCGAGAGGACTTAAGAAGACCATCTAGGATCTTACGGCCCAGATCCTCACTCAGAGGCAAAGGCAGAGCCAGGAGGCAAACGCAGATCTCCCGTCAGTCACCTTTGCTGTCGCATCCTGTCCAGGCCATCAGCTATGCCTCACCACCAAGTGAAAAGTGACAGAGCCAATGTCCACTTCATGCTGAGGAGTTACCAGGGGAGGCCCCAAATAGGAGTGTGTGTGTCTCTGCGTGTGTGTGTGTGTGTGAGAGAGAGAAAGGATTCTGTGCAATAATTTTATTCCTCTCTTTGCAGCACCTTACCTGGGGTAAGCCCTCCTTTTTTTTGAATGAATGAAGGATGGAAGGAAATGAAGAAAGGAAGGAAGGAAAGCTACAGGAGAGGGAAGGGAGTGAAGGAAGAAAAGAACAGAAAGAAGCAAGGCGAAGGAAACAGGGAGAAGGAGGGGGCAGCCCAGAGACTTGTAGCATCGCTAACCACCCACCACGGCTGATAGATGTGGCGATGATTCACGCTTGTTTAGAGCACTCTGCAGAAATAGGATGGAGAACATTTTCTGGCCAACTGGGTTATTTTATTAGCTCTTATTTCATTCTGTTTTGCTGCGGGCAATAAATTAAAAGGTGAATTCAGCGGCGTGTAGATCTCAGGGACGATAAATCTCCACCGGCCGCTGGGTCACATCCCGCAGCCACAGCAGCCCTGAGGCCGTTTGCTGAGTCCCCTCTGCCCGCATCACGGACACTGCCCGTGCATGAGGCAGACGGGACATGGAAGTTTTAGGGACACGTCCATATTCAAAGTCAGAAGAATTCCAGGAAACCCAAACACATGGTTTTCTTAAATTCACGTCTTGCAGGAGAATTATGGCTCTCCATAGAAGCAGAGCATAGGAGCTGTGGCTCAAGACAGGAAACACAGCCTCTCCTACTTCTGACTCGAGCGCGAAGTATTCGCTTTGCTTTCTTGTGATTTATCTCATTCTAGAGGCAAAGCCTAAATGCCTCGAGTTTTATTTCTGTGATTTTTTTCCTTTAGACCCAGCCCCTCCTTAGGGATTTTATGTTTGATGATATAGAGCTCACTTGACCTGGTCAGCCATCAAAACTCATCTATTCTGTGTTCCATTCTTAATCTTGCTAGTTGACTAAACAGGTTAATCTGAAGTGATAATTCTTATCTTAGAGGACACATGTCATTTAAAAAACATTTTTATTGAAATATAGGTGGTTTAACATGTTAGTTTTGGGAACACACCAAAGTGATTTAGATTTTATATATATATGTATATATATATATATAAACTGAATCAATTATGTATAATCAGTTATACATAAGTGAATCAGTTAATATTATTTTTCAGATTCTTTTCCATTACAGGTTATTACAAGATAATTGAATGCAGTTGCCTGTGTTGTACTTTGTTATCCACTCTACATATAGTAGTGTGTATATTTTAACACCAAACTCCTAATTTATCCTCCTTTTTGTTTTCCCTATGGTAACCATAAGTTTGTTTTCTATGCTTTTGAGTCTGTTTTGTCACTAAGTTCATTTGTATCATTTTTTAAGTTTCCACATATAAGCGATATCATATGACATTTGTCTTTCTCCATTGGACTTACTTCACTTAATATGACAATCTGTTCACTCAATATGATAATGTGACTTGCCAGGTGCTATGTTGTCACGGGCCAAGTCACAAAGAGCATGGGAAGGTGTGTCGTGATTTGCCAGGCGCTATGTTGTCATGGAGACCAACCTAGACAGCATATTAAAGAACAAAGACATTACTTTGCCAACAAAAGTCCATCTAGTCAAAGCTACGGTGTTTCCTATGGTCATGTGTGGATGTTAGAGTTGGACTATAAAGAAAGCTGAGTGCTGAAGAATTGATGCTTTTGAACTCTGGTGTTGGAGAAAACTCTTGGGAGTCCCTTGGACTGCAAGGAGATCAAACCAGTTCATCCTAAAGGAAATCATTCCTGACTATTCATTGGAAGGACTGATGCTGAGGCTGAAACCCCAGTACTTTGGCCATCTGATGCGAAGAACTGACTCACTGGAAAAGACCCTGATGCTGGGAAAGATTGAAGGCAAGAGGAGAAGGGGACGACAGAGGATGAGATGGTTGGATGGCATCACCAACTCGATGGACATGAATTTGAGCAGGCTCCATAAGTTGGTGATGGACAGGGAAGCCTGTGTGCTGCCTTCTATCGGGTCGCAAAGAGTCAGACAAGGACTGAGCGACTGAAGTGAACTGAACTGATGTTGTCATGGACCAAGTCACAAGGCCATGGGAAGGCGTGTCTGTGTCTTTAGAGAAGACACAGGCGAGGGGTCTGTGTCTTTGCCTCTGCATGATGACATGCAGCGGGCCGAGTGCTGCAGGAGATCTGTGGGAGCTGGCAGGGGAGAGGGTGGTATTCAGGGTTGGTAAAAAGACAGACTGCAGCCAGCGGCAGCTGCCCAGGCTGAGGGACAGAGACCGGAAGGAATCAAAAGTGACTTCTAGTTTTATTGTAGAAACTCAGTAGGTAGAATCAAGTGTACAAGCGAGTGTAGTCACAGGACAGCCACAGTTACGCAAAAGTGTGTGTATAAGAAAATCTGAGTGTGCTGAGGAATGAGGATGGTATATTTTCAGTGTAGGGGATGAAGGACTTTGAGCCCAAAGACAGGCAAGCTTCAGGTAACCTCACTGTTACCAAGGAGTACAATACATGCTACAACTTTCAGTTTGTTTTTTTTTTTTCTGGCACACGTAGGGTTTATTTGAAACATCTTAAGGACAGAGCTTCACCATAATTATAAAAATGACATACAGAATCAACAGATTTATACTGCTTATACTTCTAAATGCAGAGACCACGGAACCATCTACACAATGTCTAAAATTAAAATAAAATTTAGATATTGAACTCGAGTTGGAAGAGGCGAGTCCGGTCTCAAAATGGAGGTAAAACCGCCGCCCGGTCGCCCCCAGCCCGACTCCGGCCGTCGCCGCCGCCGCGGGGGGGAGGAGGGTCACGATCCCAAGGAAGCAGAGCAGTTGAGAAAGCTGTTTATCGGTGGTCTGAGCTTTGAAACTACAGATGATAGCTTAAGGGAACATTTTAAGAAATGGGGCACACTTACAGATTGTGTGGTGATGAGAGACCCCCAAACAAAACGTTCCAGGGCCTTTGGTTTTGTGACTTACTCTTGTGTTGAAGAAGCGGATGCAGCAATGTTAGCGCGACCACACGAGGTTGATGGGCGTGCAGTGGAGCCAAAGAGAGCTGTTTCTAGAGAGGATTCTGTAAAGCCTGGTGCCCATCTAACAGGGAAGAAAATTTTTGTTGGTGGTATTAAAGAAGATACAGAAGAATATAATTTGAGAGACTACTTTGAAAAGTATGGCAAGATTGAAACCATAGAAGTTATGGAAGACAGGCAGAGTGGAAAAAAGAGAGGATTTGCTTTTGTAACTTTTGATGATCATGATACAGTTGATAAAATTGTTGTTCAGAAATACCACACTATTAATGGGCGTAATTGTGAAGTGAAAAAGGCCCTTTCTAAACAAGAGATGCAATCTGCTGGATCACAAAGAGGTCGTAGAGGTGGATCTGGCAACTTTATGGGTCGTGGAGGAAACTTTGGAGGTGGTGAAGGTAACTTTGGCCGTGGTGGAAACTTTGGTGGAAGAGGAGGCTATGGTGGAGGAGGTGGTGGCAGCCGAGGGAGTTACGGAGGAGGTGATGGTGGATACAATGGATGTGGAGGTGATGGTGGCAACTATGGCAGTGGTCCTGGTTATAGGAGTAGAGGAGGTTACCGTGGTGGTGGGCCAGGATATGGAAACCAAGGTGGTGGATATGGTGGCGGTGGTGGAGGATATGATGGCTACAATGAAGGAGGAAATTTTGGAGGTAACTATGGTGGTGGTGGAAACTATAATGATTTTGGAAATTATAGTGGACAACAGCAATCAAATTATGGACCCATGAAAGGGGGTAGTTTTGGTGGAAGAAGCTCGGGCAGTCCCTATGGTGGTGGTTATGGATCTGGTGGTGGAAGTGGTGGATATGGTAGCAGAAGGTTCTAAAAACTCAGAAGAAAAGGGCTACAGTTCTTAGCAGGAGAGAGAGCGAGGAGGTGTCAGGAAAGCTGCAGGTTACTTTGAGACAGTCATCCCAAATGCGTTAGAGGAACTGTAAAAATCTGCCACAGAAGGAACGATGATCCGTAGTCAGAAAAGTTACTGCAGCTTAAACAGGAAACCCTTCTTGTTCAGGACTGCCATAGCCACAGTTTGCAAAAAGTGCAGCTATTGATTAATGCAATGTAGTGTCAATTAGATGTACATTCCTGAGGTCTTTTATCTGTTGTAGCTTTGTCTTTTTCTTTTTCTTTTCATTACGTCAGGTATATTGCCCTGTAAATTGTGGTAGTGGTACCAGGAATAAAAAATTAAGGAATTTTTAACTTTAAAAAATAAATAAATAAATAAAATTTAAAAATGAATTCAAGCTTGAAAGATGGTCATTTACCTAATCTTAAAATGCAGGCACAAAGACCTCTTGAACTATACACATTCAAACTGTACTCATGACGGAAAACACAAAAACTGCAGCAGTTCCAAAAAACCACAGGCATTTGGCCATAATTATTTTCTGTTATAATCATTGTTCCTATATTTTTGAGAACTTTTATGTTTTTAAAGAAAGACTAGTAACTTAGGAATGTTTTTAGGCACTACAATTTATGACCATCAGAATAGTCTTCTAATGGGCCCACAGCATTCAGAGATTCAAGCTAAAGACACTTCGGGGTTTGGCATGTAAAACAGTCATTCAGTCAGGTCAGTCACCCAGTTGTGTCTGACGCTTTGTGACCTCATAGACTGCAGCATGCCAGGCTTGCTTGTGCATCACCAACTCCCAGAGCTTGCTCAAACTCATGTCCATTCAGTTGGTGATGCCATCCAACCATCTCATCCTCTGTCGTCCCCTTCTCCTCCTGCTTTCAATCTTTCCCAGCATCGGGGTCTTTTCCAGTGAGTCAGTTCTTCGCATCAGGGGGCCAAAGTATTGGAGTTTCAGTCTCAGCATCAGTCCTTCCAATGAATATTCAGGGCTGATTTCCTTTAGAGTTGATTGGTTTGATCTCCTTGCAGTCCAAGGAACTCTCAAGAGTCTTCTCCAACACCACAGTTCAAAAGCATTAATTCTTCAGCACTCAGCTTTCTTTATAGTCCAACTCTCACATCCATATAAGACCACTAGAAAAACCATCGCTTTGACTACATGGACCTTTGTTGGTAATGTAATGTCTCTGCTTTTTAATATGGTGTCTAGGTTGGTCATAGATTTTCTTCCAAGGAACAAGTGTCTTTTAATTCCACGGCTGCAGTCACCATCTGCAGTGATTTTGGAGCCCCGCAAAATAAAGTCAGCCACTGTTTCCGTTGTATCTCCACCTACTGCCATGAAGTGATGGGACCGGACACCATGATCTTAGCTTTCTGAATGTTGAGCTTTAAGCCAACTTTTTCACTCTCCTCTTTCACTTTCATCAAGAGGCTCTTTAGTTCTTCTCCGCTTTCTGCCATAAGGGTGGTGTCATCTGCGTATCTCAGGTTATTGATATTTCTCCCGGCAATCTTGATTCCAGCTTGTGCTTTATCCAGCCTGGCATTTTACAATTACTGTAAAACAGTAATAGGAATGAACTCTGGTTGAGAAGTGACTGTGATTGTTCTCAGAATTTGCAGTCCCTTCACATACTGCATGGCATATACAACTGGAAAACCACCTTCTGTTGGCACTGTTTGCTTCAGGAGTGCATTTTATCTTACAACCACTAAAACTGCACAATAGGCAAATAGAAAACTGAAAACAAAGAGAAACAAAAACGCAAAATAAAAAACCCTAAATATCTTTAACATGTAATTTTAGTTAGTTACATTGAACATTCTACTTGGAATAGCATGCAAAAAAGGATGGTCTGCTTTTAAGGTTTTCCTTTGAAGATTTACGAGCACCCAGACATCACAGACAGGCATGCACACACACAACACAACAATACTCTAGCAGGTCAATGAGAAAGGCCAATAAATTTTTTACAGAGATTCTTCTATACAGAGTTGTCTTTTGTTAAGTCCCATGATGATAATGTTGGAAATTCACATTGGATTCCAAGAACAAGAAACCAATGTTTAGATATCACAAAAAGGCAAGCCATGCATGCAGATCTGAAACACAAGCCTAAATGAAGCCTGAAATACTCGGCTGTGGAGCAGAGTTAGTCATGGAGTCAGGAAGTGTGGTTTAATCCACCAAAAGAATAAAAGGTGGGGAAAAAATGGAAAAACAACACCCTCCTTCCTCTTCCTTTACCCTAAAGGCAAGAAAAGGAACAAAGATTAAAATAATGATAATAATAATCACATGTCACATTTGAGAGACTGGCCAATAACAAGGTATTGAAGTTGATAAAGGTACTTGCAGAAAAACCACAGTTCAAGTCATTCAGTGATGAGATGTTCTAACTGATCCAACTTTCTGGGTGCTTCCAAAGAACTTGATTTTTCATCCTGAAGTCACTGTATGGTGTTTAGTGAACGCAGGACACTCACTCCCTGGGTCATGTGTCTACTTGGGCTCCGGGAGCCAGGTTCAGCCTTGAGATTCACATGGAGGGGTTATTACAAGGGCCACCAGGAAAGCAGATGACACAGGTGCAGCGTGACCTTGTTCAAGCAGGGAGGAGCATCTCAGACCTGGGTGGGGTTCTCACTGCATGGAGAAGCTCTCCCCTGGCTGAAACCCGGGAGGCACTGGGCACACTGCAGAAAATGGGGTGCTGTATTTACAGGGTGCAAGGGGTTACCAGCCAGAAGCTCAAGACACAGCTTTCCTGCAGGAAGAAATGTGCATCATGCCAACCATTCACAGCCAGGCCTTGAAACTACACAATCTCTAACACCAAGAACAGCCACAGTGGAGGTTGTAGGGACCTCTGATATTTGATTGAGAGCCTAGGTAGGCATTTCACCTTCCAACCAAATCTCAGGTCGGATTTCTAATCGCCCCAGGAGACTGGTTCCACATACTGCCTTTCTCTTAGCTTTCAAAATGCCAGGGCTCCTCCAGAACAAAGTGACAGATGGCCATTTCCCTGCAAGACCAACCACTTTTGCAGTTCTATTTTGGTTAAAACAACCTTGCAGAGTAAGCCACATAAGGAGCCTGCGGCTGGAGGCCGGTGTCAGTTACACCCATGAGCCGGCGCAGGTGACTGACCCTGCATGCCAGGGTCCACTCTGTGGGATGAATCCACATCAGCTGCATGGAGGCTGCAAGAGGGTGCAGCGCCACTGAGATATCAGAGGGCTTCTGCTGTCGCTTGCCCAGACACTCTTTGTCGGGACAAGCCCAGGAGAAAAAGCTTTCTGACCATAATCATACCATCAGTAAAATAGGAATAAAAACAAAAGGTGTCCCAGAGGATGTGTTAAAAAGCAACAAAACTATTCTTAAGGTTGCATTTCTAATATTTGTGTTCTCCCAGGAACTTACCACATACACACAAACCACTGATGTACTACTGAATTTTAAATCATGTGCTAAAATCCAAATTACTGATTTGTACAAATAATGGACGAAAAGTACTGACCAAAATACACCTGTGTTACACTGTGTGGACCAAATTAAACCACCTGGACTTTGACCCCCAACCCCCCAAAAAAGTAAAATATAAAAGAAAAAAATGTAACCAAAAATGTAAATAAACATTTTGCAAAGCTTAGAATCAAAGTCAACATTTTACCCAGATTTCTAATGGTTAAATTCTAATGTGGGTCATTAATGGCTCACAATTTAATCTTGTTTGGACTTTCAGACCGAAAAGGTGCTTTGCACTTTTGGCTTTCCAAACAATTGAATGTCCCGATGGGCTTTCTGTGCCCAAATTTAATTTTAAACAAGCAGCAGTCATATGCCAAATATGATTGACTTCCTTAAAAAATTCCTGTTGAATTGGAGGAAATTATTTAACCCCGACTCCAATCCATAAAGGACTGCCAATGAAGTGTGTGTGTATGTGTGTGTATACCGATCTGTGCCTGCACATATATATGTATCACACAATAGAGAGGTATCTGTGGATATCTGTGCAGAGATACAGAGAGGCAGAAACACCGCGTTGTGCTTGTATTGTGACAACACAGAAAAACAATGTTAGGAGTGAAGGGAAAGCAGATAAAACCTTTTAGTTTTATGTAACTATGAGACTAGCTTAACTTTTTACCAAACTTGTCTATAACTCCCCTCCAAACAGACAGACTTCTTTTAAGTGGAAAGGGTTCTTTACAAATAATACACTGTTTTCGCAGACATCTATACTATTCTGAACAAAATCAATTCTGCTGGCAAATTGTGGGTTCACAGGGACATTTAAGCTCTCATTAAAATGGAAAGCAGTCAAACCTTTACATCTACAGATTACACATTTAATAGTTTCACAAATCTGGCCAAATTAGTGAAGACATCTAGAATGCTTTCACCACATTGTAGACATAAATATGGAAATCATCATCAAATTTGATGAAGCAGATAGAGGGTTTGACCTCTATTTGATGGATGATCATGCCATTCCTTTCAGAGCCATCTTGTTTGGCGTATTCCACTCGTTTGCCAACCAAGAAGTCTACCACGTCTCCTTGTTCCCTTTGTATTGGAAGTGAATCAATAGAATAAGGCATAATGTGAAGGTCACCTTTTTTATAATCATCTAAGAGCTGGTACATATACAAGATAGGATCTTTTTCGTAGGTGATATAAAACCACGTGTTCATTACAGGGACGGGTGCTAGGATCATTCCCCTCCACTCATCTTTAGAGCCATCCTCCGATTCAAACAGGTGCTTCACTGCTTTGCTAATCATCATGTCCGTTAGGTGTGCATCACAGATTTGAGATGTTGCAACTCTATCAGGGAGGACTTCCAGTGCAGAAATTCTTTCATCTTTATTAAGTTCTAGTCCATAGACACAGTCAAATCCATCGTATTTTATAAGATACAAAGAGGGATTTACAGGCACCTGGCCCACAATGGTTCCATTCCAGTGGGTGATAGGGCTGTTACCTTCTTTCCACCCATGGCGAATCCTGCAGCCTATGATGCTCTGTTCCGGCTGAGAAACAAGTGAGCTGGGTCCCACTCTGCTCTGATGTTTTGCGTGAGTCATTCTTTTCTTCATTATGCTAGCAGATACACCAGTGATACCTGCATCAGCTCTGGACCACTGGTCAGCTGTCTTCCTTAATGAAGTCTTCATTCATCTGAAGTTACGTGAACAGTGGAACTGCCGGATGAGGATCAAAGTTCAAGATTCTCCAATGTGAAACCTTCCACGGAACTTCAGTGTTCTTATTAATCCATCACTCAAGTGCTTCTTTTACAAGTTCAGCAAAAGCTCGAAATCTTAAGTACTTTGCGAGGCCACGGAGGCCAACGTCCACAGCCTGAGGTTCTGAGGCTCGCTCCCAGCACTGGCGACCCAGGAAAGGACACAGCCCCGCCCAGCCCCGCCAGCCCCGCCCACGGCCCCGCCCAGCCCCGCCCATGGCCCCGCCCGGCCCCGCCCACGACCTCGCCCGCCCCCACCCAGCCCCGCCCATGGCCCCGCCCAGCCCCGCCCAATCCCTGAACACAGCCCCGCCCCAGCCCCGCCCCCAGCCTTTTGGCGCCTGCTCACGGAGGGCACCTGTGCACTGAGGCCCCCTGGCTGTGCCTGCCTTTGTTGATCGGGTGCCAAAATCTTTATTTATCGTTGCAAAATTTCAATTATTAAAAGGGTGTGCTTGGTTTTCTTTTGATCCTATAGGAGGTCGAGTATGCACAGTTCTTGCATTTCAAGCTCTTCTGATTAAGGAAAACTGTACAGACGGAGATCATGGATCACACGGAGCTGCAACACTGAATAATAGGATATGAGAGTCGCCTATCAGGATCCTTCCTCTGTCCTTGGCATCATCCATCCCTGGGCCCTGGGCTCACAAACATGCTGTCCTGCTGCTCGAATACATAATTCACCCGCGCTTGTCAGTGGCTAGAAAATGATGTCACCTGCTTTGTTCTCCGGAGAAGGCAATGGCAACCCACTCCAGTATTCTTGCCTGGAAAATCCCACGGACGGAGGAGCCTGGTAGGCTGCAGTCCATGGGGTCGCAAAGAGTCGGACACGACTGAGCGACTTCACTTTCACTTTTCACTTTCCTGCATTGGAGAAGGAAATGGCAACCCACTCCAGTGTTCTTGCCTGGAGAATCCCAGGGATGGCGGAGCCTGGTGGGCTGCTGTCCATGGGGTCGCACAGAGCCGGACACGACTGAAACGACTTAGCAGCAGCAGCAGTTTTGTTCTCCACAAGAAAACTCAGTTCAGTTCAGTTCAGTCACTCCATGTGTCCAACTCTTTGCGACCCCATGGACTGAAGCAGGCCAGGCTTCCCTGTCCATCATCAACTCCCAGAGCTTGCTCAAACTCATGTCCATCCAGTCTGTGATGCCATCCAACCATCTCATTCTCTGTCATCCCCTTCTCCTCCTGCCTTCAATCTTTCCCAGCATCAGGGTCTTTTCCAGTCAGTCAGTTCTTTGCATCAGGGGGCCAAAGTATTGGAGCTTCAGGTTCAACATCAGTCCTTCTAGTGAATATTCAGGACTGATTTCCTTTAGGGTTGACTGGTTTGATCTCCTTGCAGTCCAGGGGACTTTCAAGAGTCTTCTCCAACACCACAATTCAAATGCATCAATTCTTCAGTGCTCAGCTTTCTTTATAGTCCAATTCTCACATCCATACATATCTACTGGTAGAACCATAGCTTTGACTATACAGAACTTTGTTGGCAAAGTAATGTCTGCTTTTTACTATGGGGTTTAGGTTCGTCATAGCTTTTCTTCCAAGGAGCAAGCATCTTTTAATTTCATGGCTGCAGTCACCATCTGCAATGATTTTGGAGCCCAAGAAAATAAAGTCTGTCACTGTTTCCATTGTTTCTTCATCTATTTGCCATGGAGTGATGGGACTGGATGCCATCCATGATCTTAGTTTTCTGAATGTTGAGTTTTAAGCCAACTTTTTCACTCTTTTCTTTCACTTTCATCAAGAGGCTCTTTAGTCCCTCTTCACTTTTTGCCGTAAGAGTGGTATCATCTGTATATCTGATGTTATTAATATTTCTCCCAGAAATATTGATTTCAGCTTGCACTTCATCCAGCCCAGCATTTAGCATGATGTGTTCTGCATATGAGTTAAATAAGCTGGATGACAATACAGTCTTGACGTACTCCTTTCCCGATTTGGAACCAGTCTGTTGTTCCATGTCTGATTCTAACTATTGCTTCTTGACCTGCATACAGATTTCTCAGGAGGCAGGCAAAGTGGTCTGATATTACCATCTCTTGAAGAGTTTTCCACAGTTTTTTGTGATCTATACAGTCAAAGGCTCTGGCCCTTACAGTCATTTGGGAGCTGAGAGAACTATATTTGAAGGTGTTTGCAGCACTGTCAAAACTTCCGTCTCGATTTGACCTTCTCTGTGCCATGTATGTAGAAGCCATGAACTTAATAGTCTGTTAGTATTATGACTCAAAGAAATAAAAAAGAACAAGAAAATTAAGTATTCAGTGTTCCCCAAATGGCTTTCTACTTGACTTTGGACACCAGAGATGGGAGTTTTTTAGCTGTTCTGTAAAACTCGCGATATGAAGCTCATTAAACCCAAGCCAGAGTGATAGGAATCTTCAAAGTATCTCTACAGAAACTCATTCTGAGACTTCTTAATGATGATAAAGAAGTCAAAGTAACATGCCCAGGGTCGTGTTCCTTTTTCAAAGTGTCCATAACTTTGAAGAAAGAATAATATATTATTTGGAAGGAATGTAGAATAACCATGAGTGTTTAGGGATAGCCCATGCCTTTGAAACTACTCCATGAAAAGAGTTCTGTGATTTCATCAGTTTGGGAGATCACTCTCAATACTTTCTTTTCCTTACGGGGTGACATTGACATCTGATGAGTTCTGAGAATTTCTGCAGTAAAGAACCCCTGGAAAACTTCAGATTAAACAAACAAGCACAACAAACAAAAAGATATCTAATGGTGAGTGTTTCAGTTATCTGCTCTGTGAGTGTGTCATACCATCTTTCTCTTCTATCTCCTCTACAAAACCTTTACTAAAACTTTGAGGTGAAGAGGGTGAGTTCATGTTTTGGGTGAATGTGAAGAAGAGGTCGGGTGTATGACAAAAGGAAAGACTGTCTTTGGGTGATAACTTACATATGGGTTCCATGGACAATGCAGAGTAACAAGATGGGTAAAACTCAACATTCAGAAAACTAAGATCATGGCATCCGGTCCCATCACTTCATGGCAAATAGATGGGGAAACAGTAGAACCAGTGGCTGACTTTATTTTTATGGGCTCCAAAATCACTGCAGGTGGTGATTGCAGCTATTAAATTAAAAGAAGCTTACTCCCTTGGAAGGAAAGTTACGACCAACCTAGACAGCATATTATAAAGCAGAGACATTACTTTGTCAACAAAGGTCTGTCTAGTCAAAGCTATGGTTTTTCCAGTAGTCATGTATGGATGTGAGAGTTGGACTCTAAAGAAAGCTGAGCACAGAAGAATTGATGCTTTTGAACTGTGGTGTTGCAGAAGACTCTTGAGAGTCCCTTGGACTGCAAGGAGATCCAACCAGTCCATCCTAAAGGAGATCAGTCCTGGGTGTTCATTGGATGGACTGATGTTGAAGCTGAAACTCCAATACTTTGGCCGCCTGATGAGAAGAGTTAACTCATTTGAAAAGACCCTGATGCTGGGAAAGATTGAGGGCAGAAGGAGAAGGGGATGACATAGGATGAGATGGTTGGATGGCATCACAGACTCAATGAACATGGGTTTGGGTGAACTCCGAGAGGTGGTAATGGACAGGGAGGCCTGGTGTGCGGCGATTCATGGGGTTGCAAAGAGTCAGACATGACTGAGCAACTGAACTGAACTTAACTGACATATGGGTTCCGTGGACAATGCAGAGTAAACAAGGTGGGTAAATAGAGATACTGTGGGATTTTGGAGGAGGGACATGCAACTCAGATAGGAGGACGTTGGAGAAGGCTTCCAGGACTGTGAAAGCTGAGTTGAAACTTGAAGGGTGAATGGGAGTGAACCAAGTGTTCCAGTTATCATTACTATGTAACAAATTACCTCAAAAGTTAAAGTCTTAAAACAACCATTTCATTTTGCTCACAACTGGGAAGGTCAGGAAATCAGCAGCGACTTTTTTTTTTAACTCTTTAAATTTTATTTTTTTGGCCACACTACATGGCATGAGGGGTCTTCCCACACCAGGGATCAAACTTCTGCCCCCTGCACTGGGAGTGTGGCATCTTAACCACTGGACCACCAGGGGAGGGTTTTGGTTGGGCATTTCTAACTTGGAGGTTCACTTGTGTTTGCAGCCAGATAACTGGGCTGCAGTCACCTGAAGGCTACTGCCTTAGTTTTCCAGGGTTTCTGTAACAATGTATCACAAACTAGGCGCTTTAAAGGACAGAGATTTATTGCTCACCAATTTGGAGCCAGAAGTCCAAAATCAAGGTGTCAGCAGGGCTGTACTCTGCCTGAAGACTCTAAAAGCAGATCATTCCCTGCTTGTTCCTAGCTTCCTGTGGTGGTTCAGTTGCTAAGTCACATCTGACTCTTTTGCAATCCCATGGACTGTGGCCCACCAGGCTCCTCTGTCCATGGGATTTCCCAGGCAAGAATCTGTAGTGGGTTGCCATTACCTTCTCCAGGGGATCTTCCCAACCCAGGGATCGAAACCTGGTCTCCTGCATTGCAAGCGGTCTTTTGCATGGCAGGCAGATTCTTCACCGACTCCTCGGTGGTTGCCGGTATTCTTCACCTCACAGGTGAATCCCGTCCATCTCTGCCTTTCTTCTCAGGTGACCTCCCTGTCTGTCTCTTCGCAGGGTAGGCTGCTCCTTCTGTTTGTCCCTGTGTCCGTATTTCCTGCTTCTAGTAAAGACACCAGTTATTAGATTAGGAACCCCTCTGGTCTACAGCCACAGCACCCTGAACATGCCCAATCTCATCTGATTTCGAAAGTTAAGCAGGGTCAGGCCTGGTTAGTACTTGGATGCTCCCATCTGGTTGAACCCATCTGGATGAACCCATTCTAGTTCAGTATGACTTCCTCTTAACTTGGCTACGTCTGCAAAGACCATCTTTCCAAATATGGTTGCATTCACAAGTTCCAGAGGTTAGGACTTGACATTCATTTTGGAGGGGCACTATTCACCTCATACTAGCTGGTTGAGGCTGAATGTCTACGATGTCTCACTCACCTGTCTGGCTGTCGAGGCTGGCTGTCAGGAACTCAGCCGGACTGTTGACCAAAGTAGCTAAGTATGGTGGTCTGGGAGAAGCTGAACTTCTTACTTGGTGGTTGGTACCCCTACTCCCACCCTCTGCCTCAGCAGACATCCTGAGAAATGGGAGGATGCTTCATGGCCTTTTCTGGCCTCGCCTCAGAAATCATATAGCATCACTTGTGTCATACTCAATTGGCTGAAGCAGTCACAGGCTGTGACTCCCAGTTGGAGGCGTGTGAAAGAATTTGAGAGTATGGGATCATTGGTTCTCTGAAATTGAATGTTCGATGTTCTTATAAATGAAAAGGAATAAACAAAACAGTTAAAAGTCTTCAAAAGCCTATGACTGTTCATAGGCTATTACCCACACCCCACGGACAAAAAGAGCGCCAGGAAAACAGCGGAAGAAGACAAGGAGTGATAAAGATAAAGATAAACTAGGAGTGGAGCCCACCCCTCCACAAACAGCTTTCTTTTTAAAATTTATTTTTAATTGGAGGATAATTGCATTACAATGTTGTGTTGGTTGCTGCTGTACACCAATGTGAATCAGCTATAGATATACATATATCCCTTTCGAGTAAATAGCTTTTCATTTGCATTGTTCTCAGGTAAGCATTTACGTATGCCAGTGCTAAGACCCTGGCTGATACAGACTCATGGATCAGAGCATGTTTGCTCTCTTGTATTAGATGTTTAAAACAGTATCATGTATTCTGATGAACTGTGGCGTCCTTTTTCATTCAGCATACTGTATTGAGAGGGGATGGACACCCTCGTTGATCTCTAAGTGAATGCTTGTTCTTTTTTAATCATTCTTGTAGATGCATGCATGTTTGGTCTCTCAGGTGGCGCTAGTGGTAAAGAACCCACTTGTCAAAGTAGGAGACATAAGAGACTTGGGTTCGATCCCTGGGGTGGGAAGATCCCCTGGAGGAGGAAATGGCAGACTAGAAGCAGAGAGGATAAAGTTACCTTTGTGAAGTAATAACAGTTAGTTGTGCTGGGAAATGTTTAAAAGCCAGCTCTCTTGTTGGGGGGAGTCCAGACTTGTGACATTTGCCATTTTCTGTGGTGTAAATGTTTCTGCCAGGGCCAGTTTCAAAACACCAGTGTGACATCGTTGAATAACCATTGGGAGGAGATGCCATCTCAGTAAGGCTTCCCAGGTGGCGCTAGTGGTAAAGAGCCTGCCTGAGAATGCAGGAAACTTAGACTCGTGTTTGATCTGTGCGTGGGGGAAGGTCCCCTGGAGAAGGACATGGCAACCCAGTATTCTTGCCTGGAGAATCCCTTGGACAGAGGAGCCTGACGGGCTACATCCATGAGGTCGCAGAGTCAGCACACTGAATGAACTTCGCAAGCATGCATGCATCTAAATATCATCTCTAGCAAGCTGGCAGAAGCCAGCTGAAGCACCTCACTGTTTCTATCCAGCCATAGGCAGATTGGGATGAACACATTTATATGACAGCAGGAATTCAATAGATTAAAACATTATAGTAAAGTAGTTTTTCCGGGAAAGTTATTGTAAGTCAAAAAGGGAGTGTTAATTAGTTAGCAGGTGAATGTCAATAGGAAGCACAGGTGTGTTTGTGTACCCTCTCAAAGGAGGGTACGCTGCCGTTCAAGCATTCCAGGTTTCAAATGCAGATGAGGGCAGCCTCGTGGTTCCGGGATCCTGGTCCATTGGCATGGTTTCTAATCTATTGAATGTGCTGGCTTACTATTGCAAATCAAGCTTCTGTTATAGCTGGAGGGTTTACTTGTCTTCTTTCTTAAACCAGTTTTATGTTTAATTTTTAATTAGCAACATGAGGTGGGAGGGTGAAAAATTATCTGAAGATAATAGAACAACCAGCATGGTTTCATTTGAAGTTCTCTGAACGTATGCTGGAAATGTGACCAAAATTATATAACTGAATCTTGGAATCCAGAACCCAGGTGACAGCCTTTAAAGCTTAAAAGAATAACTTTAAAGAGAACAATGCATAGAAGTAGTAAATAGCAAGTATTAAAGTGACAGTATGTATAAACCCCTAACATGGACCATGATAAGAATATAAATAGGTTCCAAAAATGTTCAGAAAAATCCTAGGATGAAGGGAGTACCGAAGTTATTATGGAAAACTAGCTGTATTTTCAAGATAAGACCAAAAATCTTGAAGTGAAATAGGTGCCAGCCTCGATCTCCTGCGTATTGTATCATTAAATGAAATTGTCAAAAATCCGAAGGAAGAATGGATAGTACATTGGGAATTTATTTTGATATTTTAAAACTTGTGTGCAAATTGGGTTTCTGCAATTACATGCTTTGTAGATGCTTTATTAGAAGTCAGTAGTGTCCTGATGATCCGTCGCTAGGAATAGACAGCCCTCTGTGTATCAGTACAGAAGTGCATTATCTATAGAGAACTTAAAAACTATAATTAAAATGAGTACAGGTTAATTTGCTTTTCGTCACAATCATGGGCTAGTAATTCTAAGCAATGTCAATGATGAATCTTGAAAAAAAGTTGTTGATTTAAGTTCTAATTTTTATAGTTATGACCAAGTTTTAATTACATATTAGCTGCAAATTTGTTTGTATTATTACTTGTCCTTTAATAGACATTGTATTTTACAAAGAAGTCAATGTAGAGAATCCCAGTTATTTTCCTGGCTCTAACGCATGTGGATTTAGCTACAAATGCTTGTTTCTATAGTAAGTTGATAATGGTTTGGAGTTCTAGCTGGTTTCTGACAAAGTTCACATCCCCAGGTCCTAGGATGCTACACATCCTCCACTGAAGCAGTTTAGTTCGGTTCAGTTGTTCTGTTGTGTCCGACTCTTTGCGACCCCATGAACCACAGAACGCCAGGACTCCCTGTCCATCACTAACTCCCGGAGTCCACTCAAACGCATGTCCACTGAGTCAGTGATGCCATCCAACCATCTCATCCTCTGTTATCCCCTTCTCCTTCTGCCCTCAATCTTTCCCTGCATCAGGGTCTTTTCAAATGAGTCAGCACTTCGCATCAGGTGGCCAAAGTATTGGAGTTTCAGCTTCAACATCAGTCCATCCAATGAACACCCAGGACTGATCTCCTTTAGGATGGACTGGTTGGGTCTCCTTGAAGTCCAAGGGACTCTCAAGAGTCTTCTGCAACACCACAGTTCAAAAGCATCACTTCTTCTGTGCTCAGCTTTCTTTAGAGTCTAACTCTCACATCCATACATGACTACTGGAAAAACCATAGCCTTGACTAGACAGACCTTTGTTGACAAAATAATGTCTCTGCTTTTTAATATGCTGTCTAGGTTGGTCATAACTTTCCTTTCAAGGAGTAAACATCTTTTAATTTCATAGCTGCAATCACCACCTGCAGTGATTTTGGAGCCCATAAAAATAAAGTCAGCCACTGGTTCCACTGTTTCCCCATCTATTCGCCATGAAGTGATGGGACCGGATGCCATGATCTTAGTTTTCTGAATGTTGCGCTTTCAGCCAACTTTTTCACTCTCCTCTTTCACTTTCATCAAGAGGCTCTTTAGTTCTTCTTTACTTTCTGCCATAAGGGTGGTGTCATCTGCATATCTGAGGTTATTGATATTTCTCCCAGCAATCTTGATTCCAGCTGTGCTTCCTCCAGCCCAGCGTTTCTCATGACGTACTTGGTAGGTTTGATATAAACAATGATAGTACAAAGGTTATAAAGAGGAAGAACCAGAGCTTGAATTATTTCAATTCTTTCTCTCATTTTGTTTATTTCTCCACTCATGTCCAGTAGCAATTTTGTTTTATTTGTGTTTAAATTAGAAGCAGTGAAGCAATGTCAGCTACAAGATGTAATATTTTTGATTGGTTAGTACAAATTTAATTCCTGAAGGACATAGTTTTCTGAATTTGATTAATATCTTTAAAATAGAATTTTATTCTTTTAAATTGTTATTTAAAACTAAAACAAAAAAATGAAGAAAACAACATATTACATTAATGATATGACTTAGAAGTCAACTAAATTTTAACTTTTGTGGATGTTTCAGCTATATTAAAATCACTTATTAATTTTATTACCATGATACATAAAATTCTATGAGAAAATGGTAACTGTTTGCATTTACTTTCTATTATTATTATTATTTATTTCATTTTGTATTTGTACTTAAGGTAATTTTACCTCCAAAAAGGAGGAGAGTAAAAAATGCGGCGTTTCATGCGATAAATACACTAGGTATGTACACTAAGTAAACATGAGACTTGTATAAGTGGCATAATTGTCCCCTATCATGCCTGCCTTATTATTGGAATGGCTTACACATTCTTTTGAAGAAACTCATGCGTAGTAAGCCTTAAGAGCCTAATCTAAAGGATGCCAGGTATAATAGATTCCATGACGCAGACACAGAGACAATATCTGCCCCCAGGAGCCTGTGGAGGAGGAGCCCTGAGCACCTTGCTGCGTCACACAATTGTCACCAAGGAGTCAGAGACTGAATATTGCTGGAAAACAATGCTATGTAGTCAGAGTCTCAGAAAAAAACAAGCAGATGAAAATGTCCTTGGCGGCCCATTGCTGTATGCATGCGTGTGCACATGGACACAGATGCACACACACGTGGTCACACTTTGGTAAGACAGCGTCTTTACCTCCTTTGACAGTACTGGCCCATCTGTAATTCACAAGTGAACGATATGAGGAGTCAAAATGTCTCATTACCAGAGCTACTTACTTAAACCTCAAACTGCTGCTTCCTGCAAAAAATCATGTCTGGAGATGGAATTCATCCTTGGAATTTCTCACCAGGAACCAATAAAGTAAAATGGCTGCACTGTCATATTTAAAATTTGCCTACTCAATCTGCTATTTTATAGTTTTTTAAATAAAAATCACCTTTCATGTTCTAGGTGGGGGCAGACAGTTGTGCAGCTTTGTTCAGTTACTGGAAAATTGCTGGTTGTGCTAAAAAGCATTTTTCATACAAAAACTGCATATTCATAAAGGTTTACAATCAAGATTTTTGTTTAATTTCCCCCCCCCCCCCCCCTCTGGCTACACCACCTGGCTTATGGGATTTTAGTTTCCTGACCAGGGATTGAACCCGGGGCACCAGCAGTGATAGCTCCAAGTTCTAATTACTGGACTGCCAGGAAATTCCCTAATTTTTTTATTTGTTCTTTCTTTAGAAGGACATTTGTTTCTAGGATGGTGTGTTGAATTCATGGTACTAGTTGAGGCAAGTTCTCCTGAGCCCCTAACTTAACATGTTTTAATTTAATCACACAGATTTAGCATGGAATCTATGCTATTTCTTTATAAAAATTAAATCTATCTGAGGTTGGCAACAACTCTTGCATGATGGAGTTTATGAAAAAAATGAATTCCTTGTTGTGTCAGATTATTGTTTAAAGCAGGGAGTAGGAGACAGGAGCATTTCTCACAAGTTTCAGGGAATACAATCTCCATTTTTCTAGTTTTCTTCTTAAGCAGCCTCTGAATGTAAACTTAGAAGTTCAGCACTAGACTAAGTAACTTTTTAAAAAGTGTAATGTTAAAGGAAGTATCCAAAGTAGAACCACTCTGTCATAAGTGTATTTTTTATGCTGGTCTGATCAAATGTGCATACCTGGATCCAAGTTAGTTCCTTTATATCTTTTATGGCTTCTGATGATAATGGGTAGGAAATTGTTCAGGTATTGGAACAACCTGATGTACCAATTCAAGTAAGACTGATAACTGATGTGATTGTTGCGAATAGATTGGTGTCTGTGCTGGGATAATAAACTTTAAGAATCAAACTGGGTAGTTGTTTCTTCTTAGGACCATTCCTCAGCGGGGCTGGGAGATTTGGGGAATTTGTCAGGACTGTACTCGAGAACAAAGTCAGCAATTCTTGATCTTCTAAGCTTAAATGTCAACAGGTCCAAGTGCAAGACTTAGAAAGATACCTGAAGTAGACTGTTGCGTTAACTTTCCAGAGCCGTTTCTTTGCCCTGTCTCTTCAGACAGAAGCAATGCGTCCTAAGCTGAAATGTGAATGGGGGGAGAATTTGGAAATGAAAAGGTGAAGTGGGGATTGACATATTATGGAATACTTTTTTCTGTTTGGAATTCTGAAAATCAGGAGGATCTGTTCTTTACTTTATGGTTGAATCTGGACACCACAGATCTTTTGGGGAACTCCCCCCAACCCCTTTCTCCCACTGCCATCTGTCCGTAGAGCTGGTGGCAGGGAGACTCTAAGCTGGAGAAGCTACCAAGGTTCCTGGAGATGCAGAGTGGGTGGGAAGACATTTGGAAGTTTCTGGGGGCACTTGTGTAGCTCCATAGAAGTGAATGAAAGCACAGCTCCAATCCAGGTTCTTGATTCTTGTGTTTTAAAGTTGACATAGTAAGTGATCAGAATTGTGATCAGACTCCTGTCTTCTGGTTCATTCTACAGGGCTTATCAGTACAGGTGAACTTTTAGTGCATCTCTGAGAGAATTAAGGAGCACAAACGAGGGGAAATAGAAAAGTAGAATATGTATATTTTTGATGTAATAAATCTTCATGGAGCACACAATGTCAGAAGATCGCTGTCTGTCATCTATTATTGTTATCTGAAGAACTTGTGGAATGTTTATGGTGTTTGGGGGCTGTTACCATACAATAATGTTAGCATATAAAAGATGATAAGCTTAAAACTCTCCTTTTCAAGTTGTATAAGAGTAATACTTAAAATATTCTATGTAATTTAGAGTTTAGTAATTGTAAATGGGAGATTTTTTTGGCCATTGTTTCCCACACATGTAAATAAGAGAATCTAGGTCGGCATTGTCCAGTGGAGTGTTCCACATTGATGCAAGTGTTCCATATCTACACTGTCCAGTTTAGTAACCACTAGTCACGTCACCATTAAGCCTTAAAATGTGGCTTGTGATACTGAAGTTTTAATTTAGTTTGATTTAATTTTAATAGCCACCAACGGCTAGTGTCTACAACAGTTGGACAGTGCAGGTCTAAACTCAGTTTATTTCCCTCCAAAACTATGTAGAAAATAACTCATGAAATATCCACAACAGGAATAAAATCTGAATAGCTTTTATATAACATGCACTATCTCCATCACTCAGTGAACACTGGCTTTACTGGTTATCATTTTATATGCAAATTCCCTGATTTTCCAATAATCTATGCATTCCTTTGAGGGAAGCTATTGTGAATTATGATTTTTTGCATTCTTTAAGCATCTACCACAGTGTCTGTATGTGTATATGTAGCCAATAGTAGGCATCAATAAATATTGACTGAATCATAACCTGTAAAGTAGTGGCACTGATACGCACACATGTGCACACACACACATATATTTAATCCTCATTATTTGCAGATTCTCTGTGTTTATGAATTTACCCACTCACTAAAATTTGTTTGTAATCCCCAGATCAACAGTCCCAGTGCTTTCATTGTCATCTATGGACTGCAGAGGATGGTGACAAATTTAAGTTTGCCCATCGGGCACATTGAGAGGGAACAAGCCTAAATTCTACCTTCTAGCTTCAGCTCTCATACTATATACAGGGTCCTTTGCTTAGTCTATTTAATGCTATATTTTTCATGTTTTTGTGCTTCTTGTTGGTGATTTCACTGTTTAAAACAGTGAAATGTTAGTGCTAAAATGTTTAGTGTTTTAAGGTGCAAGAAGGCCAATGTGCCTTACAGAGTAGGTACATGAGTCAGATAAGCTTCATGCAATTGGGAGTTATAGCGCTTTTGGTTGTGGGTTCAATGTTAATGAGTCAACGGTAAATATTAAATAAGGCATCTTGAAATAGATACACACATAAAACAAGGTTCTATGTTGATCAGTGAATGAAAATGTAACCTGAGGCTTGCGGGAACTCAACCCTGTAGACTGTACTTCTCCTCAGGAGCAGTGCTTCAGTATTCACTAATTCATTGCTCATTATGACTTTATAGACTATAACTATCATGAATAATGGGAATCAATTGCATATGCTTGCACATATGTGTAGTATATATATACATGAATGTGTATATAAAATCTGTGAATGTGTGTATACAAAATCTGTGTGGTGTATGAGCAAGTTCTTCACTTTACAAGTCTACTATGCCTGTTATCTGAGGCAGGGGAGGGATTGATTTTAGTAGGCGATGTGTGACGCTGAAGCGAGGGGAGATTCTAGTGGAAGTTAAATCACCTTTTCTACTGGCCTGTGATCACTCCTATAAATTTCATTTGTATGTATCTTCTTTCCTTTCAGGCTTCTGGGGCTCTAGCTCTGCACACTAGTTCTTTTCTCTTACCTTCTCTGATAGTGAACACTTCGAAAGTATGCCTAAGAGTGCGTACTAAATACAGAAGCGTGGCCAGCCATGTGTGATTTAGGTTGGTCCCAGTGAGATTTATTTGTTTTTAAATTTTGACTCTGATGGGTCTTCATTGTGACTGTGGGCTCCTCTGGTTGTAGCCTTCCGGCTCAGTAGTTGTGGCACGTGGGCTTAGTTGCCCCAAGGCCTGTGGGATCTTGGTTCCCAGACTGGGGATCAAACCTGTGTCAACTGCACTGGAAAGTGGATTCTTAAACACTGGACCACCAGGGAAGTTCCCCAGTGAGATTTATAACAAAGCTAAACACATCACTCCTCAATGGTATTACCTTTTCCAGCAGAGTGCTGCCGGTTTTTACCTTCTCTGGGGAATGTAAAATGCTCTTCTTTCAGTAATTGTGGTTGTGCTAGTTGAGAGCAGATGAGCTGAGGACCCAGTGATCTTCAGTTCCGTGAATTAACTCAGCAGCCAGGATAGGGGAGCCAGGCCCCCTGGAATAAGCCAGGCTGTCATTTCTATCTGTCTCAGAGTACCTCATCTTTGAGAGGAATAAAGTCAAGAATCAAGACTGGCTTTGGCAGCTGTGAATTTTTTATTCACACAGTAAGCTTCTGAAGACTGAAATGAAGAAATGGAATCTGTAATCATATAATCTGTATGACTATAGCAGAGGTCAAAATAGCTATTTCCCCTTCACGCTAAGTAACCTGTGTTAAGTTAGAGATTCGGATGGAAGCTTGCTGCTTCTTAAAGAGGTATGGTCAATTTTCACCAAAATTAACTTCCAGTGTAAAACTGTCTTTTGTTTGTATAAACACGAAATTTATTAGCCCTGAAGACGTTCCAGAAAACCAACCCATTCTCTTCATTGCAAGCTTTATAAACAAAAAAGCTAGCATTCTCTCCCCATGCAGCTTCCATCTATCAACACTCCGCCAGCATGAATGGTTATGCTTGCTTGAGCAACTCTGAAGTGAGCCAATTTGAGTGCCCTTGTCTCAGATTTGAGATGCACTCACCCCGTGTACCCTCGGCATTCATTTGACTGCAGACTGACCCAGTGCCAGGATTGTAAGCAGCTGCTATTTCATTTGTACCTACTGACCATATTTTATTTACTGAGGGATTTTTTTTCTTTGTAAAATGCTTGCATCTTTTTTACTTCTGACTTGTTTTTATTTTAGGAGGGCATCTGCTACTTCGAATCTGGAAATAATTTCAAAAGTTAGTTGTCAAATTTGTCAGCAGCCCTCATTCTCCCTTCTGTTTGTATTTTTTTTTTTTTTTTTTCTGTCTCAACACTTTTAAAGTTGGGTGAGCACTGAACCAGAACCTTCAGATAGAGGGTGATTCTGGATCATTTAGCTAAGTTTCCTGCTGCAGATTTGGGTTTTGTTCAGTTGCTAAGTCATGTCCGCCTCTTTGTGACCCCATGGACTGCAGCCTTCCTGGCTTCCCTCTCCTTCACTATCTCCTGGGGTTTGCTCAAACTCATGTCCATTGAGTCAGTGATGCCACCCAACCATCTCGTCCTCTGTCATTTCCTTCTCCTCTTGTCTTCAATCTTTCCCAGCTTCAGAGTCTTTTCCAATGAATCAGCTCTCTTCATCAGGTGGCCAGAGTCTTGGAGCTTCAGCTTCAGCATCAGTCCTTCCAACGAATATTCAGGGTTGATTTCCTTTAGGATTGACTGGTTTGATTTCCTTGCTGTCCAAGGGTCTCTCAAGAGTCTTCAACACCACAGTTTGAAAGAATCAATCTTCAGTGCTCAGCCTTCTTTATGGTCCAACTCTCACATCTCTACAAGACTACTGGAAAAATGACTGAGAAGTAAATGAAGCTTAAGCTTTAGGGTCCAATCTTCCCAATGTTGTTAGAAGTTCACATGTTCACCTGAATTTATATATTTCTGAAATTTTCTAGTTTTATATTCTTTTTCTTAAAAAGCATCCTTTCCTCCCTCTTTCCCAACACACACCGTGATCTAAACTTCAAGTCCCACAAACCCTCAGTCTGTCTCTGCCCCTGTGGCCATGGGGGTGACCCTGGACCTGTGTGTCATTTTCCTTCCATCATGCTGCCAGCCTCCCTGACCTAGGAGGCTGAGACCTGTCATGCCTTTTGTTGGTCTTGCTCCTTTCTTAGGGGCTGGGTTAGGCTGGCAGGCCTTTCGTGCTCAGATAGGGCCCTGTGACAATTGTTAGCAGTTCTGTAGATTTCTTTGTATATTACTCAGTATTCTTCAGAGAAACTGACCAATAGGAAATTGATTGATTATAAGGAATTGGCTCATGTCATTTTGGAGGCTAGCAAGTCCTAAATATGCAAAGCTGATATCCCCATTTAAAGACCATCAGGCAGGAGAATTCTCTCTTATTTGGAGCATGGTCCAACTTCTGTTTCACTCAGGCCTTCACCTGATTGGTTGAGACCCACCCACACTCTGGAGGGCATTTGGCTTTAGTCAGTATACAAGTTTAAATGTTAATTTCATCCCAAGACATCCTCCCAGAATTCCTTAGAATAATATTCAGCGAAACAGCTGAGTACCCTTCGACTTAGTCACGTGGGCCCGTAAAATTAAGCTCACTTTGTTAGCTGTGTGTGTTTAGTCTCTCTGTTGTGTCCGCCTCCTCGTGACCCCACAGACCATAGCCTGCCAGGCTCCTCTGTCTATGGGAATTCTCCAGACAAGAATACTGGAGTGGGTTTCCATGTCCCCCTCCAGGGGATCTTCCAACCCCGGGATCGAATCCAGGTCTCCCACATTACAGGCGGATTCTTACCATCTGAGCCACCACCAGGGTGGCCCAAGAATACTGTGGTGGGTAGCCTATCCCTTCTCCAGGGGAACTTCCCAACCCAGGAATCAAACCAGGGTCTCCTGCGTTGCAGGCAGATTCTTTACCAGTTGAGCTATGAGTGAACTGTTATTTCCGTGACTGGCCTATTCATACCTGGGTTCTTAATAGTTTTTTCCTTTTATAAACTATATATGCAGTTCCATTTTAGCACATGTTTTTGAAAATCTGTTTTACGTCCTATGAAAAAAAGATAGGGAATAGAGAAAAGGAGGAAATAGGGTCTTATCTTTGAAGAATTTGTTCTCTAGGTGTAACCCTGTGACTAACTTACTCATTGAAAGAACTCATTCACCAGATTGAAGAGTTCAAAGGCCAGGCAATGACTGAGCTCAAATGCAGAGATTTCGAGGAGTCTTAAAGGGAGGCAAAGCTCTTTCTAGAAATAAACACTTAGGAGAGGCTTCAGGTGAATTCTAAAGCTAAATTAAAACAACAACAACAGTTCTTAAGTTGATGTTAACGAAGCAGTTAACTTGATGGAGATCAGGAAGTGGGGCTTCTGTTAGACAGGGACATCTGTGAGGATGTCCAGAGTGTGGTGGCTGGATTGTTTGAAGAGGTGGGACCAAGCTGAGGCTGGAGAAATGGCTGAAACACAGGTCAGTGGACTCTGGAATGGCAGAATAGGAATTCAGCTCAATTCAGCTCAAAACCTTGTGAGGTTTTGAATTGAGGGACACCTTCTCACGGCAGAGAACTGGTGTTTAATGAAGACTTTTAACTGAATACGTGAACTAAGAGCTTTGTACAATAAACAGAGTTTTCACTACAGTACTTTTTGCTCTTATAAGAACTTGAGAGAATTGCTCTTCCTTTATATGTCTGTCTTTGGAAACTACAAGTTTTTTTTGAGGCTGATTGAAAATTTGCCACATATAAAGGCAGTTCATAACCTTAAAATGCTTTTGAACCTTACTTATGTCATTATGCCTCACGTAGTCCATAATAACTAAGAACGGACAAGTTTCATTTCCTTCCCTAGGTCAGTGGTTTAAACTCTGCTTCAAGAAGAGCTCCAGAGGGAGAAAAAGGGAGGTGTCTTGTTTCATGAGTTGAATTTCTGCCTAAAACTTGTTGGAAGAAAGAGGTTCCCTGATTTTTTTTTTAATAAAGAAAATTATTGCCATAGGTTAAAATGACTAGTCATAGAGAAAATCCAAATTAGACTAATAAAGTTCAGAATGTATGTGTGTGCGCTTGTGTTTTGGGGTGGGGGAAGAAGGAAGGAGAGGTGATATAAAAGGATCATTTAATTTTCCAACATATTTGCTTATGGAATCTTATTTATTGTATCTGTAATTCACAAAATGAAACACAGTTGTATAATTGTATAGATTCTCAGAAAGTCACAAACTAGCCATCAACTTGGGCTTAAAGCAGAAACCTCAGAAATTAATGCTTTAATTTTTCTCATTTCTATCAGCAAAATGATCTAGAACATCAGTTGCAAAAGTTGCACCAGCTTGACTATTTAGACTATAATTTAGTTTTAACTATTATTTAGTTGATTCTCTAGTCTAGAAAACACTATATCTTCTAAAGAGTAAGTATAATTTATTTCACTTTTTCGGATAAGTCAATTGCTTCCTCAGGAGCTTGCCAAACAAGACTGAGGTGTGTTAACAGAGGCTTCCGGTTGGAAACTCTTAGCTTTCTATACAAACTTCAGTATCCTTTTGTTTGTATAATTTAGAAAGTCATTTTGATTGCTGGAAATCCATTTTAGATCCTTTAGCAGACTTAATCACCATACTGTCCCTCCTCCTATTCCCAGAAAAAACCAGCAAAGAAAACTACAACCTTTTTTCATCTAGATCAGTCAGTGGCTATGAACCAGGGGTGATTTTGTCCCCTGGGAATTATTCATCAGTGTCTGGAGACACTTGTTTGTTACAACTGTGGGGTGGGGTGGGGGTGCTCCTGGCATCTAGAGGAGAGATAGGGATGCTGCTAAACAGCTTATAATGCACAGGGGATTTCTCTTCCACAAAATGTTGTCTGGCCCCAAATGAAGCTGAAGCACCAATACTTTGGCCACCTGATGCGAAGAACTGACCCATTGGAAAAGACCCTGGTGCTGGGAAAGACTGAAGGCAGGAGGAGAAGGGGCCGACAGAGGATGAGATGATTGTATAGTATCACTGACTCAATGGACAAGTGTTTGAGCAGACTCAGGGAAATAGTGAAGGACAGGGGAGACTGGCGTGCTGCAGTCCTTGGGGTTGCAAAGAGTTGGATGTGACTTAGTAACTGAACAACAACAACAAATAACAACAGTTCTGAGGTTGAGAAATCCTGCTCTAAATAGATATTTCCGGTCTCATTTTGCATTTGGTGTCTGTTGGGCTGTCCATCCTTCAATGCCCTCTTTGCTTTGAAAATAGGAGAAATAGCCTCCACAACCTCAGCAGAGAAATTTTCGGACAAGTATATAGGCTAGTTTTGAGTGATAAATGCTGCCCCTCTTGAAAATATTCTTAAAATATTGCAATCAAGTCCCTCCAGTACTTGCAAATAATTTTTCTCGGGGAGGGGAAGTACTGATCAGTCCAGTTCAGTTCAGTTGCTCAGGGATGTCTGACTCTCTGCGACCCCATGGACTGTGGAAAATACTGATCAAAGAATTTCTAAACAGTGAGAATGGCAGATTCATGGATACCATGATAAAAGGCTATTTGGGGCTTCACATTTTTCCTCCACTGACCTTTTTTTTTTTTTTCCCTTCCTCCATTGACCTTTATGTGGCACTGTTGACAGTGCTCATCTGATACTTAATAAAAAATGATCACCTTGATTCTTTGAAAAACAGAGACCAGTTTACACAAAATCCCACCACCTGCTCCAGTGTAAACGGTTACCCCCACCCACAAGCCCTGTCCTTCGGGGACTCAAGGACAACCTCTGTGCTATGTTTTCCAGAAGTGGTGGCCACAGCCTCCCTGCAGATGGCCAATAAAGTGTCATTAGTGAGTGATCGGTGAGTATTGCTGAAGGACTGCCTCCAGGCAGACTCTTCCCTGACTCCCCCATTTTCTTTACTCTAACCATGATCAGTATTTTCTCTGGGTCCACCTGGGCTGCTCCAATAGCAAGAAGCTTATAAACATAAACAAAGAAAAGAAGACACTCAGGTTAGAAGAATTTGCAGGAGGAGAATTAAAAACTGAAAATTAGAAAAAAAAATTAAAAATGAGAAAATTTAAAACCATGTTTCTTTTTAAAAATTTATTTATTTTTAGTTGAAGGATAATTGCGTTACAATGTTGTTTTGGTTTCTGCCATAAATCGGCATTAATTAGTCCTAGGGATACATATGTCCCATCCCTCTTGAACCTCTCTTCCACTTCCCATCCCATCCCACCCCTATATGTTGTCACAGAGCGCTGAAAACTGTGTTTCTTAAACTTAGCAAGAAGGGATGTTCAAAACAGGAGGCATATGTGTTTAACTTGAAGTTGTCTTAACCTTGTTTTGACATCACGTGGACCCTCTTATCTGCCTCATGATAACTTTTTGTCAGCTTCTGCAAAATGTTTTGACTACAGTGAAAGCTGATCTACCCTGTTTGGCTCAAGTGGGTTGGGAAATAAAACCATGTGAAAATCTTGGGGCTAGAAAAGAAGTCCAAATGGATTAGGATGTGTTTTTAATTCGTGAGTTCTATTGATACAGGTAACTGTGTATGAACTGGAAATGCAAGCTGCCTTAATTCCAAAAAGGTGGTTTTAGCACGTGTGTGATTTATACATCTGCTCCTGAATTTTTACAGTGCATTTCTGAGTCTCAGTTCTAGAGAACTTACACAACAAGACAACTCCCAGCCACAGAAGCAGGTACAGTACATACAGTAGACCTCTTATTTCATTTCAGACTGGCCAGAGCATAAAGTGATCTCACTGCTTTGATAGCCTTGGTACCTTAAAGGAATGAATGTTCAGAGATCATCATTGGGTCCTTTGATAAAAAGAACTGATCTAGAAGAATGAAATCCCAGCCAGCCTGAAAAATCAAGTAATCAGAGAAACCACTCGGGCACTGGGACACTTAGCAGCTGGCACAGAAGGCAGAATCCACTCCGGTAACAAAGCAGCCTTTCCCGGGTTATCCAATAGGGAAGGGCAGCGAGTAACCCATGACAATGGGGCCCGATACTGGGTGTATTATATAATTAGCACTCTCTTACTCAGGGGCTTATTCCCCTTCTGATGTTCTGTGCTGTTTCCTGCTGCTTGACTGTTAGCCAGCTTGGAGCTTAACACCTTCACAAGGATGTTGGTTTTTCTATAAGAGATGTTAGAACATTTTCACGAGCCACACAATTTAAAAGCAAGGGTGATAAACACACCTGTGTTCTTTATTCCCATGTGACAATCAAAACAATACTTCCCGTTTTAATCATACCTTTGCTTGACTGAAGACCAGTGGAGGTCCAGAATTTTTATCCGGTTCTCAAACCCCTTATTGATGAGCAGGGGCTCAGTGAGCCAGAAGTTACCACTTACTTTTCCTTCCTTGAAATTCAGTCTGACTACAAGAAAGCGCTTAGTTCTGGGAGCTATCTTGGTGGTGTCAGTGCTTCACGCTCATGTTAATGGATTATTGAGAGAAACTTTGTCAGGTCCTTAGAGCTGGAGAGGTCTTGGGGTCATCACTGTTTTACACTTGGAGAAGTCCAGGACAAAGATATAGGAGTCGTTGTCTAAAATCACAAGGATATTGAATGCAGGAGAGTAAGATTTGCAGTTTAAAAGATGTTAAGAGGATAGAGCTCATCTTAAGTGTTTTTACTGCACAAAAAACCCAATCCACACCAAGCCACACACAAAAAGGACCACAAAAAACCCAACCCACACCAAGCTACTCACGAAATGACACAAGGACATGTTTGGATGTGATGGAGATATTTAGTACCTTGAAAAGTATCATGGGAGTATGCATAAGTCCAAACTCATCAAGATGTGTGCATTAAATGTGTGCAAATTTTGTATACCAGTTATACGTCAATAGCAGGCTTCCTTGGTGGCTCAGATGGTAAACAATCTGCCTGCAATGTAGGGGACCAGAGTTCAATCCCTGGGTAGGGAAGACACCCTGAAGAAGGAAATGGAAACTCACTTCAATATTCTTGCCTGGAGAATTCCATGGACAGAGGAGACTGGCGGGTTTCAGTCCATGGGGTCACAAAGAGTCAGACATAATTGAGCGACGAACACTTTCGCTTTCATATCTCAATAAACCTTTTCCTCCCGTTTCTCCAAACCATGCTTTCTTTTTGGAAAATCTTTTTCTCCCACAGCTTTATTGAGATCCGTTTGACATATGACATTGTGTAAATTTAAGATGTACAGCAATAAAAGCTTTAAAAAGAAAAAGGAAATAAAAAGATGAGCACTGACTGAATGTATTTGTAATTAATGTATTTGCTGGAAGCTTTGTATCCAGAATATATAAATAACTCCTTCAATTCAACAATAAAAGATATATAGCCCATTAAAATATGCAAAAGCACAGATACTTTCAAAGAAAGAGATATAACAATAGAGATGAACAGCAACTTAAAAAGAGATTTGCTTGAGGTGTTACAGGTTCACAGCTCTTTTTACTAAGCTGTTCTGAACAAAATTATCTAGTCCCATGGGTGGATAATGCAATCATCATAATGCAGTCATTATTAATAGTAAGTTATACCCAGGTGTCCAAAAGACTCAGCTACAGAATAGAAATTTAGTTTAGCATGGTTTCCATGAACATACGTCTTTAATGGGTTTTCCTCAAACCAGACCGCTTAGTTGATTGCAATGCCTGGGCTGGTGGGCTGCTCCTCACGGCTCTTTGAGGCTCACTGGCCACCAAGAGAGTCCAGAGGTTGATGCTGCCTTCTACTGTGATGTTATGGCTGGCTGTATTAATCTACTTCCTCCTCTCCATCTGCCAGCAATGTATGCCATAAAATCTAAGAGATTTGAGAAATGAATAAAATGTACCTTTGTTTTCTTCTCAAACTGGGAATGAGTATGAGACAGCCAGTATGAGCTGCTCTGTATTATTTGTTTCTCTCTAGGGCGGTGTCGGAGTTTTCTTCCTCATAAACAGTTAAGTAGCACCAATCAGGCCTAAGGGCGACCTCAGTATATTTTAAAGCAGGAGACATTGCTGGTGTGATTTAAGCCCAGGGGGGCTTCTTAGCCTAGAGCTTCTGTGAGCTTAAGGAAGAATTTGCCATCTTAAGAAACTTTGTCATCAGTCTCCTCCTGTGGGTCAGGTGTGGAGGTCTGAAGCATCCTGCCAGGTGAGATAATTGATTGGCAGTGAGACTTAGGCTACTCTGCTGATCTTTGTAGAGGAACCAGGAAAGCAGGAGGCTGGAACAATAGATCCACTGCTCTGCATCTGTGTTGTGTGATGTGGAATAGAAAACAAACTTCAGAGCTTAAGCCATTTCAAAAGCCCACATCAAGCTGCGCCTCCTCCCGGCAGACCACTGAGATGCTGTTACAACAAGGAGATGTGGTTGATGCCACATTGTCTTGCGGAGGGAGGTTGGAAGGATCCTATTATTTTGCTTCTGAAGTGTAAGGGCTTCTTTTAGAGTGCGCCATTTTCACAAAGGGCCACCTATTTTAAGATTCCTTTTATATGAAATATCACGAAAAGGCAAATCCAGAGAGACAGAAGGTGGGTTCGTGGGTGTGAGGGGATGGGGAAGGGGTTTAAGGAAAGGTGGCTCAGTGGGTGAAGAATCTGCCTGCAATGCAGAAGACACAGGAGACGCGAGTTCAATCCCTGGGTTGGAAAGTTGCCCTGGAGGAGAAAATGGCAACCCAGTCCAGTATTCTTGCTTGGAAAATGCTGTGGACAGAGGAGCCTGGTGGGCTACAGTCCATGGGGTCACAAAGAGTCGGACACAACTGAGGCGAGTGAACACACACAGCCCGTGGGGAGGGTTTCTCTCTGGGCTGATAAGGAACATCCCAGATCGGGTAGCAGGGATGACGGCACAGCATGGCAAATACGCTGCAGACAGTGACTGTCTACTCTGAAATGGTATGTTGGTGAATTAGTCTCAATTGAAAAGCATATAGGGTGTCATCTGAGACGGTGCGGTCATCACCCACGCTCTACAGATGGGGCGATGGAGGCGCGGGGGGACAGGTGACTTGTTCAAGGTCACACAGTTGGGGCACGGCAGAGCCGGTCTCCCCACCAGCCTGTCTCTGGAGCCTGTATCCCGGTGCTTTGCGCCCGCCTGGTTTCCAGCGAAGTCACTGCAGAGGACAGCAAACAGTCAGAGAGGCCACGCATGTGCAGGAGCCCGGGGTGGCCCAGTCTGAATGCTGGCGCAAGATGGGCCTCCAGCAGAGGTTATTTGCACAAACAGATTAGTTCACCTGGCTGTTGTGCCAACCTTGTGAACTGACGTCAGCCCCCTCTGGCTTTTGTTTGTTCAGACCCCAAGGACACGGGCGTCACTTGCTGTAGATTGGTCTGTGTGGACACACCTTGTCTGTCCTCTTCCAGATACTCCCCAGTGGGCGAGATGGAGGAAGCTGGGAGCTCGCTTCTGATGCAATCCTGTCAACTGTCTCAAAGCTTGTGACCCTGAGTGCTAATGTGTGCACACAATAACATCCAACTTAGGTCTTTGGTAAGAAATAATTTTTAAAGCAAATTTGCATACTGACTTGTGCTTTTTTTTTTTTGCACTTGCTGAGTGGCATGTGGGATCTTAATTTCCAAACCCATATCCCTTGCAGTGGAAGTGTGGAGTCTTAACCACAGGACCACCAGGGAAGTCCCTGCTATTTTATGGTTTTAAAATTAGGCATATTGATCTCTCAAGGAAGAAAAAAATGAGTCACTTTGGAAATCTTAGAATGATCCTCATTTTAAGTCAATAATACATTAGACATAAGATCTAGTTATTTCTATTTTGTTGAATACTTAAAACATGTAATTTTAGTGTTTTAATATATCTTTAGAAGTATTTTTTTTCTAATAAGTGAAACATAGGTAGATATGTGATGCAGTGGTAAGGAATCCATCTGCCAACGCAGGAGACACAGGAGATGGGAGTTCCATTCCTGGGTTGGGAAGATGCCTGGAGTAGGAAATGGCAACCCACTCCAGTATTCTTGCTTGGAAAATCCCATGCACAGAGGGGCCTGGAGGGTTAGAGTCCATGAGATCACAGAGTCAGACATGACTGAGCGACTGAGCAGAGCAGGTAGGTATTTGGCACCTAGAGCTCTAAGACTTGGGGGTTTGGGTAAGAACTCCCTGTCTGGGTTGGAAGTCTTGCCTGGCCTTGTAGCAACCACCTGCCCAGATATATTAGCAACTTGGTGTTTCTGTTTCCTGCATATAATGGGGCAATCGTAACACCTACCCCATACTGGTGGCCTGAGGTTTCAATGGCCTAACCAGCGCAGAGCCCATAGCGAGGAGACAGCACGAGGCATGCACTGTGCTCACTTATATGAAATCTGGGCACTTCAGTCTGATACATAAATAATTAAAAAGGCATCAAGAAGTCATGTATTTGTACCAGTCCTGGCCAACTTCACAGCATGCATCCTTTGCTGTCTCTTGGATGCTAATATGTTCTCCATTTGACACAAGAGGAAATGCAAAGTATCTCTTTAGGATTCCACAAGGAATTAATGTCTTAACTTGGTCTAGAACTCATTCTCCTTATTCTTAAACCAGTTTTATTTATTTTTGAAAATTTTTGTATATGATTTATCACTAATTTTTTGTGAGAAATTCCAAAATAATGAAGATATGTTTTAAGATTGAATAATACTTAAAGATAAAATAATAAAGATGCATATTTGAGGGAAAGAAGCTGAGGCCAGAGCCCATCTTCTAGTTAGTTCCACAGCTTCCAGCTCTTGTTCTGTTGTGTTTGTTCATGGATTATAGATTGTTTAAGGTAAAAAAAAAAGTGTGTGTTAGTCACTCAGTCATGTCTCACTCTTTGCGATCTCATGGACTGTAGCTCAACAAGCTCCTCTATCCATGGGATTCTCTAGGCAAGAATACTAGAGTGGGTAGCCATTCGCTTTTTCAGGGGATCTTTCTGACCCAGGGATCAAATCCAAATCTCCTGCATTGCAAGCAGATTCTATACCATCTGAGCCACAAGCGAAGCCTTTATTTGAGGTAATAGGAGTATTAAGGATAATCAATATTAATCTTTCATTTTACGGATTAGGAAACGTTTCCAGAGAGCTGGTATGACTTTATTAATTCTGCTAAAGATGTACATTTAAAGCCTAAAAATCAAATATATTGGTCTAGTTCCAAGTCTGGTCATCTTTATATTTAAACCAATTCTGCCTCACAGGTGAAGGCTCACTTCGAGGGCTCCCAGGACTATATCAGAACCAAGTAATAGACTATTCCTCTCCCTGCTCCTTAAGTAGACCCTTGGAAAGACTTCTCCAGGTGTGGGGGAGGGGGGCATGGGGAGCAGCAGTCCCCTGCAGTGCCTTATGAAGCCAGAGGTTCATAAAGAGCACACAAACTGCCCTCCTCTTCAGGATGACAGCTAAGCTGTCTCTGTTATATTCAAGTTTTTTGCTCCATCTTTTCTGCCATCTACTAGCAGACTTGGGCAAATCAATTAACTTCTCTGTGAATCAGTTTCCTCACTTATAAAATAGGTACAAATCTACCCATTTCAGAAGGTTTTTAAGAGGATGAAATGAGCAAATAAATATATCTAATTTCATGTCTGATGTACAGTTAGTATAGTTGACAGCACTATGATTGTTACTGCTCTGCGGTTTTTTTTTCCCCCTGACTGCATCAGGTCTTAGTTGCAGCATGCAGGATCTTTTTTGGTGGCATGTGGAATCTAGTTCCCCTGACCAAGGATCAAACCTGTGTCCCCTACGTCGGAAAGCAGATGCTCAACAACTGGACCACTAGGAAAGTCCCTGGATTCCTTTTAATATGAGTGGAAACACTTGGGGATAGCTCTGGGAACAAGGGATTTGCTTCCCGGAAAATCCGCTGGACAGAGGAGCCTGGTGGGCTACTGTCTTTGAGGTCGCAATGAGCTGGACATGCCTGAGCAACTGTGAATACACAGACACCACATCCCAGAGTCTTGGGTCTCCAGAGTCCCTCCTTTCTGGTTTACCCAGCTCTAGTCCTCAGCACTCTCAGGTGAAAATTTCACTAGCCTCCTCTTGCTGAATTCCTAAAGTCACTGGTTTCATTTCTTCTGTCTTTAGAAGATACAACGATAGACATAAATTACACTCATCTAGAATACTAAAGAGAGTTGTGCAGGCCTCCTATTGAAAGGGAGATTCCCCACGTGGACACTGAGAGAGCCCCAGGAGCCAGAACAGGGTACGGTTCTGTTTCTCTTGGCCAGACTCTTCCTTGAGCTGCACTCTGGATGTGGAAGCGCGAGCAGTTGGGCATATGCTTTCCTCAGTCTTGGGTGAATTCTCCACCTTCGCTTGCCCAGCATTTCATCAGCAGCACCCAGTTATGTAGCATTCAGGGCTGAGCACAGTGATCAAGCCTTCCACACTCCTGAATGGTCTTCTTGCTTGCCTGTGTCTCCCACAAACTGTAGGCCCCACGCCAATAGAGATTTTATCGTTTACCTTTACATCTATAACTCCAAGCACGTGCTCAGCACACAATTGTGAGTTCAGTCATGTCTGACTCTTTGCAACCCCAGGGGCTGTAGCCCACCAGGCTCCTCTGTCTAGGGGATTTCCCAGGCAAGAATCCTTGCGAGGGTTGCCATTTTCTCCTCTGGGAGATCTTCCCGACACAATAGGTGCTCAGTAAATGCTTCTAAAATAAATTACTGCTGAGATCAACTTCATAGCAAGGGAGGTATCCATGAGTATGAAGCAAAGGATGAACCTTACTGAACTTTCCAGTCTTTGAAGGCAGGGTTTGGCATGATTTGGCCTCAGTCTTATCTTGTGCTACACTCCTCTTTGGCCTCTGGGTGGCAATGACCCTGCTGTCCTTTCATTTCCCATGCTCATCAGGCCCATTCCCGCCACTCAGGGCACATGATATGGCTTGCCAAGTCGGGCAGTACACAAGGCCACGCCACCAAAGACTTTGCCAGAGCTGCCAGTAAGAATGCCACATGAGCCAACATGAGCCACGGACTTGAGTCACACATGCAATTTTCAATTTTTTTTGTGGCTATGTTAAACAATTAAAAGAAGCAAGTGAAATTAATACAAATATTTTATCTAACCCAATAGGCCCAAATAGTACCATTTGAATGTAATCAAATAAAAATAATTGAGGTACTCTCTCCCTCTATTTTCACATGGACTCTTCAAAACCCAGAGTATTTTGTATTTACAGCACATCTTGACTTAGACTAGCTATATTTTTAAGTGCTCAGTAGCCAAATGATGACTAGTTACTATGTTACTAGTTACTATGATATTAGGAATTGTACCATTGGCATTCCAGATCATGTAGCATTGTATAAACAAGATTTCTGGAAGTTGACCAATAAAGAGGCTTGTTCTAACAAAATCAGTGAATTAGAACAATTTTCCAGCTGCGGCCAAAGGTCTGGAGGAAGTGGTGCCTTTTTTCTAATTTGTGCAAAAATGCTTCTCAGCCAGTGGTGGCCTTATTGTCATGAGGCTTTTGCACATGCTGTTCCCTCCTCCTGGAAGTTCAATGCCCTTTGACTGATGTATTTCTGTTCATGTTTCTATTAAAGTGTCAATTCTTTCATAGGGTCTTTGTTTCATTTTCTCACAAAGCCCTGCTTCTTTGCCTCATAGCACTTATTTGGATTAGTCACTCATGTGTGAGATTATTTAATGAAATTTCTGTCTCTGACACAAAATGGTTATGCTAGAAGGGGGAAGTTCTTGTCTATTTTTGTTCACCATGGAATTCCCAACTCTGAGCATAGCGCTGTGTGCATAGAAGAAGCTACAGAAAGATGTACCGCGGGGCTGCTCGGCCGACTGCCTGCGTCAGTGTCAAGAGCCCCAGCAGTTTGTGGTGCTTGCATTTGTTTGGTCCAGATACATCTCAGTCTCAGCCAGCAGGTTCAGGCAGAGGCTACAATGTCGTTCAAGGTCTCTCCAGGGAAACAAGCAGACTGTCTCTTCTCTCCCTGCACAAATGTGTATTCTATTCCAAGTATGTGAATTCATCTGACCAGTTTATCCTGAACCTGTTCCCGGCTGCAACTGCCTTCTGTCTCTCTAGAGATGAGCAACTGAGTTTTCTCTTGGACTCATTCAGGAGACTTAATCTGCAGTGGCCACTTTAAAACAATAATATTTACAAAGTAGGTGAGTTACTAATGTGAAGAGCAAGTAAATCGGGAGATAAACCACTTTGCATTTTGAAGCACAGGGCTGTGCAAGTTCTTAATGGAAATCCAGGAGCTGGAGGCTGGGAAATTTATCTCATTACTTCACATGCTGTCTTGTTCCTTCCATCTCTTACCGTTCCTACCAATCGATCAGAGCCACAGAGGGGACAGTTAGGAACTGTGAGCACAAGCCAAAAAGACTGCTAACCAATGAGCATTAATGATATTACACAGGGTATTAAGTTTAATAGTTTACATTGGCAACTCTGACGCCATCAGATTGCTTGGGCTCAAATCCTGACCTTGCCATTCACTAGTGGTGTGACCTGAGTCAAGTTATTTAATTTCTCTGAGCCTCAGTTTCCTCATCTGTAAAATGAAGGACTAAAAATAAGAACCTAAAGAACCTACCTCAAAAGTGTGTTGTGACACTTAAGCGAGCTATTTACCATATAGAACTTGAATAATGTTATCTCAGACGGTATGTCTATTTTTTTTTTCCCATTTATTTTTATTAGTTGGAGGCTAATTTTTTCTGCACAAGTTTGCCCCTCTGGGACATGAAAGATTTGGCTAAGAATGGACACATCAGGTAACTATTGTGGAGACACAGCCTTCATTTGGGACAAAACAAGCAAGGTCCAGTGCCACTACTTTGATTATTCCTTGAGTCTTCTTTGATTAGGCCTGATTGAAAAAATGTCTCAACAAAGTGAGACCTTCCATGAATAAAGTTAAATCAGAACTGGTGGCTCTACAGTATTGGGCTGGATTTCATGGGGACCTTTTACTGTCTCTGAAATTTAGAAATCTGTATCTTCTAGTGAATGGAAAAAGTAGTTAAGATGTATAAATGGCAATAAAAGTACAGACATACTTTGTGATATCGTGCTTTGCAAATATTGCATTTTTAAATGATAAATTGAAGATTTGTGGCAGTTCTTCATCCAACCAGTCTACCGGCACCATTTTCTCAACAGCGTTTACTCAGTTTGTGTCTGTGTCACATTTTGGTAATTCTCACAATATTTCAAACTTCCCCATTGTTATTATACTTGGTATGGTGATGTGTGGTTTTTGATGTTACTACTACAATTTGGTGAAGCATCCAATGATGATGAACAATTTTTAGCAAGAGAGTATTTTTAATTAAGGTCTGTACATTATTTTTTAGACATTGTGCTAATGCATAATTAGTAGAATACAGTATAATGTAAACTTAACTTCTTTTATTCACTGGGAAACTAAACTTCTCCTCTCTTCAGGCTTTTTACTTGTTTTTTTTTTTTTTTCAGATGAATATGTCTTATTTCTGTAGCTTCAAGTAGCAGTTAATAATATGCTATTGCCTTTCTCATCTATAAGTCCAGCCGGCACCAGATCTGTCTACCAAATAGCCTGTTGTGCAGCCCTGCTTGGGTCTTCCATATCCTGGAGACTTGACATCTAAAGTGAAACTTGTATTTCCTCCTCAGTTTGATTCTTATTCTTGTGCTTCCTTTCTTGGCCAATGGCACTTCCAGTTTGTTTACTTCAGCCAGAAATCTAAGGGTTATTTTCCACCCTTTATCTTTCTTTTTTCCCATTGACTGTCTGTGACCAAGTCTAGTTGGATCTATAACATCTCTACAGTCTGTCCTCTCTTCGCCATCCCCCCAACCATTGTCTTAATCCAGCCCTCACTGGTCATCTTGTGCTACTTTTAATTTTATCTTCACACAGCTGGGGGCTTCCCTGGTGGCTCAGATGGTAAAGAATCTGCTTGTAATGCAGAAGACATGGGTTTGATCCCCAGGTTGGGAAGACCCCTGGAGGAGAAAGTGGCAACCTACTCAAGTATTCTTGCCTGGAGAATTCCACGGACGGAGGAGTCTGGCGGGCTGCAGTCCATGGGGTCGCAAGAGTCGGGACGTGACTGAGTGACTAACACTTTCACTTTCACTTCATATGGCTACTTAGGAGATCTTAAAATGCAAATCTGATGATTAAGCACTTTGATACTTAAAATTCTTCCGTAGTTTTCTGCCAGCCTCTATGGATTCAGGTCCACTCTGTGATACGTTGCAGACTAAGTCTCCTCCAGTTGGGCCCTTCTTGCTGTTCAGACTCATCCTGCTCCATGCCTCTGTGCCGTAGCGCCAACAATCAGCCTCCTTGTCATCAAGCCCCAGATACTGTGCCAACTGTTTCACCTGCTTTTCGCCTGATTTGCCTTAATTTTCACAGCTCTCCTACCAGGTAGGTACTATCATTACCATTTCACTTGACAGCAGGTGGAGTGTTCCCAAGCTCACACAGGTACAGAATTGAAATTTTCACACAGGTTGCCTTCTAGAGTCTAGGCTTGCCTTGCATCCTGTCCATCTCAATTACATCACCCTTCTTTACCTCCCCGATATTTGCACAAACTGTCTGCCTTTGTTGGCTATGTCTTCCACCTCATCCTCATGCCCGCCTCACAGGGCACGTCTCAGGAAGCATTTCCATGAGGAAACCTGCCCCGGTCAGATACATCAGGCACTTTTTCAGCTTCTATCTGCCCCACTTTTCTGTTGTAGCTCCTACAGGTCTTGATGGTGCTTATGTTTTGCACACCTGATGCCTGCTCTGGGCAATATAGTTTTTGAAAGCAGAAGTATGTTTTATTATTTATGACCTACAGTGCCTGGTCTAGTACCTGAAACTTGGCAGATACTCAACCAGTGTTTGTTCAATCAATGAATGTGTACACAAATGAACAAATCAAGTGCGGGAACAGGGTCAGGGCTGAACAGACCCATCAGCTTCACCAAAATGAGTTGCCACAAATCTTCACCTCTTATCCGGTAAACTTCCTCCTTGGATTTCCCAGCACATGTATTCATTCATTCCCTCATTCATTCATTCTTTAAACATGCCTTGATTGCTACTAAGTCCCAGCTGAATTCCGTGACTGCCAAGGTGAATAAAAAAAATTCTTATCCTTGAAGAGGTCACAATATAGATGTATAATGAATACATGTCAGTAGATGACTATAATATGTTAAGATATATGCTATAAAAGGGTTTTATGTAGTATAGGAAAGCAGTATAAAGAAGGGAGTTTCTACTCCATTTAAGGATACCAGGGAGGAATTTACAAGAGGACGTAGGAGCTGGATCTTGAAGGAAGCATAGAGGCCAAGCAGAAAAGGTAGGATGGGGAATGATTTCAGAGTTGTGGAAATGTTTAGAACGAAGGGCATTGAAGCAACAAACACATAGGTTCAAAGGCACAGAGGCAGGGGTACAAGGTGTGCCAGGGACGGCTCCCGGTGGCGGAGAATTGGAGAAGCAGCGGATGTCCAGGTCCAGATTTGGGGGTATTCCAGAAATAAGTGTGGGCTTTACTCCATAACACTGAAGCACCAGTGGATGAGTGTGAGCAGATGAATAAAGTCATCAGTATTGCTGGCTTTTAGAATGATTACCTGAAGATTTAGGAAGAGAATTGATAACAGACTGAGTTAAGACAGCTGCTGAGCGAATGAATAAGAAGGGCTGGATCTGATAGGTCCTCAAGGGTAGAACGGACAGAACTTCGTGACTGAATAAATGAGGCACCATCACCAAACAGAGATACGGAAGAAGATAAGTGAAGGTTTGTGCCATTGATTGAGCTTGGAGTATATAGTTCTATCCCCGTTGGAGAAACAATGATCCGGGTACAACAGTAGGCTGAAGAATTTTCTTTTTATGTAGTCATTGAATTAAACAAAATCATTCCCTTAAAAATTTCATTTTTTTTGCATGTATTGCCTTCTAGATATTTAAATGCTTTGACATCAGAGAGATGTTTTGAAAAATCCTTTTGATGGAGTCAAACTCTCCAAGCTTCTGTTTCTTCGATCCAGGTCCTTCAGAGCCTTATGGCCTGAGTCCTCTCCTAGGAACAAGGAAGGCCTGGGCTGGCAGATATCTGGCCAACTCTCTGCTGCACCCAAAGCAGCAGCAGTTCCCTTTCTTGTCCTGACACTGGACTTCCACTGGGGAAAGAGCTTTAGTTACCTCTGAAATCTCAAGTCTAAGGATCAGTAACTCATCAGTCTGTTCTCTTAAATGTAAGTGCTTGGCTGCAGTTCTGTCTTGTAAGGTGTTTCTCTGTTCGGTTTGTTCTTGTTTATTGTTTGCTTCTATCTTGAAAAATGGAGATCATGTCAGGGGACCCTTGTTCATAAATCTAGTATATATTGAGCCCATTGTTTTTAATTGTAGATAGGATTGTTTTAATTGCCACATATTTCTGTTTCCCAAGAAACATACATTACCCTCACAATGGTCTGTGTTTCTCTTAACAATGGAATTAGAATAAAACATCTGCAGCCAAAGCTGCGCGGAGTCTGGCTTGCTCTTTTGCCATCAGTCTCAGTGAGGTGAAAAGTGAACACTAGCCACAAATCAACTGAGAATTAGCACAAGCTGCTGTTTTTGAGTTTTCCAAATACTTTCAGACTTCCATTGTGTATTTTTATGTTTTGTACTCAAAAAATCTTTGCCAAAACCTCCCCCAATGGCATTCCTTCCTAGGTTCCTAACTCATGTGAACAGCAAACAAGACTTCTTGTAGGTCATTAATCTCAAGGAGATATGTTTGCTAAATACAAAAAGATGAATAGAATACATTTTTTTTTTTTTTTTTTACTATTTTTGGGTTCACAAACTCATTAAAAAAATAAGACTGTGCGAGCTGAACTTGTAGACTACTTCTGATTTGCATCTTTAGGATAGTATTTGGATACTCAAAATGTATATAAAATGAAAATCACAGCCCTGTGGAATTAGTAGATATTAGTAGAAGTTGAGGAAAGGATGGATAGAACAAAACAGGACAGAAGGTTGGATAACCTTAAATAGAAGGTACACACATAAACACACTGTTGTTTAACTGGTAGATATATTTATTGTCCATGGACAGATTATTCATGAAAAAAATTCTGCTTATACTCCTTTTGTTGAATACCATGAATTTTCAGCATGTCTTTTCTCCCACGTAATGATCATTAAATTCTCTAGATAATACCAAGACAGTTTTCCTTTTTCCTCCCTCCATTTGTGGGTACAGTATTAAAATTGATTACAATAAATCATGTGTGTTAAGTACTAATCTCATTTTCTTTCTTTTATTCCTGTGACCAATGGGATGGCATAGATATGGATGCTTTGTGCCCTGGGGAAATAGAAAACAGAGGTTGTCCATCTTTGCCAAGGAGATTGATGTCTTAGTCAATATCACTGTGGGACACATGGGAAAAACTGCCTCTCCCCTGCCCCACACTCCGTCCTGATTACCAGTTCACCAGTGGCTGTGATCTCATTTCTTTTATTATTACATCAAGGAAATGTTAAGCTTTCTTAACTCCTATTTCAAAATACCCTTGAAGAAAACGAGTGAGGTATCAGAAAATGATAGATTCTCATTATAATTCTTCCACAAACCTTTTAAATGTCCTGGGAAAATGTTATTGTATTTGACTCAGTTTCCCTTTTGCTTGCGGAGAGTAAGTGTTATGGGGACTTAAGGTCCACCTAGATGTCTTTAGATACCTCGGTCAACACAATAGTAAGATCTTTTCTGTAAAGTCTCTTTCACTTTTCCTATCATTTCATTGAATTTCAAAACATCGAATAATACCCACTAACACCATAATTTAATCACTTGCTCTCTAGTTTGAGACAAACCAGGTCCATCCAACAACAAAAAATGGGAGGTGGCTGTTCTCCATGTTAGACAGTTTATTTCTTATTGAAGTCTGTGTTCCATTTTTCTTTTGTTGACTTTTAAACTTGAAATCTGTTTTGTGACAAAGAATATGAAGAGATTTGGAAGGAAAAAGAAAAGCATCTTTGAACACACTACTCCAAATATTTTAAACCCCTTTGGTATGCACAGATAAAATCTATTGAGTTTGTGTGTGGGATCTTGATTCTGTGGTTTTGAATTATTTAAACAAAGTTTATGCAACATAAAGAACAATTGTCTAAACATATAAACAACCATTTTCTTCCTTCAGTGCTGTAAATTCACTGGTGCTGTGGATATGATGAAGGAATCCTTTATTCACTTTAAACCTATTGTTCTGCTTTGCTTTTTGGTTAGAATTTTAGCTGAAATTGACAGTCAATTAGTAAGTTTCCCCAGGTTCAACCTGTTGTTCATGAAAACAGTGTCATATGTGACAAAACAATGACCCACATGCCACAAACAGCCTCTATGACATTTGACCTGACTCTTGCTTCAATAAATGAAATTATAGCATTTGATTGGTAACTTGTCCATCAAGGGAAGCAGTAGCCCCTGGATGAACACTCTTGAAGCTTTCTCTCTCTCTCTCTTTTTTGGTTTGGCTTTTATATATTTTAGAGTATAAAATATTTTTATATTTTATCTTGGCTCTGTGCTAATATCACCTTTCCCCCCTCTTTTTTCTTCTAAAATAACTCATGTCTAGTGAGCTAATTAACAGGCCTTTTGAATTTCTTTACTGTCCATAGAAATAATCTGTGGAGCGGAATGAATACCAAGTAATCTCTATTTCTCTCTGTCTGTGGACTTGAGGAGGGGTCCAACTCATTTAGTGAAAAATATTAAATACTAAGCTTATGTTTAAGAAAGTAGCAAAAAGTATACAATGGGGGAAGATTTGATTTAATGAACTTCATGGGGAAAAACTGTCCTTCCAGACTTGTGGTGGGCTACAAGCCAGATGTGAGTGAACTATCAGGGGTGCTATTGGCCTGCAGGGGTGGTCTCGGGGAGATTATTGTGGCATCTTCAGGGTTTCTTACAACTGTCTTTGTTGACAGGCCCTACAGAATTGGCAACCCACCCCAGTATTCTTGTCTGGGAAATCCCATGGACAGAGGAGCCTGGCAGGCTACAGTCCACAGGGTTGCAAAGAGTTGGATACAACTGAGCACATACACACACACACACACACACACACAGTTCAAATGGAATTTGCTCCAAACTTATAAAGCCCACTGTGCAATGAGAAGGATAATTGGAACTTGAAATAGTGGCTCCTGAGTGCTGAGCAAGAAGGTGGGAAGGAAGGATGCCATCTGGGCTGGTGCATAATTACTCTTCCAGATGTTTGCCGGCCCTCCTGGGAGAAGAAGGGGATATACGTTGCTACCTCGGCTTCAGACAGCAGAGTTCTGGGCAGCAGGTGGATTTATAGAAAAGTACATTTGGCCTGAAGGAAGGGAAGCCTTCCAGTGGTCTAGGCTCTCTGAAGTGGGAGGGTCCTGCTACAAGGTGTGATGACTCCCTATCTCTGCGAGTGAGCAGAGAGAGGGTGACTGCTCCCATTGGCAGATTCCATAGGGACTGAACTGGACAAGGTCCAAGGTCTTGGCAGAGCCTTTCAACATCAAGATCCTCTGCTCCTGGTAGTAAAAAGGAATACATTCTCTATATCTCTAATTATGCCAAGATTCACTTATAATGGACTCCCTGCAAAAACAGTTGAGGTGCCCATAACAGAGGAGTGTGGAGTAATTCTGTGGTTCTGGACTAGGCTGGCTGGATTTCCTATTTATGAGAAAATATACTTTCAATTTTCACATGTGTAGAGTGTAGTAGAATGCATCTCATAAGGTTATTATAAGGACTAAATGAGGTAATGTATGTAAAGATGTTAGACCAGGGCCTGATACAAGTAAGCCCTCTAGGTTGATTCGCTGTCACCATTATCAGCTGGGCACTTGGTTGGACGGTTATCCCTCAGTATCCATGGAGGATTAGCTCCAGCATACCCCATGGACACTAATACCCAGGGATGCGCGTATCCCTTGTGTAAAATGGGGCAATACAACCAGTTCTCCTTATCCACGAGTTCTGCATCCATGGAGTCAGAGAGCCCGCGATGCTAAGTTAACAGTATCTTAACTGCATTAAAATGACCACATGTTCATATTGAGGAGTTCTGATGAATGAGAGTCTACTGCAAAGGCTGGTCCAAGTTAATCCTCAGCTGTCTGTGACTGAATACAGAACACCTAATTTTTGTACAATTAGTTGATGGTGATTTTTCTGACTAAGCAAATACCGAAATACATGATGCTTTTATTCAAATAACTGCTTTCACAAGAAGCTCATAAGCAGTTTAGTTAGCATTTCTAGGTCTTAACTAAAATGTCAAGTTTTCCAATTTACTCATGTTGGCTAAACTCTCCCTATGATTTTAGTTATGAAATTGGGTCCAGTTCAGGAAATCAGTGTGAAATGACTCTCCCTCTCTCTGAATTTTTACATAAATAAATAAATAGTGCTGGATTTTAAAGCTAAATGAATCAGAACAAGTTTAGTGCAATCATGTACTGCAAACACAAGGGAAAAGGGACATTTTGGATCAAGAGGAAAACGATAGCGTGGGTAATAGGTTATTAATTTTGTGCTGTTTGTCCACTCCTTCAGTAATGTTTAACAAGGCTTTATTGATCACAATAGCCTTGATTTGTACATGGGTACAGATGATTACACTGTGGGCGCCAGACCAATCCTTGTATACAGAGCCTTCAAGCCAAAGACTTCATTAATAATTGATTTTAGCGGGATTGTACAAGTCCACATGGATCTGTCTTTTGCCAGCATGCTTCATCATGGTATACTGTTTGATTTCTGAATAATTGTAGGATAATAGATTTGAAAGGAACCACAGATTGGAAGTTGGAGGACCTCATCAGTGGCACAGCCAGAGTCAGTTGTTCTGACTCCTTCTGCAAAGCCTTCCACTAAATATATATGGAATCTTTCATCAACAGAATCTGAATGTTAGATACAGATGTGAAAATCTGACAGGTCAATAATAGAAAACATTGCCCCAAGCAGCTCACTACAGGTGTCCTTCAGATATTCTTGGCAGTATCTTCTATGAAGTTTCACCAATGAGGCTGAATCTCTAGGTCAGAGACCAAGATTGGGTTCAGAAATTGTTAAGTGAGACACTTACAGTCTCTGGTGAGTAGAGAAAGGCCTCTGGTAGCCCAATTCACAGCCCAGATCTCTGTCCAACATTGCCCAACATACTCGCTGTAAACTTTAACCACTCACTAACACTCATGATGTCAGGTGGGATTAGCAGATCGTGGTTCACCCAGGTCTCTGATTCGCCCTGCTCCTATAGCCTGGCCACTCACCTCTAGAGAAGGCCACGGGTGTGACTGCAGCCCTGGGGCTCTCTCCCAGTTCTGCCCTCTAGCACTTGTCTAGCTTCTCTGCTTTCTAAACGTTGGCCTTGGATATTTAAGGGTCATGCTTCTTTCTTGTCTATTTCAGTTGCCATTTCATGTGAACCATCTGCTTAGTGTTCATTTTGCCCCAGGGTCATCCTCAGCTCCCCAATTTGTGGGCCAATCCCAAATCACTGCCAGCCCCACCTGGCCTGTGTCAGACAACCCAGATCCTTATTTGTCTTGGAAGACAGTCAACCCCTGAATCACCATTTGTGTGAATTTATTGTAACTTACTGCCTGTGTTGTGACTGTGGCTGGAATGTTGTCCCTGGGCTGCGATGGCATCTCCTCCCTGGGGTCCAGCTGCCACCCGGGCTGATTCCCCACATGGCTGAGTATTCTAAGCTCAGGGGGACATGGGGGGCATGGTCCCCACTGTCCTTCTCTCAGAGCAGCCACTGTCAGCCAGAGATGAGGATGGGACTCTTGCTGTCAGGGGTTCACCGATGCCTTCGGTTACCGGGCAGCCAGCTTCTCCCTAGGACTGCAAAACGCCATGGCTCCACCTGGCAAGAGAAGGCCAACAGTATCATCCACAGGCTCCATCAGGGGCTACATGGATGCACTACCACAGCATCAAGCCTTGAAGTAAAAAACAGAATACAAGCTGGGGCCACAGGGAAAGCCCTGGAAAGACCTCAGAAAAATTTGGAAAGTAGCCCAACACCATGGACTTTGCAGCCTTTCCAAAGCTCATATTTTGTGAATAAAGGCCCCACTTGACCCTCTTTATCTATCCTCTACAGACATGGTGATTCCTTGCTGCTTTCCCTCTTTGGGGGGGTGGGGATTTCTTCCTGGCTCTAAGTGTCCACAGCCTTCCAACACCCACTGTAGGGACCCATCGCCATGCTGGGTGGCCATCCTCGGCTGGGTAAGGGGTCTTTCTTCATCACTTAGCCCTTGGAAGTTCCCCCACCCCAATGGCTCCTGTCCTGATCATACCCTAGCTCTTAATCTGGGAAAGCAGTGTATCCCACTGCACTGAAGGGTGAGACTTGGGTGGTGTCATCAACCAAGGTCTGGTCAGTCAGACAGCTTCCCAGCTCCCGGTCAGCATGACCCCATTGCTTCCTGCTTGAGGAAACCAGTGGATGCAGGAGGACTACGGCGCAGTGTTTCGTCGTGAGCTGCCCGTGTTTTTCTTTGATCCCTCTGATGACCCAGTGATCTTATCATACTCTCACCTTTTGTCACCAGTGGTGCTTCTGTCTGCAGGCCACTCCCACCCTTGCTGAAGACATCGTGCCAGGGATTCCAGTTAAGCGTGTCCCTCATAAAAAAGCATTTCCCGTTGGAGAGGAAGGAAAATCGATCCATGGTCAGGAGTGCTATTGTGAAATCTCACTGGTGCTATAGGCTGTTTTTCTGCTGAGTGGAATGTACGCTTCAAAATCTGATATTAATGGCCCCCGCTGGTATGTGGATGCCAGCTCATGGAGGGGGTTCGTTAGGCTGTCTGTCTCTTCGCGCCCACATGCAACTCTTGCTCATCCTTGACTGTCTTAAGCTTCATGTTTGGCATGTGAGCTCCCAATCTGAAAGGTGGTGGTCTCCTCGGGAATCCCTGACTATTATTTCACAAATGTGGTTCAGCCAGTGTTGATCAGCCATTGCAGGCACTGGCAAACTTTTTCTATAAAGAACCAGAGTAAATATTTTCAGCTTTATGGGCCATACTGTCTCTCTTGCAACTATTCAGTTCTGATGCTAGAGAACAGAAGCAGCAAGAGAATATATAAGAAAAGCTGGATGTGGCTGTGTTCCCGTAAATCTTATTTACAAACTCAGGTGGTGAGCCAGCGTTTACAGATTGTTGAGATACTGCAGCATCCCTTCCAGGCTGCTCTGAGAAATGTGCCAGTCAGACTTGAGTAGAGTCTCAGGCTGTGTGTTGTAAAGTTAAACAGGCCATGTCATGGCAGAAAGAGAAGCCATCAAACTTTCTGGAAGGGTGTGTGTGCTAACTTGCTTCAGCTGTGTCCTACTCTATGCCGCCCTTTGGACTGCAGCCTGCCAGGCTCCTCTGTCCACGGGATTCTCTAGGCAAATGGAGTGGGTTGCCATGCCCTTCTCCAGTGGCCTGGGAAATAGCTGTGGAAAGAAGAGAAGTGAAAGGCAAAGGAGAAAGGGAAAGATATACCCATTTGAATGCAGAGTTCCAAAGAATAGCAAGGAGAGATAAGAAACAATGAGTTTTTTTTTTTTTACATTTGTTCAGTTGAACTCTTTCTCTATACATATGAGAGTACGTATAAAGAGTTGTCTTTACGTAGAGAGACATAGTTGTCTGTATGATAGTATGATAGAGATAGTCTAAAGAGTTGTGAGAACTCTTCCTTCTCACAAATGGTGGCCCCAGTGAGTGTGAGCTATTCTGCCTGGTGGTGGCACCCACCTTGTCCCAGGCCCCTTTGAGGTCTGGAGGCTCTGCCTTGTGGTATGCTAGCATCAGGGGCCAGGGCTCTCCACAGACACAGACTCTCAATCTCCTCAATTCTGCCCTCTTTTTCGAATGCTTAGAATTTTCATTTTTTATTGTTAGGCAGTGATAACCACAAAGTAGACATCCTTTTTCAGAAGGCTCGATATGGAGAGGAAATTCTCCAGCTGAGGCATCAGTGGACATATGGCTCTGTTTACACTGACAGAGGTAAGCCAACAGGGCCTTAGGCTGACAGCTACATAATCCACCTTCTGGAAGCTCCAGGCCTCGGAGGCAGCTCCCAGCAGAGCGGAGTGCCAAGGGAGCTGGCCGTGTGAGGGTAGGAAGTCGAGGTGGCAGCTCCCGGCGGCCCTGGGTCATTCCCACCTTCTTGTGCTCCGCCCTGTTACCATTCTTCTGAGAGGGGGATTTAGAAACGACACATCGGAATCTATAAGGGGGCCAAGGGGAAGCTGCGTTTCTGCCTAATTACTCTTTGTGGTCTGGCAGCTCCGGAAGCACGGCTGTCCGTTTTGTTCTCCATCCCATTGGTTGTTCACCTGAGGAATGGAATGTCAGTCTTGACATTAAATACTATGCTAACGGCCTTGGCCAACCATTGTATCATATGATTTTGGCTTCTAGCTTTATGTGAAATGTCTGGTGTTCACTGGGAGAGAAATGCCAGCTCAGACACATATATTATCTAAGGCAAAGGCACGGATAAAGGGGTAGAGCTTTGTAAGACCTGATGCTTGAATGAATGTGGGTCAAAGCAGAAATAACAGCAGTGGCATCTTTCGAAGCAATGTTTGGTAGGTAGATTCTCTACTTGTATAAGCAAAGCAGAAATAGAAAACACTGACCCATGTTCAGAAATAGAAAATGCTTAAAAAGAAACATTGGTCTCTAGCTTACAAGTTAGAAAAGGTTGCCAAAGTTGTCTTTGAATAACATCTGCTAGTATATTATCTTCTCCTCTGACACCAATGAGGCTGATGTCTTCACAAAGCTGATGGACTTTTCTAGAAATCTTTACACATCTGTGTTTTTCTGATGCTTCTTAAGGTGACCTTTCTTACTCCTTTACTCTTCAGCCTATGGTGATTTACATGTGCCTTATTCTGTTTTATTACATCTTGTAGCCTGAAAGGTTTCTACCTATTTCTTCTGAGTGCTTTGAAATAGAATGCTTATCAAGTTATTTCCCCATTTACAAAGCAGGCACCACGTTGAAGAGAATGAGGTGATTAAGATGGATGATTGTGAATATTTAAATGTACTTTTCAGAGAATTTATACAGGAACAAAATTGAAAGAAAACCCCAAAAGTTTCTAATTTGAAATTATTTTTTCCTCTTGATAAAGACTTCATGCTCTTAGCTATCTTTATTACAAAGAAATAGATCAGCAGCCAACAGATCTGAGTTCTTGTCCCAACACTGGCAAACAGTTCATGTGAAGGGTCTCCATTCCACCAGCCGTTCAGTGAGGGAACTGTTTATTTTTTATGAGGAAGACAGTTTCAAAATAGCTAGAATGAATAAAATACTTTATTTCCTGGAGATTCTCAAAACACTGTCTCTTTGCTGTAAATAGCAGATACTCTGATGGTATCTTATTGCATATAAAGTCCAAATTCTCTAGATTGGCATCTAAGCATCTTTGTGTTCTAATCCTAAAGTGTCTTTCCACATCACTTCTCGTTGTCTTCTTGGACCTTTTATTTTGTGAATACTGTAGACTGTTTGCTGATCCTTTATCATACCATGTACTTTCTTGACTCTGGGCCCTTGTTCTTGCTGTTCCCATTCCCACCTCTCTTTCTTCACAAACCAAAGGCCTACCTACCTTCAAAACTCAAGTCCAGTGTTTTCTTGTTTGTGCAGCTTTTTAAAAACTAATTTTTATTGGAGCATTGTATACGTGCTGCCAAAGTGAGCCCTTGATCGGAGCACAGCTGCTTCACAATATTGGGTCAGTTTCTGGCTGTAACAGCAAAGTAAATCAGTCACACATACACGCACATCCGCTCTTTCAGATTTCCTCCCCATTGAGGTCACTGCAGAGCACTGTGTAGAATTCCTTGTGTTCTATAGTAGGTTCTTATTAACTATCCAGTCCATCCTAAAGGACATCAACCCTGACTATTCATTGGAAGGACTGACGCTGACGCTGATGCTCCAATACTTTGGCCACCTGATGCGGAGAGCCGACTCATTAGAAAAGACCTTGACGCTTGGGAGGAGTAAATGCAGGAGGAGAAAGGGACGGCAGAGGATGAGATGGTTGGATGGCATCACTGACTCAATGGACATGAGTTTGAGCAAGCTCCAGGAGATGGGAAAGGACAGGGGAGCCTGGCGTGCTGCAGTCCGTGGGGCTGCAAAGAACATTAGTTATCTATCTTATATTAATACATAGTAGTGTATATATGTCAGTTCACTGTGAAATTCTTGGGTATTGGAAAACTTAGGGAAGGCAAAAATCCAGAAATATTGTCCTGGGCAATCAAGGAAAGCAGCGCTAGAAGAGGGAGACTTTTTCACCCCCTTGTATAAGAGCTGAAGTGCAGCTCACCTAGAAAAGGGATAAATTGCCACTAGATGACGCTGTTTCCTCATTAGGCAAATGGGATTTGTCACTCGGGTGTCCTGCGCCACAGAGGCAAGAGAGCCGGCCTTAGGGCCAGGAATCTGCTTCCAGCTCGGCCTCTCAGGAGAATGAGGCCTGGAAGGAACAGACTTCTGAGTCTGGCCAGGATCTCTCATTTGTAAAACAAAAAAATACTGGATTGGGTGATGTCTGAAGTCTCTCCGATTACTTTAAAAATTTTTTTCATTTTTAAAATTCAAGCCTCAGCGATGCCTTTATGTAAACATACTCGTTGGACAGACACACCAGTTTCTCTTTAACTAAATCTCATTTATATGCTTAAACTCTGTAAAAGATATGGGGCAGGAATCAAATAAACAATGGTGCACCTGTGTGGATTGGGAGCCTTCCTGGGCCCAGACAACATTTCTCCTGTTTAAGCTTATTTCTGTACTCAAACAGAGCTAGAAAGAATCTTAGAGGGAGTACATTTCTAGCCTTTACTTTTCATGTCTAATGTCTAAGCATAAATTTCTCTGGGGGAGAGAACGGTGGAATTGTAAGCTTTCCCATTATCAGTCTTTTTAGGGGCCGTAGCTCTGGATGTAGGGACCTATTTTCCAGGTCAGCTCTGAACTGCATTCTCTTATGTAGCCTATTCAATGTTGCACATGAGTTTTGGAGCTCTGCTAGGACTTCCTGGATCATGGAATAGAATGAATGGCACAGAACACCTAGCTATTATTCTCAAGCGTCTTTCCTTGCCTACTCTTGGAACAGGGTTCTAGAAAGCAGTGTTTTGCTCTGTGTTTGCTTCACAGGTGTTCAGTTAGGTGGAAATTAAACTCCAAGTCCAGAAGATTGTGGTGGGCCAAGCGCTATAACTGTGGTCCATCCCTTCCCCCCGAACCCAGAGGACGTGCCCAGCTCCCTGGCTTTGTCTCTGCTTACCGAAGTGGAACCCAGATCATTTTAATGCACAGAAGGGTTCGCTTTTCCTGGTGAGTCCTCAAGGTCATTGGTCTGCTGTTTCCTACAGTAATCCTTAACAACAATTTATTTCTTATAAACAAAATAGCATACCCTTAACCATACCACTGTTAAAACATCATCCCAGTAGGACAAGGGAGTTGCTGACTATGGAAGAGAACTGGCAAAATAGGGCAAATGAAACAAGGTTTGAAAACACAGAAGTTTTAGTCTCTGTCTTATAAATATCAGTGAAATAGCTTCTATCTGAGAAAGATGACAGATTTCAATTTTATTCTTCCATTTTGTTTATATGTCTTAATGAAGAAGTTTTTAGTAAATATTTAATAAGAGAAAGACATGAATGTACCAATGATCCCCTTTACAACCTCCCTGTGACCCAGCAAGTCCTCTTACTAGATCAGTTCAGGCTCTGTGTTCATAGTTAACAAGGTTTCATTAGGGATGAAAGAACACTTTGCCTTTGCTTCCAAACATGAGTTGAGCTCTGATAGGGCTCCAGCAGGGAACAGCTTTCTCTTTTTTATCTTTTTGATTCCCTGGTGTGTAATCTTGTCTTTTGAAATAGTTGCAATCAGAACAAATTACCAAAAGAATGGGGAAGGAAAAGATTTCACAGTTGCCCTGGGTATTTTTTAGTTTTCTTTAACTATTGTTACCTTCCCTTAGTAATTGAAAATGATCCAAGAGATCTGTATGCACTTGGCAGTGTTTTTCTAAGTGTGTGAACTAGAGAGGGCTCTTAAGGTGACAGAGATTGTTTTAGCCCAGGCTTAGCAGCTCTGGAAAACCAGTCACCTGCCTTGTTGCTCGGTCCCCTGCCTCAACAGGGAGCATAGAGAGTTTTGGGGACAATGACTGCTGTGGCTGGGGGTGAGTTTGAGCCCAGAAGGGGAGAGGGATTGGAAGAGCTGGTCTTCCACTCACATTCTAGGTGCAGAGTTTAGTGTGGTTAGTGCAGTCTTGAGTAGAGGTTAAAGAACGGTGCTTCTCAGAATCTGCCTTGAATTTTTTTTGATGCTCCTGTCTCACTGGGACCAAGGTCATTGTCAGGAAGGCAGCTTCACCATCTCTCTGAAATCCAGGGGACACTCTGCAGTGGCTGGTTCATTCATCACACCCTGCCTGTCTTGTGGGTATGGGAAGATGGGAAGATGCCTGCTTCCTGAGGTTCAGGGAGATTAAGAACATGCCTGAGTTCTTTAAGACTGAGCAGACATTTGAGGAGAAGGGATAGGCTACCCACTCCAGTATTCTTGAGCTTCTCTGGAGGCTGAGACAGTAAAGAATCTGCCTGCAATGTGGGAGACCTGGGTTTGATCCCTGGGTTGGGAAGATCCCCTGGGGGAGGGCATGGCAACCCACACCAGTATTCTTGCCTGGAAAATCTCATGGACAGAGGAGCCTGGAGGGCTACAGTCCATGGGGTTGCAGAGTCAGACAGGACTGAGTGACTAAGCACAGCCCAGCACAAGTAGACATTTGAACATTTGGGAGGAGCGATTTCAGGGCAAGATGGGTGTTTATGACATTCCTGGGGATGCTAGGTGGAGCGGACACCTGCCACTTCATGTGTCATTTCTTGAGCTTTATACTTGATGAATTAGAGATATCTGAAACAGGAACAGTCAATTATTTCTAGACAAAGTGGCACTGCCAAGCCTTACTCAGAAGGCTACAGGAAGAAAAGTCCTTGGGAAAGAGGCCTTGTTACTGAAGGAAAGTCAGGAGGAGAACAACTAACATCTAGTGCCTTGAACATATTACCATTAATTGAATGAATTAATGACCAGAGATTAGAAGGGCCTTATAAGGACCTAGGACTTTCTGAGCTTCTTGTTATCCAAGACTAGGAAGCTGGTGGAATTGACTGTATCTGTCAAGTCCAAGGAGACATCAAGAGGTAATAAAGCTCAGCTTTGTGTATGGTAGATATTTTAAAAAGTCGAAAATGTGGATAGCACCTCAAGCGAGTGGATGTCATATCCATAATTTTTAATAGGTAAGGACATGTGTACATAAGCAAAGCAGATATAATGGTATCAGTTGAAGGTATGTCTAAGTGGGAATCAGCAGAGGTCATCTCTGCAGACATGTTTAAAGTAAAGGAGGCAGAGAGGCTGGGAGAGTGTAGGGTTTGAGATGCAACTCCCAGTCTTTGAGCAGCAAGCTGAAACTTTGTTTCTGCCAGCAAGATCACTCATTAGGCGACTGAGTGCAGGGTTCAAAGCCATTAGTGGCTGGGGACTCCAAGTTCAGAGCAGAAACAATTTTATCAAGGTTACTAGACCAAGTTCAAGATGAGACCCAAAGACCTCTCTTCTCTCTTGGATCAAGGCAGAAAGTCCACTTATTCCCTGGGTTACTTTAATGGGGGATGACTCAAATATTCATTTCTGTCTTCCTTTAGTCAAGCCAAATTTTTCATGTGCTTGGCTCAAAGCTATTGAAAAACCAGGATGATAGCCAGGTTTGGAGTAATTTCTAAAATACAAGACAAAGAATAAAGATATCAGACTGCTCCTTGAACAGAAAAACAAGGAAGAGTACCAGTGTAAGTCCAAACCCAGCATCATAAAAAAGAAGTCTAATTGTAAATTTTAATAGCTGCAACTGAACTACATTTTGCATGGATTTGTAAAGCAGCCTGTACAAAAAGAGATTATGAGTCATGAGCATGTTTGTGTCAGATTCTGAGTGACACATTGATTTCTAAAAATTGATCTTGAGTATGTTCATGTCAGCGTCATCTCAGGATGCTTCTGATATGAGCCTCATACTGAAGTGTGGGATTACTTTGGAGATGTTCTAATTAGGGAGTCTTCTTGAGCAGGTCACTGAAAAATTCTCTACCATTTGCCATAGTGATGGCAGTACAGTTTATCCTAGATCACAAAAAACAAGTAATCTCTGGTTGGACCAGAGAAATGCTAGGAGTGGAGAGTGTAGATGGTGAGGCAATTGGGACAAATCTGGTGAACAACTTGAATTTGACGTGTATTGTATCCTCCTGAAATTTCTTCTGAGGAAAGAATAATGGTAGAATAGTGACAGTTATTGAAACTTGATGGTAGATACAGGGGGTTAATTATACTATCTTTACTTTTGTTTAAAATTGCCTATTATAAAAGTTAAAATACTTCTCCAAAGTATATCGTAGAAATACTTTTTTTTTTAATAAAAAGAAAACAATGTAAGGAATTCTTGTATTCTTATTGGTTTTCTTAATGAAAACCAACTTTATTTAATTAATTTATTATTATTCTTACTATTTTTGGGCCACACTATAGGGCTTGTGGGATTTTAGTTCCTCAACAGGGGATTGAACCCGGGCCTTGGCAGTGAGAGCACAGAGCCCTAACTACTGAATTACCACGGAATTCAGAAACCAACTTTAAAAAGAGAAATATGCATGCTTAGTTATATATGCCTAGTATTTTGCCCATTTTGCACATTTGTATTTGTTTTTCTCTAGTGTGTAAGAGAGGAAAAGTAAGCAAGTGGGTGTTTTCCTTAAAGAGACTATGTATTTTTCCTTACCACACTAATACTTATAGTAAAAAAAAATTCCATTAAGATATAGCAAGTAGAGAGCTAGAGTTCACTTTTCACTTTGTGGGATAGGCTTAAGAAATGATTCTTAGTTGAATCCACACACACAAAAGTGCACACACTTGCCTTTCACTATCTTGGTGAAATTTTCAATGAGCATTGATTCCAGTCCCACGGTGCACTCTGAAATATTCAGGGCAGCAAGATATCCTGATAACTCATGTTCAGGAAGGAATAGCCCTTGGTTCAGCCACATATACATCTCCTTCTTTTTAATGATTAGGTACAGTTTAAAGTTACAAACCACACCCTGATGTGTCTGGTTATGTATTTTAAAGATCTGTATGAAAGCTCATTAAGTCTGGTTTTGTGTGTACATATGTTTGTGTATTTCTGTGTTTTTTTGTTAATGTTCTCTTTTTGTGCAGGAAATATACATATACTTATGGAGGAACCAAACTGGTTATATTTTACAGAATATTAAGTAAAACTTTTGAACCATCAAATTACTAATTTAAGAAATTCATTCAGGGAAGAACTATTTTGGAGTACTTTTATGAGTCAGATGCTGTGGTCAGTGCTGTGAATACAGTAAAGGCAAAGCTATGCGGTGGTCTCTGTCTCTGTGGGCCTTCCAGATTTAAATAGCAACAAACACTAAGTAACCAGGCATGTGACTAGCTAATTACAGATGCTACAAGTGCTATGAAAAAACAGACTGGGTGCTTTGAGAGCATCTCATAAGTTGTTCCCAAGTAGCTTGAGGTCAAAGAAGGTGTCCCAGAGGAGATGATATTTGAACTCATATCTGAAGGTCAGGAAGAGTGTCAGATGAGGGAAAGATAAGAGGTTGATTTCAAGGAGAAAACTGGCACTCTGGAAGGACAGGGAGGCCAGGTAGCTGGAGGGTCAAGGGCGGAGGGAGACTGGTGAGCCATGAAGGTAGAGAGGAAAGCCCAAGTTGAGTCCATGGAAAGAATTTGGTCTTTATCTTAAGAGCAATTGGAAAGTCTATTAAGGGTTTTAAGCGGGGGATAACATGATCCGATTTACACTTTTAAGAAAATTACTTTGACTGGAGTCTGGAAAATGGATTAGATTAGGCAAGACTGCCTGCCGCCCTGGAGAGGCAGTGATTAGACTATTAGGAGCCAGTTTCTTGGTTGTAAACTGGGGACATGGAGGTGAGTAGAATATCATCCCATCTCTTCAAGAGCACATGCTGTGGGGAGTCAGACTTGTAAACAGAGAATGATGATACAATGTGGTAAATTTCATATGAAAGGTGAGTAAAACACATCATGGGGACACAGTAGATAAAGCAACAATCTTAAGTTGCAGGATCAGAGGAAGCTGCGAAGAGTCGCCTTCATGTTGGAGGCAGGGACCCAGATCCTTCTAGCCTGGGGCTCTGCCTTCAGAACTTCAGGGTCTTCTGCATCCAACAGGAACCAGAAGAAGAATAATAAGTGGAGAAGGTATTGTTGTTCACTCACTAAGTTGTGTCTGACTCTTTGTGACCCCATGGACTGCAGCATGCCAGGCTTCCCTGTCCTTCACCATCTCTTGGAGCCTGCTCAAATTCATGTCCATTGAGTCAGTGATGCCATCTAACCGTCTCATCCTCTGCCACTCTCTTCTCCTGCTTTCAATCTTGCCCTGCATCAAGGGCTTTTCCAATGAGTTGGCTCTTTGAATCAGGTGGCCAAAGTACTGGAGCTTCAACTTCGGCATCAGTCCTTCCAATGCATGCCAGATTCTTAAAAATTCTGTTCTGGGAGTGCCAGACATCAGTTCTGCTTGCATGACATTGGCAAGAGTTAGTCACAGGGACACCGCTGGGTGAAAGGGAAGCCAGGAAATGTAATCCTCGTCTGGGTCAACAGCCAGTGGAAATACTGCCGGACAGAACGCCATCTCTGCCACACATACTATCCATTTATTGTCTAGCTTCAGTGTCCCTTTCTTAGAATGTAAGCTCCGTGGAAAAGGGATCTCTTTCTGTTTCTTTCCCTCTTGTAACTTTGGGACCAACAATGGTTTTTGGCTTCAGGTAGGTCTCCAATGAATATTTGTATTTGTTTTTCTTTAGTTTTGGAAGACCATAGATTGGAGCAGGAGTGGGGTGATTGTCGGTGTGGCAGAAAAGATAGAGTCAGATCATGAAAGACCGTGGCTATGTATACTTGTAGCCAGAAAGAGCAAGGGCTTCCCTAAAATGCACTTATGCCCAGATCTCAGGCATGTTAGACTAGAACCAAAACATTTGGCCCCCCTTTTTTTTTTTCCATAAAACCATTTGGACAATAGTTGCACAACAGGAATTTCTCTATTGCTATCCTGTGGCTTTGTAGATAAGCAGCAGTGAATCAGCCAAAACCCAAAAATGTAATTCTGTTTGATTTAACTGCACTTGTATACACACAGCCTTCGTTTCTCCATGGGAAAGTTTTACTTGTTCAGTCGACTGCGTGTGAAATCTGTGGCATAATTCCAGATGATTTCTTTGGTTTTTTCCTCTCCATGTTCTCCTAATACAGGCTTGATCTGTTATTACACAGGTAAGTGTAAAGCATGAAGTACCATCCATGTGCTTTGGGCTGAAGTAGAGAGGGGAGTGAGTTGAGGCTTCCAGCTGAGCTCTCAGGCTCCTGTGTATCCTCCCTCAAGGTCACCATTTCAGACCAAATGCTGAATTGCGTGGACTGTGCGCTTGATTTAGTAACTCATGTTGGATTCTTTGAAATACAGCATAACCTTGACATGTCACAGTAAGAGAAGACACACGTATATTTGGTCAATATGTGGCCTAATATTCAGACATTTGGAAATATTACATAACTGGCTGAACACTAGTGATGTTGACATAATCTTTGTACGCTTTTAAGTACTTTTAATTGGTCATATAGCTTATCTTTGCATCATAAAAATCACCCATGAGATGTGCCCTTTAAAATAGGTTATGTAATATGAACAATCACAGTATGTATACGTGACTGGTTTTATAAAATCTTTTATTCACAACTAGAAGGTGTGCTTATTAGTTGAAGAAAAACCAGTCCAAAGGACTTGTCCACCAAAACAATGGGTGTGTGGCTGCCAGGATGCATCATGAACTATCTGAGGTAGAAGTTGGTAAATACATGACCAAGCCCTGTAGCTCTTACCCTGCAGTAATTTTGTTTGAAAGACCAAGACATGCTAGGCTTGATTTATTTCCTTAAGTTATTTGCATCTTGGAGCAAGTTTTTTCTGAAATATCTACACGGGCTTTGGGGCATCATATGATGTTTACTGTATAACTGAAAAGTAACTACTTCTACACCCCAGGGAGACGATGCAAACAGTGTGAAGCCCTCTTATCCTAGAATCCTGGGAGTGTGAGGACATAACATTTGGGGCTAAGCGGAATGACGCTTTGGTTCATGATTATCTTTGTTGTATATTATCTTATATGACTGCCATACAAACTGGTATTTATCTACTAATTAGAGGGGGGAAAAGCCTGAAGGTAGGATGGGTGAGGACATTTTTTTCCATTTTATTATTTTTTTGGTTAGTATTTTTTCTTCTTCAAAACACCAAAACACCCGCCCCCAAAACCAAAAAACACAACATTTAGACTAAGTTAGCAATTTCTCTTAGTTAATTCATTATAGAGAAGATACTTGTATCTCCTAAGAGCTATGACTATCATACCTGCCTTTCAGAAATCTATTGATAATGTATTTGCTGATTTTTTTGAACTTTTTGCTCCTCTGATGAAAATGCCAAAAAGCAATCTAGTCATCAGGTGGGGGATGCTTCCTATCTCTTAGTTTGCTAGGGCGGCCATAACAAAGTACCACAAACAGGGAGGTGTTTAAACAACAGAAATGGATCGTCTTGTAGTTCTGGAGGGAAGGAGTCTGATGTCAACGTGTCCGCAGAGTCGGTTCCTCCGGAAAGCAATGAGGGAGTCTGCTCCATGCCAGTCCTTTTGTTTCTGGTGGTTTGCTGGCCGTCTTTGGCATTTCCTTGGTTTATTGGATCACCCCAATCTCTGCCTTCCTCTTCATATGTTATTTTCTGTACGTAAATGTGTGTCCGAATTTCTCCTTCCTGTAAGAACACTAGTCATATTCGATCAGGGGTCCACCCTACTCTAGTGTGACTTCTTCTTACTAATGACATCTGCAACAACCTATAAGGTCACATTCTGAAGTCTGGGGTTAGGACATCAGGATATGAATTTTGTGTGGAGACAATTCATCTCCTGAAACTCTCCAAAGAGTGACCCTGGAGAAAGGGGAAAAGGAGGATTATCTAGTAAGTGAAATTCATATTCTTAATGCTGCTTATAGAAACCCGGTTTCATTTTCCTAGGTGGTCCATATTTACCTAAGAAAGTGTAGGAAGCTCCTGTGAGTTTCCCTCCCCCATCAGACTTGATTTCTGCTTACATTCATAAAGGATAGAACACTTACCCCACAACCTGCCCGGCAAATGTACGTGACGTGGGGATGAAATGAAACAAGGTTGTTGCTATAATTTTAAAAAAAACTGATGTTGTGTCTCCAGGTGGTAGTGTTTTCTCTTTTATTATTACTGTCATAAGAGTCAATAGTTCCCTGACTGGCTGCTTATAAAAATTGCCTTGTACTTGGTGTTTATGGAGACTACCGACTCAGTAGGTCTGCAGTTGGACCTAGGAGATATTTACTTTTAATGCTTTCCAGGTGATTAGCCAGATTTGGAACAACTGGTCTTGGAAAATTTCTTCTTTAAGAGTGACCACTCTTAATAATGTATATTTAACTTTGTTATTCACATGAAAGAGAAAATATTGATTGATGGTTCCAATAGTGGCCCCATCTATTGATTTTAGGAAGGCAGTATGTGTTTAGTGAGTGTTCCTGGATTTGAATTCTGATTCCACATATAACTTTTAATGCTTATATATCCAGTTAATAAATGTAAGTAGGGGCAGGTAACCTTTCTGAGCTTCAATTTCATTATCTGTAAAGTGAGGATAATAATGCCTTTCTTGCAGTTTTGTTGGGAGAATTAAATTGGATAACTTAGCAAAGCCACTGGAATCAAACAAGCCTTCATTAAAAGGTCATTTCTCTCTTAGTCTTCTAATACTTTAATTTATATTGAGTCACTATCTTTAAATTTCTGTAAATGGAAAACAGTTAAAATTGATTAACTGGAACTATACACAGTGTTCTCCTTTGCTCTGCCTCTTATCTTTTTGATAAATTTCTTGGATTCAAAGGTTTGAACGTAGAATTAAGATTGCTAGATGTTTTCAGAGTACACCAAGTCCTAATAGTGCTATATTAATTTTGTGAAAGAGTGAAATGTTGGCAGTATATCCTGAATTCCAAGCAAATGGGTGAGCTAAGAAAAATCCATTGCGATGAATGACCCATTAACTTGTGGAGCTTGGGTACATGCTTCAGGGCAGGACAGACCTGAAAGCACTGGACCATGATATGGTTAAGTATTAAACTTCGAGTAGTGTGTAAGAGAACTCCATTGCATTCCTGTGGAATGTTTTAAGCAAGCATTTGGCTTTTAAAGAGTCACTGTTATTAATGAATGGCCTATCTTTCCTCTTTAGACTCTTCATGGTATTGGGCTTCCAACACTGACACTGGTATCCTAAGAGTTCTCAGAATTGAAAAAAAAAATAGTGGAAAATGGAATGGAAGGGCAAGATTCATTTGCAATTGGCTGCATCTTAGAGACAGCATTAGTCTTTTAGTTGCTGAATCTAGCCTCTTTTCAAATTAGTTCAGGTACACTCTGAGGTGTCCAATTTGCAAGTCTAAGAAAAATCTATTTGATTTCCGTTTCTTCTATGCACATTAATGGCAGATGTTAGCATCTGCTTTTAGAAGAGTTCTCTGACTTTTGAGATCTTCTACACTCCTGCATAAAATCACACACAAAAAAACAGGAAGCTTATCCAGAACATGGACTAGAAACTGTTTCATTCTTGATTGTGAATCAATTATTATTTGGCTGGAAAATGTCAAATATTATAGATACTTCCATTTTTATTGGTTGGTTCTAAGCATGTCTTTCAAAAACTGCTCCATCTTCTTATGTGTGATCCGTAATAATGGATGTGACTGCACTATGCTGATGGATATTAAAAGTGTCATTAGATTTTTCTTCAGTTAGAGACAGACTTCAGTTAGAAACAGACAGAGATGATCTTTCATTTACATTGGTAGATAAGAGTAAAGGGAGAAGTTTTGTAAAGAGAAATGGGGGAATAAAAAATCCCACAGGGAAAGGAGCAGATAATCTTTGTAAGAAGACTCTGAACTGAAGCAATTTTTCTCTCTTTAAATCCACAGACACAAGATAAATAGCACTTTTACCTATGCTATCAAGGGTCAAGCAGGTATTGAATCCAGACTCTTGAGAAAGATAATAATTGTTACTGACAGTGCTGACCATTGGAATTGCAAGACCAGAGGAAGGTAACAATGTAAGATAAGTCCTGGAATGAAATGGATCAATGTGTGGTTTCTGTGTATTTCAGCCAGAATATGTGGGAGTCAGCAATAGGAAACAGAAGGTTGATCACTGGAGACTTTGACCCTACGGAGTCCAGTACAAGGTGGGGCTCTTTGGATGACCAGATAGCCTGATATTTGTCTTTAGGTGGAAAGAGCCAAAGGCAATGCTTCTCAGAGAGGATACAAAGAGAGCCTGAGGGAAACTGAGCCCATCATAAGGTAATAAATATATGTTGAAATCTCCACACTGTTCTCCTGGATGCATGAGACAAGTGCTCGGGCCTGGTGCACTGGGAAGACCCAGAGGAATGGGATGGAGAAGGAGGTGGGAGGGGGGATCGGGATGGGGGAATACATGTAAATCCATGGCTGATTCATGTCAATGTATGACAAAAACCACTACAATATTGTAAAGTAATTAGCCTCCAACTAATAAAAATAAATGAAAAAAAAAATATGTTGAGCCAAACCATCAACCTAGCCAGTAGCCAGAATAGCAGAAGCATTTTTCAGGGTCAGACTCAGACATAAAAAATGCGGAAACTGGGACACTTACAGGTTATCCACATCCCAAGGGATAACAGCATAGATTGGAGATGAAAGGAAAGCATATCTAAGAAGAAGTCCTTAAGTTTTGCTTTTAGATACTCATTAGCTTAGAAAAGTGAGGGTTTAATTTTCTTGATTTTAGAAAAAAAAAAGAATTACTGATTAAACAAGACCATGGTTGTCCTACCACTTGACAGAGCAAAAATACTGGGAAGGCTGCAAAGGCAACTCTTTGCAATGCAAATTGGTGCCATGGGAGACTTTTGCTCAGATGTCTGTTATAAAATGCCTATGAATGTCTGTGAAATTATTCTATGGCTGTGGCGGGGAGAGGTTTTCCATAACTTCTAGGCTTTATGGATGGAAATGGTAACTCTTAGGTTAAGCATCGTCTGGGAAATTATTTCTTATCATTCCCAAGAGAAATAGGTTTTCTGCTACAACAGCTCAGGGCTTCACTGTTGAACTGTTTCATTCATTCATTCACTCAGTATTTAACGTGTCCAGCAGGCATGGTGCCTTCATGTACTTGAAGATTGCGTTTGCACTGATTGTTTCCTGGTGACTAGACATTTAATACCATCTAGACAGGGACAGAATGTAAATATGATGGCAAGCTACAGATGAAGTCTTCTCTTCTTAGGATGAAGGATTTTAGAAGCATAACAGCGTCAATTATTTCTATGAAAAGCTACAACATAAAAAGCTGTCTTCCAACAACGTGATTTGAAGAAAGAGATTTATTTATAGGTTACCAGAGCTTATGATCCAGCTGCACAATTCATCTTTTCACAAAGAAATTTCAGAAGAATCTGTCTCATTTTGAGTTTATCCACGTCCACAGAGGGAGGATCCATCTCACTTTATATTTACTTTGTGAAATCTTTCAATCATGCATAGCTTTTCTATATCTACGCTATGCTATGATGAGTTTTACCTCAAAATACCTCCCAGGCCTCCCTTGTAACATTAAGCTAAACACTTGAAAGCAGTGTCAAGGAAAAATTAAAAAAAAAAAAATTGTTTAAATTCTCTCTCCTTTTTTTTTTTTTTAAAATTTGGAAAGCATCAACCTTTACTGGCTAAGATCAGAGCTCGTCTTGCCTGATGTGGCAATCGCTAGTGTTTATCATGGCTTACAAGGTGCTAAGTGCTTCACACCTATTAAATCATTTAATCCTTGAAGCAACCCTGAGAGATTAGCACTGTTCCTTTCCCTGTTTTACAGATGAGGACCCAGAGGCACAGAGGACAGGTAAAGTGACCAAGGTCTCAAAGCTTGCAAGTGTAATTTTGGCGTATGAACTTGAATAATGCAGCTCCAGAATTCGTGCTCTGGACCACTCCCCTAGGTTAGGAGAAGCAACAGGGCCAACGTGAGTGGTTATGAGCCAGTTGCCTTCTGCCTCTCAGGTCTTGTTCTATTTCCAGTCACTATCTCAGCCTTGTTGAACATGAGAAGCAAGTTATAGATAAAATGTAAGAAATGAAATAACACACAGTGTTCTTAGAATTCTCTGGTCAGGGGCTCTAAGGTACACGTGTACGGGGAGCTAAAGGCAGAGAGAGGGTGAAGGCAGAGAACAGGAAGCTATTTAACTCAATGGGAACCCCAGATTATGACAATAGAAATGTGAGCTCTTGCAATGTAATGAACTGCAGGCCTGCTTCTTAGCTCATTGACTTATCTCTGACTTATTAATACTTCCACGTTCACCCTGGTGGTGGCAGGGAGGGATGCAATGAGAGAGAGGGAGACAGAGAGAATTAATAACTGGTATCTGATATTGGGGGGCTTCCTTGGAGGCTCAAACAGTAAAGAATCTGCTGCAATGTGGGAGACCTTGGTTTTATCCCTGGGTTGGGAAGATCCCCCGGAGAAGGGAATGGCTACCCACTGCAGTATTCTGGCCTGGAGAATTCCTTGGACAGAGGAGCATGGTGTGCTATAGCCCATGGAGCTGCCAAGAGTCAGACATGACTGAGTAACTAACACTTATTTTTCATATCTGATATTGGGATGGATTCAGATCAGATCTCTTCAAGAATAGAGATGTGGGAAATCTAGGCGGAATGGCAGAACTAAAGAACATTTTTATTTTTTAGATTTAAGAAAGCTGGAACTAACCATTGGGTGACTTGAGATAATTTTGGTAGGAATAGAAAAGTGTGACATGAGCACTCGGTCAGGGTGAATGTCTTTGGTGTTAGAAAAGAGAGAGAGCTGGCAGTTGGCATTCACCTGGAGCCAGGCTCCCTGTAGCAATCTGCTAATGGTTAAAAAGACCGCATCCAGAAAGGCTTCTTCCAACAGAGTGCTTTTTGAACTTTGCCATGTGAAGAAGGGCAGAGGGCTGAGAAAGAAATGCATCTCACCAGAATGAGGCTTTCAGGTGTCTGCCAGGGATATCCCAGCCAGTCAGCAGGTATGTGAGCTCTGTGCACATCCTCAACTTACATGAATCTCCTTGAAGGCTCAGCTAGCATCCTCGGAAGACTTCCTGGCCTAGACTGGTTGCAAGGATATTTATTTCTATCTTGGTCTCTGAGTGCAAAGTAAAGCCTGTGTTTCTTTTCGTCACCTGCACAGCAAACAGACCTCCAGTGGTGATGACTTCTGTACGTCTCTGTGTCCAGCACAGGCTACCTGCCTCTCACCTTCATTTGCATTAAAAGAAAATTTTCTTTACTTCAGCAGACTTTCATGTGACCTACAAGATGTTGGGCTCAAATCTGGCCAGCAGGTTTCCAAACAAGCTTGATATCACTGAATAAAAAAAAGTCAAATATTTATTTTATTTCTTCATTAATATCTTACAATGTTTACCTTTTGCCACTTGGGTTTTAAATAAATATACTTAGTAGTGGGTATTTACGTCAATCACCTCATTGTATTCTTCTCAGCGGATTTTCAGTCTATGAATGAGGTCAGAGTGAAAGCCAACATTTTAAGAAAGTTTTTTTTTTTTTTTTTCTCCTATGGTCTCTGAACAGTCTCTGATCTCCTGAGATTTGCTGTGATGTGAAAAGCCAGTTCCCAATAATCCAGGTGCACCTCCTTTTACAAGAAAGGAGATGTTACAGTGTTTGCAAAAGACTTTGCTTTGAAGGGCCTCAGAATAATTCTGCTCCAAAGAAAGCTTCTATTTGGTTTTGGAAACCCTTTGCATGCCCTTTTCCAGGAACATGTTTACTTGAACACTCAAACTTGTCCTGGGGAGACAGAATGTTCAGGAACTCTGACGTGATTGGAAGGATGCTGTTTCGGGGAACCTTGTTGCTTAGTGGTAATATCCCCACAGGTCAGCATCGTCCTCCCTTTCTCGCCAGATATTCTCATCCTGACAGGTGGCTAGAAGAGATAAAGAAGTGAGGTCTGGCAAGAGGCATGGTGTGGTACAAGGATCCAGCCCAGCCTTGGGCTTCGAGTGTCCTGAGGACCCAGCCCTTATCCATCCCTGACTGGATTTGGGAGCTTGAGTAACTATTTTACCCTGCAAGGCTTGGTTATCTTCCTGGGAAAGTAGAACCCATCTCACAGGGCTGTGGCCAAGACTACACTCTCAGTTTTGCTTGGGTAATTCCTGCTCAGCTTTCAGTTCCCAGCTGAGATATTAATGTGTACAGAAGCTTCCAGGACCTTGGCTGTGTAGGAATCCTCCTGGGGATCCCGATTCCACCCATTTCTCCCATCAGAACTCTTTTCATTCCATAGAATAAGCCTCTTGCGCATTAAACTACAGGTTCTGTGAAGACAGGAAACATACGTTTTGTTTCTCTGGCATGTGTCATAGCACTTGGCTCATTGTCAGCTCTTAATATTTGTGGAATGGAATTGAATTAGTGTATTTAAAATACCTAGTGCATGCGTGGCCTATGGTGGTGGCCCCTTTTCCGTCCTTGCTCTGTCTTGAATATCTTACAACTGCAGGTGGACTGGTAATGCTCCAGGAGCCATTTGCTCTCACAGTTGGATTTCCCTTCTGCCCGTATTGATGCCTAAGGCTACAACTTCTTGAGTTCTCTGTCTCCATAAGCACATTTCTTTGTAAAATTGCTCCCTGTTTGCATCAGACAGCCTTGTTTTCCAGATTTTCTGAAACTATTAAAAACTATTGGATGTGGCCTCATGAGACTCATCCTCTTAGGAACCAAGGAGGTTATGTGATTAGACCCTGGATAAGTAGGTCTTCAAGTTGGGGAGAAGAGAAGATGAGGAATTTGGGAGGGAAAAGGCTAGGTTAGATTAGAGGTTTTTGTGCTTGCTTAGTTGCTCAGTTGTGTCTGACTCTTTGGGACACCATGGACTTGAGCCTGCCAGGCTCCTCTATCCATGGGATTTTTCAGGCAAGAATACTAGAGTGGGTTGCCATGCCGTTCTCCAGGGGATCTTCCCAACCTAGGGATCGAACGTGGCTCTCCTGTGCCTCCTATATTTCAGGTGGATTCTTCACCCGCTGAGCCATCAGGGAAGCCCAGGGAGACCAAACCAGAGAGAGGGGAATAGATGTGACAGACAGGATGCTGACCAGGCACTCAGCCTACAGAGTCAGCAAAATTAAATACTGAAGATGAGATGCAGTGTGATGGCTCACCACTGCTGTTTTTCTTCTGAATCAAAAGGGCGAGGAGGAGGAAGAAGAGGTAAGATAGAGGAATGGCAGCAAAGAGGAAATACAGAGCTCCTGCTGTAGTAGCATCTGGCCTCGAGAACCAGTGGGGCCCGTCTTGGAATCATGGTGGTGCTGGTTTTTCCCACATTGCTTGGCCCATCATTAGCTTCTTGTGGCCTCACCTGGGCCTGCCCATTCCTCTCCCCTGACCAAGGGAAAGCTTCTGATTGCTGTAAAGCTTGGCTGGGTTTGAAGAGGTTAAGATGCTTTTGAGAAAAAGTTCAGTTCTGTTCTCAATTGTGAGTGATAGAGAGCTTCCTTAATAGCAATGATTAACTTTATGGCTCAAGGTCACTGAGAGATGAAAATTGAAAAAATTGTTTAAAGTGACTCCTCCTTCTCTTTGTGGATTACTGGGAAAATTCACCGAGGAAAGCTAAAGGGGAAAAAGAATCTAAGTCTACATGCCCTCAGAGGATGGGACAGTAAGGCATTTCTCTGTAGCTTAGGTTAATAAACAGAGTTCAAACCATCTATCCTAAGATGCAGGTTTCCAGAAAAGGCATACATGGAGAGGAATTTGTTTTAGTGACCTGGATTTGAGGAAGCAGTGGTTGAGGGGTCAAGTGGTGAACGCTTGGCTGGTGGAGTGTGAACACAGTATATTTGTCCAGTGACCCTCTGACCCAAACTGGAGGGAATGTCACCAACTAAACAGCTCTTTTTGGCTTGCTTCCATCCTGTTTCCCAAATGCTTGTGTCTGATTTTTTGTCTCACCGGTTTTATACAGATTACCAAGTAAGCTGACCTGCTTATATGTATTTGTGTATTCCAAGAACCGCAGCCCCTAATCCAAGCATCACCTTTGTTAGCCTTTAATATTCTCCCACCTTCGCTGGCTCAGGGCATCTTCCTGCCCTGTGCTCCTTCAAATGCCACCTGTAGAGATTCACTTCTCTCTGCTTAAGGCACTACATCTGGTTTCAAATATAAATATATTACTGCTTAAGGTATTACATCTGGTCACATATATAAATATATTATAAATATACTACACATATCATATTTATATAATATAAATATATATAATACAAAAAGTGTAATTGCTTTAACTCTTACCAGTGTATCAGCATTGTAGGTCTGCCGCCTGGCTTCCCAGATCTGGGTACAGAGAGACTGGGTGAGGGTGAGTGGGTTGGAGAGGATAATTTGGGAACCTGGAATTCTTCACATGGAAGTGAAGGGCAAAGTAGGCAGAAGGTGCTGTGATCAGCATAAGAACTCGGGGCCAGATGCACCCCGGAGTATGACCAAAGAGCACTGGGAAAGGAACCCCTTTCTGGGACAACCAGAAGGAGTGACCCTGCCTCAGAATCCAGTCCGTCTCCCCCACCCCCCGCCCAGTGTGGGCTGCCCTTCTCCTCTAGATCAGGGGTGGTTGAGTGAGCAGTGCTTGCCTGACTACCTCGCTGGATTGTTCGTTTCCCTAGAGTGAGGGAAAAAAGTTCTAATGCCTTAGTAACCTAATCATCTATCTATCTATCTATCTATCTATCTATCTATCTATCTATCTATCTATCTATCTATCTATCTATCTATCTATCTATCTATCTACCTACCTACCTACCTACCTACCTACCTACCTGGTAGCTCAGCTGTTAAAGAATCTACCTGTAATGCAGGAGACCCAGGTTCAATTCCTGGGTGGGGAAGATCCCCTGAAGAAGGGATAGGCTACCCACTCCAGTATTCTTGGGCTTCCTAGGTGGCTCGGACATTAAAGAATCCACCTGCAAAGTGGGAGACCTGGGTTGGGAAGATTCCCCTGGAGGAGAGCCTGGCAATCCACTCCAGTATTCTTGCCTGGAGAGTTCCCATGAACAGAGGAGCCTGGTGGGCTACAGTCCAAAGAGTTGGACATGACTGAGCAACTAAACACACACATCCATCTGACTACACACACACACACACACACACACATGCATTAAAAGATTGAAGATGGGGTGGGAGGAGATTCTAATTTAATCTATCCTGGGGAAAAAATCAATCTAAAGGAGAAAGAAAAATGTCAAGATTTCCTGTCAGAAGCTTAAGGCAGGAAATAAGAAAATACAATCTCTTCATTCTAACACGGATCTCTTAGCCCTCCCCAGCTTCGGGTGTAGGAGGTGATAGTGAGAGGGAAGAATGAGGAGATGAGAGAAGAACAGAGATTCTGTGCTGGCGTCTATGGCAGCCTCCAGACTGTGCACAGTCCTATCCTGAGCAGCAACTCTCCCCAAAGTAGCTGCAATTTGCTTATGAGGCTATGGTCCCGAAAAGCCCCCGGCCGCTCTTGGCCCGTGTCCTGGGCAGCCTCTCTCTCCTTGGCCTTTGGCTCTGCGCCACCTTGCACCCTCCTGTGTATTACACAGTGACTCACTCATGTATTATTTACCCAATAAAGGTGAACACACGAAATGCCTGTCAATCAAAACATACTTTTTTAACTAAAATAGTCTAACTAAAATATTATACAGAATATAACTAGAAAAGCTTAAAAGTATAAATGAGACTCAGAACCAAATCTCTCTTTGTTTCCCCCATTTGGATTAAGGGTAAGGCAGACATAACGAAGTTTGTTAGTCTGTTCCCAGCATACATTGTCACTTATTCAGTCAACAAACAGGCATCACGTCCCAGGGAAGGGCTTGGTACCATGCAGGCCAGTGAGGTGTGCAAAGTAAGCCCTGTGCCCACCATTTGGGTACCAATGTTCTGTTGAACGAACAGACATGAATTAAATAATCACATCAGTCTGTGATTATGAACTGTGACCTGTGATATGGAGTGGGAGTTCCGGCCACTCATGAATTCCTCTGCAGAGGATGGAAATTTGGTGCTAATTTCATAGCGGTGCTGGGCTCTGAATCCAGCAGGCTGAGTCCCCAGGAGACTTGCATCCCAAGGTTATTCTTTCTGCTGTGAAGTTGAAGAGAATGAGGATGAACTTAGCTGCTGAAGACTTGATTGGACAGTGAGAATTTTACTAGACTAGGCAATATTCCATTGCCTAATAAAGCTGTTAGTAAGCTTATTCTTGGGTCACTGAGCATTCAAGTTAAACTGACATGACTTTGGCTCCAAATTTATGAGGTTGAAGCACTTTTAAGATCCATCTTTGGAGAAAAATTAACTTTACAAAGCCTCCACCAAATTTCAAATGATATTAAACTGCTTTTCTTCCATTAAGAATGACATCCAATTCCTTAAAGTGAATACTAGTAGTAAAAACTCTAATTAAAGTAATAATGCATAGCAGCTAAAATAAAAAATGAATTAAAACAAGAGTGACTATTGACACATCTTTTAACCATTTGTTGAATTTTAAAAATGTCTTCAATAAATTCTCAAGAAATCAGAGTTCCAATTTTATGGCAAAACAATAAATTCTTAGCATGTAAAAGTGATGATGCTTTGTTTAAGTTCTGAAGTGTATACGTTAACTTTGCTGTAACTTGAAGTAGCCATCCAGAATTTTTCATACCTAAAACAGATATGAGAGAGTTGATTTGAAGACTAAAATCTATTACTTGCTTTATGATCATAGTCTCATAGAATTTTAGAACTTGAAGTTCATAGAATTTACAATTATAAGTAATTGTTCCTCCGTCTCTTCACCCTGTAAAAAGTTTGTTTTCTCTTTCTCTTAATATCAGACCCCCATGCCCACTGACTCCTAACTGCTTACCCATCCCCTTGTTACTTCACACACTAATCTACACACTTTGATTTCAAATGTCTGCAAATTATTTTTGAAAAAAAAAAAAGAATTTGCAATTTATTAGTAATAGACCCTTTATTGACAGTTTCCTCTTGATCTCTATGATACTGCATCTATAGAAGACATTCACTTCATGCTCAAAAAGGGCTTGAGCCATAGCTTCACATATTTAACATGTTACAGTCACCTCATTTGGTCATGTATCTTGGTTCTATTTTAATAACTACTTTAGCATTCCCTGGTGGCTCAGATGGTAAAGAATCCACCTGCTATGCAGGAGAACTGAGTTCGATCCCTGGGATGGGAAGATCCTCTGGATAAGGAAACGGCAACCTACTGAAGTATTCTTGCCTGAAGAATTCCATGGGCAGAGGAGTCTGGAGGGCTACAATTCCTAGAATTGCAAAGAGTTGGACACGCCTGAGCGACTAATACTTTAGTATTAGCAGTTTGACACTGGCAGGCTGACATTTTATTTAGAGCTGAATCATTTACACTAATCCAGAAGATCTGAACATTCTCAAGGGGCTACTGGTTATTGTAGTCATTGGTGTAAGTTCAGCAAATGCCTGCACTCTTTTGCATTATCCAGTTTTCACTCTGTGTATAGAGAAAGGCACGACTGGCTTTCTAAGAGATGGAAGAAGAAGGTGGTTTCAGCCATAAGCATACTAATAGGTTATAAGAACTTGGCCTTCAGGTGGGATCTGCTGCTTTCATCAGAGACCACGCAACCACTTCTGTGCACTCTGACTCTGTCGCAGCTTGTCATGGTGTCAGATAACCAATCAGCAGTAGACCTCGTCAGCTCCAGGAACTTGTATGATGCTTGGCAGCAAGTCCTATGTGTCCACTTGCTCCCTACCCCGTGTGTGTGTGTGTGCTCAGTTGTGTCCCGACTCCCTTGACCCCATGGACTACATGTAGCCTGCCAGGCTCCTCTGTTCATGGAATTTTCCAGGAAAGAATACTGGAGTGGGTTGCCATTTTCTTTTCCAGGGAATATTCCCAACCAATCATTGATGTCAACTGTGAGAACATATGTACATATACTAATACAATATGAAATTGAATCAGGGGAGTCAATTGACAGGGAATACAGACCTATTAGTTCTATTTCATATTTTCAAGTGTGCTTTTGCCTTTTACAAAGAAACCATAAAAATAGGTGAGGAAGGTTGTTTTGGCAACTTCCCCAGTCTCCCCCTTCTAATATTGTTGAAAACAGGATCCAACATGATTCTCAGCATCCAGGTAATTTCTTTTAGATTTAAGTACTGAAAGTCTTTTGCTCTCTCTGGGAAACTGGTATTTTCTCCTAATGAAGGATGTGTGAAAACAATAAAACTGACAGAGTTCCCATTTTTACTTTGGGTGGCAAGAAACTCAGAAATGATTTGCAAACCAACCATTGTTACTTAGTTGGACATTTTGGCCTATAAAGTGTTGTCCTGCTCTTTCCTCTGATTCTAACAATATAATCTGATTTATATCTTTCTTGGTGTTTATTTTCATTGTATACTTATATGGCATATATTCTTTTAAGTCACCTCAGAACCTTTGTGATTGAAGGAAGATTATCAATCAGTTAATAAAAAAGTTTGGATAAGAGTTTCCAATCATTCTCCTACGTCCAATTTTTCTACACTATTTCTGATAAATGGTCAGGTTCTGTGTGTTTTTGGGTCAGCATGTCAGGAGGACGATCCTGAGAGGGAAAGTTCAGAATTCCTTGATGCTGGCTTTTTCTTTAAACACCTCTCCTTACTTAAAAGGTCAGTTTATTTGTCTCATTTGAGTCAAACTGCCAGGGATTCTCAGAGTCAAGTCTCCTTTTCTTGGAGGTAAAGGGATTCAGGTTTGAAAGAGGCAATTGCTCCTCACAGGGAAGCAAAAAGACCTACTTTTGTGGTATAAAGTCTTGGAAATTTTAGAACTACTGTGTATGTAGATTTATTTATTCTGTATGTAGAGTTTCAGGTTTTATAACATAAAGAACAACAGCAAGGAATTTTCTGGTGGTCCAGTGTTAGGACTCTGATCTTTCACTGCCAAGGGCACGGGTTCAATCCCTGGTCAGGGAACTAGGATCCCACAAGCTGCATGTTGTGGCCAAAAATAAATAAATAAATAAATAAGGTACACCAGATGAAGTGGCACTTTCACACGTGTGGAACTACAGGGTAGCCCCTCTTTGACTGTGAAGTTCTCTGCTCGATCCCTTCTCCATACTCCTCTCCCTTCCCCATCCAGTGCCCAAGTCATATAACATTAATCAGCAAAGACAAAACACTGTGATGGGTTGAAGAGAGATCACAGGAAAGAGGAAGAAATTTTATATTTTAGAACCCTCGAAGATAATTTTCTTCTGCTTTTTAAACAAGGAACCCTGCATTGTCATCTTGTATTTGTCCCCCCAAAAATTGTATAGCTGGCCAGGCCTGAAAGCTTATAAGAAAAGAGACTCTGCAGCCCTATGCTGGATCTATTAGGTCAGACTGTGCCTTTCTAGGATTTTGAAGTAATTCATCTGTATGCTGAAGTTGGAGAAGCAAGCATCTAGATGTCTTCTATCCAGTATGGTAGCCACTGGCTGCATGAGGCTATTGAGAGCTTGAAATACAGCTGGTCCAAATTGTAACTGTTAAGTCCAAAATACATGCCAGATTTTGAAGACTTGGTATTAAAACAAAGTGTAAAATGTCTCGCCAATAATTTTTATATTGGTTAATGTTGAAGTGATAACATCTTGGATGGATTAGGTTGAATCAGTATTATTCAATGTAATTTTACCTGTGTCTTTTAATATTTATTTATTTATTATTTTGCATTTGCTTCATTTTTGACTGAGCCGGGTCTTTGCTGCTGCACGCAGGCTCTCTGCAGCTGCGGGGGCTGCTCTCTAGTTGTGGTGTTGGGATTCTCACTGCGGTGTCTTCTCTCATTGCAGAACATGGGCTTTGGGGCGAGCAGGCTTCAGTACTTGCGGTGGGTGAGCTTAGATGCCCCCACTGCATGCAGAATCTTGGTTTCCCATACCAGGGATCGAACCCACATCTCCTGCATTGGCAGGCAGACTCTTAACCACTGGACCACCAAGGAAGTCCTCTTTTCATCTTTTAATAATTATAAAAAAAAATACAAGCTAGAAAACGTGACACTATAAAGTGGCTTGTGTTACTGGCTCATATTTGTGCCTCACATTATGCTTGTGTCGGACAGCTTCTTTTCTACTTCTTCTTCCATCTAAGTTTTCTTACTGTCTGTCCTTTTCTTTCAGGAACAGGTTAAATAAAAGTATTACAGTCAGTGTAGTGATTTAACATGATACTATTTCTAGATAACACTGAATTTTAACTGGAATCTTTAATACCTTATTCCCTTGAAATATTCTGTAAGTTTAGGTTACATCAGTATCCCCTGGAGGGCTTATAAAAATGCAGATCATATTGCTAGATCCTGTCCCCCAAGTGTCTGACTCGTGGTGTGGCCCAGGAATTTCATTTCTAACAAGTTAGTTCCCAGATGATATAAAAGCTCTGGGACTCTTCTCACAGATCTCAATGCTGGCTTCACATCAGAATCACTGGGGTAATTTATAACAATGACCAGTGTGTGCCTCAACCCCACCTCCAGAGATGGTAATTTAGTTGGTTTGGGACTGGGCTTGGACAATGATATTTATTCAAGCTCCCCAGGTGACCCTATCACTAAGCAGGTTTGAGAATGAATGCCTTAATTCAAAAGCAATAGTAAGTGGGAATGACAGGTATTGTTGGCCCAGGGCCAGAGTAGAGATGCTTTTCATTTTTCTTTTTCTTTTGGGGGTTTAGAGAGCAAACCATACATTCAATCTCCACCCTAACTGGTGTGACATGTAGGCTAATTCACATCACTTAAAGTTCATCGGCAGTGAAGCTGGGATTCAGGGAAATACCAAGATCTGCCCACACTACACAGGAAGATCATGGGAACTCAGTGCTTCGTCTCCCTTACTTTGATTTCCCTTTATAAGCCCCTGATGTGAAGAAGGTTGAGATCCGGCATTCCAGGTTCTCTCTTCTGTGTGACTGACACCTCTCAGTGGATTTTGATACACAGAACTCAGTCTAGGCTGAGCTATTTACTTCGATTATTTGATTTACTTCGGAGAAGCTTGACATCAAACTAAGTTACCAGTTTCACTTGCAAATCTGGTGTGTTTGTCAAGAAGATGCATTTAAAAAATAATTTAAGCTCTTGTGTTTGCCTTCGAGTGACAGGAAAAACGTGAATGTGAATTCAATTTAATGATGAATCACCAGTTTAGCACAGCCCCTGATTTGACTGACTCACTCAGTGTATGACTCATGTGTTGTTGGATTTGCATTGTTTGAAGATGAATTGCTATGACCCCTGGAGATATTGTATTTTGTCCTTAATTTTTGAAAACCATTGTTTGCAGTGTATAAAAAATTGAAAAATATAAATGATTAACAATGACATGTTACTCTAGATACATAGGTATATATGCAGTAAGACTCTACCAGGAGAGAGGCTGTACTTCTTAGGTTATGACTGTAAGGTAGAGTAGGTTACTTGTTTGACTAGATTTTCAATAGTAAATATATTTTGCTTCTTGACCGTGTGACTGATGGGTATGAACAACCATCCCCAGGATATATATTTTGAGTTACTTCTCAGTAGTTTGGATAAGTTCATATGATAGTTTATTTGTCCCTGCTGTTTTGGTCCCCGATGGTAAAGATTCATAGAGTGATCGTGAACATTAAGAATGTGAGCATTTTTTTAGTTTGAATTCCTTAGGTTTATTTCTTGAGTTTTGGTTTAGATCACAAGGCTTATGTGTGCATGCGTGCTTAAGTTGCTTCAGTCATGTCAGACTCTTTTCGATCCCATGGACTGTAGTCCCTCAGCCTCCTCTCCATGGGATTCTCCAGGCAAGAACACTGGGGTGGGTTGCCGTACCGTCCTCCAGGGGATCTTCCCAACCCAGGGCTTGAACTAGTGTCTCCTGTGTCACCTGCATTGGCAGACGTGTTCTTGACCACTAGCACTACCTGGGAAGCCCCACAGCATTTATCCTAATTCTCAATACCCAAGGACATGTTTTCTATTTTCTTTTCTTTCTTAGTTGTATACAAATCTTTCTTAGTTGTATACAAATCTGAGTTGTATACAAATCAAATTTTCTGGGTTCTAAGTTTAATATCATACTACTGCATTGCCTCCCATTCTTTCTAGAAGAGGTGAGATACTTGAAGTTGTGGGGCTTCCCATGGGTTTGCTCTTTGGAACAGTTACTGTCTTTGACGACTATTCATATCTCATGGAGAAGATATCTCTTCACAAACCAAATGGCAGGTTATTCAATAGCAGAAATCAGTCCTTTAAATCACAGCCTTTGAACTTATATGCAGACAATTTTTAACAATATTCCTTAAAATGACCAGAAACAGATATTCTTTTCTTGGGGCAACTCATGACATAAAAGATGTTTTGAAATACCTGACCTTTCCAAATATTAGTAATGCAAAAGAAACCACATTGGTTTGTCCGAAATAAGCACCTTAGATGAAGTTTAAAATTTATGAGTAAATAGTCTCTAACTAATACAGAAAACTCAATTTAATTCGTGATGTTTTTTCTTGATGCACTGTTTCACAAAGTTAATAAAAACTGTGGAGATGGTTGCTCTGAATTTTGTCCCCTTTTCCTTCCCCAGACTTCTGTTGATGAAGATGCTATGATCAGTAAAACATTTAAAATGGCTCTAGTGGGTGTGCAAGGAACTGATGTATTTTTTAAAAAATGAATAATTTAGAGTTTATCTGAAAGAACTGAGTGTGAAAGACTTGATAGACATCATTAAACCAACTCAAGGTAAATAACTGGTAACTAGGACGTTTGCTAAAACCTGGAAAAAATTTAAATATGTCTGATGAAAACCTATATAGCTTAAACACAGAGAGATATCTTTAATTTCCCCCAAATGTTTTTTCGATATATTTGTCTTCTGGTCTAGAGTACCCAAGGACTTTTAACTGCAAATGATGAAAACACAATGCAAACTCTTTAAAGCAGAAAAAAATGTTATGAATCAAAGGGCCCAATTTTTTTTCAGGGCTCTGACTCCATATACTGCTTCTCTTGACCTCACTCATTTTTATCTATTATTTAAAAAGGATGGCTTATTGCTCATGGTTTGGGAAAATGACTGTAGGCAACTCCAGACTCCATTTTTCTCACAACTTACCACTCTAGAGGGAGGGAAACCCTTGCTCATATTATTTATACATATGAAATCTCAGCAAAGTCCCAGGCTGATCCTGTGTTTTTGAGTATATGAGTGTGCACGAGTGCATACATTTTTATTTTGTTTTGTTTCAAATATATGGTTTTAAAGGAACATTCAGTTTTTACTGGACAAATATATTTACCCATGTGCTGAACTCAGCATGCCTTCACAGTTTGTCCTTGCCATTGCTTTGGAAGTTCTGACCTAGAAATTATCTGGTTAATTAATCACATGAAGATGGAGAAGAAAGACATAGAAATATAGTGTGGGAAAGAGAAATAAATTTTTCATTAGTTCTACATACTACTTAAAAAAAATTCTAATGTGGGAAAATGGTATTTTCCACTACTGCAAGAGCACCATAGATGAGTTTGTTTTCTCAGTTTATGTAAATGAAGTAATAAAGTGTATAGTCTCTGTGTCTAGCTTACTTCACTCAACATTTATTTGTGAGATTCCTTAGTATTGTTAAATGTTTGCTTTTTAAAAAATTGCTCTTTGGCATTCTGTTGTAGGAATGGTTAAGTCACATTTTACTTAACCATTCCCATTAGGTGCTTGGTGGATATTTCCACTGCTTCCAATTTCAAGCTATTATACTATGAGGTGTTTTTATGTACCTTTTTCATGCTGTCTGCAAAGCATATGCATACATTTGTCTTGTTTATATACTTAGAGAAATTGCTGGATCATAGTACAGGTGCTCCTCCACATGGACATATTCAATCAACTGCAGATAAAAAATATTTTGAGAAAAAAAAGTTCTAGAAAGTTCCAGAAAGAAAAACTTGGATTTGACACATGCCAGCAACCATTTGCATAGTGTTTAGATTGTTTTAGGGATTATGAGTAATCTTTAGGTGATTTAAAGTATATAGGAGGATGCAGTAGGTTACATGCAAATACTACATCATTTTACATAAGGGACTCGTGCATCCGTGGATTTTGGTATCCATGAGGATCCTGGAACCAGTCTCACTGCAGATAACAAGGAATGACTGGCTGGCTGGCTGTGCATGTTATATGCTCAGCTTTAGTAGATGTACCAATTTTATTTTTCAAAATGGTTGTACCAGTTTACACTCCTACAGCAGCTGATGTGAATTTAACTCCTACAGAAATTAATGTGAATTTAAACTGGCTTAAAATTCAACATTCAAAAAACTAAGATCATGGCATCTGGTCCCATCACTTCATGGTAAACAGATGGGGACGAAATGGAAACAGTGACAGACTTTTTTTTTCCCTGGGTTCCAAAATCACAGAGGACAGTGACTGCCGCCATGGAATTAAAAGACGATTGCTCCTTGGAAGAAAAGCTATGACAAGCCTGGACAGCATATTAAAGAGCAGAGACATCGCTTTGCCAAAAAAGGTCCATATAGTCAACGTTGAGATCTGAAGAATTGATGTTTTAGAACTGTGGTGTTGGAGAAGACTCTTGAGAGTCCCTTGGACTGCAAAGAGACCAAACCAGTCAATCCTAGAGGAAATCAACCCTGAATATTCATTGGAAGAACTGATGCTGAAGCTGAAACTCCGATACTTTGGATGACTCTTTGGAAAAGACCCTGATGCTGGGAAAGATTGAAGGCAGGAGAAGAAGGGGGTGACAGAGAATGAGATGGTTGGATGGAATCACTGACTCAATGGACATGAGTTTCAGCAAACTCTGGGAGATGGTGAAGGACAGGGAAGCCTGGAGTGCTGTGGTCCATGGGGTCGCAAAGAGTCGGACACAACTAAGTGACTAAACAGCAATAACTATTTGTTTCCACATCCTTACTAAGAGTTGATATTGGCAGAGTTTTAAATTTTAGCTATCTTAGAGGGTGTGTATGTGTTTTCTTAGTGTGGTTTTAATTTGCATTTCTCTGATGACTAAGATGTTTGAGTATCTTTTCATTTGTTGATAGGTCATTTGTTTATTTTATTCTGTGGAGTGTTTGTGCAAGTTTTTTTTGCCCATTTTTCTACTGGGTTGTCTTTCTTTTTCTTATGGATTTAGAAGAATTCTTTATATATCTGGACACAAGACTACATAAACCCACACCTACACACACATATTTGTGTCTTGCTTTTTTCACAGTCTTAATGGTATCATTAGCTGAAGATTTCTTATTTTGTTGTATTTCAATCTATCATTCTTTTCTTTTACCCTTAGTGCTTTTTTGTATCTTCTTCAAGATTCTCTTGGGTATTCTTGGCCCTTTGCATTGCCATAAACATTTCGCAATTAGCTTGTAAATTTCCATAAAAAGCCTGCTAGTGTGGAGATTGCTTTGAACCAAAATTTTAAGAAGATCTCTCTTAGAAAGTCACATTTAGGCTGAGACCTGAAGGATTAGAAGAAGAAAGTCATGTAAGGTGAATAGGGAGGAAGGCAGACTTTTCTAGGTCAAAGGAAACTTAATGTGCAAAAACCCAAAGTATAAAGAAAATTAGCTGCAAGGTGACCTGTGTGGCAGAAAGAAAGGTGAAGCTGGCATATGGATGAAAACCCAGATACTACAGTCTTGAAGGCCATGGTAAGAGGTTTGGAGTACCACGGGATTGGCAGAGATTTAGGAATTGTTGCTTTGTTTGCCTACTATTAGAGTGTTTTTGTTAAGAAAAGGTTTTACTTTGGCATTTATTCATTTTTTAAAAATAGGTGATTTAACTCGAAAAGCTCTCAGAAATTCACAAAGCTCTAATCTGATTCTCTTTGACACATTTATAATATGAGTTTTGTTGCATTCTTTGACTTATATTTGGACTGAATACACCCATGGGTACTTTATAAACTCATATAACTCCCACAATTCCCTATATTTGAACTCAGTGTGCTAAACCATTTCTTTGAAAACTAGGCAAAATGTCCCTGACACAACACAGTATATGTTCATTTCATGTCTATTTCATTCTTGTTTTTTGTTCACCAGGAAGAGTCACAAAAGAGATGAGTCAACTGTAAATGCAGGAGTGTGAGTCTATGCCCATTATCCTCAAGCATCCCTGGAAACACTTGTGGCTTAGAACTCCTATCAAAAGGCTTTTGTTATTTCAAGGGCAGTGCTAACATACACAATGACTATATGTTTTTGATTGCTTCAAAGAATCTCTGCTATTCTCCAGAAAGAATGCAGCTGCCTTAGCAATTGCAACACCACTCTGCTTATAAAATGCTCTCCAAGGGAGTCCAGGATGTTATATTGATGTCAAAATCTGCAGCCTTTACAGTTGCACTCTATATGGGAGTGATTACAAGGTTCCTGAAAGTAAATCCTTGTTACTTTGTCTTAATATCTTTAAAAAAAACCAATGCAGTTCAGTACACAGTTGAGCAATTTTATGGACAAGTTAGTGTTAGACTCTTCGGAGAATGCAGATGACCAAGGCTGAAAAACTAATACTTAGGGCCTTATCTATTCCAGAGCACAGGCATGTAGGGTTCTCTTATAGAAAATGATGTGGGTCAAGGTGAGAGGATATGGAAGAAGAAGACACAAGTAAGGGAGAATTTAATAAGCACAGGTGAGTTATAAAGAAAACAAAGGTGTTAATCCTTGCTTTCTCAGCTCTACTTGATCTTGGTAGCCCTGGTCTCACCAACATGTGTCACATGGAAAAGTCTTGTCACCTGAAGTCACATACTGGGTAGGTTGGGGTCAGTCTCTTCAGACCATATAGTTACTTTTGGATCTGAGCTCCTCTCTGAACTCCTGAGCCCTTGTTTGGGTCCAGCCTTTTTTCTGAGAGTGTGACCATGCTCCACAAATACTCAGCTACTGTCTGGCCTCTGTAACAAGTGAGACAGCCCCCAGGGGAATCCTATGTTTTCTAGTGCTTGATTTGTGAATATTACTTCTGCCATAAGGCACTCACTCCTGCTGTAGCCCATTTGCCAAGCCTAAGGCCCCTTGGGAAGTGGTGGGCATTTCCTGCATGGGTGGCCAGACATCCTTGGACACTTCTGTGGATGGTAAACCTGCTTCCTTGCAGTGGGGTTGGCTTAGTAGCTTTGTTTGTCCTTTACCTCTAGACCCATCAAGTTCTAGTTTTATTCCCATTTCTTAATCAGCCATGTTGAGGGCTCCTTCAATTAATCTTTATTACTACAATAGACAATTATTTAGGATTTAGTTTGCTTTCGTGGCTTTTTAGGTTTCTGCTACAGAGTTATGAAATTATTTCTACATATTCTTGGTGTCCCACACAACATTGGTTTTGATCTAGGAACTCACTTTATAGAAAAAGATATTTGGTTGATGTCCTTTGAGATTCATCGGTTCTATGGATCCATCTCTCAGAAGTATCTGACCTGAGAGAACAATGGAAAAAAGTGCTTAAAGCTTTGCCAAAATACCAGCTGGGAGATACTATCTTGGCACGTCAGTGTTTGTCCTGCTGGATGCAGCGTATACTATGGACCAGCCAATGGTCCATGGTGCTATTCTTCTAGAACCAGAAGACACAGGTGTGTGTGTAAGGGATGCAAAATGAAGTAGTTCTTTACATGAAATGCTTAATATATACCATTTACTAAAGTCTTTCATCTAATCTCTACAACTCTGGTCTCAGCTGATTTAGAGATATCATGTTCCAAGGGAAGTGATTTCAGCCCACTGAAATGAAAGCTGAGCTTCTCACCTGCCTATCAGGCTCTTTAAACAAATATCTTCCCCCATTTTATTGTAAAAGAACTGACATGTAACATTGTGTAAGTTGAAATTATACATTGTGAAGATTTGATATATGTATATATTGCAAAATGCACACCACAATATGGTTAGTTAACACATCTGTCACCTCACATAGCTACCATTTTCATTTTATTCATTTATTTTTTGTGTGGTGACAACTTTTAAAATTTACTTTATTAGCAACTTTCAAGTATACAAAGTATATACAAGTATATCAACTATAGTCACCGTACTATATATTAGATCCCCAGAACTTATTCATCTTATAACTGGAAGTTGGTACGCTTTGACCACATTTACTGGTCTCCCTCACAATGTCATCTCTGGCAGCCACCAATCTATACCCCGTTTCTATGAAGTCAGTTTTTTTAATAGTCCACATTTAAGTGAGATCATTCAGTATTTTTCTTTCTCTCTTTGACTTATTGTACTTAGCATAATGCCCTCAGAATTTATCTATGTTCTCCAATTGTCAGGATTTACTTCTTTTTATGGCTGATAAATATTTCATTGTGTGTATATGCCACATTTTCCTTACCTATTTGTTTGGTAGTGGAGTCTTGGGTATTTTCCATGTTTTGACTATTGTAAATAATGCTGTAGTAACAGGAGGGTACAGATATCTTTTCAAAATAGTAATTTTTTCCCCTTTTGAATTTATATCCAGGAGTGAGATTGCTAGATAATATGATGAAGTGAAGTGAAAGTCACTCAATGTCCAACTCTGTGCGACCCCATGGACTATACAATCCATGGAATTCTCCAGGTCAGAATACTGGAGTGGGTAGCCTTTCCCTTCTCTAGGGGATCTTCCCAACCCAGGGAGTGAGTGAACCCAGCTCTCCCGCATTGCAGGTGGATTCTTTACCAGCTGAGCCACAAGAAAAGCCTGATAATATGATAGTTTTATTTATAATTTTTTGAATTAACTACCCCATACTGTTTTCCATAGTGACTGTACCAATTTATATTTCCACCAACAGGAACCAGAGGAACCAGAGGGTTCCTTTTTCTCCACATCCTCATCAACACTTATCTCTTGTCTCTTTGACAATAGCCATTTTAACATGTGTGAAGTGATATCTCATTATGGCTTTGATTTGCATTTTCTTGATGATTAGTGATGTTGATCATATTTGCATGTACCTGTTAGCCATATACATATCTTTGGAAAAATTTCTATTCATATCCTTTGCTCATTTTCAAAGTCAGATTATTGTTATTATTTTGCTATTGAATTATATGAGTTTTTTACATATTTTGGATATAAATCCCTTATCAGATATGTGATTTGCAAATATTTTCTCCCATTTGCAGGTTGCCTTTTCATTTTGTTGATTGTTTCTCTTGCTGTGTACAAGCTTTTTAATTTGATATAGTCCTACTTATTTGCTTTTGCTTTTATTGCTTATGATTTTGGTGTCATATCCCAAAAGTCCTTGCTAAGACCAATGGGCACTTTTACTGGCTACTTCTAGGAGTTTGTTTTATGTCTTATATTTTAGTCTTTAGTCCACTTCAAATTAATTTTTTGAGTTGTGTAAGGTAGGGGTCAGTTTCATTCTTCTGCATGTGGATATCCATTTTTTCCAGCGCGACTTATTTAAAAGACCATCTTTTCCAGCACTGACTATTCTTGGTTCCATTTCCAAATATTCACTGACCATACCTTGTTGTTCAGTCACTCAGTTGTGTCCAATTCTTTGTGACCCAATGAACTACAGCTCACCAGGCTTCCCTGTCCTTCACCATCTCCCAGAGCTTGCTCAAACCCATGTGTATTGTCAGTGATGCCATCCAACCATCTCATCCTCTGTCGTCCCCTTCTCCTCCTGCTATCAATCTTTCCCAGCATCAGGGTCTTTTCCAATGAGTTGGTCCTTCGCATCAGGTGGCCAAATTATTGGAGTTTCAGCTTCAGCATCAGTCCTTCCAATGAATATTCAGGGTTGATTTCCTTTAGGATGGACTAGTTGGATCTCCTTGCTGTCCAAGGGACTCTCAAGAGTCTTATCCAACACCACAGTTCAAAAGCATCAATTCTTCAGCACTCAGCTTTCTTTATAGTCCAACTCTCACAACCATACATGACCACTGAAAAAACCATAGGCTTGACTAGATGGGCCTTTGTTGAGAAAGTAATGTCTCTGCTTTTTAATATGCTGTTTAGGTAGGTCATAACTTTCCATCTAAGGAGTAAGCATCTTTTAATTTCATAGCTGCAATCACCATCTGCAGTGATTTTGGAGCCCCCCAAAATAAAGTCAGCCACTGTTTCCACTGTTTCCCCATCTATTTGCCATGAAGTGATGGGGTCGGATGCCATGATCTTAGTTTTCTGAATGTTGAGTTTTAAGCCAACTTTTTCACTCTCCGCTTTCACTTTCATCAAGAGGCTCTTTAATTCTTCTTCACTTTCTGCCATAAGGTTGGTGTCATCTGTGTGCCCGAGGTTATTGTTATTTCTCCTGGCAATCTTGATTCCAGCTTGTGCTTCAAACAGCCTGGCATTTCACGTGATGTACTCTGCATATAAGTTAAATAAGCAGGGTGACAATATACAGCCTTGACGTACTCCTTTTCCTATTTGGAACCAGTCTGTTGTTCCATGTCCAGTTCCATAGTTTGTTGTGATCCACACAAAGACTTTGGCATAGTCAATAAAGCAGAAGTAGGTGTTTTTCTGGAACTCTCTTGCTTTTTTGATGATCCAACAGACGTTGGCAATTGGATCTCTGGTTCCTCTGCCTTTTCTAAATCCAGCTTGAACATCTGGAAGTTCACGGTTCACATACTGTTGAAGCCTGACTTGGAGAATTTTGAACATTACTTTGCTAGCGTGTGAGATGAGTGCAATTGTGCAGTAATTTGAACATTCTTTGGCGTTCTCTTTCTTTGGGATTGGAATGAAAACTGATCTTTTCCAGTCCCATAGCTACTGCTAAGTTTTCCAAATTTGCTGGCATATTGAGTGCAGCAGTTTCACAGCATTATCTTTTAGGATTTGAAATAGCTCAACTGGAATTCCATCACCTCTACTAGCTTTGTTCATAGTGATGCTTCCTAAGGCCCACTTGACTTCACTTTCCAGGGTGTCTGGCTCTAGGTGAGTGATCATACCATCGTGATTATCTGGTTCATGAAGATCTTTTTTGTATACTTCTGCATATTCTTGCTACCTCTTGTTAATATTTTCTGCTTCTGTTAGGTCCATACCATTTCTTGCCCATGGTATTTAAAATGTGATTTCTAGAGTTTGTCCATATATCTGAAAATGTATATGTGACTCAAGGTTTCTTTTTTTCTTCTTTCTGTATTATACCTATTGAGTTCTTACAGACTTTGTTCCATATAGAAAAATTGTTTATAATGTCAGTGTTAAAATCTGTATTGAAAAAAACAGCATGTTTTCTCTTGAATTCCTGCCGTGTATCAGCACACATTCTAAAAGGTACCTAAGGGTTGAAGACATTGGTAAAAATCTAATAAACTGACTACACTTCCCAACAAAAGAAGTAATTGTAGTGAATTTAAAGCAATTTAATTCTATTCATGAAATTATTTATAGAGCTCTTCTCTGAGTGCAGATAGCAACATTTGCTACAGGATTGGAGGGAAAGGAGCCAATAGTACCCACCCTTGGCACCTTCTGACCATCTGCAGTTACCTCTTATATTCCTATTAAATTACAGTATCTGATCTGAAAATTTAAGTCTTCTTTTAAAAAGTGATTGAAAGGAAGGAAAAAAAAAACCAGAGAGAAAATGAAACTTATGCAAAATCAGCCTTACAATCAGAGAGTCACAGAGAAGCCATTGAAAGATTAAAGATGACCTTCTCTGAGGACACGCTCTTCTTCTCCTAGACTTCTGTCACACTATCCCAGCTGATACAGAAGCAAGTCACAAGGCTGAGGTCGTGTGAGTTCTGTGATGTAGGGCTGCTGGCTCCATGCTCCCATGGAAGCATGCCCTAGAGTCTTGCACATGGGCTGTTCTGCAATTGGGCTGAGATGGAGGACAGCTCTGCCTTTACTAAGAAACTAGTGGAAATGGCCTCACACTTAGATGTATTTTATTCTAATTCTAGTTCTGTTTCTCTAGCTAGTTGCATAGATAGTTTACTTAATCTAAGTATCAGTTTCTTAGAAGGGTTGTTGTGAAGATGATGCATAAAGCAGCCAGCATGCCTGGAGTTAGCAATTTTTTGATAAATTGTAGATATAATGATGATGGTGGTGGTGGTAATGATGAGGAAGAAGAGGAAGATAAAGATGAGGAAGATGATTTAAAGAACCAAACATCAGGCTTTCCTGGTGGCTCAGTCAGTTAAGAATCCATCTGAAATGCGGGAGACCTGTGTTTGATCCCTGGATTTGGAAGATCCCCTGGAGGAGGGCATGGCAACCCACTCCAGTATTCTTACTTGGAGAATCCCATGGACAGAGGAGGCTGGTGGGCTGCAGTTCATGGGGTTACAAAGAGTTGGACACGACTGAGTGGCTAAGCACAGCACAGCATTGGCCAAGGCTGGATTTTGCCTAAACTTTGGATGAACCCAGATCACTACCCAAATTAAGTATTATCTTCATGGCACTGAATTTGACCAGGCATTACAATGCACCTTCCTATTTTTATAAGATTTCTCTCTCTCCCTGTCTCTCTCTCTCTCACACACACAAACAGACACTGTCATCTTTAATCCATATTAAACCTCATAAAAATAAAGAATGGCAGTCTTCAAACAAAATTGAATTATTATAAAATACATTTGGATGAAATAATTTTAATTTTAAATTAGATTTTCTTTATTTACTTTTTTAAAGGAGTGAGAGAGAATTTGCCATATGTAGGACATTTCAAACATTCTAAAAGAACAGGAAAACATGTGCAACAAATTTAGCAGATGATCTTGGTTTTTGACTATTTTCTACATCGAAAAATAAAATCAGTAAATATTTTTGCTTAAGATTACAAAAATGTTTAGCCATGTATATCACTCAAGGTGGTTTATATTATAGTAGTAGCTTTTTCTGAGACATCCTCAAATGAAGACTAGCCTAAATGGTGGAGGGTAGAGAAATTGAGGCTCAGAGACAGCATAGAACAAACATAGCTTTCATTTGGGAATCCTTGTGGGTAGGACAGGAGTGATATATATAGGGTGGCTTGGTACATAAAACCATTCAGGTAAAGAATTCTCCTCCTAAATGCAGGAGACCGATCCCTGGGTCAGGAAGATCCCCTGGAGAAGAAAATGGCAAACCACTCCAGTCAGTATTCTTGCCTGAAAAATCATGGACAGAGGAGTCTGATGGACTACAGTCCATGGGGTCACAAAAGAATCAGACATGACTTAGTAACTAAACAAACAAGCAAAAACTATATATATAATTACATTGCAAGCTCAACTGGATTTTCTTTTAGTGATACTGCTGCTTATATTTCCATTAGTGCTTACTTAATAACATCATAATCAACTATCTTCTCTTCCAGTTCAGTTCAGTTCAGCTTAGTCGCTCAGTTGTGTCCGACTCTTTGCGACCCCATGGATCGCAGAACACCAGGCCTCCCTGTCCATCACCAAATCCTGGGGTCTACCCAAACCCATGTCCATCGAGTCAGTGATGCCACCCAGCCATCTCTGTCCTCTGTCATCCCCTTCTCCTCCTGCCCCCCAATGTCTTTTCCAAGGAGTCAACTCTTTGAATGAGGTGGCCAAAGTATTGGAGTTTCAGCTTCAACATCAGTCCTTCCAATGAACACCCAGGACTGATCTCCTTTAGGATGGACTGGTTGGATCTCCTTGCAGACCAAGGGACTCTCAAGAGTCTTCTCCAACACCACAGTTCAAAAGCATCAATTATTTGGTGCTCAGCTTTCTTCACAGTCCAACTCTCACATCCATACATGACTACTGGAAAAACCATAGCCTTGACTAGACAGACCGTTGTTGGCAAAGTAATGTCTCTGCTTTTAAATATGCTTTCCAGGCTGGTCATAACTTTCCTTCCAAGGAGTAAGTGTCTTTTGATTTCATGGCTGCAGTCACCATCTGCAGTGATTTTGGAGCGCCCCCAAAATAAAGTTTGACACTGTTTCCACTGTTTCCCCATCTATTTGCCATGAAGTGATGGGACCAGATGCCATGATCTTAGTTTTCTGTATGTTGAGCTTTAAGCCAACTTTTTCACTCTCCTCTTTCACTTTCATCAAGAGGCTTTTTAGTTCCTCTTCACTTTCTGCCATAAGGGTGGTGTCATCTGCATATCTGAGGTTATTGGTATTTCTCCTGGCAATCTTGATTCCAGCTTGTGCTTCTTCCAGCCCAGCATTTCTCATGATGTATTCTGCATATAAGTTAAATAAGCGGGGTGACAATATACAGCCTTGATGTACTCCTTTTCCTATTTGGAACCAGTCTATTGTTCCATGTCCAATTCTAACTGTTGCTTCCTGACCTGAATACAGGTTTCTCAAGAGACAGGTTAGATGGTCTGATATTCCCATCTCTTTAAGAATTTTCCACTGTTTATTATGATCCACACAGTCCAAGGCTTTGGCATAGTCAATAAAGCAGAAATAGATGTTTTTCTGGAACTCTCTTGCTTTTTCGATGATCCAGCAGATGTTGGCAATTTGATCTCTGGTTCCTCTGCCTTTTCTAAAACCAGCTTGAACATCTGGAAGTTCACAGTTCCTGTATTGCTGAAGCCTGGCTTGGAGAATTTTGAGCATTACTTTACTAGTGTGTGAGACGAGTGCAATTGTGCAGTAGCTTGAGCATTCTTTGGCATTGCCTTTCTTTGGGATTGGAATGAAAACTGATTTTTTCCAGTCCTGTGGCTACTGCTGAGTTTTCCAAATTGGCTGGCATATTGAGTGCAGCACTTTCACAGCATCATCTTTCAGGATTTGAAATAGCTCCACTGAAATTCCATCACCTCCACTAGCTTTGTTCGTAGTGATGCTTTCGAAGGCCCACTTGACTTCACATTCCAGGATGTCTGGCTCTAGGTGAGTGATCACACCATCGTGATTATCTGGGTCATGAAGATCTTTTTTGTACCGTTCTTCTGTGTATTCTTGCTACCTCTTATTAACATCTTCTTCTTCTGTTAGGTCCATACCATTTCTGCCCTTTATCAAGCCCATCTTTGCATGAAATGTCTCCTTGGTATCTCTAATTTTCTTGAAGAGATCTCTAGTCTTTCCCATTCTGTTGTTTTCCTCTATTTCTTTGCATTGATCACTGAGGAAGGTTTCTTTTAATCTCTCCTTGCTATTCTTTGGAACTCTGCATTCTGATGGGAATTTCTTTCCTTTTCTCCTTTGCTTTTCACTTCTCTTCTTTTCACAGCTATTTGTAAGGCCTCCTCAGACAGCCATTTTGCTTTTTTGCATTTCTTTTCCATGGGGATGGTCTTAATCCCTGTCTCCTGCACAATGTCACAAACCTCCATCCATAGTTCATCAGGCACTCTATCAAATCTAGTCCCTTAAATCTATTTCTCACTTCCACTGTATAATCATAAGGGATTTGATTTAGGTCATACCTGAATGGTCTAGTGGTTTTCCTTACTTCTTCAATTTAAGTCTGAACTTGACAATAAGGAGTTCATGATCAGAGCCACAGTCAGCTCCTGGTCTTGTTTTTGCTGACTGTATACAGCTTCTCCATCTCTGGCTGCAAATAATATAATTAATCTGATTTCAGTATTGACTATCTGGTGATGTCCATGTGTCGAGTCTTCTCTTGTGTTGTTGAGAGAGACTGTTTGCTATTATCAGTGCATTCTCTTGGCAAAACTCTATTAGCCTTTTATCTGCTTCATTCTGTACTCCAAGGTCAAATTTGCCTGTTACTCTAGGTGTTTACTGACTTTCTACTTTTGCATTCCAGTCCCCTATAATGAAAAGGACATCTTTTTTTGGGTGTTAGTTCTAAAAGGTCTTGTAGGTCTTCATTGAACCATTCAACTTCAGCTTCTTCAGCGTTACTGGTTGGGGTATAGGCTTGGATTACTGTGATATTGAATGGTTTGCCTTGGAAACTAACAGAGATCATTCTGTCATTTTTGAGATTGCATCCAAGTACTGCATTTCAGACTCTTTTGTTGACCATGATGGCTACTCCATTTCTTCTAAGGGATTCCTGCCCACAGTAGTAGATATAATGGTCATCTGAGTTAAATTCACCCATTCCAGTCCATCTTAGTTCGCTGATTCTTAGAATGTCGATGTTCACTCTTGTCATCTCCTGTTTGACCACTTCCAATTTACCTTGATTCATGGACCTCACATTCCAGGTTCCTCTGTAATATTGCTCTTTACAGCATTAGACCTTGCTTCTATCACCAGTCACATCCACAACTGGGTGTTGTTTTTGATTAGGCTCCATCCCTTCATTCTTTCTGGAGTTATTTCTCCACTGAGCTCCAGTAGCATGGTGGGCACCTACCGACCTGGGGAGTTCCTGTTTCAGCATCCTATTTTTTTGACTTTTCATACTGTTCATGGGGTTCTCAAGGCAAGAACACTGAAGTGGTTTGCCATTCCCTTCTCCAGTGGACCACATTCTGTCAGACCTCTCCACCATGACCCAACCATCCTGGGTGGCCCCCCACGGCATGGCTTAGTTTCACTGAGTTAGACAAGCTGTGGTCCTGTGATCAGACTGGCTAGTTTTCTGTGATTATGGTTTTGGTGTGTCTGCCAACTGATGCCTTCTCGTAACACCTACCGTCTTACTTGGGTTTCTCTCACTTTGGACTTAGGGTATCTCTTCAAGGCTGCTCCAGCAAAGCGCAGCCGCTGCTCCTTACCTTGGACGAGAATCTCCTCACAGCCGCCCCTCCTGACCTTGAACGTGGAGTAGCTCCTCTGGGCCCTTCCGAGCAGCCGCCGCTCCTTGGACGTGTAGTTGCTCCTCTCGGCCGCCGCCCCTGACCTCGGGCGTGGGTAGCTCCTCTCGGTCTGGCTTCCGTTGCAGCCGCCAACTTCATATTTTTGTAAAATGGTACATCAGTGTGGAATTGGGTGGAAGGCCTGGGTGGCAAAATTGTACTGGGTTTCCTAGGCTGGTTTGGAACATAGTGGGCACTCAATGAATGCTTGAATAAATAACTGAATAGATGATTGTTTGAGAAAGACTTTTAGAGACTTGAAAATACCTTGTTCTTGAAATGAACAAAGCAGCATGCTTTCTGTTTTCATTTTCCCCCAATATATAATTGGTCAATGATTGGTTTATGTAAGGCTGGTAGCAGCCTGCCACATTCCAGAACTGGGCTGTTTTGTAACCAGAATGCTTGTGAAAGTGGTCTGAAGTGGGTGGTAAACATTGTAAGACCAAATACCAACTGTGCTGTATGCCAACAGTTGTCATTTGGTGTGTGTGTTGGGGCGAGGAGAGGACTTTGAGGAAATTTAATAATAAAATTCAAGATTGTCATCAACTTTATTGACTCAAAACTTCAGGAGTTTATTATTTTCAAAAAAGTTTTTCTTGGCAAATAGTATGCTGACAGTTGAGCACATGGCAATAAAATGGATAATTAAGATTACTAGGAGAAGAAAATTCGCATGTAGGGTTATTATATTAGAACTTTTTGAATGAGTAATGCACTCACAGAGATAAGCTTTATTGCAGAAAACTGATTAACAAATTTATCATCCGCATAGTAGATGTTCTTGTTGAATGCTGAGGCTACTGGGAAATAAGATGGAAAGGACATTTGAAATGTGTTCTGTTCACAATCCTTAATTAAATCATGTTTTCTTCAAATCCTTGTATGTGGATAACATAATGTCTGGACACTTCCCCTTCTGTATCTTGAGATGCAAGCATCTTCTCCTTATGGTCATCATCAGTTTGGAGCCCCGTACAGCTAACTTTGGACAAGTTTATCTTCTTTACTCACTTTGTAAACTGCTATCAGCTGTAAATTGTCACAGATTGCAATTTGGGGGTAAAGAAAAAAGAATGAAGAAATGCAACTTGAAGGCAGGATGTGGATAGTCTCTTACAAGTGTCATTCTTTCAAGTCAGGCAATTTTAATGGGTTTGCAGGTGAAAGTTAATTCTTAAGATGTTTCTGTATTCCAAATCTCTTCTATCAAATGGGTATCAGATTTGGGCTGCTTCCAAAAACAGGACAGCAAAATGCCTATGATGATATGCCCCAGAGAAAAGTTGAGTACAAACTATGACTATTCCCTCTGAGAGCATAGGACTAAAGATATGGCTGGTAGTCCATACCCTTGGAAGAAGTACCTACGGTTTAACTTCCTTCACTGAACATTTTCATAGCATCAGATGTGCTACATAGTATTTGTTGATTGTTTCCCAGTGGCACAGGGAGCCAGATTAATTCTGCTAAGCCTCACCTAATAGAAGGTGACAAGAAGCTATGGAGTAGTAGAAAGAACACCATCCTTGAAATATATCAGAGTTTTGACCCTACCTCTGCCACCTGGAAATCTTTGCAAGTCACTTGCACACTCTGAGACTCCATTTCTCCACCTGTTCTATCAACCATTGGATTATCATGAACATTAAATGAGACAACCTATGTACAATTATATATAAATTGTATATGTAGAAAGTAAAAAGTATTATTTTTCCTAGTTATAGTGAGTCTTATCTTGGGTGTATGTTAAGAGGCTACATAAGAATTTTTTACTAAATTAAAAACATCCTAAATTTCCTCTTTTTGACACATCTACTTTACCTTAAAGAAGATCACTTGACCTTAAAGAAGATTCCTTGGTAATCTGGTTAGAAAATTTTAAAAGTAAAACAAGAATATTTTCATTTCTCTTATGTTTTTACAATCTTTGTGTGAGAAATGTTTCCCTGGGCCTTTGCTACAACCCAGCAGAACTGGACAAGGAGTCAGAGGACCTGGGTCTTTGTCCAAGGCCATCATTAACTGTATGACTTTGGTAGGTTCTATCACCTCTCTGAGCTTGTTTCCCAAACAATAAAATAATAGGAATAGTGTTACCTGACTTGCTTATTTCACAGAATCATTGTGGAAAGCAAGTGAGAAAATGGGTGTAAGCAACTTGCTGCTTCTGTGATGCTCAGTCATGTCTGACTCTTTGCGACCCCATGGACTGCAGCCCACCAGGCTCCTCTGTCCATGGGATTTCCCAGGCAAGAATATTGGAGTGGGTTGCCATATCCTTCTCCAGGGGATCTTCCTGACCCAGGGATTGAACCTAAGTCTCCTGAATCTCCTGTGTAGGCAGGAGGATTCTTTTACCACTGAGCCACATGAGAAGCCTGTAAACCGCTTAATAAGCTCTAATAAAATTCTTCTCAAGCATAGCATTCTGCATCATTCCTCCAACATTACTAATAATAGTTTGCTAAAATTTAAATGGACTTGACAATAATAAGGATAGTTTTTCATTTTGGGAGTATGTTTTCCAAATGTACACTTAAATGAAACCATTATATCAATGTTTGCATGCAAGGTCAGCAAGAAATGGTACTAAAGTACATAATAGCTTTAGAGAAGTAGTTATTCAAATGGAAGTGGAATGCATTATCTCAAAATATTAAAGGATAGACCATTAGCCGTTTTGGTTATTATTGCTAAAAATAGTTTTTTTTTCTATAAATAAAATTATCTTAGTATTATAGGAAATCATTTTCAAACATCAGAGCAGCTTGCTGTCGGTGACTTTGTTTGACACAACCTAAGATGAAATGAAAAAGGGTAAATTTCCCAGAAGAATTCAGTCAACTTATACACACAAGTTAGTACCATACACCACCTATTAAAATTTATGACGTTTCTTTAATTTCCTGAATAACTGACTCAAATCACCATTAAGAAGGTTCTTTGTGCCTTGGATTATCTAAGCAGTTTATATTAATCCCATAAATCAGATAATTGGTAAGTAAATGTCTAATTTTCTTTGTGCTATGCTGATAAGACTTCTAAGGTGAGCTTAGTTTCAGAAAAAAGACAGATTCACACAGGAGGAACAGCACATCAGGAAAATGATTTTTTCCCCCACATAATCTGGGCCTTTGACATTTTCATTTTAAGAAGAAAAGTCATTTAGTAAATCAAAATTAGGTATTCATCTCTCTCTCCCCTGCGTGCTTCTGAAATAGTTTACTGCCAAAATGTCTTGAGGTTTTATGCTGATAGTCCCTGTGTAAATATATACTTTTAGGGGAAAAAAAAAGCTATACATCATATGTTACTGGGCATACTGCCATTGAAAATATTTCAATGGACTTTGTAGGAAAGAACCATGAGCAATATCAGAATGTTTGAAATACTTAACAGGGAACCAAGAGAAACATTAAGTAAACGGAATAGCTCATTTGTAATGTGCCAGGTAATACCTGTTTGGTTCTGGAGAGCAAGAGCAAGTGATTTCTGTTCTTATCGACTAAGCGCTCTTTAATAGTCAGCACTGGGTGTGAAGACTTCATCCATCTATCACTTTGTGCCATCAATGGTCATGAAGAAAGATCAGATCACTAGTAGTACAAATTCCAAGAAAGAGAGCAGAGTGTGCTGTTGGTAAAGCAGAGGTTCTTCCCCTGAGCCCTAGAAGGAATTGTGAAAACAAGCTGAGGTTGAAATTTTCAAACACAGGGCAGGTTGTGACTAATGAGGCAAGAGCCTTTTGCCGGCAACAATTTACCACTGACATTTAGGAAGAGACCAATAAACATGGTTAAGATGACTCTTTGGCAAGAGTGGGTATGTGTGTGTGTATGGCTGGTTCACTTTGCTGTGTAACTGAAACTAGCACGGTGCTGTGAATCAACTGTACTCCAATAAAAAAATTAAAAAAAAACTTTTTGGTTATGTTTATACCAGTGTAGCAGCAGCAGCATACCGACGTGAATGTCACAGAACTGATTGCACCTCTGACCACCAAGGGGAGAAAATGATATATAATATTTGGGTTATCAAAGAATTGAGTAAATAACTGGGACTTGTATAAAAGACAAAATCTGTCAAAAAGCTAAATGTGCCATCAAGAGAGTTCTCATCTTGTATTTGCAACTCTAAGCTGCCTATAAAGTAAAGATGACAGAGTTTAGATTCAGTGAAGCCAGAAATAGGCAAAGAACTATCCACATAAGCACCCTACGCAGGGATTTGCCATTTAGATTCCTCCATTTGAGGTTGGTTCTCAGTTCTTGATATGCTTGACCCCAAGAACTCCTAAAAAAAAAAAAAAAAAAGCAGTCATATACTGTTGCTTTCTTTCCTATTTTTGCTGTCTTTACCTTGGCAAGGACTCAGTCAAAGTAGCCTAGGAATTTACGTAATTCATTTAATGTGAGACAACTGAAACTACAGCTCTAGTTTAAAATCCCAAATATTTGTTAAAATCCTGTTACCTACATTGGGTGAAGCTTCACTGCGAAATACTGAAGATGGCCTTTGGACCCTCTGGTCACCTTGTTTAAGGTTCTATTGGGCAAATTCTTTTGCTTTGTCCTGAAATCTCTGTGACAGCACTTCTGTTAAGCACTGTTTCTCAAACTTTCATGTGCACACAAATCACCTGAGGACTTTGTTAAAAAGTAGATCGCAAGTAAGTAAGATAAGTGAGGATAGGGCCTGAGATTCTTTATTTCCAGGAAGCTTCCAGGTTGACCATGTTGGCCCAAAGGTAGACTTTGAATAGCAACGCACTAAATTTTTTACTTTTCTACACCATTTCCTCCACCCATGGGAAGAAGACTGGTTTATCTAATTGGTGAGAGAGCAAGAATCTGACATCTGTTCAACCATGATCCTCCTGTGAAGGCAGACATAGGGGCAGAGGCCCCTTACTGCATATGGCAGCGTCTTTTGCCTACTCCCTTTGCAACTGCCCTGCCAAGGCGTGGAAGTCTTCTTTTCCATCTGGCAGAGCTCCTGGGCAGCTTCTGCCTGTGGGGACTGGGAACGCACAGCTGGGCCTATGGCAGACAGTTCTGGAAAGTCAGTATACCTAGTAAAGCTGCATTTTAGGAAGCCCCTTTGGCTTAGGTCAAAACATTATTCTAAATCCAGCTTCATCAGCAATAGAATTGACCTTCTGACCTTTCGTTTGAATCCTCCCTTTGTTTCTCAGCTTGTTCTGAGCCCAGTAGGGAAGGGAGGGTAATTAATTGGTCCTTTAAATTCCAGTGAATACTGCAGAAACTCTGGCCTCCGGATACAGGAGCTCATGGTGGCTTCTTGGATGTCAGAGCATAATTATTATCTTTGTGGGATCTTCAGCTCCTTTCCCCCTCAATGTCAAAGGTAAGACAAGGATGACAGTTATTTTGAATAAGGTTTTAAAAACAAAGGCACCTGTTTTGCTGTTGCTGGACTTCTTACATCTTCAGAACCTGTTGAAGTTTAGGTCCCCTTAGAATGCTGGGATTCAGATGAGAGGAGAAGCCTGTTTTACCAATGGACCCCCTGGAAAAGTCCTATGGCTCAGAGCAGTACAGGTGTCAGGCTTTTGCCTAAAAGAATAGGATGCTATTTTAAGGAGGTTACAGGCTATAAGAGCTAAGCTGTAACAACAATGGCTCTAGTTTGGTTTAATTCTATCCATTGAGTCTCCTCTTTGGACACCTTGTAATACCAATTACTCCTCCACCAACTTGGAAATTTGTCTGTCACTCAGCCTCCCATGGTGATGTTGCCTTTAAACCTTCCCTGACTCAAAGTCCAGACCCTCAGGCAGCCATTGAAAATTATCCAATTTTGTGTTCTCTTTTATGGGAACTGGATTTGTGGCATATTTGGAAGTATATGGGCTACAGTGTTAAACCAAGATTCAAATATCAGCCCTGTCTATTATTAGCTAAATGCTTTAGAGTCTAGGGCTTGTTTAACCTTTCTGAGCTCTTGCTTATTTCTCTAAAATGTAAGTAAAAATATTTACAGTTAAATGAGGTAGAATAATAAAGTACCTGGCCTAGAGTAGATACGTAATAAATGGTGGCTTCTACTATTGAACTGTGGTGTTAGAGAAAACTCTTGAGAGTCCCTTGGACAGCAAGGAGATCCAACCAGTCCAACCTAAAGGAAATCAGTCCTGAATATTCATTGGAAGGACTGATACTGAAGCTGAAACTCCAATACTTTGGCCACCTGATGTGAAGAACTGACTCACTGGAAAAGCCCCTGATGTTGGGAAAGATTGAAGGCCAAAGGAGAAGGGGACAACAGAGGATGAGATGGTTGGATGGCATCACCAACTCAATGGACATGAGTTTGAGTAAACTCCAGGAGTTGGTGATGGACAGGGAAGCCTGGCGTGCTGCAGTCCTTGGGGTCGCAAGGAGTTGGACATGACCAAGTGACTGAACTAACCTACTATTAATATTATAACATTTTAATTCAACCTTTGCCTTGTGCTATTGTCTAAGCTTTAGGAGATCATGACTTCCAATGTCTACTTCCTGTCTTAATCCACAGGAAAATCCAAATATAAGCATTGTCTGAGTTCAGTTGCAGGGAGCATGGGTTCAATCCCTGTTTGAGGAAATAAGATCCTGTGTGCCATGCAGCATGGCCAGAAAAAAAAGATAATAGGTAAGTGAACTCAAAACTACCAGATAATCTCAGTCCTTCCATATTGAAAGAACAGATACTCAAGCTTGGCAACAGGTTGCTACCTCTTATGATCAGAAAGATGAGGAAGTTATTAAGAACATTGAAATGAGACCTGACAGGTTTGATAGTAATATGCAAAGCAGTGTTACAATATACAAGTGTGTTTTAATGAGAAACATCTTCTTTTTTCTTCTTTAAATGTCCATAAGGATGGTGCATAACCAGTCTCTTAAACTCATTACTTGTTTTAATTTCTTTGACATCATTTGCTGCAATCTTATCTTCATGGAAAGAACACCTGTGAGAAACAACAATGCCATTCACTTTTAAAGACTTTATGGTAAACAAATATGAACTGTTGTAACCAGTCAAAGCTCTGATTTCATAGAAAATTAAGAGGTACACATATTTAGCAGGTTTTTTTATGGAGATGAGGGTGGTGAAGGTAATGCTATTTGATAAAGATCATACTGAGTATAAAAATTTGAACTGTTGGAGAAATTCTTTTTTAAAACTATTTAATCAATGGCTGTGATCAAATGAAATGTTTCTATAAACTTCTAGGTATAGTATAAGTGCACCTATAATTTTTTTATTCTTCTGAGTAAAATTATTGACTATGAAAAAAACTATTTGATCAAGAGAATGATTATTTTTTTTTTAAAGAGGTATTGTTTTAAGATAACTTGGCGATTGACAGAAATCTACATTCCTTCAAGGCAGTGCTCTTTATTTGTTTGGTTCTCTGACATGTGCCAAATGTCTAGAACTGTATCTGATACTCGGCAGCGTTCAATAAATATTTGCTGGATTAACTCATGTATCAGTTTTTTAATATGTGACCAGTCATGCTATGAATGGAGAAGGAAATGGCAACCCACTCCAGTGTCCTTGCCTGGAGGATCCCAGGAACGGAGGAGCCTGGTGGGCTGCCGTCTATGGGGTTGCACAGAGTCGGACATGACTGATACGACTTAGCAGCAGCAGCAGCAGCATGCTATTAATAAGATCATCAAAGGAATAAATTATTATTATTTAATCATGTTAGGACAAAGAGCATTTATTGTCCTTCACTTGTCAAACTGATTAATTTTTAAAACCTTTTTCTTTAAAAGAGAAATGAAAAAAGAAAAGAGAAAATTTCCGTTTTCACAAGTGTGACCATTCATTCCTCTAAGTGGAGAGAAATATGAGAACACACTCAAATAAGTTCTAACCTAATTGCAACTCAGCTCTGTCCTGCTCTTGGCACAGAATAGACAAGTCAAACAAGTCAGTTCAGAACCTCTGTTCCAACAGTGACTCAGGGATCCGGGTTGCTTTCACTTTGAAACTGTCATTTTGGAGGGCTTTACTTCTAGCCACCTGGATAGCAGAGAGGAGTGTGGACAACTCACAAGAACATTTTAATTGGCTTGGACAAGTAGGAACCAACCCCTTCCACTCAAATCCCCATTGGTGGGGACTCAGCCATATCATTTCCTCCTCGTTGCAAAGATGGCTGGGAAATGGAGTGACTATTGTCTCTTCCACGGTGAATATCAATAGCTCAACAGTGCAGACTTGATGTTGCACCATAGTTTAAAATATAAATTGTTACATTTTAGAGGCAGAATCTGATAGGGCTAGGAGAGACTCTATCATTTGCATATACTGGTATTTTCTATTTTTTCAGCCAACTGAAAAGTGATTCCGGATTTTCATTCTCAACAGATTGGCATTTCTTTTGGCCCTGTTTAAATGTATCTCTTCCAATGGGCTAGAGGTTTATTATCAGTTTCCATTGTTTTTTCTCTACTGTTATTAACAGTAAATACTTTGCTTTCCTTGACCCTGGTTTCAACCAGCCATCCTGGCATGTGGTCTGGACAAATGTGTCATTAATTTTCTTTAACTGATCCTGGAACTTGGGCTAATTATATTTATATAGTAGATGTATTTTTACCTCCAGAACATGGAATGGGAAACTAAAAACATTTTACTCAGCAACTTAAGAGAACATTCAAAATTAATAAACAAAAAACAACAGCATTAGCAATAGCAAGAACAACAACAAGAGCAAACAATTTTTTGTCCTTGAAGGCATGAGGTCAGAGCACACCTCTCCTGGTGCTCAACTACCTGTTTTTCTTGTTAGATTGCAGAGAATGGTTTGAGTGGTTTTGTAACTTGTAGCTGTCCAAGTCTTGAACTATGATTTCATGGATTGCTTTGTCTTTTTATCAACCTGAAAACAATTTTTCTGTATTAATGGAACTGATTTTGCAGCAGTGATTAAAGATATTTCTTCATCCTAGGCTAAACTTTTGATCAAATTCCTATGTGATTATCACTCCTTCACATATGTATAGTCTCAGTGACTGTGTAAAGAAGCGCTTGGAGCCCGTTGGATCATCCCTAAAATCTAGAGAATCTGATTTGCACAGGCAATTTTCCTTAAGTTAGCTGGAGATAATCAATAGCCAAAATATAAAGGTAAACTGCCAGATTCTCTTCTTGCCTCTCAGCAGATTGTGTCAAGCTTTCACCCATTTTCATGATATTATTTTGGCATTCCAAGTTCAAGGGCAATTTTTGATACAAGAATTCTGGCTTTGAATTTTCTGGAGATTTTCTTGTTTTAGAAAATTTAGAGCTTTGGATATTTAGGGCTATCTCTTTGGATTATATTTTGAATATCTCCTAGGTGATGTTATACAACTATTTTGAATTAGATGCATATTTACACATAGGAAACCTGCTGGCCTTCACATTTCCTCACTTTTCTTTTTGAAGTCAACACAGTATTCACTTCTAGAGATTTCCTTTATATATGCTGTGCATTCCCTAAACTGAGCTTTCCTATATTTTAGACTGTGTATCACAAGATACTGAAAAGACAAAGGAGTAACTGTGGGTCTTACAGTCTAGAATCTCCAGGGTCTTAGCAATTGGGAACACTTACTTCTGTCACCCTCAGAAGAGTAATGGTAGAAAGGAAAGAAATTGAGAAACACCGTGACAAATTTAACATAGAAATGTGTTATGAAGATCTGGGAAAAAATGAGTAGAAAAAATTGAGAGTTGTTAACTTGGAAAATGTTAAATAACATGGCATATGAATCTATTTGGAAAGTTTCTGGCTCAGTGGTAATAGATTTTTGGTGTGCTAAACACAATTTTCTTTTTGGGCAGGGGACAGGAGATGGAAGGGAGACCAAGGAGTCGAAGCAGAAGAAAGGTTAAATCTGATTAATTTCTAAGCAATATAGAATTGTTGTCTTGTTGTAAGCCTGTTTTTCTTAATCTAACTTCAGATGTCACCAAAAAACATTTATATTATGTGTTTCCTTGTGTGTTAGTCAAGCCTAATTTACTTCATTGACTTGGAGGCTTGTGGTAGACATGCTAGTTCCCTGCTGCTGCTGCTGCTAAGTCGCTTCAGTCGTGTCTGACTCTGTGCAACCCCATAGACGGCAACCCACCAGGCTCCTCCATCCCTGGGATCCTCCAGGCAAGAACACTGGAGTGGGTTGTCATTTCCTTCTCCATGCTAGTTCCCTACACTGAGTCTATTTTATCTGTCTCTGTAGTATAAGAATTCCATGCTTTTGTTTAAAAGTGGCAATGTGCCCAAAATTCCTTGCAACTACTGGTGGTCATATGACCCACATTTGGCCGATGAAATGTTAAGAAAGTCTACTGGTGGAGCTTCCAAAAAGTAAAATCCCACTTTTTCTAATAAAAGGTGAAAAATCTCACCTGGCAGGTGTCTGTTGTCCTTTGCCCTGTCCCTTTCCTCCTGCCTGGAATGAGAATTTTATACACAAAGGTGTAGCAGCCATCCTGTGATGATAAGACAAAGGATCCCATGTTAAGGATGACAAAATATGGTATAGAAAGAGCTTTTTTCCTTGAACAATTGCTTCAGCCTTGGACTGTCCACCTTTAGAGTCCTTGTAAAATGAGCTCTACAGCTTTCTGCTTGTTTAAGCTGCTCTGGTTGGTTTCTGTTCCACGCCACCAAATGCAATCCTAAATGACTCAGCTTAATTTGACAGTGGTTTTGTAAGTTCTACAATAGGATCCTTTCTATTTCCACAGGGAGACTAGAGACCAACTGTTTTATTGTCTTCCTCTGTCTGTGCACAGAATTGAAGTTGCCAACACATAAAGGCTAAAGTCATCATGAGGGGCATCGCCTTTCTGATAGCTAAAAACAGTTAATAAGAAGAAATGAAAATGCAATGCTTTTTGTCAGATCATCTTTTCTGCCCTTGATCCCCCTTAACTGCTTTTTTGGGAAATTATTTGGAATGCACTGCTTCCCTGTTCTTTATATCCATCAAGGCCATCTTGAGAGTCTCTCCCACCCTGCTGCCTTTCATTCTGGGTTATTACGAATGCATAACTTTCTGGACACATTTTACAACCTATTTTAGAGCTAAAAGGACCTTAGAAATGGTCTTTCTCCATGTGGAGAAAAAAAGAGTGAGATAATTGTGCAGGTGAAAATTTCCAAGTGAAACAAGACTTACTGGCAGTCTTTGTGTCTGACAAGCACTGATTACAATAGCAAACACTTATGATGTTTTTACTATATTTCCAGCCCAGTGCTAAACAACATTCATGCTTTATTAACATTTCATCCTCCCAACAACATCACAAGAAAGCGTCTTCATTTTACAGATGAGGAAACTCAGGCTTGGAAAGGTGAAGTAACTTCTCAAGGTCATATACCTAGTCATGCCTTACTTCAGGGAAGTCTGGGAAATGGAACACTGAACCACTCATCCTTCACCATAACAGATGTCAAGCAAATCAAAATATTGTATGATTGGTCTGTTACAGGTTAATAGAAACCTCAGCAGTTGCCCAGTCACATGTTAATCACTTGTAAGTAGTTCGAGGATAGTAAGATCTCCATTCATTTACTCTATAAATGAGCAGTTACTATATTTCAGGCATTAAGCCTGGTCTTGGGGATATAACATGGTACAAATTCCAGTTCTTGCTTTCAAGGGACTTACAGCTTATAGGGGGAGACTGAGGAGTAAAAAGGCAAGTAAGTGCTGTAATCTATATGTGAGTAGGAGAGGCAGTGATAGAGAAGGTGTCATAGGCATGGACAGTATCATCGGCTGAGGACAAAAGGTAAGAAAGAGTACGATGCACAGTGGCATGTCAGGCGGGCAGTGTGGCTGGACTGTTCACTCAAGTGGTCATATGGCTACAAGTAGGATGGGAGTTTGCTTGATAAGAGAAGTGAGAAGTCATCAGATGGCTTCACTTAGAAGAGTGATGTGATCAGATTTATATTATAGGAAAATCACCCTGGCTGTTCTACAGGGGTAATGTCAAAATGAGGTTTTCAATTTTGTCTTTAGAAGGCATTATTTCTTTGTTTTTCACATTCTTTGATACCACACATGATAAATACTCACCAGAAATTGAGGGGAAAAAAAAGTAGATTCCTTGCTTTATCACAAATATATCAGGATGTTGGGATAAGAATTGGATTTTCTGTGTGTATTTGGCCAATTGGAAATAAGTTGCTTCAGGTAAATATGAAGCAATAGACTTATTATAGACTTGAGACAAAGCAATATTGAGTTTGGCTTCCCCAGTGGCTCAGAGGTAAAGAATCCACCTGTAATGAAGGAGACACGGAGATGTGGGTTTGATCCTTGGGTCGGAAAGATCCACTGGAATAGGGAATGGCAACCCACTCCAGTATTCTTGCCCCTGGAAAATCCCACGGACAGAGAAGGCTGGTGGGCTACAGTCCATAGGGTTGCAAAGAGTCAGACATGACTAAGCACTCATACATCCCACTAATCTTATATCAATATTGAGATTAATGTATTGTGTACATTTGACTGTGTTGTTCAAAGCTTTCTATAACTGAACAGGAAGTACAATAGAGTTTATGCTGACAAATAATGCACTCTCTTTTAGCAGACTTACATATAAAAATGAAAAACTTTTCTTGCCCTTTCTAAAAGGTCAAGTGCTTTATCCTGAAGGGCACCTCTTTAAGCCACATTCCAAGGCATCTTCATTAGAGTTCGAGTTACTTTTCTAAAATAACAAAAACATCCCAGTGACTACTCTGTGTCACATCAAAGTCGTGAGGCAAAAAAATGATGTTAGTAATTATGCAAATGAAACCTTCTCCACTTGTGCTAAATAGTAATGATAGTCCTTTGTTCCATGATTCATTATCATGCTCAGTCCATTCACATGTGTGTGACTGCCCTTTCTGAGCCAATGTGGAAGTAGAAAACAAAGCCCCGTTTTCAACATCATATCCAGTGATGATGAATGTCTGCAATAAAGTCCATAATATTACACACAATACTTGTACAATAAATACTGAAAAATAAGGAATCGTGCTGAAAAGATGTGACTATTTCATTTGTGAATGTCATTTTTATCTGCAACAAACAGACAATATTTAACTTGATTAAATTTTAAAATTGCAGTTCCTATTGCAATTCCTGGTAGTGATGTACGCTTGACCTCTGCAGAGGATGGATTTATTAATTATAGTAATATTTAAAAAAGTTTATTACTTGGTGCTAATTCTTTTTTTAAAAAATAATGCTAGTGTCTCACTGAAAGAAAAAAAGAGTCTCATATAATTAACTTTTTCATTATTATTAATGAAGTTATAAAATTTTTCTTAAGGTTCGTAACAGGCAAGGAAAAATAGTCTATGTAATTCTTAGTGCTTTCTTCACTTTGATATTTTCACATGCATTAGTGATTGATTATTTTGGGCACTTTTCGTCATCTTCTCTAAGATCTGTCTGTGCTATTTACCAGCAATGTGACTTTGAACAACTTAATCTAAGATCTCATTTTCTACACTTAGATTCTATGAAATATAGACAAGTAATATAACCATAAGGGGTTGTCATGAGGATCAAATGAAAAAATGAAAATGTCTAAGACATATTAAGCTCTTGTTGGAATCTGAGCTAAGACACTGCTGTTTAGAAAGTGGAGGTCACATCTCGAAATTAAATGAAGGTAAGGATGACAATAGAAACAGACAGGTAAGTTCTTTTTTGTGATATTTTTGCTCCTTTCTTCCAAATTCAAAGTGAAGAATGTCAACAAAATTCTTTATTGCTGCCCTTGAACAATTTTAGGAAGGTTCATGGGAATTTGAAAGAATTTTGAATCAGTAAAATGAGCCCTTGCTATATGCCATGTGATTGTGCTATATTTTTTCTAGTATAGCTGATAGTGAATTTCCTTCCCAACTTTCAATGGGAAGAGATGTCACACTGCCCTATTTCAAAAATGTCTTATTAAATCTGACTCTGAGCCTCTGGTCTCTGAGATGTGAGGTTTGGATCCCTAGGATCATGCAAAGATGTGTATGAACAACGAGACTGAAGCACAGCTGTGGTTGTCTTTGCAATTGCTGCTTTCAGGCCTGGCCCTGCCCTCTATGGGAACACAAACCTTGTACGACTGTTCCAATTCTCCCAGTTGTCTCCTCCTTCACCTCCCTTGGCTGATGCTCCGTCTGAATATCACTGCCCCTGTATTTCAGGCTTGGATGACATACCATCTGGCAGGATATGGAATATGATTTTCTGAGTGCCACCAAGGGACCAGTGGGAGAGAAACACAGAAGTTCAGAGAGTTACCTCTCTAGGAGGAGAATCTTGACCACTGAGAAATGGGAGAGAACCAAGATCAATTACCCGTCTTTTTTGGCCTGTGCGGACTTTTACAAGGTGTAGTTCCTCCTTGCAAACTCACCAGGAGAAGACCTTCATGCCAACTGAACAAGCCTGCTGAGCAGCCTGTGATATCTTCATGCTTTCTGAAGTGGGATTCAGTTCATAATTCATTGTATCACATTGTTTCTCATCTTTCTACACTCTGTCTCCCTTTTTTCCTTACCCTAACTCCCCTGGGCTTGCATCTCCTAAGTAAAGTTTGATGATATTAGTCTTTGCCCTAGTTCTTCCTTATTGAAAACCAAGCTAAGAAGTCCCACAGCCATTCCCCATTGTGTGCAGCATGGAAATGGAGTACGAATCTTTGCTGTAGGAGGGATCCTCTTCTAAGTTGATCTCTTCCCAGTCTTAGGATATTCATCCTTTCCATGTCAGGTCCTTCCCTCAATTCAAACTTCAACATCAGCCTTTCCTAGTAAGTTCATATTTCCAAAAGAACACTAGATGAAGAATTGCCTTCAGGTGGCTTTACATCTTCTGTTTCACACCTGAACACCAAAGTCACAAATTACTTTCTGTGTTAGGGAATACCAGCCTTGGATCTCAAGCTTGGTTATTGTCTTAAGAAGTCAGAAAATAAATTCTCAATTGATTATCTAGCTACACTAGCAGCTCTATTTCAGTATTCCACACGGACATCCAAACCACTGAAAACAGAGGAGATTCATTAAAATCCCATGGAATGCTTCAAAAGGGTCAGAGGTTTTCTTTAGCTTCCTGGAGCTTTAAGATTTGTAGTTTCTCTATAGCAACATGAACTTTAAATTTAATCTACCAAAAAGAGTTTGGGGTGACAATTTAGGTAAAACTGCTATGTAAAAAGAAACTGCTTCTTTGTTCCCCTTTCCTCAAAGTTAAGATAATAAATAACCTAGAAATGAGAAGCATCTGGACAGTGAGGCATCATCATGGGAGAGGAAGACAAAAATTTTCCACCACCTAGGTGCTTATTTATGAAATATTGTTAGGGAGTTTGGTATACAAGTGGGCTGTAGAGTTTAAAATGTTTTTTGTTCTTGTCCTAGAGATACTAGCCAATGCTACTAAATAAGTTTTAAAAATTGAGTGTGTAAAATTAGACAGGAGGTAAAATGACAGTTACTTGCAAATGATATAATCATATATTTGAATATTCAAGATAATCAAATGAAAAACTTATATCCATAAGACAACTAAGAAAACATTTGTAATTCATAAGCCAAAATCAAAAAAATTTTTATGCACCTGGGTAAAAAATATATCAGAAGGAAATGTCCCATTTACAATAGAGAGAAAGAGATAAAATAGCTAGAAATAATACAAAAAGAACGTATGCAAGATTTATATAAATAAAAATTTAAAATTCTGCTGAAAATATAAAACAGGTGAATAAATAGAAAGCCATAGCTTGTTCTTGAATAGAAAATTCCATTTCATAAGTATATTAATTCTTGCTAAGTTTTTAGATCTATTTGAACCAATTCTAAATTTCATATGAGAAAATGAACATGCAAGAATTGTCAGAACGGGAAGGAATAAGGAAAGAAAACTCACCCTAGAGAAAAGAAAGCCAACTGTAAAGTTACAATAATTTGTGGAACAGGCCAGAGTCCAAAAATAAGAGCCAGATACAGAAAAGGGGAATCAGGGTGTCTTGAGGGTAGTTAGTCCTGGTGTAAAAACCTGTTGGAAGGATAAATTTTAATAATATCTAGCTTACTTAAAAATGCACAGACTCTGGCAGTTTTATTTTTCAGAATTAATCATATGGACATACTCAGAAACATTCAAGTATCTACAGACATATTTTGTAACATTTCTGTAATAGCAAAAGCAAAACCAAAGTCTAATAAAATCTAAAATTTTAAAAGTAGACAACCAGTTAATTAAGCTATGAAATAGCCATAAAATGGAATATTAAGCAGCCATCTAAAACATTATAAGGCAGCTTTACATGCATTGATACAACTTGACCTCCAATACAGTTTAAGTGCAAGAACCAAGGAGTGCATATACACATATGTACAAACACATACACATACTTATACATAAATACACACATATGTCTGCGTGTGTAAGAAAGCTAGTCAGAATCTCATGTTCTAAGGTACCATAGAAAGAAAGAAATTGAAGTTGCTCAGTCATGTCCAACTCTTTGTGACCCTATGGACTGTAACCTGCCTGGCTCCTCTGTCCATGGGATTTTCCAAGCAAGAATATTGGAGTTGGTTGCCATTTCCTTCTCCAAAACTTTATTCCCTGGATTCCTCAGGCCAGAATACTGGAGTGGGTATCCTTCTCCTTCTCCAGGGGAAATTTCCAACCCAAGGATTGAATCCAGGTCTCCCACGTTGCAGGCAGATTCTTTACCAGCTGAGCCACAAGGGAAGTCCAAGAATACTGGAGTGGGTATCCTATCACTTCTCCAGGGGATCTTCCCAACCCAGAAATTGGACCAGGGTCTCCTGAATTGCAGGTGGATTCTTTACCAACTGAGCTATCAGGGAAGCCCTAAGGTACCATGAAGTGACGTGAAGTGAAGTGAAAGTCACTCAGTTGCATTCAACCCTTTGCGACCCCTTGGACTATACAGTCCATGGAATTCTCCAGGCTAGAATACTGGAGTGGGTAGCTTTTCCCTTCTCCAGGGGATCTTCCCAACCCAGGGACTGATTCCAGGTCTCCCGCATTGCAGGCAGATTCTTTACCAGCTGAGCTATCAGGGAAGCCCAAAGTACATAGAGCAAGTTTAAAAATCCATAGAAATTTGATAACAATAGCAAAAATTCACAACCAGGCATTCTTTTTCACTGTCAACATCCCAATCTCACACCATTGTTCTGCTAACTAAATATACAAACATATTTATATTTCAGAGGTGAAGCAAAGTTGCTTGATTAAAATTTAATTAATTTAAGGTAATAGTGCTTCATAGGGGCTTATCTTAGGCTTCTCTGGTGGCTCAGACAGTAAAGAATCTGCCTGCAATGCAGGAGACCCAAGTTCAATCCCTGGGTTGGGAAGATACCCTGGGGAAGGGAATGGCAATCCACTCCTGTATTCTTGCCTGGAGAATTCCATGACCAGAGAAGCCTGGAGGGCTATAGACCATGGGGTCACAAAAGAGCTGGACACGAGTGAGCAGAAATACTTTCACAAGGGTTTGTCTATCTCAGTCTATGAACTATATTAAATAGCAAAATAGTCTTGAATAATATTCAGGTCTACATTTCTGAAAACATTTCTTTGCTAAGAGGATTAAAACATTTTCCATTTCTTTTCAAGAGAACAATTTATTATTATTTAAAATTTGTTACTTTATTCATATTTCCTTTTGTAGATTTTCAAGTTTTCAAAAGTATATTACACGGCGTGTTCATGGGCCTCTTGTTTTTTAATCTTAGGGGTAGTCTTTCCCCATATTGTTACAGTAAAAAAAATAATAAACCCAAAAGACTGATATTTGAGACATCAGTGACTATTTAAAGGAAGTGAGCATCTTAATACATGAGCTAATGAGGAAGTAGCTATTATTGGAGATAATATAATAATCACATTACCAATTACAGTCTTTCATCAACTACATAATTCTTCTGAAGCCACATATAAGTTAATCTCCTTGGCAGTTTTCCCTCAAGTTCTTTTACATTGTAAATCTTTACTTAATCATGTTCAGTATTTTCCAGAAATTACTTTCTGTTTTTGAAAGCATTGACTTTATAGGGTTTATCGGTCAATTGTTAGATCAAAATTTAGTTGCTTTACATCATTTTTCACTTTTTTAGATAAGCTTTTCTAACATCATCTGTTGGATATTTTAGTGCTATCATTACTCAAACAAATGGTAGAACTTAAAATAATGGAATGAATAGAAATGTTGGCAATTATTTTCTTAAAGCCTCATATTGTATAGAAATCATACAATATTGCAACTGTTTAGTATTTATCAGATGAAGACATGTCCCATGAGATGTTAATAAATGTCCATAATAAAAGGTGAAATTGCTTCTTGGAGATCTGTGATACACAACAGCACACTAAAGGCTCTGAGATATCCTGCATGAAGAAATCTGGCTTTGTTTAACCCAGTTTTTCTTGATTTTATTTGACCCTGGAATTCCTTTTCTGTGTCAGGAACCTTTGAAATGCTGGTGTTGTCTCATCAAATATACATATCTGCCCCATTCCTTATACTTCGCTGCCATTTCTGTTTATCACGTGTGTGACTTGACTATTGATCTAATCTGACATTTGTCATGTCCAGCTGACTTTGTTCACCCCTGTTCCTTCACTATTGCTGGAATGTCCTCCCTGCTGGTCACGGACATCTCATTTCAAATACCATCAGCCATCTTCCTGGTTTGTGAAAAGATGGAGAAATATGAGAAATGACTAAAACTATGACTGCCATCTGCTTTTGCTGTCACATTGTCACATCAGATTGTTTGTCACTGAGAATGTGATGAGCATGATTCCTGGGATATAGAAGGGCCTGGTCTTGCACTCTCCAACTACGTGCCATCTGGGGCAAGCAGCAGAGGTGAGCCAAAGATTACAGTCCTGAGAGGTAGAATTTGCCAGTGATTAGATCTCCTGGCAATGTGTCCACAAGAACTCTGATTTGTATTTCATGTTTTATATGCTGTCTGCTGACCTCTCTTTACAATGGAGCCAAAGTATGTGTGGGTGTAATGTGAAACTAAGTTTAGGTCCTGCAGCCTGTCTTAAACCATGGCACAGGGAAGAGGTGGGGTTGGAAGTTGAACTTGTACTGAACTTGTCTGCTTCCTGTTCAGTTGGTATGAATGTGTTATTGAGCAGAAAAAAAAAAAATCTTTCCACTGAGACTTAAATGGCTTCACTGAAACCTAACCTGATCTTGCTGCCACCATGACTTCCACACACCAGTGTCTCCGTGTGTCCCTGGGGTAGCCTCTGCTAGTTGTTGGCCGGCCAGGAGATATTAGGGAAGTGGCCAAAAGCCAGGGGTAAAGGGCTAATGGACAGGGATGCTCTAACAGTGAGGACCTATATAAGCCACTGACTTTCCCTGGTCACCTCCCCTGTTTGGTCTCTGTAAGTCCCTTCCACCTCTCTGTCATCTCTGAACTTCAGACACATACCCCTCCTCTGTTGTCCAGGGCCTTTCCGGAACACACCAATAAAAGTGCCATCTTGATGTCTCTGCCAGGGCATAACTATGATTCACAGATCCCAAACCTTATAAACCATTTGTCTATGTATCCTTCAAGTTTTGCTCAGAGGTGTCCTGTATCATGGACCTCTTGTAACTCCACTGAACAGAATCTAGCTAGGAAATATTTATCTGAGAATGTCTTCTTTCTGTAATATTTTTTCCCATCGATGAAGAAATTAACTTAAGCAACAGTTTTAAGGACTAGATAAAAAAGAGAAGGGATAAAAATAGCAATGACATGTTTAAAGTTTGAAAGGGAAGTGGAAAATGTCAAAAATTAGAGGTTGTACAAAGAATTTGGTAATCTCTGGATATTATGAAATCTAACTGTGGTCCTTAGGCAATGCTGAAGTTTTTAGTATCTGCTTGAATGAGGATAGAGCTTGGAATGTCAGCCAGACTCAATGCTTGCTGTTTCAGAAAAACCACCTGCAAAACTGGTCTCGGTGGAAAATCCAACCACAGTAATAAATAGCCTGAGGAACCTCTTGCATCCTTAAACAAATTCAAAGGTGCCCAGGCACTTTCTGACAGTATCTTCTTTCCTCTCTGTTGTGGAATGAAAAGAAAGCCCATGGAAGCTTTCTTAAGTCTGCAGGTGCCCCTGGCACTCTATGTAACATAACCCGTGGAACTTGATCTGGGATTTCCCATCCTAGCACTTACTCAACCGGACACAGTGAGACGGCCTTGCTGTAATTCATCCCGAGTCTTCTCTTTGGCTCTTCTTTCACTGCTACCAGGTTATTGGCTGCTTTATGTTTTGCTGCTCCAGTTTGCTTCTTCATAGCTAATGACTATGAAGTCACGTACTTGGTCAGTTTCCTAGAAATTTGGCAGTGAATATAATGACCATGCTTCACTCTTCAATGCTATTGAGTTGGAAAACCTTCTGATTTAATACACATCTTTAGAGCTTTTTGGACGTTTGCTCATCCTTGCAGGAGTATGTTAGAGTGCAGATGAAATTGGACCACTTAGTTTAGGAAGAGGTCTGAAGCCTAGAGAAAATTCTTTAGTCAACAATATGTGGTCAACTTTACTCAGAATGAAGAGAATGGAATATGGCAGGAGGTCACAAAGTCCAAATGCTCTTAAGAATTCTTCCAGGTTGAATGAGTCAAATGTCCTTCCTCTTAAGAAATATTTGAGATGAAACTTCAAAAAGTGGACAGGAACAATGGAGATGAGCGAACACCTGATTCTCATCACCCACTGCAGTGTTTGTTTCACTTTCCTACATTTTTGAAGAGCTATTCCCTGTTATCAACTCAATAGTTGAAAGAATATGCAGTGTGTTAAGACAAAGCTTAAGATTGGGCAGGGTAGTGAAACAGAGAAGGGAACCTTGTTTCTTCTCTGACCCAAGGGGAAACAGTTAAAGCATCATTCTAAAAGTTGATGTTGAAAAAACCCAAGGACTCAGTTTTCTAGCAATGTGGGAAAAGCACTGGGCTGATCATTGGGAGGCTAACATTCCAGTGCTAGATCTATCACAGGGTAACAATAAGCTCATTTCTTGTCTGTAAAGCACAAGGATATCCAATGAAAGTGGTCTTTAACATTTATGTTACCTTTATTCTTTAGCATAACCATGTAACTCTGTGGTAAATAATGTTACAGATTTTTTAGATTTTTTTCACAGTGATGAATCTATATTTTTTCTGACAAATAAATTGGCATATTTTAATAAAATATTAATATTTTCAAGACAAAATAAAACAGAACACCATTTCCTCAGAGGTTGGAATTGCATATATTGTGTTACTATATACTTTCTCATTTCTGATGGGATTGAGCACATGGATATTCAAAGGCAAATGGCTCTAAATCTTGATGAAAAGTTCCATACTAAAAGCATTACAGAATTGTGGGTGCTGATGAGAGTTTAGGTCAGAAAGAGAAATTCAGTAGATATTGATCTGATAAACAATGAATAGATTTATAACTATTGTCACAAATGCAAATTTGAAAGTACTTTCCTAAAGCAAAATAAACATCCATTTAAAAAAATTTGATCTCTAATTATCACTTGAAATAATATTCTCTTCTGATACTTTTGGCCCTCTTTTAGTTTGCTGTGTATTTGTTGTTGTTTAACCATTAAGTTGTGTCTGGCTCTTTTCGATGTATGGACTGTAGCATGCTAGGCTCCTCTCTCCATTGGATTTCCCAGGCAAAAATACTGGAGTGGGTGGCCATTTCCTCCTCCAGGGGATCTTCCAAACTCAGGGAACCAACCCGCATCTCCTGTATTTCCTGCATTGCAGGTGGATTCTTTACCTGCTGAGTCATTTGGGAAGAAAACAGCAAACAACATTTTTTTCCAGAATTGCAAATACACCTGGCTTAAAATTTAAGAATAATGAAATTTCCTTCTATATACCATTTCAGAGACCAAGAGAATTTTGATTCCAAAATGTTTTAATTGCACAAAATGAAAATCAATCCTATGAGATTTTTTTTTTAAAGAAATACATTTTTTTAAAGATTTTTTTTTTAATGTGGGCCATTTTCTAGTCTTCATTGAATTTGTTACAATATTGCTTCTGTTTCATGTTTTTTGATTTTTCGGTTGTGTGACATATGGTCTTTTAGATCTGCTACCACAGATTGAATCTGCCCCCGCCTCCCCCCCTCCCAGCATTGGAAGGTGAAGTCTTAACCACTGGATCTCCAAGGAAGTTCCTGAAACACATTTTTACTGGCTTTTCTTTCCTTGACTTTAGATCTATGTGAAGTTGATTGTCTTCTGTGAGTCCCCAAGGAGAATTGGGTACATTGTATTTGGTTTCTATCAGACATTGATTTTTATCCTCTCTTTCTACTCCAACATTTTCTTGTCCTCCTAAGGCCAATAAACAGGGCATTGTAAGACTATTGAAGACCATAGGTCCTGCCATGAGTGGTCAGGACCTGTGACCTGCCAGGAGTACTTTTCTCCCGTTTTACTATTACTCCCTGTTGAACAGGCACGAAGTCGTTTCTGTTTGTGACAGAATAGAACTTTTGGGAAAACACAGTTTGAATTTCTCTTCTTGAGTGCTATTGTTCACAATAGGATTAAGATACGTCTGTAGGGAGTTAGGGGCTTCCCTGGTGGCTCGGACAGTAAAAAATCTGCCTACTACGCGGGAGACCCGGGTTTGATTCCTGGGTTGGGAAGATCCCCTGGAGAAGGGAATGGCAACCTCCTCCAGTATTCTTGCCTGGAGAATTCCATAGACAGAGGAGCCTCGTAGGCTACAGTCCATGGGGTCACAAAGAGTTGGACAGGCCTGAATGACTAACACTTTCACAATGCTAACTACTGTGTTAGTTTTCTTTTTTTTCCCCCAGCGGTGCCCTGCAGCATGCAGAATATATATCAGTTCCCCAACCAGGGACGGAACCTGTGCCTCTTGTATTGGGCGCATGAGTTTCTTAATTCCTGGACTACTAGGGAAGTCCTAAGTAGTTATCACATTAGTGGTAACTACATTAGAAATAGTCACATTAGTGGTAACTACATTAGAAATAGTCAAACTATTTCTCTCCTCTGAAAACTAACTCATTGTCATACCTCACTCTTAGAGTAGAAGGCTTCTTGCATCCTCATGCATGTAGATTTTGGGCAGATCTTCTCACCAGTTTACAGTCATGCAAACAAATATCTAAAACTCACTGAAGCATACAATTTATATGCAGTATGAAGGCCCCTTCCTACACAAGGATGGGCTAAATCATTTCAGTCATGTCTGCCTCTTTGCAACCCCATGAACTGTAACCCACCAGGCCACCCTGTCCATGGGATACTCCAGGCAAGGATATTGGAGTGGATTTCCATGCCCTCCTCCAGGGGATCTTCCCAACCCAGGGATTGAATCTACATCTCTTGGGTCTCCTGCATTGGAAGGTGGGTTCTTTACCACTAATGCCACCTGGGAAGACAATGCAAGGATAAACATAGAAATAAAAAAGATGCTCGAAACTATAAAGTATGGTAAAGCACATGGCAGAGAAAGATATTTTTACAGTGCCGCTTTGTGAGAGACCAAAGAAATTATGGGGATATTAATATTCAAACATTTCTGTAGGGCCATTTGGATGGGAGAGAGGGAGTGTTTGACAAGGATCAGTCAGAGCAGACTGAAAGGAAGGGAATGGGGGGAAGAAGGCATTGAAGTTAACAATCCCTGGGCCTTGCAATCATAAGAGTATTGATGATACACCATTTTCCCATCAGCAAATGACAAGGATTCAAGAAGTGATAATACTCAGTTTGGGAAAGAGTATGGTAAGATAGATTCTTTCTTTTGAAGCTAATTTATTGCTTTGCAATCTGTTTTTTTTCTTTCTTTCTATTTTCACTGATAAATATTTTCTATACATCATAGAAAGTGAGAAGTTAAATATCTTCTATGTGGTTTTCCAGGCAGAAATTTAGGTCAGAGCCATGTGATAGTAGACGATTTGGTTTTAACCCTTTCACATATTTAGTAGTGCTTTATGAATGATGACACATCGGTGGCTGGGAGGCATTTTAACTGCTTTTCACATGCTGTGGACAGTCTTGCTGTGTGATTCTTCCATTTCTCTGAAGAAGGCACTCTCAGCCAGCTAGACTCAGTTTCTTGAAGGCATTTAGACTCCCAGGAACATATTCTTCTTTAAGCTTTTGATTTTAACAGAATAAAGTAGACAGAGATATGCAGTGGCCTCCATCAAGTTGTCCATGATTAAATACATGAAATCACCAGTACCATTTGCCAATTACCAAGAAAATTGGTTAAATAATTTACCTTCAGTTATAATACAGAAATAAACATCTGTGCCATCATGTTAGAACAGAAAAAGTTCCAGTATTAATATAATGGTATCAAAGGGTTTTTCTTATGCCATTAAAAACAATTTTGCATATTTGTTTAGTTCATTAACTGATTTCCAAATACAGCTTTTGAGTGAGAAAAAAAATCAGAAATGCATTATGTATTAATGAATGGATGAGGAAGGAAAGACTCCAAGAATAAATTGTAATGTGAGTTATCTATATTTATCAAGTAAGAACATTCATTCTTTTACAAATAGAGTCTTTAACTTCATTTTCTTGGCAATGACTTGTCATAGGAAGGAAATAATACTATCTGAAATAAATGAGCCCATATATATCACCACAGAGTATGCATAATATCATATTGTTCCCATGTTAATTCAGGAAAGGAAAGGAGAAATTATTCAACATATTTTACCCAGAAGCTGAGAAGTAAACATCTTATATTCTTTCTGTGGTTTTTATTATATATCCAAAATATTTGTTAACTATTTAAAAATTGAAGGGTGTACATAGATAAATTCTTTCTTTTTAATTTAAGAAAAATTTGAAAATTACTTGTCTCACAATAATAATGCAACTATTGTAATTTCCATATGTCTCCTCCACTTTCCACATGTGTATACATAGGTTAGTTAGAATTTTGTGAGTATGATCCACAGGTTCCACCCACATAGATTTATTATACTTCTTTGGTTTAAGCCTCCTCCCAGAAACCTGGGGAGGAATCATGACAGACAAATGGTCTGCAACATTTAAACCTGCTTGGTCAGAGTTCTAAGGCCCTTAATAGTGACAGTTTCAATAGAAAACTATAAAACACTGATGAAATAAATCAAAGAGGACACAAAAAATGGAGAAATAGACCGTGCTCATGGATTGGAAGAATCAATATTGTGAAAATGACTATACTACCCAAAGCAATCTATAGATTCAATGCAATCCCTATCAAGCTATCAACGGTATTCTTCACAGAACTAGAACAAATAATTTCACAATTTGTATGGAAATACAAAAAACTTTGAATAGCGAAAGTAATCTTGAGAAAGAAGAATGGAACTGGAGGAATCAACCTGCCTGACTTCAGGCTCTACTACAAAGCCACAGTCATCAAGACAGTATGGTACTGGCACAAAGACAGAAATATAGATCAGTGGAACAGGATAGAAAGCCCAGAGATAAATCCATGCACCTATGGACACCTTATCTTTGACAAAGAAGGCAGGATATACAATGGAAAAAAGACAACCTATTTAACAAGTGGTGCTGGGAAAACTGGTCAACCACTTGTAAAAGAATGAAATTAGAACATCTTCTAACACCATACACAAAAATAAACTCAAAATGGATTAAAGATCTAAATGTAAGACCAGAAACTATAAAGCTCCTAGAGGAAAACATAGGCAAAACACTCTCTGACATAAATCACAGCAGGAGCCTCTATGACCCACCTCCCAGAATATTGGAAATAAAAGCAAAAATAAACAAATGGGACCTAATGAAACTTAAAAGCTTTTGCACAACAAAGGAAACTATAAGTAAGGTGAAAAGACAGCCTTCGGAATGGAAGAAAATAATAGCAAACAAAGCAACAGACAAAGGATTAATCTCAAAAATATACAAGCAGCTCCTGAAGCTCAATTCCAGAAAAATAAATGACCCAATCAAAAAATGGCCCAAGATCTAAACAGATATTTCTCTGAAGAAGACATACAGATGGCTAACAAACGCATGAAAAGATGCTCAACATCACTCATTATCAGAGAAATGCAAACCAAAACCACAATGAGGTACCATTACCCGCCAGTCAGGATGGCTGCTATCCAAAAGTCTACAAGCAATAAATGCTGGAGAGGGTGTGGAGAAAAGGGAACCCTCTTACACTGTTGGTGGGAATGCAAACTAGTACAGCCACTATTGAGAACAGTGTGGAGATTCCTTAAAAAACTGGAAATAGAATTGCCATATGACCCAGCAATCCCACTCCTGGGCATATACACCAAGGAAACCAGATCTGAAAGAGACACGTGCACCCCGATGTTCATCGTAGCACTATTTATAATTGCCAGGACATGGAAGCAACCTAGATGCCCATCAGCAGACGAATTGATAAGGAAGCTATGGTACGTATACACTATGGAATATTACTCAGCCATTAAAAAGAATGCATTTGAATCAGTTCTAATGAGATGGATGAAACTGGAGCCCATTATACAGAGTGAAGTAAGCCAGAAAGATAAAGACCAATACAGTATACTAACACATATATATGGAATTTTAAAAGATGGTAACAATAACCCTATATGCAAAACAGAAAAAGAGACACAGATGTACAGAACAGACTTTTGGACTCTGTGGGAGAAGGCGAGGGTGGGATGTTCTGAGAGAATAGCATCGAAACAAGTATACTATCAAGGGTGAAACAGATCACCAGCCCAGGTTGGATGCATGAGACAAGTGCTCAGGGCTGGTGCACTGGGAAGACCCAGAGGGATGGGATGGAGAGGGAGGCGGGAGGGGGATGGGGATGGGGAACACATGTAAATCCATGGCTGATTCATGTCACTGCATGGCAAAAACCACTACAATATTGTAAAGTAATTAGCTTCCAACTAATAAAAATAAATGAAAAACAAACAAACAAACAAAGAAACAAAAAACCCCAAAGTACCACATGACACCCTGACACCAGTAGAATATTCACTTCTCCTTGGGGAAACTCCAAGGTGATTTTCAGGCCACTGCTGATATTTTTGCTTCTCTAAGACACATAAAGATTATCGTCACTGTCTTCACTTCCTTAATTCTTCAGCCCACTGAAGTCTGTCTTTGGGCTTTTAAGCTGCTTTACCAGTCATCACATGGCTTCTCCATTTCCAAATACCCAGTTCAGTCTAGTCTTGACCTCTGAAGCACATGATCGTATCCTTAATCAGCTTCCTCAGCCTGAGTCTCTGGTTTTTCTTTTTTATTTTTTTCCTTCCCTTTCCACATCTCTGGGCTTCCTAGGTGGCACTAGTGGTAAAGAATCCACCTGCCAATGCAGGAGATACAAGAGTCACGGGTTTGATTCCTGGATCTGGAAGATTTCCTGGAGAAGGAAATGGCAACCCATTCCAGTACTCTTGCCTAGAAAAATTCCATGGATAGAGGAGCCTGGTCGGCTGAAGTCCATGGGTTCACAAAGTGTCAGACGTGACTGAGTATACACACACACACACACAACTTCTCTGATTTTAGTTCAGGTCCATTGTGTGTGTGAGTGTGTGTTTTGTATTTGCTGTTCACAAAATCCTTACAACTCTAGGTGTAATCCGAGGTCAAGCAGCATCAACCAATCCTGGGAGCTGTGATTAGAGATGCAGAATTCGGCAGGCACCAAGACCTACTGAATCAGAATCTGCATCTGACAATATGCCCAGGTGACCTGCTTGCACTTCAAGTTGGAGAAGCACTGCTTTAAATGATGGTGTTCTGTCCTCTGTTAGTTTCTGTCTTTTCCTGGATAATCACATCTGTGCCAGACTTTAACTTTTATATCCTTATGACTTTCAGAGTGACTCTAGCTGGATGTGTCTTTGGAGTGCTAGGCCTTCATTTCAATTTGCTTAACTATGTGCATATCCCATAGGCACAATGAGCTAAATGTGTCTAATATTGAACTCATTTTCATTTGCTCCTCTCTCTGCCCAAGCACCCGAACTGGAAACCCATTATTCTTGACTCCTCCTTCTCCCAGCAGTGGTAGAATAGACTAATAGAGAAGCATCAGCGATAGTGCATAATACCCTGGGAAAATTTAAAATTAAATGCTCTTATTTTATCACAAGTCAATTCACTCCCTCCCTCCCACCTAAAGAGAGGGGAAAAAATTCAATCAAGGTCAGCTGTCAGACCTGGTTTGCTTGTGGCTTTCTGAGAGAGCATGACGTATTTTCCATTGGAAAACACTTGCAAGTTTGGCCTAGCCTAGCTCTTTTTGTTTGTTTTTAATAGTTTGAAATCAGAGTAGAGGGAAAATTGAATCCTAAACAAGTCAGTTAAGAGTGGAAGTGGAGGTCCTTTCTTAATGCAAGAGATGGCGAAAATATATACATCCTGGTTTGCCCCCTGAGTGCTATTAAAGGGAAACATCTATAATGCTTTGGAATTTCACCAGATGTTGATGTTTCTTTATTCTTAAAGCTCTATGCTTCCAGGAGCGAAAGTTTATGTTAAGCTTTCTTATTCAGGATTTTCGTCGCCCTAAGAATAACATATAGAGTTGAGTTAATCTGTTTGTAATTAGTTGAAATGACATATGTGGGGCCAGAGACTGCTGGTTGCCTATGAATACCCAGCATCCCCTCCTCCTTGGTGATAGCATCCTGACTTGATTTGAGGTGACCTCTACCCTGAAAGCATTAGCATGAAGAGCAAGCAGCCTGCCTGAATGAAAGGGCATATGCTGCAGCATGTCTCTTGCCTCACTCTCTTCTGCTACGCTCACGCTCTTCTCTCACCCTCTTCCTGCCACTCTCTGGAGTGAGCATCACTGCTATGGGAGAACCCACACTCTGGACAAGCGGCGACCACTCATCTCCTAGTTCAGAACCTCGAGAGGAGCAAGCTGGCTCCTCCTTCAAAGCTCCCCCTGGGGCCGCAGGGTGCTGGCCCAGTAAGTGAGCACTAGTCCCCTGGAACAACACACTCTGAACATCTCTAAGCAGGGTTAGCATCTCTAAGTCTCTTCAACGTCATCATTCACCTATATGGTGTATATAAAGGCATTTGCTGTCTGGACTGGATAACTAACCACCATCTGTAACACGGTTTGTATAGGGAAAATGTGTTTGGCACTCCAACCATCTAATTTACTAAGCAACATTTGCAGCACGGCCTGTGTGTGTAAGTGGATGCCTGCCACGGTATGTGGACTGAGATGAGTCAGGAATCAAGAGTCACGAAATGAAAAATGGATTTAATTCCTAAATATGGCTGTGACTATGCATAGGAACAGATTTAGAGAAGCAAACCCATAGAAGGTCAAATTGAGTGAAAAAAATCCAGCCAACTAGCAATTTGATATAATTCAACTATTTCCTCACCCACTTACTTGGCTGAAACCAAAGTAGCTTGTGCTATCTTTTATCTAATGCTCCAAGATATCCTCAGATGGAAATATATACATCAGGTTGTCACTGATTCACAGAAATATCCCCAGAAATGCCCCTGCTCCATGAGTAAGGAGATATTGGCTCCATGCTCTTCCTATTTTCAAATAGAAATTTCCAGAAGACTGGCAGAGACAACGTCTCAGCTTAGCATGCCTTTAAACCCTTTAAACCATTGTACACTGTCAGACCTTTATTATTAGCAGTAGAACAAATAACTGGAAGAGTACATGTTACATGGGATCCATCTGGGGTTTATTTACTTGTAACTTTCCAATTTCTTGTAACCAGTCGAATCCTTGAAAGGGGATTAGAAATATAATAAAAACAATACAGAAGAAATAGCAGTTTTCTATAGCTTTCCCAAAGGGATTAAGAAGCAAAATCTGGTTAAATAAGTGCAAGTCAAAGTGGCTCAAACCAAAAGAGGAACCAGAGAAAATGTGATTTGAGTAGGTGACAGAGCTGCAGAGCCTCCCAGAGCCATGTCATGAACTTGTTTAGGCCTCAGCCTTTTCTCTGTAAATGACATTTTCTGCCACTGTTGTTGGTGCCAAAAGAATCCTCCTAGACTTGAAATGATGTTGATGAAGACATTTGTGTTTTAGAACATAATTGTGGGGAGTTTTTGCGGGGAGTGGTGGTGTGGGTGTTGGTTGACCAACCAATTTGAAGGAAATTCCAAACTTGCTTTTGAGACCTGGCAGAAAAAAAATAATTTTTAGAGAAGAGAGAGACACTTGGTTTTTAAAAAAACATACACTTTAACGTATATTATTCTCTTCAGGGCTTCCTGGTGGCTCAGTGGTAAAGAATCCGTCTTCCAACGCAAGTGATGCAAGAGATGTGGGCTTGTTCTCTGGGTTGGGAAGATCCCCTGGAAGAGGAAATGGCAAAGCACTCCAGTATCCTTGTCTGGGAAATCCCATGGACAGAGGAGCCTGGCAGGTTACAGTCCATCTCCAAGAGAGGTGGGCATGACTTAGTGACTAAACAACAACAATCTTCTTCATAACACCTTTCAGATTCTCCTCCAAGGGGGAAAAAAAAAAAAAGGAGGATAATTGTGGTAAAATCTCTCAACACTATTTTAAGAGGGCATTTCATGTAATATTGATTCACTGCAAGCTACTCTTTCATTGCGTTTTACCAGAAAACTTGAGATGAAAGTTGGCTTAATATATTGCCATAACAAGTCATCTTGACCTTGATCTTCCAAGTTTTCTCTAAGTCAGGGTCATGGGCCCTAAGTTCCATTAAGGTGCTAGTTCAGTTCAGTTCAGTCCTGTGCACCAGGACCCAGAGACCCCATAGAGACTGAGACAGAACTGTGTTCTCTGTCTCCTGCAGAGGTACAGGTCAGCAGTGGTCTGCTGCAGGGGCAGGGGCTCTGGGTGCAGTAGACCTGGGTATGGCATAAGCCTTCTTGTAAGAGGAGGTTGCCACTAACCCCACCATAGGGCCACCAGAACTTAGACAGGACTGGGAAACAGACTCTTGTAGGGCACAGACAGAACTTTGTGCACACCAGGACCCAGGAAAAAAGAGCAGTGACCCCTCAAGAGACTGACGCAGACTGGCCCATGAGTGTCCAGGAGTCTCCAGCAGAGGTGTGGGTTGGTGGTGCCAGCTGCAGGGCTGGGGGCACTGAGTGTAGCAGTGTGTGCATGGGGCTTTTTGAAGGAGGTCACCTTTATCTTCATTACCTCCATAGTTTGGTTCCAGGTCAAACAATAGGGAGAGAACACAGCCTCACCCATCAACACAAAATTGGATTAAAGATTTACTGAGCATAGTCCTGCCCATCAGAACAAGACCCAGGTTCCCACTCAGTCAGTCTCTCCCATCAGGAAGTTTCCATTAGCCTCGTATCCTTTTCCATAAGAAGGCAGGCAGACTGAAAACCACAACCGCAGAGAACTAACCTGATCTGATCACATGGACCACAGCCTAGTCTAATTCAATGAAACTATGAGCCATGCTGTGTAGGGCCACCCAAGATGAACAGGTCATGGTGGACAGTTCTGACCAAATGTGGTCCACTGGATAAGGGAATGGCAAACCACTTCAGTATTCTTACTTTGAGAACCCCATGAACAGTATGAAAAGGCAAAAAGATAGGACGCTGAAAGAGGAACTCCCCAGGTCGGTAGGTGCCCAATATGCTACTGGAGATCAGTGGAGAAATAACTCCAGGAAGAATGAAGAGATGGAGACAAAGCGAAAACAGCAACCAGCTGTGGATGTGACTGGTGATGGAAGTAAAGTCTGATGCTGTAAAGAACAATATTGTGTAGGAACCTGGAACGTTAGGTCCATGAATCAAGGCAAATTGGAAGTGGTCAAACAGGAGATGGCAAGAATGAACGTCGACATTTTAGGAATCAGCGAACTAAAATGGACTGGAATGGGTGAATTTAACTCAGATGACCGTTATATCTACTACCGTGGGCAACAGTCCCTTATAAGAAACGGAGTAGCCATCATGGTCAACAAAACAGTCCAAAATGCAGTACTTGGATGCAATCTCAAAAACAACAGAATGATCTCTGTTCATTTCCAAGGTAAACCATTCAATATCACAGTAATCCAAGTCTATACCCCAACCAGTAATGCTGAAGAAGCTGAAGCTGAATGGTTCTATGAAGACTTCAAGACCTTCTAGAACTAACACCCAAGAAAGATGTCCTTTTCATTATAGGGGATTGGAATGCAAAAGTAGGAGATCAAGAGATACGTGGAGTAACAGGCAAATTTGGCCTTGGAGTACAGAATGAAGCAGGTAAAAGGCTAATAGAGTTTTTCCAAGAGAATGCACTGGTCATAGCAAACAGTCTCTCTCAACAACACAAAAGACTCGACACATGGACATCATCAGATAGTCAATACTGAAATCAGATTAATTATATTCTTTGCAGACAAAGATGGAGAAGCTATAGACAGTCAACAAACAAGACCAGGAGCTGACTGTGGCTCTGATCATGAACTCCTTATTGTCAAGTTCAGACTTAAATTGAAGAAAGTAGGGAAAACCACCAGACCATTCAGGTATGACCTGAATCAAATCCCTTATGATTCAGTGGAAGTGAGAAATAGATTCAAGGAATTAGATCTGATAGACAGTGCCTGAAGAAGTGGGGATGGAGGTTTGTGACATTGTACGAGAGGCAGTGATCAAGACTATCCCCAAGAAAAATAAATGCCAAAAGGCAAAATGGTTGCTTGAGGAGGCCTTACAAATCACTGTGAAAAGAAGAGAAGTGAAAGGCAAAGGAGAAAAGGAAAGATATATCCATTTGAATGCAGAGTTCCAAAGAATAGCAAGGAGAGATAAGAAAGCCTCCCTCTGTGATCAATGCAAAGAAATAGAGGAAATCAATAAAATGGGAAAGACTAGAGATCTCTTCAAGAAAATTAGAGATACCAAGGGAACATTTCATGCAAAGATGGGCACATAAAGGACAGAAATGGTATGGGCCTAACAGAAGCAGAAAATATTAACAAGAGGTGGCAAGAATACACAGAAGAACTGTACAAAAAAGATCTTCATGACTCAGATAACAACAATGGTGTGATCAGTCACCTAGAGCCAGACATCCTGGAATGCAAAGTCAAGTGGGCCTTAGGAAGCATCACTATGAACAAAGCTAGTGGAGGTGATGGAATTCCAGTTGAGCTATTTCAAATCCTAAAAGATGATGCTGTGAAAGTGCTGCACTCAATATGCCAACAAATTTGGAAAACTCAGCAGTGGCCACGGGATTGGAAAAGGTCAGCTTTCATTCCAATACCAAAGAAAGGCAATGCCAAAGAATGCTCAAACTGCCACACAATTGCACTCATTTAACATGCTAGTAAAGTGACGCTCAAAATTCTCTGAGCCAGGCTTCAACAGTACGTGAACTGTGAACTTTTAGATGTTCAAGCTGGATTTAGAAAAGGCAGAGGAACCAGAGATCAAATTTCCAACATCTGTCTGATCATCGAAAAAGCAAGAGAGTTCCAGAAAACATCTACTTATGTTTATTGACTATGCCAAAGCCTTTGACAGTGTGGATCACAACAAACAGTGGAAAATTCTTCAAAAGATGGGAATATCAGACCACCTGACCTGCCTTCTGAGAAATCTTTATGCAGGTAAGGAAGCAATAGTTAAACTGGACATGGAACAACAGACTGGTTCCAAATCGGACAGGAGTACGTCAAGGCTGTTTATTGTCATTCTGCTTATTTAATTTATATGCAGAGTACATCATGAGAAATGTTGGACTGGATGAAGCACAAGCTGGAATCAAGATTGCAGGGAGAAATATCAATAACCTCAGATATGCAGATGACACCACCCTTATGGCAGAAAGTGAAGAAGAACTAAAGAGTCTCTTGATGAAAGTGAAAGAGGAGAGTGAAAAAGTTGGCTTAAAACTCAACATTCAAAAAGCTATGATCATGGCATCTGGTCTCATCACTCCATGGCAAATAGATGGGGAAACAGTGACAGACTTTATTTTATTGGGCTCCAAAATCACTGCAGATGGTGACTGCAGCCACGAAATTAAAAAATGCTTCCTCCTTGGAAGAAAAGTCATGACCAACCTAGACAGCATATTAAAAAGCAGAGACATTACTTTGCCAACAAAGGTCAGTCTATTCAAAGCTATGGTTTTTCCAGTAGCCATGTATAGATGTGAAAGTTGGACTATAAAGAAAGCTGAGAGCCAAAGAATTGATGCTTTTGAACTGTGGTGCTGGAGAAGACTCTTAAGAGTCCTTTGGACTGCAAGGATATCCAACCAGTCCATCCTAAAAGAAAACAGTCCTGAATATTCATTGGAAAGACTGGTGCTGAAGCTGAAACTACAATACTTTGGCCACCTGATGTGAAGTACTGACTCATTTGAAAAGATCCTGATACTGGGAAAGATTGAAGGTGGGAGGAGAAGGGGATGACATAGGATGAGATGGTTGGATGGCATCATCGACTCAATGGACATGAGTTTGTGTAAACTCCAGAATCTGGTGTTGGACAGGGAGACCTGGCATGTTGTAGTCCATGGGGTTGCAAAGAGTTGGACACAACTGAGTAACTGAGTTGAACTGAACTGAACTGAGGCTGGGGAGGAGAGCAGGATAGGACATATATTTTTCTGTAAACATGTAAGTTTGAGGCATGAATTTGACATCCATTGGTCGGTATCATATTGGCAGTTCGATTTGTGAATCTAATTTTGGGATAACCCATATACTGTAGCCTGCCAGGCACCTCTTTCTGTGGAATTCACCAGGCAAGAGTACTGGAGTGGGTAGCTGTTGCCTTCTCCAGGGGATCTTCTTGGCCCAGCAAGTGAACCTGGGTCTCCTGTATAGCCACCAGGGAAGCCCTATGATTGAGGCTAGAGGTTTACATTTAGGGATTTTTAGGGAGTGCATGGTGTTAGGACCACGAGGCTAGATATAGTCACCTAGGAAACAAACATAGCCAAATAGAGGAGAGGTAGGAGAAAAAGGATGTTCTATGACATGACACCTGATATTTAGGTTTCTTTCCTAAACAAAATTGGAGAAGGCAATGGCAACCCACTCCAGTACTCTTGCCTGGAGAATCCCATGGACGGAGGAGCCTGGTGGGCTGCAGTCCATGGGGTCGCAAAGAGTCGGACATGACTGAGCGACTTCACTTTCACTTTTCCCTTTCATGCATTGGAAAAGGAAATGGCAACCCACTCCAGTGTTCTTGCCTGGAGAATCCCAGGGACAGAGGAACCTGTTGGGCTGCCGTCTATGGGGTCGCACAGAGTCGGACACGACTGACATGACTTAGCAGCAGCAGCAGCAGAAGTTGTATCCAGAGAGATGATAAAGGACTGTGACTCGAAGTGAGCTCTTGAAGACTTATTCTACTCAAGGTTCCGTAACACATGGCAGTCAGGAGAAGTATCACTTGGTCCCACCCTAACAGGAGTGACGTAAGAAAGGATGGCAGGTGACATCTAACTGAGGGTGGTACGGAGCTGGGCCGCAAGGACGATTCCGCTGGAATGGTATCCACCAGGGGGGATACGAGCGCCCAGCTGAGGCTGCAGAAGTGAAAGGAGGGTTGAGTGGATAGAGACTTAGGTAATGGGAGGGGCAAAGAGTAGAGACAATAGCTGATGACATTTTAGAGCTGAAAAGAGCACTTAGGGAGCACCTGAGGATGGGTAGCAATACTTTGGATGGAGGATGTAAAGGAAGATTTTTTTAAAATCTTTTATTGAAATATAGCTGATTTACAATGTTGTGTTAGTTTCTGGTATACAGCAAAGTGATTCAGTTATACATATATATATATATTCTTTTTCATATTCTATTCCATTATGGTTTATTATAGGATATCGAACATAGTTCCTTGTGCTATACAGTAGGACATTACTATTTATCCATTCTATATGTAAGGGTTTGCATCTGCTAATCTGAAACTAAAAACTTATCCTTCCTTCCCATGCCTTTTGGTAATCATAAGTTTCTGTTTCTGTATCTGTAAGCCTATCTGTTTCTGTTTTGTAAATAAGTTCATTTGTGTCATTATTTTTAGATTCCACATATAAGCAAAATCATATGATATTTGTCTTTTTCTGTCTGACTTCACTCAATATGACAATCTCGCTCCATCCATGTTGCTGCCAATGGCACTATTTCGTCCTTTTTGATGGCTGAGTCATATTCCATTATATGCATACACTGTATCTTCTTTATCCATTCATCTCTTGATGGGCGCTTGGTTGCTTTCATGTCTTGGCTGTTGTAAATAGTGCTTCTGTCAACACTGAGGTGTATGTATGTTTTTGAATTAGCGTTTTCTCTAGATATCTGTCAAAGAATGATATTGATGGATCATATGGTAACTCTCTTTAAAAATAGAGTTATTTTAAGGAGCCTCTGTATTGTTTTCCATAGTGGCTGCACCATGGAAGTTTTGAAGGCTGCTGAGCACTCCCCTGGGATGAGCCTGTGCCATGCATTTCTCTCCACATGCCAAGGATCTCAGTTTATCTCTCCCCGACCTCCATCCTATCACTTCACAACTTTGTTTTAAAATTTATTCATTTTTTAAATTGAAGGATAGTTGCTTTACAGAATTGCACTTCACAACTTTCAATTCGAGTTTCAGTTTGAACTTCCCAAGTTCAAAAACACTGACTGGCAGCAGCCATGAGCTGTGGAGGTGATTTAGCACAGCAGTTGCTTTGGCATCATGTTCGTTGAAGTTCTAGAAATTTCTCAGGGATCTTCAAGGGCATAGAGGTGGGGTGGGGAGTGTGACTCTGGACCTCCCCACATCCACCCACACCAGCTAGCGTATTCTTTTTTAAACTCTGTTATACATCACAGCTTCCATGAAGTTTCATTTGAAAGAAAAAAAAAAAACTTAAAAGTTAAAAAAAAAACAAAACACTGAACTACAGAAAGGATAAAGTGGTGACTAAATATACAAAATATTATGCAGATGTGATTTGTTTGAGAAACACAGGGATATATTGTTTGATGATCGTCTGAACCAATTAATTTCTGAAATGGAGCTCAGAGGGATAAAAAGGAACAAAACTGTCGTACAACTGCAGTTAGTAGTGGGGCTATTTTATTGGCCTGATTCACTGACGGAGTCTCCTATTCAACTGAATAATGTTCAGACACTCTATATGCATCTCCCCAGATGACGTCATCAGTGACCTTCTCGTGTATTATTTTTTTAATTCTATGTGTCATGAATAATGTACAATCTCAGAGCACAGGCATTCTTTTACTCCTGCACTGTTTCTAGGACTTGGCTAAACAATGGAGAGGACATCATTTCTTTCTTCAAAACACAGAAGGAACATGTGAAAAGTTAGAATGTATTAGGTGCCATTCTTCTTCCAAAATTACTTTCAAGAAAATATGGGATAAAATGCTAAAAGTTGAAACCTTTGAACCAAAAGAAGGAAACCTTGGGGTCCCTAACTTGTGAAATGGTATGTAATGTTATCCTGTTGCCACTGCGCCTGTCTTCCACAACTTCTAATTCTGTTTCTCTCTCAAAGCACAGCTTATTCTCACATTCTTGACAATTTTCAAGAGTGATCTGGCGTTTCTCCCCCAGTGTACACACATAGCCTTGATTGTGTGTTTACGTTTCACTCCTTAGAGGTCTTCCTAGCCCATCTGAACACGTCAAATACTAGGACCTATCTTATATTTCTTCTATTCTTTAAAATTTTTTTTTAAATTGGAGTACATTTGCTTTAAAATGTTGTCAGTGTCTACTGCACAGCAAAGTCAATCAGCCATACATATACATATTAATATATCCTCTCTTTTTTGGATTTCCTTCTTATTTAGGTCACCACAGAGGACTGAGTAGTGTTCCCCGAGCTCTCCATAAGACTCAGCAATCCCACTACTGGGCAAATACCTAGGGAAAACCATAATTCCAAAGGACACATGCACCCCAGCGTTCATTGAGGCACTATCCATGATAGCAAGAACATGGAAGCAAAGTAAACGTCCATCAACAGAGAAACGGATTTCTTTTATTCTTGAAGTGGCGTGTTCTATATGCTTAAAGAAAACATTGCCAATGCTTTCCTGGCAGAGACCACTAAGGATCCGCCTGCAGGTGGACAAGATCTATTTATGACTCATTGCCATGAAAGTGGACACACACCATGGGGAACTGTGGAAGGTGGTAGAAATGACTAGTGATGGGATTTGGGCTGGTGTTAGGTGATTTGGGTGAGAGCTTGAGGAAATAGGGCTTTGCTGTGGATTGGACACTGTCAGGAAGTGGAGGTAATTCTGTGATGGGATATTGTCATAGATCTGATCTAGAAGGAAGGGAGACTAGACTGAGGCTATCGCTATAATCAGTAAATCCACAGCCATAATTCCACTAGGCAGGCCAAGAGCGTTGGTTCATGTTTGCTGTTTGGACAGCGTTTCTGTTTGTGTTGAAACATCGTGGTCTTGTGTCTGTCCTGACCCATCATGGTTACAGAGTGGACTTGCCAACTGTTGTGCTTTGTGAAATCTTTTCCATCCGGTAGCGGAACACCAGAACCTACCTGTAAGCGCCAGGTCAGCTCCCACTGTCAGCCACTGCTCTGCTCTTTCTCGACATGGAATTGAATTGGTTTTTAGCAACACTGCATCTTTATCAAAGTTCCCTGTTGGATACCCTGGGTGGGTGGACGGCATCCCAAGACATAGGACCTCTACGCTTTAATCTCTGATCTCCCTTTTCTTTCTTACACTGAACACATTATATAATTTCTTTTCAAGGCTGTCTTTTGATCTGTGGAGGGAGCTGCATTGAGCTTCGAGAGTGTCCCGCTTTTCTTTTCATCAGAACTTCATGGTAAGGACCAAAACCTAATTTCTTATTTATGCTCACAAGGTTCTGGAGGCTAAACTTTAGTGTGCTTGTCCCATTCTTAAAGAGACCAGGTGACAGTGAGGCTCTGCCAAAGGGGACAGCTGAGTCCAGGCCAGTGTGGTCTTCTATGCCTGAGGACTGCTTTCTGTCCCCAGTAAGTATGGCCGCTTCATGCCAATCTGTTTGGAAGGTTTAGGTGAAAATTAGCAGGAATCTTTGTGATCCAATCCTATGTAAAACATTTATTTGGTTATTTGTCATGGATACTGACTTTTGAGCAGTGGTTCATAATCCTGGCTGTATAACAAAATCAAAGGGGAGCTTTAAAAAAAAAAAAAACTGGTTTAATTGATTGGTATGGGTTTCAAACATCTATCATACTTACCATCTATTTTTTTTTTTTTAATTCCTAAGGCAATTCTAACAAGATTCACTTTTAAAAATAAAAGGATCCCTTGCTCTGAGTTGATAATGTAAATTATCTTTTGAGGAGGTCAAGGAAGATTTGTGACTATAGGTATCTAGTTGTGATATAATTTACCTTAAAATTGTTTGCTTAGGCTGATGAGCTTTACGTGACCAACTCTTGGAAAAGCAATTTTAAGTTAAAGGCCCAACTAAAAAATGAATCATTTAAAACACAATAAAAGGGGCTAGTTTCTCCAAGGCTTTGATGAGTTAAAATAATTCTGCATCTGTGATCCCTCTCTGCCCTATAAACAGGATGAGGGGGCAGTAGCAATAAAAACGGGAGCGCCAGTGACTGGCGCTGGGTTGACAAGCAGACGTATAAACAGAGTCTTGAGAGGAAGTTGTGTTTATAGCAACTGAAAGGGAAGCCCTAACCTCAAGTGACTGAGGAACTTTGGTGACTATAAATAGCTAGTCCAGTTATTTCCAACATTTGGTATAACTATTCATCAATAATATATTCCAGCATGTATTGACAGTCATTCAGATGTCTATTGTACTTCGGGTTTCACAAAATTATTATAGACTAAGCCACATAACTTCTTGCTATCTAGACAGCAATATGTTTCAAACTGACTTACAACACTGAAAACTCCAAAGGCGAAGATGATTGAGGCGTAAATGTTAACTCATATAACTTTGTCTCCTCTGTGAAGGCCAGTGTGAATGGCCTTGAACGTGCTTCTGTGTAACTGATGGTAGTGATTACGTGAGAGAAAAGTATTTGTTGCAAAGAAAAGCATAGGCTGAGACTATCCCCTGTCATATAGGCTGTATATGTACAAGTGTAGATGATAAATTTGCGGAAAATAAACACTTGTGGATTGACTGAAGTGAGGTACACACAGAAAAATATTGGAATCAGAGCTCATCAAGTTAATCAGTTGAACTCCTGATACATTATTACTTTTAATTACACTCTAAAGCAAGATGCTGAGAATTCTATTACACTGTGAGTAGCTATTATTGCTTAGTTGCTAAGTTGTGTCCAATTCTTTTGAGACCCCATGGACTGTAGCCTGCCAGGCTCCTCTGTCCATGGGATTTCCCAGGCAAGAATACTGGCTTGGGTTGCCATTTCCTTCTATAGATGATCTTCCCAAACCAGGGGTCGAATCTATGTCTCTTGCATTGGCAAGGGGATTCTTTTCCACTGAACTGTCAGGGAAGCCCAGAAGTATGCCATGTGATATTCCAAATCTTAAAGACATTAACTTTCATTTCTGGGGGAGAAAAGGTAATATAATTGAGTGGTTAAGATAGAGGACTCTGGGGTCAGACATCTTGGGTTTAAATACTAGCTCCATAATGTACTATGTGTGATTTTGATCAATATCTCTTAACCTCATCCTCATTTGTAAAATGGGACAATAATAACACTCACAGGACTAATCCCAGAGAATTCAATTATGTAATTTAATAGTGCATTAAAACTGGAACAGTGCCTAGCACAGAGTAAGATCTTTTATTATAAGTACTTTATAGATTTTTGGTCTCTCAAGGAGTTAAGTAATGTGAACAGGATTTTGACTGAGCAAGGAAAGCTGCTAAAACCATCTCTGTCTATTGAAGATTATTTTTCTGAAATAACACCTGATTCAGTGTCAAAAAAATTTTATGCTAAGTACCTGGTCCAAGGAAAGCAGCTCAGGAATCTCCTGGGACTAGGGCTGTTTGCCTGTCAGGTTACCTTGTACTTCCTATGGCTTCTGAAGAGGAAAATAATTTCTTTGAACAGACATCTATCTGTTTCCATCTCAAGATGGGAAAAAGATCCCAAATCTAATTAAAATAATTTCAAAAGATTTTTGTTTATGGTGTGAATAATATTTAAGTATCATTTGTAGAAAAATGCTTTCATAAGCCTGGAGGACACTGAAGGACAGAGAGGATGTCTGTAATTCTTTGTCAACACGCTCTTTCATCTTCAGGGGCTTTACACAGTTGACTTTTTAAACTCTCTGCTCAAAGTGCTGAGGCAAGTCACGCTCACAGATTTCTCTGGAAAGCAGGCCCTCCCAGGACCTTTTCATAGTGCTGTAAGTACCTGCTGCCTGGCTGACTGCTTGCTGGTTCGCAATTACTAAGCACCTTCTTTAAATGTGTCGGGAAATCAGGAAATTAGTGCCAAGACAGCATCCATAGGCTCCTGAAGACCATAATCAGGGTGTTTTCATACTGGGATGGTATACCGTCCTTTCTTTTGCTTTTGATTTTGGCTCTGTCACGAGGCATGCAAGATCTTAGTTTCTCTACCAGGGATTGAACTTGTGTCCCCTAACATGGAAATGTGGAGTCTTAACCACTGGACAGCCAGGGAAGTCCCTGTCTTTCCTTAGTAAAAGAAATTAAGCTGATTTATGATAACACAGGAGTTCAGATGCTAGAGAGTAAATGGAAAAGATTTTTTAAATATCTGCATGTTCTTTTTGAGCAGGCAGAAGCATTAGCTTTATTTTGATGAAAGTTTTAGATAATGTGGTGCTGGCATTGAAACTGAAGATCTCATTATCTAGCAACCATTATCTAAATAATAACAACAGCAAGGACAAAAATGAGTATTTCCTATGCATATGTCACACCTTGGCATGGTTCTATGAGAACATATTAAGTATTAATGTATAATCCTCACAATAACCCTGTAAATATCACTATCAACTTAGGGTTCCATAGTAGAGATGGGAGGATATTGCACGTTAGAAATCATGCAACAGATCCTTTGGGATTGACTCAAAGGCATAGGATAATTTCGAGATGACAAAGTCTGGATCAAATCCAGGTGTTCTGACCCCCGTGTCTCGTGATTTGGCATCTCTCCAACTAAAGAGTTTCAAACTGAGAAAGATGGAATGACTCTTGAATATGGAAGTATTTTCATGAAAGGCTAAAGCTGTCCTTGTATTTATTAGTGCCCTTCACTGAAACAACTGTTTTCTATCACTTTATAAAGGCATACAATGTAATTCAAAGATTTTAAAAAACGAGACAGAAGTTTAGTTTGTTACATGACTGTGTGCTGATTCCTGAAGTTGTATGGGATCTTTTCTCTTCACATGAACATAATCTGTGAAGAAAAGATTTGTATAATCTCTAATACTGTCCTGAAGTCCTGAATGAACTACATTTTCCCATGATAGTCCTTGCTTCCCCACGTTCTCCCCCCGACCCTGAAAAAAGTAGCCTAATTTTCTATCAGGGAAAGAAAATGAGGCCATTAGTTTGTGTCTGGAAACAGTGAAGGAATTACTGAGCTATTTACAAGCTCTGCACATGTGGAATCAATCAAATATTCCATGAGATGGTTCAGAAATGTATTCAAATTATGTAGTTTTGAAATGCTAAACTTTGGAATTTGTTTCTTAATAGGAGACTTTTTGGACTCAATGGACATGAGTTTGAGTAAACTCCGGGAGTTGGTAATGGACAGGGAGGCCTGGTGTGCTGCAGTCCATGGGGTCGCAGAGAGTCAGACCGACTGAGTGACTGAACTGAACTGAACTGAAGGAGACTTTTTAGGATAGTTTTCTTGATGAATATCCCCTTTTGTGAATTTGAATAACAATTTGAATATCCTCTTTTAAATTTGAGTAGCAATTTGAATAACAAATTGTTTAGAATAATAATAAGCTATCTTAACTTATATTTTGTTCCTGTTTCCTGAAGGACAAGGCAAGTCTGGTAATCTGTCTTACTGCTCCATCCCTAACAGGGAGGTCGATGACTACAGAAAATGGAAAGAAATTTAGGGCAAGGAAAAATCATTTTCTTCCATTAGGCTTCTGTTTTGATATTTGGCCATGAAGTTTGCAGTCATACTTAATTAGCCATAGTCTGATCTCTATGCAAGTTTTTCCTTAAAGAATGTGGTAGTGTTTAGGTACAGGTGGATTTTTAAATGAGAAATTTGAGGCAATAAACTAAAAGAAAATGAATGATTCAGGTAGAATTGGATATGTAACCCTTCAAAATCTAGTTGAGCTGGGTTGCATGCATGCCTGCTTATTCACTCAGTCATATCCAACTCTTTGCAACCCCTGCCAGGCTCCTCTGTCCATGGAATTCCCCAGGCAAGAATACTGGAGTGGGTTGCCATTCCCTTCTCCAGGGGATCTTTTCGACCCAGGGATCAAACCTGCATCTCCTGCACTGCAGGTAGATTCTTTATCATCCGAGCCACCTTTGAGCTAAGTTAAAATATGTAAATTCATTAACATCAATGAAATTCAAAATGATATCTCAGTCACGTGCCAAACAAGATCCATATTCCTGGCCTGGTACACACTTTCTCCATGCATTTGTAATCACAAAGCTGGAGGTATAGAAGAGACATAAATGTTGTTGCATAGAATTACTATTAAAATAATGCTCTACATTTCTATCACAAACATTGCTCTCATATGTGTAATTTCTTTTGATCGTCATAGCAGTTTCACAAAGTTAGATATTATAGCCCCATTTTACAAATTAGGGAGCTTAAATATGTAGTGATAAGTTGCTTCAGTCATGTCCTACTGTTTGTGACCCTGGTGACTATACCCCATCAAACTCCTCATCCATGATTCTCCAGGCAAGAATACTAGAGTGGGCTGCCATGCCCTCCTCCAGAGGGCCTTCCCAACCCAGAGATCAAATCCACATCTCTTATATCTCCTGCATTGGCAGATGGGGTCTTTACCACTAGTGCTGTCTGGGAAGCCCTAAGTATACAGAGGATAGTAGAATTTGTGTGTGGAAGCGTGATATAATGGAGAGAACAGACTTAGGGATCAGACAGATTCAGAATCCCAACATCATCCCTTTAGTACATTGATGAATTATGGATATACTGTCTTGGCTCTTTAGGTCTTATTTTCATCATCTGTAAAATGGGATAATTCTACTGACCTCACTGAATTGCTGTGAGAGCCAAAGGCAGGAAGGAATGTGAAAGGTCTCACCTGTCTCAGCTTAGCTTTTTCCGAAAGATGTGGGTCTTAACTCTAGGAGACTGCAAACCCAGTGTTTCTTGGGTATTTCGCTGAGGTCTCTGCTGCTATCTATGACTTTGGGATACAATTTCCTGGGCCCTGTTGCTGAAACCATAGGGAGCCCATGACAGGAGAGGAGCAGAGTGACCTCTACCCCAGATAAAAAATCATCACCTTCCTGATGCCTCATTATCCACATCTGGATTTAGCCATCGTTATCCCCAAGTGGTAAAGATCTACAGATGTGTGCATACAGTAAGAATTACATGATCCTGCCTATATTTTCCATGCTTCACTTTTAGCTACTTTGTGGGTACACGTGTTCACCAGTTGTAAGAAACTGCTCTATCCATGTGCAGCGTTCTTACCACCCACAGCATGTGTCTACTGAGGTCCTCTGAGTGCATGTTTTGGGGCATTGGTTTGTGACATGCAGGGTAACCATGGCTTTATGGTGTTACCTCCCTCTCACAACTGCAAAGGCAGAAGATGAGCAGTGTTTGGTTAAGTTAACTGCCAAAATGGAGAAGTGGAGGAGCAGGGAGGGAAACTGTGGGCAGGATTCCCCACAGAGGCCGTGGCCAAGTGGAATGACGTTACCGTCCTCTTGTTCTGTTCTCTGTCCCTCAGAAGGAACAATGCTCCTTCTGCTCTTGGGCCTGTCGTCACCCCCTCACTCTTTTTCGCCCTCACAAGTGTACTTTCCAGGAGAACCATGGCTGTGGGGCCTCCAGCCACCTCCACGCAACTTATATTTAGCTCTGAAGACAAGCGTTCTCTTGACCTTGACAGAAATCAAAGGGGAGGCCAGACTGCTGGGGCCTGGAGAAAGGGAAGAGGAACTAAAAGAAGTTTCTCTGTAGAAACTGCAGGAAAATCTCTGACCTTGAGGTCCTCGGAGAGAAGGCGTGCTAGCTCCGATGATGACAGAGTTGAATTAAAATACAAATGCTTCCAAATATCTGTTGCCAGGAAGCAGATGACATGCTAAATTACTCTGCAGATTGACTACTTAATTCAGCCATTTCCTGAGTCAGGAGTTGCCAGAAGAGCCATTTTGTCCTTTCTGGCAAAAAAGCCGCTGGGATGGCTGTCTCCAGTCCGCTTTCCCGTGCTTCCTGCGTAGGAAGGCCTGTTTCCTGAAGAGAGATGCCTGATTAGACAGCACTATTTTGGTAGGCTGGGGACGAGGTAGCAAGGGAGGCCTTTCATTTGATGTTGATTCAGGAACAGTGTGGATGTCATATATATCACAGAAATATAAATCCTTTAGAAAAAGTAAAAATTGTGAATCCAAAGCAAATTAGACCCTGTAGAGGTCCAAAATAGTGTATCGCCACATTTTTATCTGTTTGATTTAAAATGTTTTGAGATGCCTGGTTTATTTTTTTGTGTAAAGAACAAAATTTTCATGCAGCTTTTTGAAACTGAATTTTGAGCAATGAGATTAATATTTGCCAAGTGAATATGATGTTCCTAAGGTGTCTGGTATTGGTGAGAAATGGCTGAGAAGATAGCCTTGCAGTAGGCTAGACTTTGACTCTGGGCCAGTGTGGGGATTTTATAGAACCTGATGGATGAGCTGTTTGTATCCCAGTTTGTAACTATTCCTCTGGATTCCTTCAGCAGTGCCTTTATCTTATGCTAAAAGGCGTCCAGCCGTAAAGAATCCACCTGCAATGTAGGAGATGCAGGAAATGCAGGTTAGATCCCTGGGTTGGGAAGAGCCCCTGGAGAAGAGTATAGCAACACACTCCAGTATTCTTGCCTGGGAAATCCCATGGACAGAGGAGCCTCGTGGGCTATAATCCAAAGGGTTGCAAAGAGTTGGATATGACAGAGCAACTGAGCAAAAGAAGTAAAGTAGCTGAATCAGAGGCATATAATTCAGCAAAGTCAAATAAATACAAAGGTCAGAACATTCAGGGAAAGGAAATTAAGGGTAGGAAGTAAATTGGAACTACAAGTGAATTTGTTCACAAAACACAGAAAGTAAAGATTTATTTCTTCTAATACTTGTCTGGCATTGATTCAGTGTGACCTCATATAACTGTGTGAGCCTTGTGTGTGCCCTGACCAGCCAATTAGATTGTTAGCTTCTCAAAGGAAAGACTTCTGTCATGGGCTTCTTTGAATTCCGTGTCTTGTTCAGAGCCTTACTTGCTGCCTGTGACCCTTAAATGTTTGCTGATATTGATGGTGATGGTTGAGTTTCTTCTCATCTATGAGCTTCTACTGTGGAACTCCAATATTTCAACATCATTAAACATGTTAGCAATTATTTTAGGAGTTGTTATTTGGGATCAGAGAGCATCTTGAGTTAATTGCCTTTAAGCAAATTTGGGGTTACTTCATTGAATAGCTTCTAATTTCTATTTTTAGGCTTTTGATCCAATGTCTGGGTGTTGGTCAGAGAGCTCCTTGTCACTAAGAGTAAGCTGTGTGAAAGAAAACTGTCCATTGGCCATGGGATGTTGTAGAGTGATTCCTTCCCTGGAGGAGGGTGTGACTAGTTGACTCTAGTAGCTGACTCTATTCATTTTATAGTTTCTTATTTTTCTATAGCAGTGAGTTTGCAATCCAAGCTCTGTGGCTTATTCTCATATTTTGTATTTCTTTAATCCTTATGAAAAGAATGTAAAATAAATACTTGACAGATGGCTTTAAAGTTTATGCTCTTAGCTTTTTGGGCATTGCTGTCAAGTAGGAGGATTATACAGGTCTGAGGGGTCTTTGGATGTATCATCTGCCAGTTTGGGTATTAGTTGTCACCATCTGCCAAAAGAAGATCAAAAAATAAACAAACAAAAAATGAAACAAAAGAGAAAATCTGAAGCTTTCCTTTTGACTTTTTTCTAACTGCACTGGTGAATAATTTAAGGGGAAAGAAGTCAGAGATATTACCTAAAATGAAATTCGGTAACATTTTTATTAAGACATTCTACTCAACTGTATTATTATAGGTAGCAGATAACTAATTCTAGTATATTTCAATAATCAATAATTTAATATGTATCCCAATAAAGGAGAATAAATCCTTAAAATCATTAGCTCAACTTGTAAATATGGCATGAATATAAATTTATTCTGTCTTAATCTTCACTCTGATTCTCTTATTTGCATCTCATATCCAACAGAGGACCAATTTAAAATAGAGAACAGATCTAGAAGAATAAATGGGAAAAGGTGGAATAAAAATTTTTGAAAAAATGAAAATAGTTATATGAGAGCTGAGGGAAAACTTTCTACATATTAAATTGTATTCTAGAGCTATAATACTTAAATTCATATGGTGCTGACAGAGGTGTAGACTGCCCAGTGATTCAAAGTAGTCTATAAATAGATCATATCATAAAAGATCACCTAGTATATATAACAATAACATCATGGATCAGTTTGAAGAGAGAACACTCAATAAATGTCAGGACAATTGATTAATTATTTGACTAAAAATCTTACTAGGTTCTTTTTTAAAAACATTAATTTTTTTTAATTGAAAGGTAATTTCTTTATTACCCTGCAAGGAGATCCAACCAGTCCATCCTAAAGGAAATCAGTCCTGAATATTCATTGGAAGGACTGATGTTGAAGCTGAAACTCCAATACTTTGGCCACATGATGTGAAGAACTGACTCATTTGAAAAGACCCTGATGCTGGGAAAGTTTGAAAGCAGGAGGAGAAGGGGACTGCAGAGGATGAGATGGTTGGATGGCATCACCGACACAATGGACATGAGTTTGAGTAAGCTCTGGGAGTCGGTGATGGATGGGGAGGCCTGGCGTGCTGCAGTCCATGGGGTCGCAAAGAGTCGGACGAGACTGAGTGACCAAACAGACTGAACTGAATTGCTTTATAGAATTTTGTTGTTTTCTGTCAAACCTCAACATGGCTCAGCCATAGGTATATATATATCCCCTCCCTTTTGAACCTCCCTCCCATCTCCCTCCCCATCCCACCCCTCTAGGTTGATACAGAGCCCCTGTTTGAGTTTCCTGAGCCATACAGCAAATTCCTGTTGGCAATCTATTTTACATATTACAGTGTAAGTTTCCATGTCACTTTTTCCATATATCTCACTCTCTCCTCCCCTCTTCCCATGTCCATAAGTCTATTCTCTATGTCTGTTTCTCCACTGTTGGCCTGTAAATAAATTCTTCATTACCATTTTTCTAGATTCCATATATATGTGTTAGAATACAATATTTATCTTTTTCATTCTGACTTACTTCATTCTGTATAATAGGTTCTAGGTTCCTCCACATCATTAGAACTAACTCAAATGCATTCCTATTTATGGCTGAGTAATATTCCCTTGTGTATATGTACCACAGCTTCTTTATCCATTCATCTCTCAATGGACATCTAGGTTGCTTCCATGTTCTAGCTGTTGTAAATAGTGCTGCAATGAGCAATGGGATACATGTGTCTTTTTCAATTTTGGTTTCCTCTGGGTATATGCCTACGAGGGGGATTACTGGATCATATGGTGGTTTTATTCCTAGTTTTTAAAGGAATCTCCATACTGTCTTCCATAGTGGCTGTATCAATTTACATTCCCACCAACAGTGCAAGAGCAGTCCCTTTTCTCCACACCCTCTCCAGCATTTACTGTTTGTAACTTTTTAATGATGGCCATTCTGACTCGTGTGAGGAGATATCTTATTGTGGTTTTGATTTGCATTTCTCTAATAATGAGCGATGCTGAGCATCTTTTCATGTGTTTGTTGGCCATCTGTGTGTCTTCTTTGGAGAAATGTCTGTTTAGGTCTTTCCCCCACTTTTTGATTGGGTTGTTTGTTTTTCTGGTATTGAGTTGTATGAGCTACTTATATATTTTGGAAATGAATGCTTTGTCAGTTGTTTAATTTGCTATTATTTTCTCCCATTCTGAGGATTGTCTTTTCACCTTGCCTATAGTTTCCTTTGCTGTGAAAAAGCTTTTAAGCTTAATCAGGTCCCACTTGTTTACTTTCGTTTTTATTTCCATTACTTTAGGTGGTGGGTCATAGAGGATCTTGCTTTGATTTATATCATTGAGTGTTCTACCTCTGTTTTCCTCTAAGAGTTTTATAGTTTTTGGCCTTACATGTAGGTCTTTAATCCATTTTGAGTTTGTCTTTGTGAATGGTGTTAGAAAGTGTTCTAATTTCATTCTTTTACATGTTGCGGTCCAGTTTTCCCAGCACCATTTATTGAAGAGGCTGTCTTTGCCCCGTTGTATATTCTTGCCTCATTTGTCAAAACTAAGGTACCCATAGGTGCCTGGGTTTATTTCTGTGCTTTCTATCTTGTTCCATTGGTCTATATTTCTGTTTTTGTGCCAGCACTATACTGTCCAGGTGACTGTAGCTTTGTGGTATAATCTGAAGTCAGGAACGTTGATTCCTCCAGTTCCATTCTTCTTTCTCAAGGCTACTTTGGCTAATTTGGGATCTTTTGTGCTTCCATATGAATTGTGAAATTTTTTTGGTCTAGTTCTGTGAAAAGTGCCATTGGTAATATGACGATAGGGATCACATTGAATCTGTAGATTGCATTAGTAGTATAGTCATTTTCATAATACTGATTCTTCCTACCCAGGAACATGGAATATTTCCCCATCTGTTTATGTCATCTTTGATTTCTTTCATTAGTGTCTTATAATTTTCTGTGTACAGTTCTTTTGTCTCGTTAGGTAAGTTTATTCCTGGATACTTAATTCTTTTTGTTGCAATAATGAATGGGATTGATTCTTTAATTTCTCTTTCTGATTTTTCATTGTTAGTATATAGAAATGCAAATGATTTCTGTGTATTGATTTTGTATCCTGCAACTTTGCTAAATTCACTGACTAGGTCTAGTAATTTTCTGATACTATCTTTAGGGTTTTCTATGTACAGTATCATGTCATCTGCAAACAGTGAGAGCTTTACTTCTTTTCCAATCTGGATTCCTTTTCTTTCTTTTTCTTCTCTGGTTGCTATAGCTAGTACTTTCAGAACTATGTTGCATAATAGTGGTGAAAGAAGACACCTTTGTCTTGTTCCTCATCTTAGGGGGAATGCTTTCAGCCTTTCACCATTGAGAATAATGTTTGCCATAGACTTATTATATATGGCCTTTACTTTGTTGAGGTAGGTTCCTTCTATGCCCATTTTTTGAAGAGTTTTCATTATAAATGGGTGCTGAATTTTGTCAAAGGCTTTTTCTGAGTCTATTGAGATTATCATATGGTTTTTATCTTTCAATTTGTTAATATGGTGTATCACATTGATTGATTAGCATATATTGAAGAATCCTTGCATCCCTGGAATAAACCCAACTTGATCATGGTATATGAACTTTTTGACGTGTTGCTGAATTCTATTTGCTAAAATTTTGTTGAGAATTTTTACATCTATGTTCATCAGTGATATTGGACTGTAGTTTTCTTTTTTTGTGTGTTGTCTTTGTCTAGTTTTCGTATCAGGGTGATGATGGCCTCATAGAATGAGTTTGGAAGTGTTCCTTCCTCTGCAATTTTTTGAAACAGTTTTAAAAGGATAGGCATTAACTTTTCTCTAAATGTTTGATAGAATTCTCCTGTGAAGCCATCTGGTCCAGGGCTTTTGTTTTTTAGGGAGATTTTTTATCACAGCTTCGATTCCAGTGGTTGTGATTGGGTTGTTCATAATTTCTATTTCTTCCTGGTTCAGTCTTGGAAGATTGAACTTTTCTAAGACTCTGTCCATTTCTTCCAGGTTATCTATTTTATAGACATATAGTCATTCATAATAGTCTTTTATAATCTTTTGTATTTCTGCATTGTCTGTTGTAACCTCTCCTTTTCCATTTCTAATTTTGTTGATTTGAGTCTTCTCTCTTTTTTTCTTGATGAGTCTGGCTAAAGGCTTGTCAATTTTGTTTGTCTTCTCAAAGAACCAGCTTTTAGTTTCATTAATCTTTACTACTGTTTCTTTCATTTCTTTTTCATTTATTTCTGTTCAGATCTTTATGATTTCTTTCTTTCTACTAATTTTGGGGTTTTTTTTGGTTCTTATTTTTCCAGTTGTTTTAGTTGTAAAGTTAGGTTGTCTATTCAATGGTTTTCTTGCTTCTTGAGGTAGGATTGTATTGCTATAAACTTCCCTCTTAGAACTGCTTTTGCTGCATCCCATAGGTTTTGAGTTGTCGTGTTTTCATTGTCATTTGTTTCTAGAAATTTTTTTATTTCCCTTTTGATTTCTTCAGTAACCTATTGGTTATTTAGAAATGTGTTCTTTAATCTCCATGTATCTAGTCTCACAGCATTGTGGTCAAAGAAGAATCTTGATATGATTTCAATTTTCTTAAATATACTGAGGTTTGATTTGTGACCCAAGATGTGGTCTATTCTGGAGAATGTTCCGTGAGCACTTGAGAATAAGGTGTATTTTCTGCAGTTGGATGGAATGTCCTGAAGTTATCAATGAGATCCATCTCATCTAATGTATCATTTAAGGTGTGTTTCATTATTAATTTTCTGTTTTGATGATCTGTCCATTGGTGTGAGTGGGATGTTAAAAAGTCTCCTACTATTATTGTGTTATTGTCAACTTCTCCTTTTATGTCTGTTAGTGTTTGTCTTATGTATTGAGGTGCTCCAGTTGAGTGCATAGATAGTTACAATTGTTATGTCTTCCTCTTGGATTGATCCCTTGATCATTATGTAGTGCCCTTCCTTATCTCTTGTAATCTTCTTTATTTTAAGGTCTATTTTGTCTGATATGGGGATTGCTACTCCAGCTTTCTTTGGTTTCCCATTTACATGGAATATATTTTTCCATCCTCTCACTTTAAGCCTATATGTGTCTTTAGGTCTGAAGTGGGCTTCTTGTAGACAGCATATATATGCATCTTGTTTTTGTATCCATTCAGCCTGTCTGTGTCTTTTGGTTGGAGCATTTAATTCATTTACATTTGAAGTAATTATTGATATATATGTTCCTATTGCCATATTCTTAATTGTTTGGGGTTGATTTTGTAGATCTTTTTTTCCTCTCTTGTATTTCTTGACTATATAAGTCCCTTTAACATTTGTTGTAAAGCTGGTTTGGTGGTACTGAATTCTTTTAACTTTTGCTTGTCTGAATACTTTTTTATTTCTCCATCAGTTTTGAATGAGATCCTTGCTGGGTACAGTAATCTTGGTTGTAGATTTTTCCCTTTTATTACTTTAAATATATCCTGCCATTCCCTTCTAGCCTGCAGAGTTTCTGCTGAAAGATCAGCTGTTAAGCGTATGGGGTTTCCCTTGTATGTTACTTGTTGCTTCCCTCTTGCTGCTTATAATATTCTTTCTTTATGTTTAGTCTTTGTTAGTTTGATTAGTATGTGTCTTGGCATGTTTCTCCTTGAGTTTATCCTGTATGGGACTCTTTGCACCTCTTGGACTTGATCGACTATTTCCTTTACCATATTGGGAAAATTTTCAACTATAATCTCTTCAAAAATTTTCTCATACCCTTTCTTTTTCTCTCCTTCTTCTGGGACCCCTATAATTCAAATATTGGTACATTTGATATTGTCCCAGAGGTCTCTGACACTATCCTCAATTCTTTTCATTCTTTTTACTTTATTCTGCTCTTCAGAAATTATCTCCACCATTTTATCTTCCAGCTCACTGATTTATTCTTCTGCTTCAGACATTCTGCTATTAATTCCTTCTAGAGTATTTTTAATTTCAGTAATCGTGTTGCTTGTCTCTTCGTGTTTATTCTTTAATTCTTCTAGGTCTTTGTTGATTGATTCTTGCATTTTCTCCATTTTGCTTTCAAGGTTTTTGATCATATTTACGATCATTATTCTGAGTTCTTTTTCAGGTAGTTTGCCTTTTTCCTCCTCATTTCTTTGAATTTCTGTGTTTCTAGTTTGTTCCTTCATTTGTGTGGTATTTCTCTGCCTTTTCATTATTTTCTTTTAACTTATTGTGTTTGAGGTCTCCTTTCCCCAGGCTTCAAGGAAAGTTGGATCCTTTTCTTGAAGAAGTTTGAATTCTTTCTTCCTTTTGGTTTCTGCCCTCCTAAGGTTGGTCCAGTGGTTTGTGTAAGTTTCTTGCAGGGTGAGATTTCTGCCGACTTTTTGTTGTTTTTCCTCTGATGGGGAAGGTTGAGTGAAGTGGTAATGCTCTCTGCTGACGACTGGGTTTGTGATTTTGTTTTGTTTGTTGTTTAGATGAAGTGTCCTGCACACTGGTGGTTGGGTGATGCTGGGTCTTGTATTCAAATGGTTTCCTTTGTGTGAGCTCTCACTAGTTGATACTCCCTAGGGTTAATTCTCAGGTAGTGTAGGGTCTTGGAGGGTTCCCACTCCAAAGGCTCAGGGCTTGATCTCACATTAATAGGGGGTCTTCTGAAATAAAATGGTAGCTTCTCTGTTACAGTTATGCAGACTAAATCCACATTTAACTGTGTACAAGCAACATGAAAAAGTTTTCCTGTCTTTGGAAAAACTGCAACAATATCATACAGCCAGACTCTTAAAGAAGTTTCTCCCAAAATATTACAGTGAGATGGATCTAAAATGATAATTGTTCGTCTAGTTTAATTGGTTTTGATTTTCTCTATACAACTGGCAAAGTTGTAAAGAGTTCAGAAACAGCTACCGGTTTTTCAATTTCCTGTTTCTTTTCCTTAAATTCAACAACATGATTGCTGGCAACCACTGAATAGGCCAGGTGAGCTGCATTCTCCGTAAGCCTGCACAGTGCTTCACTAGGTTCACACTTAACACTACACACCAAAACAGATCACAGTAGATAAAATATTTGTACATTAAAATAAAGTCATTAAGCAACTGAAAGAAAATATAGGTTTGTTTTTTTTAAATCTTACTACAGAAATAAGCTTTCTAAGGAAAGAAAAAAGAAACCTTAGAGTGAAGATTGTTACATTTGAAAACATAAAAAACCTTTAAAATCATCATATGTCTATAAAAAATCTAAAATTGATTTTTAATAGCAAAATGATTTTGAAAAATATTGTAGCATATGTAACTGATTATTACTATCATTTTGTAAAAGACTTTTATGAATCAACAACAAAAATTGGAAGATACCAAAGTATTGAATAAAGATATTAAAGTTAATTGATAGTGACCACATAGAAAGAGGTAATAAATATCACAAATTCAAGTTCAATAATCAAAGAAATGCAAATAAAATCAATATGATATTGTTTTTGTCCCATCAAATTATCCAAAATTTAAAAATGATAATGTTCTGCGTTTGGAGGCACTCTATACTTATAGGGATATAGATACAACTTTCTGGAAAACAATTTGGAACTCATATTTTAAAAGGCTTAAAAAATTGCATTTTGATACAAAATTGTACTTTTAAGAATTTACCCAAAGGAAATAATAAGAGATGTAGCAGTTATTTTTGTGTTAGTGTATTCATGTGATATTTTATCTTTAGATGCAATACTAAGAAAATACAAATATTCAATTAAATAATTAAATAAAATTTGAGAGACCCATATCATGGCCTATTACACAATCTTTAGAAGTTGCGCTTCTAAGACGAATGACAAAATGAAATGCCAATTATATATTCTTAAAGAAAAATCAGAATACAGAACAATGTGATCTGAATATTGGAGGAGGTGGTGGTGTTAGGGAGACAAGGAAAAAGAATGTGTCTGTGTATAAATTAAGGAAAACAAAAATAACAACAGAAGGGAAAGAAATCAGAAGTTATCTGTAGTTCTTTCTTCTATGTTGGAGGATAATGGATATTTTTAATATTTTAACTTTATATTTTTATGAATATTCTAAATTGTTTTATAGGCCCACATGAATCTTACAACAAATGCTACATTTATTTATTTATTTATTTATTTTTGGTTTGTTTTTGTTCAGAGCACATGGAAACACATCTTTGGATGCTGTGTGTGATAAGCTTCCCCAGGGCAGGTTGTTCCTATCCTGTGATGAACAGGGCTTATCCGTTCTGCCCAGCGGGACCCCAAGAGTGACTGCAAAGTTGGTGGGGCTCTTTCTGTTCAAGTGACTCCACTAAATGATACATTTAACTTGGCAGTTTATAAGGTCAGTTAGAGGTCTGGTTGAAAATGAACCACATGAAAAATGAAATGTGGCCAGTGATTCTGTAGACCTCGTCCTCGGTTACTCTGTCTGGCTCCTCCCCTTCACAGTGTGGGGTCACGAGGTGAGCGAGGTGGACTCTGGCCTTCACACCTTTTGAACATGCCTGTCCAGGGGTGGGTCTATTTCCAGGATAGCTAAGGACAGAAATCTTCTGATGGAGAAGTCATCCAACAGGAATCGCTGCCTGGCACAGTGAAATTGGCGAGTGTCCTGAATGTGTGTTAATAATTGGTCAGATACTTCTTTCATTCCGGCTCCTCTGTGTCTACTGTTCCCGTGGAGTTGTCATCCCCTCGTGTTACTGAGGCATTTCCAGTGGCTACACTTGCTGCTGTCTTGTTGGCATCCACATGCATCGTCTTATCTGTACCGCTTGTGGTTCAAGTTATAACAGGTGTCTGTGAGTGGGCCCTGGGCTTCCTGCTACCGGATTTGTTTCTGTTACACTTTGGACAATAGTTGTGGACACTAGCACCTGAAATTATGAAAGACTGTTTCAATCAGTTCAGTTCAGTCACTCAGTCAGGTCTGACTCTTTGAGACCCCATGGACTGCAGCACGACAAGCTTCCCTGTCTGTCACCAACTCCCAGAGCTTGCTCAAACTTGTGTCCATTGAGTCTGACATCCTTATAAAAGCAAAAGCCTTTCTCTGCTTGTCAACATTTGCAAGTTGACCTTTGAATTAGGCACCATGCCTTTGATCTGCGAAATATTTAGTAATCATTTTTTTAATTAATTTATTCTTTAATTGAAGGAAAATTGCTTTACAGAATTTTGTTGTTTTCTGCCAAATATCAACATAAATCAGCCATAGGTATACATATGTCCCCTCCCTCTTGAACCTCCCTCCCATCTGCCTCCCCATCCCACCGCTCTGGCCCCTAAAAATTCATGTGCTTTGGGGAACTTCAGTACTAAAAACTAAGGATTCTTTGCATATTATCCAACTATGTAAAAAGTAGTAACAATAGTTTATTATTAATAGTATTAATAGTAGTAACAATAGTTTTATATTACTTAGACTTAGGCTAAAAATGCAACTTCTCCTTTATTTAGTTCTGTTCTAATTCATAAGTCTTTCCCAGCTCTTCTAGTCACTGTACCCCATTTTCACTTTTCAGTCATAGGTTAGGCTTGAGTGATGGCCCCATAGCAACTTTGGAGAAGAAAGATTCTTCCTGTTTGAATGGCACATATCTTCTTTTGGCTTCTTGATATCACTACATAGCAATAAAGGAATGGAATTAGCTGAGAAGTCTCTGACTATATAAGGTCTGGCAGATGCCCACAATTTCTTATTTAGGCAACTTGGCAATCAGAGGAATGAGAATATGGGCAGGATAATATGCTTTTTGGCAATATAAGTGTGGAAAATAAAAGTCTGTTGGCTGAAATTATTTTTTTCTGTAGGTACACTTTAAACATTTCTAAAATGGCTCATATATAGGAAAAAAATGTCTCCATCACATTTTTCTCTATGCCAATCAGAAGCAATGCTAAGTAGAGACTGGATTTTTTATCTAGTGATGCAGCTTTGATCTAAAGAGCTCAGTATATTCTATTTTTTTGATGATAGTTAAAACATAGATTAAAAACAATTCACTAACAATAGAGCTACATAATTACAGCAATATGATTATATAAAATTATAAATAAGATTTATGTGCTGGATTCTAACTTATAAACAAGATAAGATACTAATTACACTTTTAAACTATTCCAAATAAGGTTCCCAGATAAGGGAAAATAACTTGCATGACAAACAGGAAAAGGAATAAAAATTTTATGTGTATTTATATATATATAAAATCACTGTTTTGTAGTTATTGGGAGTTTTTGTTGCACACACACACAAAAATACAATAAACTGAAGTATAGCAGTTTGCCCTTCCTGAAAAAGGTAAGTAAAGGAACTTCTAAACTGTAGTTAAAAAAATAAATAAATAAACCCTGTATCGTAGCAATTTTCCATTTACTTGTAAAAAATCCAGTTAAGTTACTTCAAAAGAAATTTCAGGTGACCTCTACCCTTGGCTCTGTGTGAATTAACTGAAAATCATTGTCATTGCTGGTTGAGGAATTGTGGAGCATAAAAAATGTGCCCTGAGACTGGATGGGAAAGAGGAGATGTCTCAGTTTTCTGAAAGGGGAAGAAATTTAGACTCTGCAGACCACAAAGTAGAAAATTTGATATTAATACTGAAAAAAAACTTTGAAATGGATTGTCATCATGAGCCCGTAGATAGGCAAGGGGTGCTCAGTTAAGTCAGAATGAGATGAATAAGAACTCCCTTTCGAGACTTCACTTCCGTTTGGTCAGGCCATGGAGCTAGGGGACTGAGCAACTCATGATCTCTTGGTGACTCTGCAGCTGGGTAGGAGGGCAAGCCTGTTGGAACCCAAAATAGCTTTACAGGGTTGAAAACTGGGCCAAATCTAACAAGATAAAAAGTAGAAAGGAGAAATGTAAAGGTTGCCCTTAGTTCCAGAAAATTAACAACACAAACACAGGAGGAGTGGGCAGATTGCAAGGCCAACTCCTAGGTTTAAACAGGTTGTATCCTGCACACAGGGGTCTGGCTGAGGACGTGAGTAGGGGCTGTGTCCATCCAGAGACAGTATCTTTTCCTTTATTCCAAAAAGTCGCCATAAAGCAGAAGGATGAAGGCTTGGGAAAATACAAGTGAGAGGTTTTGTTTAACTATGAATTCAGTGAACTACTAAAATAGTGTGATCAACAATGAGCTGGGGAGGGTAATCCTTGACACGCCATGTTCAGAACAGGAGGCGGGGTGGAGGTGGGTAGTCAATGTCCAAACTAATTGGATATATTGATAGTGGAAAGCAGAACACTGGTGAATTGGAGCATGGCTAGAGGAGAAAGCTGAAAACTCTGAAAACTGTGATCTCTGAGGTATAGTGAAAAAGATTGTTGAGTTTGAAGAAGGGAAGACTTAGAAGGGCCATGATAGATTCCTAGCAAATTACACATAAGCATAGGACATTACAAAGCAGGCATCAAAAGCTGAAAGGATATTAAAGAATTTTTAAGAAGAATTTTACACTTAAGGTTTAAAACACATCAAAGTTTTCATTATGAGGACATTTAGAATGAAATTTGCTTTCCTTACTTTAGAATTCAATGTTTTTACATTTCGAATTACCTATTGCCTGCAAGACAGGAAATACCATAATCTTTTTAATGTTTAGTGTTTCTAAAGTCTTAACCAAGGTCATACAAGATTTGAACTTTCCATCAACTTGACGTGTCCAAAAATGGAACAGACAATGTTGTCTGTTGCTAGGATGATTAGGACTGAAAGCAGACACCAATTCCTGGCTGAAGAGGCAATTTTTGCATTGGATTAAGCATAGGACTTTTAAAGGTCGTCTATGCCCATGCTGAGATTCTAGGATTCTTGGAAAAAGTACTTTCTCTAAAGAAAGAGGAAAACTGCAATCACCAGTATGATTGTCTGGTCTTTCATAGGGAACTCCAGAACTAAAGAGGGAATTGTCTATTAGAATAGTCTACTAGAGAACAATTTGATTTTCCTTTGTTATGTCCTTATTTTATTTATTCTCAGGGAGAGGCTAGAATAGCTGATGAGATAGCAATTAACCAAACAGGGGAACACACCAGGAGTTGACCATACCCCCCAATATACACCTCCCTTTATGAGCTACTTGAGTCTTAGTCTTGCTATGGGTTTACGCGGGGGGTGAAGAGGGAAGGGCTGTGAGGCAAACTTACTTGGAATATGCAAAACCTAGTGAAATGGGACAATGTATCCAGCAAAGCAGCCTTGAAGGAGAATAAAAACTCACAGAGGGCAGTCTGAAGGTGCATGTGGGTGAAGAATGAGGGATGTTACATCCACTTAGTTTTGATCATATGCATTTCATTTCTCTACAGTGGCCTTCTTAACACGTGCAAGCAAGGCAACAGTGGGTTTGCATCTGGGAATATTGTTCTGATTTTACATGAGTCACAATCATTCTCAACAAACAACCTGAACTTGCTGTTGGCTTAAAATCAAGGAGCGAGACTTTCCCAGCAGGGTTGACCTGGAACAGTCAGGTCATTGGAACTTGCTGTTTCAGTGGAGCAAAGTCAAAGTTGGGGACACTTTGAGGTGATATGTTTCTCAAGGTCAGAGTGTATGATATGGCACAACAGCAGGTGGGCATGTGTGTTATAGGCACAGCACTCTCCACTGTTAATTGGTTACGCTCTTAGAATTAGTCATGTGCTATGCCAGTTTGTGCCAAGGATATAAAATATTACCGTGGAAGTGAAGTGAGTCACTAGTATTTTGTACCTAGGGACGTATAGTTAAGTAATATGAACCTTGAACCTCATCCCTTGATCTAAGTAAGAGCTTCAATAACAGAAGTCTGCCTCTAGACACAGAGTTATATAACTTTACTGTTTGAACCTCTTTTCATATGATGGTTTTGTTTATCTGAGGCATCGCCATGGTTACCTCCTCAACTTGGCCGTTACATAGAGCTCTGTATGGTGAAGGCGCTGTTTTATAGGACTTAGACTGTCAGTTCCAGCACTGATAAGTAGCCTTTCTAGTCATGGGCATGTTACAATAGGCATTGTTGAATTATTGAATGTTTAGGAAAAGGAAAAGTGAGCGTTTGTGTCTCTGCTAAATTTTTGTGTAGAACCCAAACTCTCGGTGTGATGGTGTTTGGAGATGGGGGTCTTTGGGAGATGATTAGCTCATGAGGGTGGAGCCCTCATGAATGGGATTGTGCCTGCGCTTGTGTTCACTTGTGTCCGACTCTTTGTGACCCTATGCGCTATGGCCCGCCAGGCTTCTCTGTCCATAAAATTTTCCAGGCAAGAATAATGGAGCAGGTTGCCATTTCCTCCCTCAGTGGATTTTCCTGACCCAGGAATTGAACCTGCATCTCCTGCATTGGCAGGCAGATTCTTTACCACTGTGCCACCTTGAATGAGATTAGGGCACTTGTCAGAGAGACCCAGGAAGTGCCCTTGCCCCTTCTGTCACTGAGGACGCAGGAGAAAGACAGCCATCTATGAGCCCAGAAGGAGGCTCTCTCTCACCAGACACCTAATGGGCTGGTATCTTGAGCTTTAACTTCTAGCTTCCAGAACTGTGAGAAAAAACTTCTGTTTATTAAAAAGAAAAAGAAAAGAAAAGAAAAAAGAAAACTTGAGGAAGCATTTGAGACAGAAGAGAGAGAGAACAATTAGGGCAGCAACCTGCCAAAGTGGAGTGAGATTCAGCACCAAGTAGCTCTCAGCTGATAGACTGAGCAGATCCAGTCAGACATTCGGTGTGAGTCCTGCACTCTGGAGCCAAGTCACTGAGGGATTTAGGAACATTCCAGGGTTTCTTTATCAATTGGGTCAAACATACCAGTTCGTTCCTCTTAAGTAAACTGTGGTTATCCTAAGACTTTGAAAGGCAAGTCAAATTTCTTCCACTTAAGGAGATATACTTCATGTTTGGTATATTTCTCTAGTTGCATAAATGTTTACTGAAATTCCTTCCAGGATTACAGGCTGAGAACTTGGAGAGTCCATCCTGTTACATGACGAGTTGTTCCTCCAAAGACAGAAAACTTTACTTGAGATTTAAATTCTTGACCAAAAATGCCTATGAGGGACAAGGATTGCTATATACATTGAAACCACAAATACTAGTACTATGGTAGGTGGTTTGGGGGAAAGGGTATGGATGGGGAAGAAATGTTTGAGATATTAGAAAATGCATGATAATTCATTCACTTCCAGCCCCAACTTTGTCTTTCTCTACAGACAAACGTAATATATGGTGGTAGGCTTTAAATGATCCCATTTTGTATTCACTCTTGGCTTAGAAGGCCCTGAGGTTGAGAAAGGGAAAGGCAAAACTATAAGTCCTCTTTATATGGAATTGAGGGCAGGAGAGAACAATGGAATCGATCTGGTTCCATATTTCAGACAACGTCACAGCCTCACAGGTTAGCTCTCTCCTAGGAAGAGGGAGGGATGCTCTGGGAGAAGAGTGAAAGAAGCAACAAGGGATGAGAGGGGATGAAAACAAGAGAAGCTAAGGAGAAAAGGACGGATATACCCATTTGAATGCAGAGTTCCAAAAAATACCCAGGAGAGATAAGAAAGCCTTCCTCAGTGATCATGGAAAGAAATACAGGAAAACAATAGAATGGGAAAGACTAGAGATCTCTTCAAGAAAATTAGAGATACCAAGGAAACATTTCATGCAAAGATGGGCACAATAAAGTACAGAAATGGTATGGATCTAACAGAAGCAGAAGATATTAACAAGAGGTGGCAAGAATACACAGAAGAACTGTACAAAAAAGATCTTCATGATCCAGGTAACTGTGATGGTATGATCTGTCAGCTAGAGCCAGACATCCTGGAATGAGAAGTCAAGTGGGCCTTAGGAAACATTACTATGAACAAAGCTAGTGGAGGTGACGGAATTCTAGTTGAGCTATTTCAAATCCTAAAAGATGATGCTGTGAAAGTGCTGCACTCAATATGCCAGCAAATTTGGAAAATGCAGCAGTGGCCACAGGACTGGAAAAGGCCAGTTTTCATTCCAATCCCAAAGAAAGGCAATGCCAAAGAATGCTCAAACTACTGCACAATTGCACTCATCTCACACGCTAGCAAAGTAATTCTCAAAATTCTCCAAGCCAGGCTTCAACAGTACATGAATCACGAACTTCCAGATGTTCAAGCTGGTTTTAGAAAAGGCAGAGGAACCAGAGGTCAAATTTCTAACATGTGTTGGATCATCGAAAAAGCAAGAGAGTTCCAGAAAAGCGTCTACTTCTGCTTTATTGACTATGCCTAAGGCTTGGACTGTGTGGATCACAACAAACTGTGGATAATTCTGAAAGAGATGGGAATACCAGACCACCTGACCTGCCTCCTGAGAAATCTTTATGCAGGTCAAGAAGCAACAGTTAGAACCGGACATGAAACAACAGACTGGTTCCAAATCAGGAAAGGAGTACGTCAAGGCTGTTTGTTGTCACCCTGCTTATTTAGCTTATATGCAGAGTACATCACTCAAAATGCCAGGCTGGATGAACCACAAGCTGGAATCAAGATTGCCGGGAGAAATGTCAATAATCTCAGATATGTAGATGACACCACCCTTATGGCAGAAAGTGAAGAAGAGCTAAAGATTCTCTTCATGAAAGTGAAAAAGAAGAGTGAAAAAGCTGGCTTAAAGCTCAACATTCAGAAAACTAAGATCATGGCATCCGGTCCCATCACTTCATGGCAAATAGATGGGAAACAATGGAAACAGTGTCAGACTTTATTTTTTTGGGCTCCAAAACCACTGCAGATGGTGATTGCAGCCATGAAATTAAAAGATGGTTACTCCTTGGAAGGAAAGTTATGACCAACTAGACACCATATTAAAAAGCAGAGACATTACTTTGCCAACAAAGGTCTGTTTAGTCAAGGCTATGGTTTTTCTAGTAGCCATGTATGGATGTGAGAGTTGGACTATAAAGAAAGCTGAGCGCCGAAGAATTGATGCTTTCGAAATGTGATGTTGGAGAAGACTTTTGAGAGTCTCTTGGACTGCAAGGAAATCAAACCAGTCAATCCTGAAGGAAATCAGTCCTGAATATTCATTGGAAGAACTGATGCTGAGTTAGAAACTCCAATACCTTGGCCACCTGATGCGAACAACTGACTCATTGGAAAAGACCCTGATGCTGGGAAAGATTGACGGCAGGAGGAGAAAGGGATGGCTGAGGATGAGATGGTTGGATGGCATCACTGACTCAATGGACATGAGGTTGAGTAAGCTCCAGGAGGTGGTGATGGACAGGGAAGCTTGGAGTGCTACAGTCCATGGGGTTGCAAAGAGTTGGACATGTCTGAGCGACTCAACTGACTGAATGTTCTGAAAATATCAATAAAGTTTAATGTGCTATTGTATCATTTAGATTCTCTGTTGCCTTATTGATTCTTTGTCTAAAAGATCTGCCCATTGAATGGGGTATTAAAGTCTTTTAATATTATTGTATTCCTGTCAGTTTCTCCTTTTATGTCTGTTCGTATTTGTTTTATATATTTAGGTGCTCCTATATTCGGTGTGGGCTTACCAGGTGGTTCAGCAGTAAAGAATCAGCCTTCCAATTCAGGAGCAAGGGTTCGATCCCTGGCTCAGGAAGATCCCCTGGAGAAGGAAGTGGCAACTCACTCCAGTGTTCTTGCCTGGGAAATCTCATTGACAGAGGAGCCCCAGAGTTGGACATGGTTTAGCGACTAAACAGCAACAACAACATGTTAGGTGCATATACATTGATGAGTACAAAATCCTCCTCTTTTTTTAAATCCCTTTTTATTATATAGTGTCCTTCTTTATCTTTCTTTATAGCTTTTGTTTAAACGTCTATTTTCTCTGCTACGACTATTGTGGCCCCTGCTTTCTTGTCATTTCTGTTTACATGAAATATCGTTTTCTATCCCTTCACTTTCAATCTATGTGTGTCCTTAGCCCTAAAGTGGATTTCTTATAGGCAGCATATTGTTGCCTTTGTTTTTTAAATGTAATCTGCCACTCTGTTTTTTAATTGGAGCATTTAGTCCATTGACATTTAAGGTAATTATTAATAGATACATATTTGGCCCTCACTTTTGACTTCCCTGGTGGTTCAGACGGTAAAGCATCTGTCCACAATGTGGGAGACCTGGGTTCAATCCCTGGGTCGGGAAGATTCCCTGGAGAAAGAAATGGCAGCCCACTCCAGTACTCTTGCCTAGAAAATCCCGTGAATGGAGGAGCCTGGTGCAGGCTACTGTCCATGGGGTCGCAAAGAATCAGACATGCCTGAGCGACTCCACTTCACATATTTATTGCCATTTTAAACTGTTTTCCCATTGATTTTATATTTCTTCTTTGTCTCTCTGTCTGGTTCCTTTTTGTTTTTCCTTTTGTGGTTTGATGATTTTCTTTTGTATTATATTTATGTTCTCTTCTTTTTGGTTTTTGTGAGTCTGTTGTATGTTTTTGATTTGTGGTTACTCTGTTTTTCAAATATGTTAACCGCTTTTTTATATCTATTTGCCTTAGACTGGTAGTTACAGGAAGGCTTCCTGGAGAAACTGACATATGAACTGAGCTTTGAAGAATGGGTACGAACGAATCTGTGTAGAAGACAGCTCCAGACACAGGAAAGAGCCTTCCAGGTGGCCCTGAGGCACGAAGGAGAGCTAGAAAACCTAAGAATGCCATCGGTGTGGGAGCAGTGAGAGAGGTAGGAAGAGGCCAGGGTTATAACCCAGGAAAGGATGAAGGAGGCAAGGCTAGAACACAAGGAACTTGAAAGTTTGAAAAAGATTCTGGTTTCTTAAAAAAAAAAAAAAAAAAGATTCTGGTTTCTTGGATAATACATATCCTTTGGAATGTATATATCCATTCGAGATCAGTTTGCATGGCTGCTCCTCCAGGCAGCCTTTCCTGATGCGCTCTCTCTTCCTGACCTCCCCTCACTGCTCTGTGCTCGTGGTTTATTTAACACTGCACACGGGTAATGCAATTATTTGCTATGTGTCTGTACCCTGCATCTGATGGTGTACTTTCTGAAGTCAGGAACCAGGTACTGTTCATCTCCATATACCCCAAGTTAAAGTTTTATTGATATCCCACTGAAAGGAGACAGCTGACACCAGTAATCATGTAACTGTAATCCAGGGAAAAATCATGAAAGATCTGAGGTGCTAAGAGATTTTTTTTTTCAATTTTAATTTTTAAAGTTGGTTTTTTAAAAATGTATACAGGATTTCAGAATTTGTTTTTAAGAAAATATTAATGGATATTTAGAACTAAATTTTTTGTCATAATCATCCCCCACTCCTCCCAACACATATGGGCGTCTAGTAAGTAGTAGAAGAAAGAGAAGCCTTATGACTATGAATTGAAGTATTCAATGAATGAATGGTCTTCATCCAGATGCCCCGGCCCCCGCCCCCGCCCCGCCGTCTCTAGCCCCCTGCATCCTCCAGGCTGGAGGCAGACGGTTCCCGAGCTGAGTTTAGGGCTGTCGGTGCGCCCGGCCTGGGCTGGGCCCTGGTGGTGCTCTGCTCCGGGGCAGCCCTGAAGGTGCTGGCTCGTTACCCGCTGCTGACTCAGCCCTTTGTTGCAGGTGCCCGTCTAGTGCCCGGGGCTGGAACAACTCTGAGACTGGGGACTTACTATTTATTGTTTCCTCCTGGATGTGATGAACAAAAGAATTTGAGTAAAAGTGAGAGCCAGAATTAGGGTGGACCAGGCTTTGTAATAATTGGCTTTCTCACTGCTGGCTCTTAAATTCTAAATCTGGGTGGGGGAGGTGGGGCAAGGGTAGCAGTTGGAAAGAGGGTCTTGTGGGTACCTCTGTGAGGATCACAGCCCTTTCTCGGATGGGGTGGGCGGCCTGCCTGCCCAGGAAGCCTGCTCTTCTGGTGACACTTCCCCCTTTGCTCTTGGAACTGGCTCAAAGGGCATTTCTGTTTCCATCTTTCACCATTAGGGATGTACATGAACCTTAAGATAGAACTTGTTTGAAAAATTAAAGTCCAAAGCAATGTGGACTGACCTCTAAGGCAAAGGAAAAACTCCGGAACTCTACGGGTAACTTGGCATAGAGGGACACATGGAACGCATGGAAATGTGTTTGGTTGCAATGGCACCCCACTCCAGTGCTCTTGCCTGGAAAATCCCATGGACAGAGGAGCCTGGAGGGCTACAGTCCATGGGGTCACAAAGGAGTTGGACACGACTGAGCACACACTAGGCTTGGCAAGTCTCAGGCCATTGTTCACATACCTTGCTAAAACCCCTGTGTTTTCGAAGTGCATTAGAAAGGGGCTCCAATTCTAATAACGAGGCATTTCTTCACGACATAGAGTCAGCCACATATGCCTCTGGGAACATATTATAATCAGAGATTATTTTTCTTAAAAAAAAAAAAAAACCAAAACAAACTATAATCTAATCATGCCTATTTCTACCAGGCTTTCCTAAAACTGAAAATGTAACAGTTTCAAACTTCTATATTCACTTAAAAATATTGAGATGACTTTGGAGTTTCTAATAACTGCTTGCTAGTAAACCACTCATTCTGATGGTACAAAAGTCCTCTGGGGATTTTCTGGGGAGGGAACATAAGACATACTACAGGTAAGGTTTTACTGCACCATAAAGCAGTGTAAAGCAAAGGTGCTGGCTCTAACAAGGCAGGTTAATTATTAAATTCACAAGCTTTTTTTTTCAAAGACTTGGTTGTTCCAAATACATTTTGAAAGCTTTCCAGAGGCCTGTGAATTAATATCTTCTTCCCCACCCCCTGTCAGTTTTCACCCTGGTCATCAAAAACATCCAAAATTATTCTACTGACCTTAAAATTGGACTTTTAAAAGAGCCTTTAGTTTCTCCTCTTGGGCTAAATCAATGAATGAGTGAATAAAAATGCTGAGTATTCAAATGTATTTCTATTTTGAGCAAAGTCAAATGAACAACTGAGACACAGGTCCTGCCTCTAAAGGCATAATCCTTTGTTTTCTTGTTGCTATTTTTTCATATCTATGGCTGAGTTGGAGCTGAAGTTGGAGGGCTGGTCTGGTCATGAAGTCCCTGGAAAAGTCAATAGGAAGATTTGCTTTATAAGAACAAGATTTCAGAAATCCTGACATATTAACCTGCATTCAGGATGTGATTTTTTTAATAAGGAGAAGCAGTGTTCGCTAAAAGATGTAATTTCTGCCCAATAGACCTTGATGATTTAGTCTTTCCTGAAGAATTATATCAAATATGCAAAACATACAATGATTAACAAAATTAATTCAGTCTCCCAGTGCCTTAAGAGCCATTTATAATTTTATTGAGGTAGCAAAATTACAGAACAATTTTTCATTATCTCTGCCCATGGGAAAAAATCAATAGCTAGCTTTCAATGTCTTTTTAGATGATGCTGCAGACTTTACAGTGTAAATATTAATAAACAGAAATACAGAAGAACTATAGGGGGAAGACAGTGGAAGAAAAGTCACTAGTGGATTCTCTACAAATGGAGCAGTGAGCCCCAGTACTCATTTCCATTTGGCAAGAGCTTTTTTGTTAAATTTTTGATTATAGATATACATATATATGTATGTATATATATGGTCATATATAGGCTCATACTCTTCTGGGTGTTAATGTGATGCAAAGTAGCTTTTTGAGTAACAGTTCAGCCAGAACAAAAAAGACACCCCGCTTACTCAGATTTTCTGATTAAGATATTCTGAACAGCATTCAGTATTTTGGTTACCCACACTGTCCACATCCCAGGCAGTATATCCTACCTCTGCCTTGCACTCTTCGTTTGCATTCTTGTCCTGTTATAGAAGAACCGATCCTTGTATTTCTTTGGTTATTAAATAACTTGATATTTTTAAAGGTTTCAACAAACTGAGACAATATGTCAGTGGACCCTGTGTACTCTGTACTTTGATCTGTGCTATGCTGGTTATTTGAATATGCAAGACAGGAGGCCGCTTCTTGTCATCCACCTCTATGACAATCATTTCATCTGCAGCAAAATATTATCGAAAAGAGAGTTGGTTATATGTGGACATTTAAGGATATAGTCTCATTGTACCAAACTGAACAATATTTTCAACTTCTAATACTTTATGAACAATATATGTGTAAAGAGCCAAGCTTGTAAGAGGTAATTTCTCAGTGAGCTTTATTTTGAATTTATTTCTCATTCAGGATAATACGCATCCTGACTAGTACTTTTGGAAAACATGTTTCAAAGGTGACAGAAAATAGTGGTAAGTGTTCCTTCTCAGAGCAGATTGCTGTGCTGGTATCTGTAGATGCCCCAAGGCTGAAGTTCCTTTTGAAATTATTTTTAGACTACTTGAATCCCCAAGCTCCCACCATTCCCCATACGGCAAAATCTTAGAGGTGCCGCTTCCAAGGAAATCCACGATTGTGATGCCATGTGTATTTGTGTATTAGGGAAGGAAAATATAAAGACAAGAGCAACGACTTATCTTAAAGATCATTTATTTGTTCCAAAACTATATTTAGACATAAATAGAAATAATATATCAAGCTATTTCTCTTCCAGTCAAAATTAACCATTCTTCCCTTTCTTATTGCACTTTGCTATACTTACTATCCTAGTCAGATTTGAAAAGATTGTTACGTGTGTGTATTTCTTTCTGGAGTCCCTGAATAGTGATTCCTTGGGAAGCAGGGACCAGCCTTTGTGTTTCCCCCTGGGCACCTGGGGGCACTCACAGTGTAGACAGTAGCTGCCCAGTTCTCTCTTCAGCTGAATCCAGCGTTTCAAACGTTTCGGAGAAACCCAGTTGTTAGATAAGATCATTTCATTTTGTGAAGGACTGCACTCAGGAAACTGAGATCAGAGCCATGGTGAGAAACTTTTTGTGTTTTCAGACATTTTTGTGATCACAATGTAAACGAAACATTGTCGCAGCAGTCCTTTCACTGAGGTCGCTGAGGACACATCAGAGGGGTGTTTGATTTCTCTTCTAAACCCATGGTGATGCCCATCTCACAGGCTCCCTGGGTGCTGCCATCAGTGGGTGGACCCCGCAGCGGTCATGGCCCCAGGATGGATTTCAGAGGCTAAGGGTATGGGTGAAAGTTGGGGGGGTGGGAATGAAGAGGTAGAAAGAGGAGAGGAGGAATTCAGCCAAGGGATTAATGTTTCTAATACTACGTCTTTTATCGTTGTGTAGGGTAGAAGTGTGGGGAATTGTTCCATAAATTCGAGTTTATGAAGTGGCTGGATGCAGTGATAACTACATGGTAAGCATATCTCATGATGCAGTGTCTTTAAAAAATAATGTGTGGGGAATTAAGCCACTATGTTTAGAAGTGGGTCAACAGTGATTTGAAATGTGGGGATATTTTCAAATCTGCACGCCATAGCCAGACATCAGAAATACGTGCTTTTGTTGTTGTTCAGTCGTTAAGTCATGTCCAACTCTATGCAACCCCATGGACTGCAGCATGTCAGACTTCCCTGTCCTCCACTATCTCCCAGAGTCTGCTCAAGTTCATGTCCATTGAATTGGTGATACTATTTAACCATTTCATCCTCTGTCACCCTCTTCCCCTTTTGCCTTCAATCTTTCTCAGCATCTGGGTCTTTTCCAATGAGTTGGCTCTTTGCATCAGGTGGCCAAAGTATTGGAGCTTCAGCTTTAGTATCAGTCTTTCCAATGAATATTTCCTTTAGGAATGACTAGTTTGATCTCCTTGCTGTACGTGCTATAAGCTGTGACAAAAGCAAACCCCACCTGGAGATCATATTGATCATCTCTTTTGAGTGGAGCCCAGAGGCTGGAAAGCTCCTGAACCAAAGTTTGTGTTGAGTTTGCTCAGAGCTCACTGTTGAGTGCTTTGGATTTCACCTCCTCTCACAGGCAGTTCTGTGGATCATCCTGATTCTTTGCCTGCTCCCTCCAATAAGTGAGGAAAGACAAAATGTTTCTCAGTGTTTAATGGTCATAATGTTCATGAGTTAATCACTAAAAAACATACATATAACACACTTCTTACCCTTCACCAATTATATTCCAGGATATGGTCATAGGCACACCCCTAAATACCTAGTTACCCAGGCTGAAGACTGCTATCCCCTCTCTTTGAAAAGTAAGCATCGATTGGATCAGATGCAAGATGGAGTTAGTTGGAATTAGATGCTTGCTACAAAAATCCACAGGTATATAGAGTGGTGGATTAATTTCACTGCTTTATCTACTAAGTGTCTAGAATTGTGGTAGGGGGAGCAGTGAGGGAGGGAGGAAAGGAGGGGCCTGAATGGGGGCTTGGAGGTGAGTGGAGGATAAGAAGGACTTTTCCAGATACCCGCTCCTAGTCGTCTTCAACTCTCTGGACCTCCCCAGGTGCTCTGATTCCTGGGTTTCCTCATCTCAATCCCAGCCGTCTGTGTGCTGGCAGATTGAGGGCAGGCACCCTACTGAGGCATCTCCCACCCAGGGTCAACGCCCACAGCGTGAGTTGTCCAAGTGCCCGCCGCCATGGTCTGGTTGTTAGCAAAACCGCAGCTCCTTTCCAGAATCCAATGCTCCCCTCTGCCCTCAAAGTTTGGGTACTACTTAGTAGTGTAACTGTAGCCACCATTTAAGAACGTCCTTAGGGTCTGAAACATTGCCAGATATTGAAAAAAAAAAAAGCTATAGCTTGATTCTTTGAGCTGTTGTTTCCTCTCCAGGGGAACAGGCAGTCAAGGTTGTATCAACAGGATAACATTTCAGGAAAATCTTTCAATTTCACAGGAGAAGAGATGTAGGAAAAAAAACTGCTAGAGGGTGCATAGGATAGCCCTCATTTAGCAAGATAGAAGCCAGCCTGCTAAATGAAAAATAGCACATTTTGAGGACTGCAAGGGACAGCATTGGATTTGTACGGTGGCTGTGAAAGGATAGGTAATCTTGGTGATGTTGTTCATGTCAGGGGAAGTGGTGATGCCCAGGTACTGAATACAGATCTGGGAGACCTACGGTGAATGACTCTTACTGGAAAAATGATTCTTTTCATTAGAACACAACTGTTTCTATGCTTATAAAACTTACATGGCATTTGCTTAGGAATAATCTTATGGACTTAGAACTGATAGGAATTCTATCACTTAGAATCCTAAGATTCTAATCTTAGGAGTTAGGGGTGATAAATATTTTTATTAAGTGTCTCCCAGCCCCTTTCAGGGATTTACTCCTCCCTTTGAAAACCAGAAATAGTGGAATGAAGTGATGTGATTCTAATAGTGCTTGTTTTTATCAACCATGTTAATCTCTGTCTAAGGAGCTGGGCAGGTTACACTGTGTATTTGATTCCTGACTACTGTCCCTAAATGGACCATTCACATCATTAGGTTAAATTTATTTACATTGTTGGAAATTTCCAGCCAACCCGCCATTTAGTAACCTTAGCTGGGTGGGTTCTTAATTTCCTCATCTTACACAACACCCTGAATACAGATCTAATGAGGGAATGAATGTAGTATTTCTTTTATTTGATTTAAAGCTTATGTTTTAGTTTCCCTTGCAAGAGAAAATATTTTATAATAGCACAGAAACAAGTGATAGCAATGTTGATACTGTCACCATCGCTCAGTCATGTCTGACTTTTTGAGACCCCATGGTGACAGGAACAATCTTAACACACAGAATACAGACTTCCTGTGTTCATGTAGGGGAGATTGAAGTAGCCAAGGATATAATTTCTAATGATGACCTGATCTGATTTGTGATCTCGCTGCATCAGTGGCAGTTCAAAGAGTGGTTTCTAGCACTTTGCATCAATGTAGTAATTGGGATCTTGAAAAAACTCACATTTGCCATCTCAGATAGGAAGAGTCGAAAATATGAGTACCCCTAAGTTCTTGCCTGGAGAATCCCAGGGATGGGGGAGCCTGGTGGGCTGCCGTCTATGGGGTCGCACAGAGTTGGACACGACTGAAGCGACTTAGCAGCCGCAGCAGCTAAATATTTGTTGCTGTTCTTTAGTTGCTAAGTGGTGTCTGACTCTTTGTGACCCCATGGACTGTAGCAGCAGGGTTTCTATGTCCATGGGGTTCTCCAGGAAAGAATACTGGAGTGGGGTGCCATTTCCTTTGCCAGGGGATCTTCCTGACCCCGGGATCAAACCTGGGTTTCCTGCATTGCAGACAATTCTTTGCCACCAGGGAAGTCCAAACTAAGTATATTATGAAAAAATAAGTTAGCTCATTCCAGCGTTGTTTGTAATAAGAAAAATTGAAAACAATTAAAATAGCTAAATAAACAGTGTTGTATTCATTTAACCCAATGTTATTCAGTATTTAAAAATTGACAAAGTTTGAGGTATTAACTAAGAAAAATAAACATGTTGTAGGGAGTGGGAATAACTACAGAATGATATGCAAATCATAATTTTACCTTGATAAAAATAAATAAGTCTATCTACATATATACTGTATGTTAGTACACATACACAGACATGTGTATGTCTACAAGTTGTGGCAGTGTGGTGTGTGAACATGTAGACGGATGAGTAAATTAACTGTAAGGAAGATGTAAGAAGGCAAACATTGCATGCTTTTCTTTTAATTTTTTTACACTGTTTTACTTTTTATTGTACTGTATCGTAGTTCACATACAGTACTATGGTAGTTTCAGGTGTACCACAAAGTGATTTGACATTAGATACACAAAAAAATGTTTATTACAATGCCTAATAACCATCTGTTCCCATAAAAAGTTATTACAGTATTATTGATAATATTTCTTCTTATATATATATATATATATATATATATATATATATATATATACACCCCATGACTTATTTATCTTCTAGCATGTTTTCCTTTTCATATTACTGAAGTAATATATATCTATTAAAACAATAAACAGCTAATGAAAACATTACCAACTCAATAGATGGGTTTCATCAAATTAACTGTGTTATATATTAAAACCACCATCACGTTCAGATGTTTTATTTAAGGCCACTATGAAAGCATATGTGTTTCTGAGCCAGGTCAGAGAACCTGGCAATGATGACTTGATGTTTTTAAGATCTTTGTGCTTGTAACTCTAATTATTTTTATTCATTTAAAAGAGTGTACCTCAGCATTCTATCTGGGTGGTCCAGAGATTGGAGTAGTGTATTGTAGCACTCTGAAGTAACTGTCATTAGGCAGTTAGGATCTTGCAGACTATTACATTCTAAGCATGTTTTCATTGCCTTGTGTAAATATTTTGACAGTTGCTTATGTGCACTGATAACATTTTGCATAACAAAGAATAACAGGTGCAGTGAAAAGGGAATCAAGTTCCTTGAGGATGCATTTTTGATTTATTGTGTGTGCCTTGACTTTTCTAAAGATGTATTAACAATAATAGCTTTTGTGGTGTAATTGGTTGCTATGAATAACCTATGGCAATGAAAACCTTCTTTGGGGACTTCCCTGACAATCCAGTGGTTAAGACTGTGCTTCCATGCCAGGGAGCGTGGGTTCAATATTCCTGGTCAGGGAACTAAGGTCGTGCATGTGGCACTCTGTGGCCAAAATTTTTTCAGAAAGCAAACCTTCTTTGGAATAAAGTAAGAAATCTCCTCAGATGAGTTCAGGAGATCATGGAGAGGCATTCTGATCAAAACCTCTGCTTCCCAGGGGTGTCGCCCTCTTAGGCCCTGGGCCAGTTGATGCCCTGCCCCTGCCTAATTAATGGACAAGAAGATGTAAGGACAGAGTCAGAAGAACACAAGGTTTGTCCATCTAATGATCAGAGGCAGAGCTAACGAGCACTTGAGTCCGCCACACACCCACGCGGATAGAGATGTGAACACTCACTCATTTAGAAAGGATGAATAGTGCCTGCTGTCACCCAGGGCCAGAGGACACGGCAAAGATTTTTTGGCAGGTAGACTTTTTTCCTTTTAAGAGATATATCTGGAAATGTAGTTTAATGTGCACTTGTGGTTAGAAGAAAAACCATAAAATGACTTTCCTACTGTGATAAAGTTTTTTGGAACTCAAGGAGAGTCAATTCCCCCTCCCCCCAGAATTGCCTGACTATAATTCCTGGTAAAATATACAAACTAAATCCGTATATTTCATGTTATTCTCATCATGTGAAGTCAGCCTGAAAATAGAATATAAAGAAAAATCAAGGCTAATATGAAAAGGTACAATCCAAAGTCATTTACAGCTGTCATGGCATTAAAATCACAGACAGAAAGCAGTGTCTCTGTTGTAAAATAGAATAAAGTGTTGTAAAATTAATACAGTAATACTTCTATGAATGTGTCCAGAGGAAAAAAAAACAAATTCATTCATCCAACATAAATATATTGGTTCTCCTTCCCCCAAATTTGGAGGTTACTATTATAGTTTGTGGAGATGCACTTTACATAGTTTTATAAACTTGGGATTAATGTAGCTTTCTGATTAGATACTTATGGTTAGAGAGTCATGGTTCTATCTTTGTCTCTCTCTGTCTGTTTCTCTCTCCTTTTCTTGGTATGAAACACTTCATCTCAGTCACCCTAAATAAGAATTTTTCAGTCAGTTTAGTCGCTCAGTCATGTCTGACTCTTTGCGACCCCATGGACTGTAGCACGCCAGGCTTCCCTGTCCATCATCAACTCCCAGAGCTTGCTCAAACTCATGTCCACTGAGTTGGTGATGCCATCCGACCATCTCATCCTCTGTTGTCCCCTTCTCCTCCTGTCTTCAATCTTTCCCGGCATCAGGATCTTTTCCAATGAGTCAGTTCTTCACATCAGGTGATTAAAGTATTGGAGTTTCAGCTTCAGCATCAGTCCTTCCAATGAATATTCAGGACTGATTTCCTTTAAGATTGACTTGTTTGAACTCCTTGCAGTCCAAGGGACTCTCAAAAGTCTTCTCCAACATGTCAGTTCAAAGGCATCAGTTTTTTGGTGCTCATCCTTCTTTATGGTCCAATTCTCACATCCATACATGGCTCCTGGAAAAACCATAGCTTTGACTATGAGAATGTTCAGTCTTCTCAAATACTAGTTTTTAAGCCCTAGTCTGAAGCCAAGTAAAGAGTTGGCACTTTAAAAATATCTACCAATCAAATCTTTCTCCCTATGTAATTCTAGTTCATCTATACAGCAAAGTGCAAGGCAAGCTATTAAACAGCTGCATTTCATTCATTCACTGAATTCTCTTTGATAATAGATATGAATGAATGTTCTGGCTCATTTCTTTCAGTACTAGGTTTGTAGGCTCTTATAATTGTTTAATAAAATTTAAAAGTTTAACACATTTTGCTGTAAAAAGTACCCTTGGCTATTGGGTTATGGATCCTTAGCTCTGACTTAACCACTTTCACTCCTCAGCATTCCTGTATTATTGGTGAAAGATGAGTAATGGAAACTCTCAAGAAGATAAAATGGCAGATAGCGTTATCAATGGCTGACCGAGGACACAGCGCTACACGTGGAGTAAGAGTTCCTTACACGTTGAGTTAATGGGGTAAAGTGTTCAGGTCTTTTGGATTTTGGTTCTATGGTGTGTGCATTCAATTACACCAGGTTTAGTGAGGCTGAAAGACATATCAAGTTTCAGGGGAGCTAAATCATTTCTGTACTAAAGAGAGCAGTAGTGTGTACCCAGCTGTCAGCAAGCATGTGTGCTAAGTTGCCTCAGTTGTGTCCAACTCTTTGTGACCCCATGGACTGTAGCCTGCTAGGCTCCTTGGTCCATGGGATTTTCCAGGCAAGAGTACTGGAGTGGGTTGCCCTGCCCTCCTCCAGGAGATCTTCCCAACCCAGGGATCAAACCTGCATCTCCTGTGGCTCTTGCATTGGAAGGTGGATTCTTTACCACTGAGCCACGAGGGAAGCCCATCCATTTGGCAGGGAGGGTTACTATTAATACATTTTATCAATTTAAGAGAAATCTGTTAATAAAATATTATGTTTCAGTCAAGTGAGGGCTTACAAAGTGAATATGACATAGGCATTTTTCCCAAGCTGTTCACATCAAAAGGGAGAGACAGACTTCTGAATATCTGATCATAACACAACATAAATCTGTGCTAAAATCAAGGTCTAGCTGCTCAAAAGAGAGAGGGAGAGTAATTCACCTTCAATTTATAGAAAAATTTCATTTCCAAAACCAAGATTCCTTGCCAGTGAAGCATATGTAAACATTTTTAGATAGAGTACATTTTTTGAAATGTTATTTTAATGCAACTTTTACTAGTAAGAAAATATGGAAATTCTTTGAAGGCTAGTAAAACATCTACAGGGGTAAGGAAATTGACATTTGTGGGGTTATTGGCACGAAACTTAGTTTTTAAACACACATGGGACATTCTGCAAGTCAGTCTGATACATTTGGCCTAAAGATCTCAATTTTTTTGAAAGATCTCAACACGTCTATGGCCATACCACCCTGAATACACCCGATCTCGTCTGGAAGATCGCAACATAACCTGTCACATTTTCTTACTGTAATACAGTAAATAGATGACCAAAAATGTTCTGTACATTCAGAGTTTAAAACATACTTCCAAACCAGTCAAGGAAGAATTGAAATTAGGAAATTCTTAGACATGAATAATAGGCAAAATACTATATGTCAAAACTTGTGGGATGTAGTAAGATTGCGCTGAGAGATAAATTTGTAGCCTTAAATGATTGTTTTAAAAAATAAATGCAAAAAAAAAAATGAGCTAAGCATCCAATTTAGGAGATCAGAGGGAAGAACAAACTCACTGAATAACCCAAACAAAGTTGAAGAGACAGAAACTAATGAAACAGAAATCAAATGTACAAATGAGATTTGCGTTGTATGGCAGAAACCAACACAACATTGTAAAAATTTTTTAAATCAATTTAAAGTTAAAAAATAGAAAAAAGGAGTCTGTTTTTAAAAGAGTAATAGAGGACTTCCTTGGTAGTCCAGTGGAAGGGAATCTGCCTGCCAGTGCAGGGACGAGGTTTCATTCCCTGGTCCGGGAAGGCTCCACACACTGCAGAGCAGCGAAGCCCATGCACTGCTGAGCTACTGAGCCCATGTGTCTAGAGCCCGTCTCTGCTGCAAGAGATGCCACCGCGATGAGAAGCCTTTGCACCGCAGTGAATAGCAGTCCCCGCTCACCGCAGCTAGAGAAAGCCCATGGGCAGCAACAAAGACCCAGGACAACCAAAAAAGGGTGATAAAGATAGCAACCTCTGTGAGGCTTTGTCAAGGGGGAAAAAAATGAGAAAAGAATGTTTCTACACATTGCATTACAGGTTTAGATAAATGAGGGAAAACACGTTTATGCTCATAAATTTAAAAACTTCTAAGAAATAGATGTGTTACGAAGAAAATAAAAATAATCAGAACTGACTAAAAAATAAACGAAACCCAATTTGTGCTATAACCATGGAAAAAATTGAATTAAAAATTTAAACTCTTTCTGTGAGCAAAACGTTATGCCCAGATTATCTTCTTAGACAAGTTCAAGCTATTGATAATTCCAAACTTAAACTGTTTTACAGTAGATAAAAAGATGAAACACTTCTTCTCATTTTATGAGTCCATAAAACTCATATCAACTCAATCTTGATATCAAAGCCAGATAAGAATGGTATAAAAAAGAAATTATTAAAAGAAAATATTACGTATAGAGGCAAAATTCTGAAACAAAATACCAGCAACCAAAATTTAGCCATAGATTAGAAAAAAAATCATAGTCAAGCTTATAAATACAGGGCTAATATATTTAATAGGTTAAGGGAATGTGGGAGAGGAAAGAGGAATACGGTTACCTCTACAGTAGTAGAACAAACATTGGATAAAATTACACACATGTTCATGGTTTAACAAGTAAGCAAACATAACTCCTGGTAATACGAAGATCATCACTACCTTACCCAGAAAAGGTAAATCTGAAAAATTGTATTTATTTTTCAGAGATCTAGAAGGTAACTAAAAATAAGTTTTCTTGCTCCATATGAAGATGAGAAAAGATTGTTAACATTTAAACCATTTTTTTTGCCCCATTAATTTATAAATGTGTGTGTTTGTACAAATATAAATATATACGACACAGAGCTTTATTGAATAGTAGTTAAGAATGTGAGTTCTGGAGAAAAATTGCTAAAGTAAAATCCTAGGGTTGTGTGATTTGGGGCAAGATTTCTGACTACACTGTGCCTCAGTATTCTCATCAGTAAAATGGGTGAGGAAAACATCTCATTGGGTTGTTGTAAGAGTTAAATAAATAGACACATGTGAAGCATATAGGGAAATGCCTGACAGATTCTAAGTACTCAATATATGTATTAGTGGCTACAGTTTTTTCCCCTCAGTACTAAAATATCTCCTTTATATTTTTTCTATATTTTCCAAGTTTTCTACAGTATTTTACTTTTATAAAAAAAGCTATTTTAAACACACACACACGTACTGCTCACATACACCCCACAAAAGTCTTTTGATCTGAATTGCTTCGTACACTTCCCTAGAAGATTGGGATGTGGCAAAACATGTCTTCTGAGAGCTCTGCTTTCATCTGTCATTGTTCCTGTCAGGGTACCTCTGTGCTCACTGCATCTCCTAAGGCAGGACAGTTGAAGCATTGTTCTGACCATGTGTCATAATCCCATCACAGTCCATTCTGAGCCCTGATGAGTCCAGAGGAAGAGGAAAGGTTCTTTCTGATCATTTTGAGACAAAGGTGCAGCAGAATCACCCACGGAACTTCCTGACTCAGGATGCTCACCCTGCCCTTGAAGACTGTGATGTGGCAGGTCAGAGGGCGCTTGCATAATTGTGATGCTGTGGGCACCTGGGTTGTGATCAGCTGCTTTATTCTGTTTTCATTCAACCCTTCCTCATATCCTGACACGGGTAGCCCTCGGCTGATGGATTTTAATGGCATACAGCACTTCCCAATGAATTCCAATTAATTTTCCAAATTGTTCAGGTGATATTCTAGGTTAGAAAAAGGAGAAACAACATTCCTCATCCTCAGAAGTTTATATTTTCATGAAGGAAGACAGAAGTAAACACAAAGGATATTTATAGAATGTAATAAGTGGTCTTCAGAGGAAATAAAGGGGCTGATTTGATAGCGTGATGGGAGAGGAGGCTTGAGACAGGTACCCAGGGAGAGCTATACTGAGCAGGTGGATATTGTAGTGGAGACTCTGAGATGAGAGGAGTAGTTTATGCCCAGAATAGAAGTGAATGTCTTCCAGGCAGAGGCAACAGCCACCACAATAGGGCCACCACAACAGGAAAGAACTCTGCATGTTCAAGTTTGGTGTCTGGAAGACCATGTGTAGGAGACTCTGGGGAGGTCACTTCATGGGGACTTGTCTAGGCCAAGGAGTTTAGGGTTTATTCTAAGTGTAGTTAAAAAACCACAAGCTTTTCAGTGGGGTATGGTGGAGGTGACATAGGAAATCCATGTTTTCAGATTGCACTGGTTTTATATATGGAGATAGATTGGTGGAAAGTAATAGCAGAAGCAAGGAAATTCAGAAGACCGTTGCAATAACCCAGGAAACAGATGATGGCAGCTTGGACTTGGGGGATAGCAGAGGGCTGGAGAGGCATGAATCAAGTTGGAGTCTCTTTGGAGGCAGATGGCAACTAGGGTATTTGTGGCAGATTCACGGTTCTGATTGGCTAATTGGCAATTGTAGATTCAGGCCATTGGGTCGAAAGCCATTGCAGGGTCTCCTTCCCGTGAAGGTAAATGGAGGTTAATGGAGAGAATGCTGACTGGTCTCATACGTTCAAAGTCCAAGTTCCCATTTGTCCTTTGGCTCATTAGATAGTTGCACTGTGGCAGTTATAAATGCCTTACTGTGTCAAGAGAGTGAGATGCTGTTTTCATCAAGGGATCAGTTATCAGCTGCAGAGTTCCATATTCTGGGCAACATTTGGGGCTCACTCAATTACCCTCTTTCATCAGAGGTAGACTAAGTCTAGGCTTCCTCAGTCCCAGGAGATGTGCTGTATATGAGGGGTAGCTCCAGAGTCTACGGGGCATCTGTTCCATGTTCTTGAGTAGTCTCGACCTCGCCTGAAGCATCGGGACCTCTCTCTTGAGAGGACCAGAGCTAACTAGCTTCTCAGAGGTTGATTCTGAGCCTGGGTCAATCTGAGTCCAGGGCGTAGTCCTCCCATTCTCTACACACCTACTCAATGTGACTCAATGCGAGTTCAACCCAGCCCTACTCAGCCCCTGGGGCATCTCCAGAGAGTCTCAGACTGGTGAGGAACTGGGGAATGGAGCCCAATGCCCCGTGCAAGCAGGCTCAATTGTGTCTGACTCTATGACCCCATGCACTGCAGTTTGCCAAGCTCCTCTGTGCATGGGATTTTTCGGGCAAGAGTGCTGAAGTGGGTTGCCATTTCCTTCTCCAGGGGAATTTCCTGACCCAGGGATCACACCCATGTCTCTTGCATGGGCAGGCAGAGTTTTTACCTCTGCACCACCTAGGAAGCCCAGTGGGATGGGGGGGACGGTGTAATGTGACAGTTGCTGTGGGCAAAAGCAGAAATGAACCATACTTCACTTCCCCATTTTCTATTAGGAGAAAATGGTAAGATATTACAAAACCCGTGGTTCTCAGATGGGGTATGCATGTATGATATGGTGGAACATTCTCCACCAGCAGCTTAAAGAAAATATAAGAAGGAAAATATGAACCAGTGTGTAAGTCAAATGACACACCCAGTACCCTCAGCTTTAGGGAAGATGTTCGTATGCATATTAACTACAGAGCGTAAGGGTGTTTCCAAGAGCATGATCCAGTTTCTTTATCTCATCCACAAACAAGTTTTATAAAGGACTTGGACCTTTATGCTTATGGCACTGAGTGAGGGGTCAGGAGTAAATTTAGAAGCAATTTGAAGACATGAAAGCTGTAACCATTTATTTTATAGGTTGAAAATATTGAATAGTAATGTGGATATAAATGCAATGTGTGTTTTAAATATTGTGTAAAGTACTTTTTTAGGTTTTCTGGAAAAACAGATTTCAAAACAATACATCAAGTATGAACCATTTAATTGAAAACTAAACAATCTGGTGTTTCACTCAATCTAAGAAGCTATCAAATATAAGCCAGCCCAATTTCAGACATGTTAATATGTGAGCACAGGTACACTTTAAAATAGGTTTATAAAGGTTAATAAATATTTTTATAAATGCTATTCATGATTGTTTTTAAATAAATGTTTTTAAAGGCAGAAAGAGTATAAGAACAATATATTCTAAAATGTAAACAGAGAAATATACTTTAAAATGTTAAAAAGATACCTCTATGAGAGGGGAGTAGGATAGGATAAAGGACTTTTTACAATGAGCATGTAATGAGAGAATTTGTGTCTCTGTGTGTGTGTGTATAAATGACACCGATTCGTGTGAGTAAAGCTATGTGTAAATTTGCTAGTCAAAAAATTTTGTGTATGGAGCAAATGGGCCAATAGGTTATGATTTTTATTAGCACAGAAAACACTCACATAATTCAGGGAAGGTCAAAGAAATTTTCTGTTTGTGCTTCAACTGCACATTCCTACCTGCTGTGAAATAAACCCAACCTTCCTGCCGGGGTCTGTTGATTCAGCTTTGCCATCTGGAGTCATCTAGCATTCACATTCTGAATGGAATAATGCTGCTTTGGTCAGAGGCTCTGAGGGGAGCAGAATTTGTGGTAGATGGTGTTAATTACATTCTTTCCATAAAATAGCAGGGCTCTAAGCACAAGCTGGGTGGAAGCCGTTGTGTCCATGTGGCAGCCAAGATTCAGGATATAGGTAATTCCCTTGGATTTCATCTGTTATCTCACTTGGAAAGGGAGAATCCAGATTCAGATCAGAAGGTGAAAGGTTTATGGGCGAGAACACCAGTCAGGCAGGGCCATAAAGTCCGAGAAGTGGCTGCTTCATTATTCATGATTCCTGTTGCTTTTGAGAACATTCTGTACCACACGTGCTGTTGGCTTAGTACAAATTCCAAAGTCATTTTATATTATCATTTAGAATCGCATTTTCAGATGAGGTGGATAAATAAGCTGATAGTTAAACATTTGTGAACCAATATATTCCGACAAAATCCACCCATTGACCATGGGACCAAAGGATATCATGGTGCTTTAGAATTGGGGCAGAAAGAGGCTTTCTCCTGTCTACTAGAAAGGAGTATTCATTCATTTCTTCATTTACTCATTCATTCAAGAAATGACTTGCTGAGTGCCTTCCGTGTGCTGGAAGTACATACTGACTGATGAAATCAGAGAGGTTCTTGCTCTTGTAGAGTTCACATTCCAGTGAAGTTGACCAATGATGAACAAACAAGAAAGAAAGAATTACAGATGCTGACAATGTTATGAAGGGCATGACTGACATGCCAGGGAGTAAGTGGGAGTGAGAATGAGCGAGGAGATTCTTCATGTGGTTTAGGGTGCAAACGACGGCGCCTTTTCGGAGAAGCAGCACTAGGACTTACTGCCAAAGGCTGCAAAGGCATCAGTAGAAGCTTCTAGGAGAACCCTTCCCTGAGCATCAGGACACCTGGGTTTAGATGGGCAGTATATTTCTCAAGGAGCCACTTAGCAGTGAATCTGAATAATTACAAAGCTGTTAACTGAAGAAGAGTAACTCTTATGTGAAAATGCTTTGTAAACTACAAAGAATGTTATAACATGACCTCTATTCAGTATTCATAGCTCTTCTAAGTAGGTCAGATGAGGATTAAAATTAGTTGGAAGCTGGTAAGTCCAGCTACATAATTTGCAGTACCTGGCACAAAATATAAAATCAGGACCTCGTGTTCAAAAATAATTTAAGAATTTCGAAGTGGCAACAGCAGAGTTTTGAACCATGAAACTTCTGAGCACAGGGCCCCGTGTGACTGAACAGGTTGCCTTCTCATGAAGGCCAATCCTGAACACTTTGCTATCATCAGATTTGTTGGTAAAGGGCTGGGGAAGGGGTAAAATTTTTTTTGCTACATTTATATTCAGGGTACATATTTTAGCAAAATACTAAATTGTCAAATACTAGTTTTTATTAATGTAACCATACTATTGAGCTTATTCCAAGAAATCTGGTCTGTTTCTTCATTTGGTATTTTCTACCATCTTCTTTCAATAATTTAAAAATCTGGGCCAATATCCTTTTCAAAAATGTGTAGCAGTTGAGTTATTTGTATGCAAGTTGTCTTGAGAAAAAGGACTTTTGTGCACTAAAGAGATCTTGGTTTGAAATAAGAATGCCTGAATGTGAGTCCTGGTTCTGCCCTTAATGTTTGTGTGATTGTCAATAAATTGCTTAGTCTCACTGAACTTTAGTTTCTTCTAAAATGGAAGAATGATCTCTTAACAAATGAGTCTGAATTGTTGGTAAGGAGTCAGTGACATCATGCCTGCATGGCTCATATAGAAAATGATTCTTTGGTGGTTTCTTTGTCTGAAGGCCGGGAAGGGCTGACAGTCAGCTGACTTGAACTAATGAGAGGTGTCATTTCTGACTGGGGGCATGTGTTCCTTGCTGTTATTAAATATCTTGAACATCATCCTTATATGGTAGGCTGTATGCCAAATTGATTTACCCAAGAATGGCAAGTTTATAATTTTATTTATATTAACAATATCTCAATGGGAGGGCATGCAATTTTTGAAAACTGACATTAAATTCACATAACATAAAGTTAACTGTTTTGAAGTGAACAACTTAGTGGCAGTTAGTTCATTCACAATGCCATATAGTCATCATGTTTCTCTAGTTCCCAAGCATCCTTATCTCCTTAAAAGGAAACGTGGTCTCCATTAAGCAATCGTTCTCCCATTTCTCCTTTCCTTCAGCCTCTGGCTGCAATTAATGCATTTTCTGTTTCCGGGGATTTACCTATTCTGGATGTCTTGTATAAATGGAGTCACTAGTATGTGACCTTTGTGTCTGGCTTCTTTGACTTAGCATGTGTTTTCCAGTTTCGCCTTGTAGCATGTATCAGTACTCACTTCTTTTTATGAATGAACAGTATTCTACTCTATGTGTATGCCACAGTCTGTTTATCCGTTTATCTGTTGATGGACATTGGGCTTTTTCCATGTTTTAGTTACTGGGAATAGTGCCACTCTGAAAGTGCAAGTAGGTATATTGGTTTCAATACCTGATTTCAGTTCTTTAGGTGCATACCTGGGCGTAAAATTGCTGGGTCATATGGTAATTCTACGTTTAACTTTTTGAGGAACAAGTCATGTAATTTAAAGCCAAATAGGTAATCAAATACACTGTTTTATTATAAACCATAATAATAATAAGAAAACACTTCCATTCCTTTTCTTGCTTTTTCTATCCCAGCTGCTGGCTCTTGAACTACTTCTGTTATGAGACTGACCAAAAAGGAGGACTTGGGCTCCAGGGTCCCTGATTTTGACCGAAAGACCTCCCAGCTGAGAGTTCCCAAGGATGTGTTAGATGTCAATGTGGGAACACATGAGCCAAACTGCATCATGTGTTTCCATCTTCCACTGTCTATTATGGGAGCTTGCGGGTTTTAACAACCTCTGAGTCAGTCTAGTGAAGAGAACTATTAGCCAAGGTTAATTATCATTGAAATGTGAATAAATGAAAGAACATGAGTCATGCACTAAGGCGATTTTATGGTGCTCTATGAGGGAAGGGTAAATCAAATATTCAAATCTAAACTGCAGGGAACATCTGAGTGAGGCTGAATCATACGTTTGAGTGGATATGTATTTTATAGCATGTGATTGTAGATTGTTCAGGTGATTGTCCCACTGCTGTGGTCAGACTGTTCTCTTCCTGAAAACCCAGCAGTGACCTCTCCAAACCCATCAACCTAAGCCCAGGTCACTTCACATGGGAGCCACCCAGATTGGGGAAGAAGAAAACAGAAGGGGAAGAAAGAGAGCAACAAAGTCACATTTCTTCTTCTGAGTTTCATCAAGAGCTGCTCTCATCCTGCAGTGGACAATTTCCCCTGCAATTCATACTTTTTACCTCATTTTAGCACAACAGCCCAAGGAAGGTAGCAGGGGGGAGTACGTGGGAACGAAATGACCAAAGAGAAAGGACAGTGTTTCTCCAGTTCCATCAGCCTGTGTGTATCCCATGTGATCTAAGCCCAGATGCCATCTTCACCTATTTGCTATTCATCTATTCAGTTAATGATTTGATTTCTAGGTCTGCCCCAGGCACTATGTTAAATGTTCTCCGGGACACAGGCATGAATCAGAGTGAACTCTGTTCTCAGTAATCCTGAAGAGAGAACAAAAAGTTGGGTGTGGATGCCTATAGCCTTAACACGGTGAGAGGAGGGTGGGGGAGCCCAGACCGCCTTGACTTGAATCTTGTTCCACCTTGGCAGAGCGACCTCCTATCTCTGTCCCTTGGATCTCCATTTATTAAATGAGGATGATACTAGGACACATCACATAGGCTTGTTTTGAGGAACTCACTGGGAACAGTGTTGGCACTAACGTAAATGCTACAAAAAAATAAGTGCCAAATATACTAGCAGAGAAATGACTGAAGTGCCCTGGAATTCAGAGGCAGCCATGTGCTGGGAGACTAGGACCGCTCAGGGTGGAGCTGCATTTGACCTAAGCCTTGAAGACTCGGCTGAGCTCTCTATCTGATGCTCTTTGTCCGACTGTCCATCTGAGTCAGTGTTCTCAGCATGAGATAAGCAGAGCTTCGCCCAAATTTCTCTGTGCATATCTATTAGCATGTAATATACACCTGGCTCTCAAAACATGCTTTCTGAGGACAACTAGTAAATTTTTTCTTACGTAAGGGTTAGCTATGTGTCCTTCAAATAATTAGATCACTATTTGCTTGACTTTGAGTTAGTCACCTCATCTCTCTGAGACTTGGTTAACCCGTTTGGAATAGAAAAGACTAGAATAGAATAGACTCAGGAAGCACTATGTCTTTAAAAAAAAAAAAACAAAACTCTAAACTATCATAATTATTAACAATATTGTGAGTTTGAGCCTTGACTTTCATTTACATTATTTATGAAGCATTGCCTACACATCACTTAAGCCTTGGGCCTCAGTTTTTTTAGTGATTTGATTTCTCTTTCCAAACCTCAAAAGGAGCTTTCTAAAACTGTAAGACTGCCAAAAGTTCTATTTGACCAGCAAAGTTTACAGTGCTTATGCTTATATTTACAAATTCCATCCTTTTCCATCCTACTCCCGGTCTGTCTGCTTTCTATCATTTTACCTAGTGAAGGAAAAAAACAACTAGTTTACTACCGCAGTAAAAGTCAGTGTCCTTCCTACAAATACAGAAATCTCTAAAAGGAATAGACCTTTTATTTTTTTTGAGATTTGTGACCTAATCTCAATTAGACTCACTACCTAATTTCACTTTGCTTTTCCTTGTGGCTCAGATATGGTAAAGAATCTGCCTGCCATGCAGAAGACCTGGGTTCAAGCCCTGGGTTGGCAAGATCCCCTGGAGAAGGGAGTGGCAATCCACTCCAGTATTCTTGCCTGGAGAATTACATGGACTGCAGAGCCTGGCGGGCTACAGTTCATTGGGTCGCAAAGAGTTGGACACGACTGACAGACTAACCCTTGGTTTATTCATCTGTTATAGATCCACACACTTTATTGCCTAAGAAAAAAGAGAACTCCTGGTGATTTTCTCTGGGCTAGCTATAAGGAAATCTGGCATATGACTAAAGGTCTGCAGCTCCTCAGTCTCTGGGGTGCTAAGGGGGCAGAGTGGAGATGGATGGGCCATAATAGAGTTAGGTGAGCTGATCTGCATTAACTTCCACCTAGAGAAGCAAAGACCTGTAAGATGCTGTGAAGACTAATGAAGTAATGAATGATGGAATTAAACAAAAGCATCGTTCATCAGTAGTGAATCACTACTTTCAGTTCCAGGACACGATTTATTACTTTCAACTACTGCAACCTATTTATTCACAGACTAGAAATTGTAAGTATTTAAAAAAGGCTAATGATTTATTTTCTTCTTACCAGCAGGATTAGAGTTAGGCCCAATATCTTTGAAACCTGTCAGAGTCTGGGGTAGGTGTGGTATGTGAGTACCAAGGGAAGAACAGGCATAAAGGAAAACTTCAGTATACTCGGGGCTGATTAATAATGTCTACTCACCTGTTCTCAGAAATCTTAGGAATGTCCTCATGCTTCCCTCTCTCTCACTTCATAGCCCAATTTTTTCAAGAAAGTTTGCTCTAAAATGAATTTTAAATTTGGCTATCCTATGTCATTCCTGTGGTCACTCTGAATTAGTCCCTCACCACCTCCAGATGGATGTTTGTAATAACCTAAGATGCCCACCTCTAGATTCTTTCCCATTCCTTCTTTCATGCTTTTGTCTGTTATTCTTCCTAAAAAGAATCTGGCTATGCCCAACCCATTTTCCAAGTCTCTGCTCTCCTAATCATTGTTATTAATAACTGTAGTAGAAGCAATAATTTGTTCTTTTTGATTTTGTAATTTTCTTGAACTTTGCTCCTGTTACATTTTTAACTGTTTGCTTGAAAGCCCCACCCCTTCCCCCACTCCCCACCCTGGATATCTTTTGAGCATCACAAGCCCTGAAGTGTCATGCTCCAAAATGAATTATCATCTACCGATATTGTCTTGGAGAAGGAAATGGCAACCCACTCCAGTATTCTTGCCTAGAAAGTCCCTTGGATGGGGAGCCTGGCGGGCTACAATCCACAGGGTGGTAAAAGTGTTGTATGTGTCTTAATGGCTAAACAACAACAGTCTTCTCTCTGGAGGTCAGGGCGCCAGCCTGGTGGAGCACTGGTGAAGGTCCTCTTCTGGGTTGCAGACTGCTGGCTTCTCCCTGTGTCCTCACATGGTGGGAGAGGAGCTCAGAGGGGTCTCTTTTATAAGAGCACTAATCTCACTTATGAAGACTCCGCCCTCTGACCTCATCACTTCCCAAAGGTCTCACCTCGTAATACCATTGCACTGAGCATAGGATTTTACTATGTGAGTTTTGGGGGACCCAAACATTCAGACCATAGCAGCAACATACTAAACCTATCCCAAAGGCTGGAAACTTGACCATAGGATCTCCACTTCACCTTGACCACACATCCTGTGACCTAGCATCTCATCTAAAATCTGTACTCTTGTGTGAATCTCAGTATACCATGGGAAGTACTGGTCCTCTTGTCCTTGCTGATCTAACACACCTGTCTGAGAAATCTCGAAAAACAAGCCCAACTGCTAGTCATTGCCCTGGTTTGGTTTTTTTTTTTTTTGCTTGGAATAGCACATTTATGTAATTTTTCTTAACTAAGAAATATGATTTATTTTATTTCCTGGTGGCACAGGGTGCAGTTAAAAAAAAAAGGCATAGGCTAGTATTTTTTGGTCTTTACTTACAAGGCTTTGTTATGGGTATGTTCAAGTACTAAGTTCACCAAAGGTCTTTATTCCAATCTCTCACTCACAGACAGTGTGACCTTAAAAAGAAAGCTGAATTAAAATCTCTACCTATTAAGATGTTCTTTTTTTTTTTTTTTTTTGATTACTGGTGTCAGTATCCAAATCATTCTTAAATTATAAGCCATGTGATATGAACTTAAAACCTGTGTTGCAATTCTAGTTCATTTTCTTTGTATGGTTATCAGTAGTGATGAAAGGCACAGTCTCTTAGGACAACACCTGAGCTTGAAGAATGATACTAATTTTTATCTACCTAAAGTTAGAAGGAAGAATGTCATTGCTGCCTAAGGTTCATTTCAGGCCACGCTTAGAAGTTTTTATCATGTTCCCTGCAGCTCCACTTGCTGACATTCTAGTTTTTTCCACGTTTCAAATGACTTATTCTTCACAAAGGCTTTCCTGGTCCCAGCCAGCCAGCCTGGATTTCTTTCTCTTCCCACGCTCTTTAGGTCTTCATTCTGTCATTGTTATACCTTCATATGTTGGTCTGTGTTGTCGTTACTGGAGGTGCACGTGGTGTAAAAGGAAGGCACAGACTTTGGAGGTGGGCAGATGGGTTACGTCTCTTGGACTGTGTGGCTCAGATGCATTACCTCCCTCGCCAAATCTCAATCTCCTCCTCTTTAAAATGGGGATTATAGTACCTTTTTGGCAGAGCTGCCATGAGAATTAAAGAAAATGCCATGCTTGGAGTCACTCCGAGTTACCCCTGGCATCAGTGATGGTGGAAACCTCTGTCAGCCCATTTGCATCATGGAAACAAACATGATTCCACCTTTTCCTGTAGCTCCTTTTTCTTTTTTTCCCCATTACACATTCATTTAGTATTCTTGCCTGGGAAATCCCATGGACAGAGGAGCCTGGTGGGCTACAGTCCACGGGGTTGCAAAGAGTTGGGCATGACAAAGCAACTAAACATCAATACATTTATTTTCTGTAGCTATGTGTATTGGGCGGTATTGTTAATTATATCTTGAAATGTAAATATTTGGGATCATGAAATCAGATGATCAGTATCTTTTATATTTTCACATCTTCTATTGGACATAGGCTCTTTTTTAGGAATGAAGGAAAATGCTCCCATTTTTGAGTCGTTCATTTATGTCAATCCTGCAATGTTGCATGTAACTTTATAAATATCTCTAAAAGATAGAATTTTGTAAATATTTAATCCTCTGCTAATTTGATTTTAGATTATCAATGTCAAGTATTCTGTTTTGGGTTTTTTTATGTTTTATTACACTGCATTAAAAAGGAAAAAAATATACATTTTTGGAATGTTTTTATGAGTAAATTTAATGTACTAAAATAAAAATTTAAAAAAGTAAATTATATCTGTAGATCGCTAGAAGCAGAATGTGTATGGTATGCATGTGTATGTGTGAGTATTTCTGTGGACGGGGACACAGAATTGGAAGGGATTTTGCTGTCTCTTAGTCCTCAGGGTCCGAGTCTGCGGGTCCACGGCCTCTGTATGGCCATTCAGAGGAGAGTCCTGGAGACAAACTGTGTAGAAGTGTTTAAACTTTTCAGTGCTTATCCTAATTGAAGATGAAGGCTCACCTATATAAATATAGGTTTGCCTGACTGTATGTTCTCTCTGGGGAGCTTTTGGTCAGATTTCTCTATGGGGGAAAAAAAAAAAAGGAAACAGTTGCTATGCTATATTGAAATAAAGTATGTAACTTGGTCTTTGTAAGTGAAAGGTCATGAGTTCTTCCCTCATACACTTCCTTTCCTCTTGGGAACCTGCGGGCTTGCTCATGTTTCTCTTGGGCTGTGTGGATTACAGAACCGGACACGGACGCGACCTTATTCCCACCCAGCCTTCCTGGGCCTCCCGCACTCAGCACCAGTGCTTCACTGGTGTGTCTACAGAGAATGTGTACCAGCAGCCAATTTTTAGAAGAACACTGGGTGCTATAATTAGGAATTCTTATTTCCACTGAATTTCTCAAGAACAGAACCAGTAGAAACTAAAGCAAAAATGATTTGGTCAAGGTTGTGAATGCCAGAGGGCCAAAGGACAACTTTAAGGGAGTTCAGAAAAATGAGGGGACCAGCCTTCTGAGTAAAATCTAGGTTTCTGGAAGATAGTGGATATTCTTTCACCAGCTCTGATCATTACTAACACAATTTTGGGGAAGGGGAAAAGGCCAGAAACCAGTACGCTGTCCTCAGTCATTCATTTGTCGACTGATCCGTTCATTCATTCATTCAAAACATTTTTCTTTTTCTCAGCTAAGAATGTGATATGTCTGCTAATAAAGGCCACTTTATGCATGCATGCGTGCTCAGTCACATTTGACTCTTTGTGACTCCATGAACTGTAGCCCGCCAGGCTCCTCTGTCTGTGGAATTATCCCAGCAAGAATACTGGATCTTTTCCAGGGGATCTTCCCAACACAGAGATCAAACCTGCATCTCCAGTATTGGCAAGCTAATTCTTTACCACTGAGCCATCTGGGAAGCCCCCAGTAAAGGCCACATGCCGTCATAAACATTCTTCATGTGACATGGGTCTTTGTCCTCCATCCGTCTCAGTGTCAGAATCACACGGTGAGAATTGACTGCTGGGTCTCCTCTTTAGTTCTCTGTTTCAGGGGTGCAGTATCTGATCTGACAGTCCCTCATAGAAGGTGGGACCCATAGCTCTCGGCACCTCTATGCATATGCATGCAATTATGCTTCATATCATCAAAGAATTTAGGACTGAGTGTCATGATGTCCTTAGCACACAAGAAATTTTCAGATTTCTCAAAGCAACCAACAAGTCCCTTTAGGTGGTTTCCTAGAACCTAAGTGTACCTTTTCACTGATCCCTATTAACATTTAAACCTATAGTTTCAGCACTGCGAGATTTTTTTAAATCTTGAGCTGTCTTTTGAGACATTGTTTATTCTTCTTTGTCTCATGTGCAAATTTGATTAATCAATGTTTATCAATTCTCTTTGAATTATTCAGTTTATTATGACTCCAGTAACTATACTATCATGCAGCATTTCTACGAAGATATTAAAGAAAAAGTTACCGAATACCTTTAGAAATGGATATTTGCCACATCTATAGCATTGTTAAACTGATGATGCTCTACTAACTTCATCATGAGGCTACATGACCTTGACTTATTCTTGGTCAACTAATGGGAGCTGTCTTTGGTTGGCACTTCCTTTCACAAGTTCGGCATATCATCTGTGTAACCAACCTATCTTTGTAGAACTTTGTTAAAGATTGATATCAAACATTCATTAGTAATTTTTGGAAACTGTTTTTTAAAAAAATTGGAACTTTTGTCCCTCTCTAGATTTCCAGCATTTCTTTAGTTTCTATGAAACTTAAACTATAAACTAGTTTCTATGCTGAGATTTCAGAAATTGATCTTCCAATCACAATAGGATTCTTCTAGAAACTTGAGATAGCTTATCCAAGCCTAGAAACTTGACCTTGGATAAATAGGGCAGATATTGTTTTGATCTCAAAGCCTTACTATGTTCTATACTTTCCAATTGAAAGATACTCTTTATAAGGCAGAAACAAAATAGGAGAGAATTTGCTCATCCTTTCTTGTCTGTTTTTTAAAAAGTATTTTTAAAATTTATTTTTTAATTGGAGGAAAATTGTTTTACAATGCTGTGTTGGCTTCTACCATATGACAATGCAAATCATCCATAATTATTCATATATACTCTCCCTCTTGAGCCTTTTAATTTTAAGCCATCTGCCAAGCAGTAGGGCTACCTCTTCATTGTTTTTAAAAAAGTCTTTACCTGCCCTTGGCGACTTGTACAAGTGCTTCTAGTCTTTTAGCTTTTTATTTCAGCCTGTAAGTATTTTCTCCTCCCTGACACCTCTCCCTCCAACCCTTTCTATCTCACTTACTTGCACTTTTTTTCTTGTATATTATATATTTGTATTTTTAATACTAAATCCCTCAGCTTATTTTGAGGCCTGAATGTGCACAATTCCATTGCTAGCAAATCTTGTACCCTTGGCTGACTCGCTTGATCTCTCAGAGATGAAGTTCCTTCATCTGTAAAATTGCTTCCCTGTTGGCTCAGATGGTAAAGAATCTGCCTGCAATGCAGGAGACCTGGGTTCAATCCCTGGGTCAGGAAGATCCCCTGGAGAAGGGAATGACTACCCACTCCAGTATTCTTGCCAGGAGAATCCCACAGACAGAGGAGTCTGGTAAACTACAGTCCATAGGATTGCCAAGAGTCAGACATGACTGAGTGGTTTTCACTATTCTATAAAATTGCAGGAGGAAAATGCATGACTTACAAAGTAGTTGTAAAGGTCAAATAGAATGGTAACTTCAAAAGCTTTTGGTAAACTCTAAAGCACTATTAAAAATGTAACCTTCTTAATCTAGAGAGCCAAGTTGTACTATATAGAAGCATATGAATATAGACTATTAATACTGGAAAGGATCTGAGACTTCATCTAGTCCAACCCTCTCAATTAACAGATAAGGAAACAGATCAGAAAGGGTGATGGAACTCACCAAAGCTCCCAGCTAAAGACATCATGGTAGAAAGCTTCACATACTCTGGATGGTGATTTATGATCTCAGCTGTTTCTGTCCAAATCTGATGACCTTGGTTCTAGTTCTGGCTCTGCTGCTAATGGTTCTGACTTCCCTGGAGCTGAACTTGAAATGACTCTATCCTGTCCACCACTCCCCATTGCATCCACTGTGCCCTATTCTATTACCTTAACTTCCTTCTCAACACAGCATCACAGACAGCCAAGACCAACCTTCCTGAGGCAGACTTTTCTGCTTTAGATTCTTCTTCTCTATTCTGTTGGGGCCTATGTGTTGTTCTATGGCCAAAATAGTTTTGTTGCTGTTGTTTTGTTCTTTACCATTTAGTGGCAAACTATTTCCAGAGACATTGATGAAATTAATAAATTAAGCAAGGGAAATGGAAGCTCTGGGTGAAAGTTGGTATAATTTGTTTGTTTTGAAGAAAATATATAATTAAACAAATTAGCACATCCTTATTTAGTGCCAGCTAGAGATATGAGGTCTAACAATTTACACAAGGCAGTCTATTAGAACTCAAGCTCACAGAGTTTAAAATATTCTAAAGGATATTTTATGTATCCATTTTATAAATAATGCTGCTTTATACAATGGATAATAGCTGCCACTTTTGGAGCATCTGCAGGTTGTGTGTGGACTTGATGATATGTTTCAACTTACTAACACTGTAAAGAAGTACTGTTATTCTTATTTTATGGATAAGGAGACTGAACCTCAGAGAGTTTAAGTTCCTTGTCCTAGGGTACATAGGCCAAATGACATAATCAAAATTTGAACTTACATTGGCCTGACTTTGGTTTGTGCTTTTTATGAAAGTTTCAGAGATGTTCTTCCTGCAGTAAATTATACATCTGACTATACCCAGTATTATGAAGTCTGAGATGACATGCTTGCTTTCTCTTAAATTTGATTCATCCAAATAATTAGAGATAGAAGCAAAAAACACTTAATTTTAGAAAATCAGTGGATGGCCAGATGGAATTCTGCCAAGAACCATTTCTAGCTTGGCAGTTTCCTATCCCAGATCTGGGCCTTTCTGTCCTCAGAATATACAAATCAAACACTTAACTTTAAATTTACCTTTCAAGGTACTAAAGAGTGATAGAATAACTAGCTAATCCGGAATGCACATATATTTGTTGAAAATTTATGTACGCAATGGGTTCCTACATTTTTTTTTCTTACTAGACAACAGATAAAACTTACTTTGTACAGAATGCACTGACTTGGCCAGATTTTCTGAACCAGACACTTTTTATTCTGTCCTGCTTTAGGTGCTAGATCTTTTTTGGAATAAAGACCTCTCCCCTTAGGCTTTTCCAGAGATATTTAGGTTGTTATGTCATTGTAATTCTTTTACTGGGAACTGGGGCCAGCAGTATAAACATTCATCCCAAATCTTAGCCTTGAGGTTGTGCTGTCCTGACCTGTGTCCTAAAGAGGAGAATGGACCGGAAAATACTTAGAACATCCTTGTGTCCCTGAAGACCAATGATGAAGGAAGATGTTAGTATGTGTGGGTGACCTGGGTTCAGTCTGAGAGGTTTGTTTATTTATTTGTAGATAGTAACATATTGTCGGTGTTCTCTTGGCATCAGAAGAATTAGCAGATTTTTTTTTTTAAAGAACCAGTATCTATTTATTGTTTATAAAGATAAAATTATTGATGCTGCTGCTAAATCTAAACAGCTGTAATGTGGATGCTCTTTCAGTATTGCCGTCACTCGAATGCATCGTGTGTGAATTCACACACCTCTGTTCAAACAAGTCAGGGGTTTTCAGTTGACTGTCTTGATCGGACAAGTGGTCATAAAACAAGACTGGGCATCCATTAGCTTCATCCTCTTTGTGGTTTGTTCACAGACACACTATGAGAATTTGACCTTTGGATCTATTTACCCATCTGAAAAATAACAGTAATAGGCACTTTGGTACTATCTATTTGTCTCCTTTTTTGGTGTACTGAGGATTTAAGAGTTAAGCTCCCTTAGCTATCCAAATGAAGGGTTTGGCATCATCACCAACTATGATCAAGGAAATGAGTAAGGTGACAAGCATTCTTCCCCTGGAAGGTATTTCTGGAGTGAGCTAATTTTACCGCTTGGTTCTCCATCATCAAATCCAGACTGGGATATGGTTTAATACAAAAAAGGTGGAATAAATTGCCTTTACTGTTCAGGATTTACTGACAAGCTTTACTTAATTAGAATTTGGTTTGGAACAAGGGGGCAAAGGCTTATTATCAATGATTACTCCTGACACTTTTAAATAGTTTTTAAGCTATTAAAATGCCCCTAATCCTGAATTTTGAGGAAGAGAAAGAATGATGGGTAAAGGTAAATCAGATGGGCTTATGTTCTTCCTATAGTTGCAATGTATCATGCTTTAAAAAAACTCTTTACAGTTTCCCTGGCTCCTGAGTTAACTTTTAATACTTTTCTTGGGAAAAAAATTGCAAGTAAGATTTGGCTAATTTTTTTCCTACTTGTTCTTGGTATGTCAGAGGAAGGGTAATCCTAGACACCAAAGTAAAACACTGTGGAACATAAGGAGAAAAAGATAGGGAGCACTCATAAATAAATGTTCCTTCACAACTTTTCATATAGAAGAATTTTGTACTTACGAAAAGCAACAATAATTGGTTCTTTGGCTCTAGTCCTCTGTGAGTTTAATACCAGAAACATGGCCCATCTACTTTGTGTAGACACTGCTCAGGAAACACCAAGATGAATAAGCCATGCACATTGCCTTCCACGTTCCTTCTCTCTAGTGGAGGAGACTGATGTGTAAGCACTATATAGAGGATGGATTTAAGAGCCTGAACACAAGCAACTCAAAGAAGAAGAAGGAAAGCTTAAATGTGACCTGGGTAGTCAGGGAGAGATTTTGAGAAGACTTTGCACTTGGTTGGAACTTTGGAGACATGGCCCTTCATGCTGAGGACCAACAAAGAAATGGGAACATAGAAGAGCCTGTTTGGGAAGTAACAAGAAGACTGATAGGGCTGGAGAGTAGGACGTAGTAGGAAAGAAAGTTGGAATGGAAGTTTGGGGTCAGATTCTAGGGGAAGATGAATGTTTTTCCCTGCATACCAATTCTTTAGGGAACAAAATCTCACATGAACCTGCAGGCAGTCTTCTTTAATTGCCTTCTTTGAATGCACTTGCTATGCCAGACAATGTTTTTTTTTTTAAAACAAGATCTGTTAAGGCACCCAAGAATTGCCAAGTCTAGGCCACTTAGCTGTGGGCCATAGCTAGGAAGTAGCAGTTAGGATTAGAAACAGCCCCAGAAGGCATCTAGAGCTACCTTGTACTAGTTTCTTAAGGCGGTTGTTACCATAAACTTAATGACTTAACCCAGCACAGGTTTACTCTATTTCAGTTCTGTAGGCCAGGAGTCTGAAATCAGTTTCACTGGGCTAGGTCAACTTGCCTACAGGGCTAGTTCTTTCTGGAGAACCTGGGGAAGATTTCATTTGCTCTCCTTTTCCAGCTGGGGCTGGTTTCCAGGATGGACACCTGTGTTCGTAGGCTTGTAGCCAGTTCCTTCCTCTTCAGATCATCTCATTCCAGTTTATGCTTCCATCATCACCTTGCTTTCTCTGATTGAATCCTTCTGGGCCCCTTTGATAAGGATAGTTGTGATTATCTTGGGTCCACCTAGATGATATAAGACAATCTCCCCATCTCAAGTTCTTTAACGATCACTTCTGCAAAATCCCTTTTGCCATATAAAGTAACACTCATAGGTTTCAGAGACTAGGATGTAGACATACTGGCAAGGGGATGGGGCATTATTTAGCCTGCCACAAACCTCCACATTTTGTAAAGTAGCATAAAGGTCATACAAGTAGCTGTTGACACTGTACCATACTGTCAGTCTTTCCATGCTTTCAGTGAGGAACTGGCGGTGCTTTTGAAAGGCAGAGATTCCAATCAGCTGAGACTGGACCTGATCAGAAGCACCCAGAGTGGCTTTTTAGGAGAGAAGAAGCTTCTTCATGCTTAGTGTCACTGCGTGCTCAGTCACTCAATCGTGTCTGACTCTGTGACCCCACGGACTGTAGCCCGCCAGGCTCCTCTGTCCATGGGATTCTCCAGGCAAGAATACTGGAGTGGGTTGTCATTTCCTCCTCCAGGGGATCTTCCCAGCCCAGGGGTCAAACCCACATCTCCTGTGTCTCCTGCATTGGCTGGTGGGTTCTTTATCACTGAGCCACTGTCACTGGGCAAGGACCAATTTAAGACAAGTGTAAATGCTCTTTATAGGACCCAGAAAGGCTGTGAGATTGTTCTTTCATTGAGCAGAGAAGAGACTGGGGGAGGGAAAAGAGAAATGTGCATGAAAAGAGGCGCAGAAGGCAGAGAAGGAGTTGTATTGAAGTGGAATCAAAAGAAAAGAAGATGGTCAAGTGTATCCCATAATAATGCCACTCTTCTCTCTATATGGTCTCTGAAACCAAGTGTATTCTGCAATACATTCTCTTCATTAATGCCTAGAGTTTATCTTCCTTAACAGTTATATTATTTTGCTTATGTTTTGATCACAATTTATGTCCTTTACTGATTCATCCTCAGTATTAGATTCTCTAGAGAATAGCAATAATTTCCATTTCTTTGTACACCACAGAGCACAAAAAGGTGCTTTATAACAGTTTTAATCATTTTAATGATGATATACAGAGTGCATCACACTACTATCATTAGCATTTTTCTTTGAAAAAGTTTTGGAGAAATTCCAACCTAATATTGTACTTTTAACTGAAAGAAGAGCTTGAAGCTAATATAGAGGGAATATTGTTTTTGAAACTAATAAAGACAACAAAGATTACCAAGAAATAGCAAAGACATATTGATGTAAAATTGGAAAAGCAATGCAAGAGATGAAATGGGACCTTTGAAAGGAAAGGGAAAGTTTAAAAATGACTTTTAACTATAAATAGAATAAGGGAAGGACAGTATAAAATGTTCCCCTATTATTATAGGAGGAACTATTGCTGATTGATGGAATTAAAATAGAAGCTTAAAAAAATGTTCATCTTTATCCAAAAACTGATCCACAATAAGAATCAATCTACATATTAATCAGAGGAGAGGTGAATCAAGATGAAAGAATAAGAAACATTATCAAAATATTTACTAAAAAATATTGAGTATTTTTATATTAATATTTCTGTGTCTTATAATTTCCTAGCTTCTTCAAGGTAGACAAATTTTATTCTATTGTTGTAATTTGTGCTATATCAGCTAACAGATTTCAATACATGATGGGTACTTAGTAAGTATGTGACAATGATTATTAATGTGAATTAAAGCTCTTGAAAATATCCAAAAACTTAAACATTTGACTTGGAATATTTACTTATGCTCATCAATACAGAATATATAAAAATGAAAATAAATCTAGTATGACATAATTTTTGTTATGAGGAATTTCTTTTGATAAGATGTCTGCAAAACTTACCCAAATGCTCTCTACTTCTGCCTATGGGAATCTCACTCTTCAAAGCCCAGCTAAGTGGCCACTTCCTCACAAGACCTTCCCTGATCCCCTCTAAGTCATTTATGACTCTTCTAAATGTCCACAGTACTTTAGCTGATTCATCTTGTCCTCATAATTACACACTGATTTTAATTAAAATTCTTTCTGTTAAGTCTGTGTCATCTGCTGTATTAGTCACTCAGTTGTGTCCAACTCTTGGCAACCCCATGGACTGTAGTCCTCCAGGCTCCTCTGTCCATTGGGTTCTCCATGCAAGAATATTGGAGTGGGTAGCTATTCCCTTCTCCAGGGGATCTTCCTGATCCAGGGATCGAACCCAAGTCACCCTCATTGCAAACAGATTCTTTACCATCTGAGCCACCAGAGAAGGTCCTATGTTTTCTGCTAAATAATAATTCTTCAAAGGCAAAAACTGTCTATTCATACTTTATGATTAGTGCACTAGTCATCTAAAAATAAACAATATGGATAAGCACAAATAAGTCAATGAAATGAATGTTTTATAATAGTAACTCAGAATTACCTTGACAAGATCCTGTATACTCTACCTATTGAATCAGTTCTTCTAGGCATGGGGGTGGGGGTGGGTGGGATCTGCAATTCTAATATTTTTTATTTTTTCTTTAGGTGGTTTTTTTTTCCCATTTATTTTTATTAGTTGGAGGCTAATTACTTTACAATATTGTAGTGGTTTTTGCCATACATTGACATGAATCAGCCATGGATTTACGTGTATTCCCCATCCCGATCCGCCCTCCCACCTCCCTCCTCACCCCATCCCTCTGGGTCTTCCCAGTGCACCAGCCCCGAGCACTTGTCTCATGCATCCAACCTGGGCTGGTGATCTATTTCACCCTTGATAATATACATGTTTTGATGCTGTTCTCTCTAAACATCCCACCCTCGCCCTCTCCCACAGAGTCCAAAAGTCTGTTTTATACATCTGTGTCTCTTTTGCTGTCTCACATACAAGGTTATCATTACCATCTTTCTAAATTCCATATATATGAGTTAGTATACTATATTGGTGTCTTTCTTTCTGGCTTACTTCAGTCTGCATAATAGGCTCCAGTTTCATCCACCTCATTAGAACTGATTCAAATGAATTCTTTTTAATGGCTGAGTAATATTCCATGGTGTATATGTACCACAGCTTCCTTATCCATTTGTCTGCTGATGGGCATCTAGGTTGCTTCCATGTCCTGGCTATTATAAACAGTGCTGTGATGAACATCGGGATGCACGTGTCTCTTTCAGATCTGGTTTCTTCGGTGTGTATGCCCAGGAGTGGGATTGCTGGGTCATATGGCAGTTCTATTTCCAGTTTTTGAAGAAATCTCCACACTGTTCTCCATAGCGGCTGTACTAGTTTGCATTCCCACCAACAGTGTAAGAGGGTTCCCTTTTCCACACCCTCTCCAGCATTTATTGCTTGTAGACTTTTGGATAGCAGCCATCCTGACTGGCGTGTAATGGTACCTCATTGTGGTTTTGATTTGCATTTCTCTGATAATGAGTGATGTTGAGCATCTTTTCATGTGTTTGTTAGCCATCTGTATGTCTTCTTTGGAGAAATGTCTGTTTAGTTCTTTGGCTTTTTTGATTGGGTCATTTATTTTTGGAATTGAGCTTATATCCTTTGTCTGTTGCTTCATTTGCTATTATTTTCTCCCAATCTGAGGGCTGTCTTTTCACCTTGCTTATAGTTTCCTTTGTTGTGCAAAAGCTTTTAAGTTTCATTAGGTCCCATTTGTTTATTTTTGCTTTTATTTCCAATATTCTGGGAGGTGGGTCATAGAGGCTCCTGCTGTGATTTATGTCAGAGAGTGTTTTGCTTATGTTCTCTCCTAGGAGTTTTATAGTTTCTGGTCTTACATTTAGATCTTTAATCCATTTTGAGTTTATTTTTGTGTATGGTGTTAGAAAGTGTTCTAGTTTCATTCTTTTACAAGTGGTTGACCAGTTTTCCCAGCACCACTTGTTAAAGAGGTTGTCTTTTTTCCATTGTATATCCTTGCGTCCTTTGTCGAAGATAAGGTGTCCATAGGTTCGTGGATTTATCTCTGGGCTTTCTATTCTGTTCCATTGATCTATATTTCTGTCTTTGTGCCAGTACAATACTGTCTTGATGACTGTGGCTTTGTAGTAGAGTCTGAAGTCAGGCAGGTTGATTCCTCTAAGTAATCCTTGGAGGATTACTTTGGTTATTCGAGGTTTTTTGTATTTCCATACAAATTGTGAAATTATTTGTTCAGCAATCAGAGCAGAAAAAGAAGTAAAAGGAATCCAGATAGGAAAAGAAGAAGTGAAACTCTCGCTGTTTGCAGATGACATGATCCTCCACATAGAAAACCCTAAAGACTCTACCAGAAAATTACTAGAGCGAATCAACGAATATAGTAAAGTTGCAGGATATAAAATTAACACACAGAAATCCCTTGCATTCCTATACGCTAACAATGAGAAAACAGAAAGAGAAATTGAGGAAACAATACCATTCACCATTGCAACAAAAAGAATAAAATACTTAGGAGTATATCTACCTAAAGAAACAAAAGACCTATACATAGAAAACTATAAAACACTGATGAAAGAAATCAAAGAGGACACAAACAGATGGAGAAATATACGTGTTCATGGATTGGAAGAATCAATATTGTCAAAATGGCTATACTACCCAAAGCAATCTATAGATTCAACGCAATCCCTATCAAGCTACCAATGATATTTTTCACAGAATTCTATTATTTTTAAAAGACTGCCCAAGTTATTCACATAAAGTCAGACAGGCACCTGGCACCAGGAGCATTTGGGAATCACTCACCAATAAATCAGTCGGACATAAAGTTCATCTCATTGTGTGCTTGTGAGGTATGTTCACCATGAGTTCAGGTAATTATCGGAGAATGGGCAAACTGTTTCTAAGGGGAGATAAGAATAATGGAAGGTCTCCAAAAGCAAGTGACAGTAGATATCAACTGGCAGTGAAATTGGCTGGTAATTTAGGTAAAGCCAGTCTTCTGGAGAAAAATCTGAGTCAATTCTGCCTAGTAAGTCCAGTCCTATTCATACCCAATGAAGAGTTAAATTAAGACCACTATGTAAGCTCTGATACACTTTCTTATTCCCCATGAGCTATCAGAATAATTGTCATTCTTTTCCATCAAGACCTGTTACACTAACTTTACTATATGTCTACTCATTAAAGCCTACCCTTGAAATTCTACTTCACTTTTCATGTTGTCAATCAGTACCAAAAGGGAGTTTTCATTAATGATGACAGTTTGAACTCTTCTCAAAAGCATAATAATATGCTAGTAAGAGAAGCCCTTACTAGTTTCCCAGGTGGCACTAGTGGCAAAGAACTGTCTGCCAATGCAAGAAACATAAGAGAGGTTGGTTCGAGCCCTGGGTTGGGAAGATCCCCTAGCTCAGGGCATGGCAACCCACTCCAGTATTCTTGCCTGGAGAATCCCATGGCAGAGGAGCCTGGTGTGATACAGTCCATAGGGTCACAAAGAGTCAGACACAATTGAAGCAAGTTAGCACACACAAAAAGAGAAGACTACAAAGCTTCAAAGACAAAGAAAACAGAAGAAAAATCAGGAGATGAAAGATTTCAACCTTTTTACAAGACACAAAGTAGATGGAGAAGTGGTAACTGGCTCAAAAGACAGGAGGAGGCTATAACTTACATGACCTTCAAAGTAAAAGTGCTAATGAAAAGCGAGCCTATTGCCATCATCGAATCCCTAAGAAGCTAGCACTAGAGTGGCTGGGCTCTTCGATCTATTTCTGGACTGAAGATAGCCTATGGTTAACCTACACTCTTACCAAGAGCAGGAGATTTGAAATTTATCCTCAAGCAGCACTGAAGGGAGAAAACTTCAGACATGGAGGCGTGAAGATATTTGAGACATGGGCTGATCACAGAGGCATTGAAAGGACCTGCATATTGAATAGTGGGAACTCCCTCCCTTTTCTGCTGTGTTTATCTTCCAGATATTTACTCTTCAGGCAGAAACTCTTCTTGGAAGAGATGAATGGCATCAGAGAAGAGATTTCCTCATCCTGATGTTTGAGTCTCACCCAAAGTATTTGACTTCCATCCTGACTGTTTCACAACGAGTCTCATCCGCTGATAACCTCTGTGTTTGCGCACAGAGCTGCCAGTGCTTTGCTCTTAGACGTTGATTGGTGGCCAAGGATCATCAGATGCTCTCGGAAAGCCTCCAGCACAAAAGAGAGATCAAATATTTAAACAGAAATGAAGAAACTTAGAAATTCATGTCATTTAGGGAATGGCTCAATTTCCCACTTCCTTTCATTTACTGCACTCTCTGACTTCTATCCCTGCCCCAGTTCTAATAAATGGATTTTTGCCTCTTTTTTATGGCCAAGCTCTCCTCTTGTACTTCTTCTGGGAGCCCCTGCTTTGTTTTTATGCCCAAGACAGCCCTGATGTCCCACCTAGTACTTATTTCTTCCCAGCCTTAAGCTCTTCCCTCTCTTATTTCTAGCCACACAAAGGTCACTTCTCCCCAGTGTCCTCAACTCAGGGTTTGTAGCTTGAGTCTGGTTTCTTGCTCACAGCCTTTTCTGAGCTGCCCATCTGCCCACCTGTTTGTGACAGTTTCAACGTCCCCTTCCCTGGCTCCACCCACCTGCTCTAATACTTGAATATCCCTGGTCCTGCTGATGTCCTCTTGGTTGCCTCTGCCTTCCTCTTGTCAATCAATCTGTAACCTGTAGGGCAAGCTGATTTTCTCCCATTGCCTACAGCTGCATCTGCTCCCTAAAAACCTAATCCACTTAGATGGAGACGTGCTCTTTTCAATTCCTATAAGTCTGAGCCCTCGCAGTGAATCCTTAACTAAATACCAAAATAATTTCAGCACTTAAGAGTCATCTACTGTCCAAGGAGTAAGTTGGTCTAAATTTGCCCATGGGAAGAACGCTGTGTTTGGTTGAAGGAAGGGAAAAACCTCTATTATTCTCAATTCCTTTACTGTGAGCTGAAATTTTGATCCCTTGGGACACTCTTTGACACGGGTGAGCAGTGGTAGAGATCTGTCCTTACTACCTGCCTGTATCAGGTAAACTGTGCCCTGCCATCCCAGCTTCTACAACTGTAAAGTTCTGGCCATGTGGGCCCGTGTACCTGATGCTGGCTTCTTCCAGTCCATCTGGGTGCTGAGTGAAAGCACCAGGATTCCATAGTTGAATTGCTGCAGCTCTGAATACCCTTTAAACAAAGGCAGTTTTTTGGAGATACATTTTTGAACTTGAAAAATCTCAGAATGATTAAAATGAAGGCTGATGCATGAAAATACACTCCCAAGAAGTATCTTCAAGTAAGAGTCTTTAATTCTTTTTTATGTTCTGGAAGAAATAAAGGAGATAAAAAACATTTATCTTTGTTTTTTTATTTAACTTCTCTCAGAAATAAACCTCCTACTCGATAAGCTATTGAATGCCCAATAATAAGAGAAACGCTCTTAAGGTGTAAATTGAAATAGGGAAATCTTCTAAATCCACCTACATTTTTTCATTGTTCTTTCTCTCAAAGTCTTATTTAAGTGTAACTTGTTTTCTCATAAAATTGAGTTTCAGATTTTAACTCCTGAATATGACCTACTTAGTCAAACATTATAAATCCTTCAAAAATGGTGAAGTATTGTCTTTAGCAAAACACATTGTAATCTTGCAAAACACATTGTAATCTTGCAAAACACATTATAATCTTGCAAAACACATGATCATAAACCAGAATACTGGTTTAAAAATTTTAACTTTAATCCACTGCTTAATTTTTTTAGTTATAGTTATAATTCCAAATGCCAAGATGGTGTTACTCATGTATGTAGGTGATTTTCAGAGGGACATAATAACAAAGATTACTATTAAATGAATTACGTAAAGAGAAAGCTATGTCTTCTTAAAAGTCTTTTCAGTCCTCCCTAGTCTGGCGTTTTTTTCAACTCTTCACTTGTTAATCTCCCATCTTAAAAAAAGAAAGCAAGGGCTTTCCTACATTCCAGTTAGAATTGCAATCACCCTGTTATGACTTTTTAAAGTAATTACCTCTTGTTTATGACAGATGATTTTAGTATAAAATTTATGATTGTTTTATTCCAAGAATTATTAATTTTACTACATCATTTGTGGTATAGAGGTATGGCACAGGTTGGGCAGTTGGTATGTGAACAACAGAAACTCAGGAAACTGGTTTCTGGGAAGTTTGAGTGTTTCTCAAGCTTTACTGGTTGGTTGATTTTTTTTCACTGACTCAACCAAGTCAATTGGGTGTTTATTTAATGTAAGATAGACACAATCACTGTTAACATCAACCTTTTGGCATATTAATAAAATGCAACTGTTCTTTAGGTATTTAGATCTAATGGTACTTTTTAATCTTCATCCTTCATTGTCCTCTGAAATAAGCATCCATTGGTAGCCCTGTCTACCTTTAAACTTCAGAGAAATCTCTGAAAACTAGATCCAATGACATCAACACAACTGATGATCCATTGACCATCAAAACTGGTCCATTGACATCAACACAATTACAAACATGGTGCCATTGAGAGCAAGGACTCTTGTGATAAGATTTGGGTTAAAAAAAAAGTCATAAACACCAAGAATGTCTGTATATTTAAAAAAATACTCTCCAAATAAAAGTATTTTCAAAAATTCTTATAGAACTTTAAAATCCCCCCATGCCTAGGATATTTAAGAAATATTTGGCTTCACAAACACATTTAACTAGTTTTTCTAACATCCTATTCTCTAAAGTCAAGAATCCCTGAATAATACTGACCCCAAAGCTGGAATGGAAGAGAAAGAATCATTCTCCCTTGACTATATCTACACATGTACTAGCAGATCACACTGGGAGTTGGTGCCACACTGGGAGTTCGTACAGAGTGAGAGAAAGGAGCCCACAGGCTAGTGGGGCAGAGAGAGAAGAGTAAGGCAGCCATAAGACAAGACAGGATATGAAGGAGGGACTTAATTGCACAAATCAAAGTTACGGGATTTGAAAGAAGAAAACTTTTCATTAGTTCAGTTCAGTTCAGTTCAGTCGCTCAGTTGTATCCGAGTCTTTGCGATCCTGTGGACTGCAGCACTCCAGGCTTCCCTGTCCATCACTAACTCCCGGAGCATGCTCAAACTCATGCCCATTGCATCAGTAATGCCATCCAACCATCTCATCCTCTGTCGTCCCCTTCTCCTCCTGCTTTCAATCTTTCCCAGCATCAGGGTCTTTTCCAATAAGTCAGTTCTTCACATCAGTTGTCCAAAGTATTGGAGCTTCAGCTTCAGCATCAGTCCTTCCAAAGAATATTCAGGACTGATTTCCTTTAGGATGGACTGGTTGGATCTCCTTGCAGTCCAAGGGACTCTCAAGAGTCTTTTCTAACACCATAGTTCAAAAGCATCAATTCTTCTGTGCTCAGCTTTCTTGATAGTCCAACTCTCACATCCAGGCATGACTACTGGAAAAACCACAGCTTTGACTAGACAGATCTTTGTTGGTAAAGTAATGTCTCTGCTTTTTAATATGCTGTCTAGGTTGGTCATAGGGGATAACAACAAAGTCCTAAAAGAGATGGTATTTGAGATGAGATCTGAAGAATGAGCAGAATTCAGACAGAGTGGATATTCTAGATGGAACACTCTCAAACTTTCATTGATAATATGCTCTGCACTAGGGGCTGAAGGCACAAAGAGTAATAAGATAATTATATTGAATTAATCAACATTATAACATGTTGAAGAAAATAATAATAATCTGTTATAGAAAAACACTTCAGTGGAAGTCATGGCTGCAAATTGTTACCACACAATGTATTAACTGGTGTAATAGCACTCTTTAGAAGCAACTATGGAGAAAGAAATTATTTCTGCCTGGGAGATTGAAAAAGCATTTCTAAAGGAAATGAACTTTGATCTGGGCTTGAATAATAGATAGGGTTTTACCAGATGGAAAAGATGAGAAATATATCCCAGGCAATGATCACAACATATGACAAACCATGAAGGCATAAAAGAGCAGAATGCATTTGGGAAGGGTGAGAATCTTCTATGTGGTTAGAGTGTCAGGGGAGGAGGTGAAGATGGAAATGGAGACGAATGGAGAAAATGCCTGGAAAGACATATAGAGGCTAATTTGTGAAAGGCAATGCATGTGATGCTAAGGAATTTAAACTTCATCCTAGAAGACATTGTTTTAAGTAAAACAGTATAGTTCAGATCTCTGCATTTAGAAATATCATTTTGGGGACACGAGAGAGGTAATACAGGAGATGTGGTGCAGGGGAGGTAAGGAGGAGGTACCCTGAACAGACAGAGCCTTACATGGCAATATGGTCTAGGAATAGGGAAATTTAGAGTGAACTGTAGAGAGCTTTGGAGGCCAGATTGAGGCATTGGCACTGAGTTCTGTGATAACAGAAACCGCCAGTGCTGTACTTTAGGAAGACTGATCTGGAAAGGGCCTGTGAAATGGATTACCACGGGGAGACCCTAGGGCCCAGGACACAGCTTAAAGTCTATAGTGACAGCTTGGAGATACTCCCGACCTACCATCTGTTCTGTCCCTGCTCTTGCTCTTCTTTCTAGCTGAATTCTGGTTTTGATCTATTAACTCCCCCCTTTTCTCCTTTTCATAGCCCTGGGCTTCAGAAGAAGAAGCACTATTCCCTGCTCAGAGGATGAATCTGCTCTAGGATGAGACTATGGAGTCCATTTCTAGTCAGTGAAACATGAAGAAAGTCCTCTAGGGACCCCTGGGAAATGTCTTCTTTGTTTTGTCTCTTTGAGCAAGAGACAGTCTCTCCTGCCAAAAGTTGTCTCCATGTGGCACTTGGAACTGCCAGTTCACCATTTTGCTGTGAAAGGAAGAACTAGTCCATGGACAAAGCAAATATCCAAGAAATCTGATTTCTTGATGATGATATGAGCCACTGATTTAAACAACACTGGAACTGCGCCCCTTCAGACATCTGAAAAGATGAGCTGTTTTGCTAAAGAAGTTAATAAACCAGATTTTATACATTCATATTGAGTGTGAGTTGAAGATGCCTTCAGAGAAAGCTCAGGGTAGGCATGTCGGGAAATGAGACCATAAGACACATATAGTTCTTTTCCTTGCTGTGGACCTGGAAGAATTATAAAGGCTTATTCCTTGCTACATTGTCTATTAATTATTCATGCCTTATAAGTAAAATAAATGCAATTTACATCAATAGCAATAATGGATAACACATAATGTACTGAACAATTTCCTATTTGAAAATTCCATTAGTGCTTTCATGACACTAATGTTGGTGATAGTGTTCTGCTATTATTTTAGTTCACAGGGGTATGTCCATGCTCGGTGTGGCAGAAAAGGAGGAACACAGACCTGGGCTCAGATAGCTGCTCCATCACTAGGCTGGGGCTTCTCAGGTGGCTGAGTGCGCAAAGAATCTGCCTGCAGTGCAGGAAACACAGGAGACACAGGTTTGATCCCTGGGTCGGGAAGATCCCCTGGAGGAGGGCATGGTTACCCACTCCAGTATTCTTGCCTGGAGAATCCCATTAACAGAGGAGCCTGGCAGGTTACAGTCCATAGGGCTGCAAAGAGTTGGACACAACTGAAGTGACTGAACACGTACCACTAGGCTACCTTTTGGCCCTGGCATGTGGCTTAATTACTGTGAACCTCAATTTGATTTCATTTTAAATAGGCTTCACAAAACTTACTTTTCAGGGTCTGTGCTTAGTAATGGTGATGACTATATGCATGCACATTTTCAAAATTGTATTTTTTCAAACTGAAGTACAGTTGTTTTATGATGTTGCATTGGTTTCTGCTGTACACCATTCCATTATACATTTATGAACGTTCTTTTTTTTTATTGCATTTACATTTTTTCTTAAAATTGTCAGATTATAACCACCTATCCTTAATTTCCATTTTAGTTTTCCCCCTATGGAGGTCACTGCCAGCTCAAGGTCCCAGGAGGGAGGAGTTGTAAATCTATGGAATTCAAGGATGCGGATGGGGCCGTGCCAATTGTCTGGCAGGATCACTGCTTCAAAAGTGCAGGCCCAGAGGGTTCCCTGGTCCAGTGGTTAAAACTTTACCTTCCAATGCAGGGGGTACAGGTTCTATCCCTGGTTGGCGAGCTAAGATCCCAAGTGTCTCACAGTCAAAAAACCAAAACATAAACTAGAAACAGTATTGTTAACAAATTCAATAAAGACTTAAAAAAAAATAAATGTGCAGGCCCAGTCATTTGCCTCCTCTCTTAATGTGGAATAGTTTTCAGTGCTCAGAACTCACCCCTTCAGATTCTGCTGTCAGCCTGTGCAAAGTCTGGGAATCAGAAGTAAAGCCGAACTGATGGCAGGCTTGGGCCTACACATGGGCTTCAGTTCAGCTGGCCAGAGAGTCTGTTATTGGGACACAAGGATCTCTTGCAACTAATATTAAATATGTGCTTTTATTTTTCACTTGTCCTTTTTCCTTGTATACATACCTCTCTCAGGAACCACAGTAAGAGTGGCTCAGACCAGCCCAGGGTTTAGAGATTTCTTATTGTTGTCAGCTGGCAGGGTTTAATGTGTTTTGGCTAAGCACCAACCTTGACGCTGCCCATGGATAATTTGAGCACTTGGGCTCATTCCTTTTTAATTTCGTGAACACTTAGCCCTAGTGAGGACATGTTATTTTTTGCCTTTTATTGTGTAAGAGTTACCTGATAATTATGGATATAAGTTTCCCTTTGATAACTGAGAACAAACATGTTTCCACTTCACTTGTGAAACTTAAATTTTTGCTTTTATGGCAATACATTCATTATATAAACTTCAAAATACATCTGAAATATTTGATCATTAAAATGATTCACTACTCTTTTTATTTTATTTTATTTTATTTTTTTCACTACTCTTTTTAATAACCACTCCCCCAGGGGTACGGCTAGGGGAAGGAAGGACATATTCAGTTTATTTTCCTCTTCCTGGGAGTAGCCCAGTAGGGAAAAAAAAAAGCCCAGTTGTGGAAACTGCCCCGAGGCCTGGAGTTCTGGAGGTTTCCTTCCACTGTTGCTCTGGAGGTGACCGTCTTGGGGAGATGGCTTCAGATTTGCCCTTGTTCATTTTCTCCATCTGTCAAAGGAAAGTCACAATCATTGCTTATTTCCAGTATAACAGTATAGAGAAAAAATCAATAAGTTAAAAAAAAAATTAAAAAGGCTATAGAGAAAATAACCAGAAAGTATCTTATGCTCAGTAATGAATTGCTAGTCATACTAAGCAACGAGCCCTGACTTGGTGCCCAAGATTCTCTTCTAAATGAGGTATCAAAATAAAAATGATTAGGGTCATATATGTAGAATCTGAAATATGGCACAGATGGAACTATCTGCAAACTTTCTGTCTACACACTCACGTATAGTGAAGGAAATATTCAGTGTTTGTCTCTCAGCCTGCACTTTGTACTTCCTGGGTAAACTTGAGTTTTCCTGCCTGTCCCTATTACACAATCAGAGTTTGAACTTGAGTAAAGTAGAAGATGAAGCTGAGATTTTCATTTAATCTAGATGAGTTCATTCTTTGTCCACCTGTGTTCCTCCTCCTCATAAAAAGTTTATATATAAACATCGTACTTATTATATGAAAGTAGACAAGTTTAATAAATGCATATCCCCATGTAAGCCTCTATTAGCATAGAGATATTCTGAGCTGAGTGGGATTCTTTGCATGTTTTAAGCCAGCATTTATACTGAATGCTGATATCTTGGAGCTGTGCCTGGAAAATTGTGCAGAAGCAAATCTGCTCCCACATTTTATAGAAGATTTATGTTTTCTATAAAGTTCTAACTTCTTCCTCTACAAGGCCCTGGGTAAGCAAGCCTTAGTCTCAGGAGCCTAGCATCTCCCATCCACTCTTCTCTCCAGGCACACTGGCTTTCTGGCTTTCTTTTCTAATTCACCATACTGGTTCCCACCTCAGATTCTCTACAATTCTCTTTGCTCTCATCAGACAATAAAATGGCCTGTCACCCCCTACAGGTATTATCATCTCCTCGGGCCGTCTTCCCTGCCCACTTTGTCCACATGAGACTGCCCAATAGACACAGCAGGTGAGACAATGTGAGTCTGACATGTAATTGTACATCTAGTAGCTACAGTAAAAAAAATTAAAAAGAGATAAAATCAATTTGAATGCTACTTTAATTTAACCCCGTATAGGTAACATATTGTCATTTCAACACTAATAAGATAGTTTGCATTCTTTTTTCTCATTCTAGGTCCTTGAAATCTGACACATTTCTTTAGGACATCTCAGTTTAGACCAACCACATTGTAGCTGGTGGCTACTGGTATTGGACCACACAGACCTGGGATAACCCACTGCCTCTGGCCACTCTCTACCATATTACTCTGATTTATCATTATTGGGACATTTATTAGTGTTTGAAGTCATCCTGTTTGTTTATTTCCTTGTATATCATCTCTCCTTCCATCCATTATGAGCCCCCTGCCCTGAAATGAAAAATGTAAGAGACCAAGCGTTTCTTTTTATTCTTGGCTGTATCCGCCAAACTTAGTATATTGCCAGTTTTCAATAAATATTTGTTGAAAGTTAGATGAACAAGAAGCTGATGTGCTGTTAAAACAATGAGTCCGTATGATTTTTGCTGTTTAAGCCTTTCACCCCTCATGCAAGCTTTCAGGTCAGTGGAATAATAATGACCATACCTTGCTGCCCTGTTCCCCATCCAGGTCCTCCAGTACGTATACTGCGTTGTTTGGATCCAACCAATTTTCTGACATGGGGTTGTTTTCTTAAGAGACGGTACTTTACAGCCCATCTTAAAAAGGGGCTCTCAAGTTAGCATTCAGCTCACACTAGGCAGGATAAAAATGGGCAAACAGCTGGATTGTCTCTTCTTTCCCCTCCTCACCCTTACACGATTATCTCAGAAGGTAGTCAGACTGTCACTTGCTATGCTTTCAGTCAATGGGAGGAAACCCTGGATCTGTAATCAGCTGGAGGCCTTGTGGAAACTGCCCTGAGGCCCAGAGTTCTGGAGGTTTCCTTCCACTGCTGCTCTGGAGGTGACCCAGTCTTGCCAACATGACAGTGGTTCCAGGGCTCCAGATTTGCCCTTGCTCATTTCCTCCATCTGCCAAAGGAAAGTCACACTTATTGCTTATTTCCAGTTTAAGACTATAGAGAAAAATCAATACGTTAAAAAAAAAAAAGTAAAAGTATATAGAAAAAATAACCAGAAAGTATCTTATGCTCAGTAAATAAAAGCATCGTTGCTGGTCATACTAAGCAAACAGCCCTGACTTGGTGCCTAGGATTCTCTTCTAAATGAGGTATCAAAACAAAAATGGTTAGGGTCATATATGTCGAATCTAAAATACAGGATAAGTAGAACTATCTACAAAACAGAAACGGAGTCACAGATATAGAGCTCAGACTTGTGGTTGCCCAGGCAGAGAGGGAGGGAGAGGAGTGGACTGGGAAATTACTGTTGGTAGATGCAAACTATTACATATAGAATAGATAAACAACAGGGTCTTACTGTACAGCATAGGGAACTATATCCCATCTCCTGGGATAAACCATAATGAAAAAAACATGAAGAAAGGATGTATAAATGTGTATAACTGAGCAATTTTTCTGTACAACAGAGATTGGCATGGCATTGTAAATCAGTTATACTTTAATTTTTAAAAAATGGCTAGAGTCTTGGAGGGTGACTCAGTATGTGAGGCAAATGGAAAATTGGAATGGGATTTGAAAAGAACGCTTACCCTTTCTACAGTTGGAGGAGTTTGTGGAAAGAGAAAAGTTCCTGCAAGCTTGTTTTGGCATTTAATCACATGAGCATACAACTACTCCTGGGTGAAACAGAAAGAAGAGAAATTTGACCCAATTCAGCCCATCCTCTCCGTATCTTTTCCTCTCTCCCTCCTCTGGGTAATTGAAACTTTGCTCCAGAATAAACCTGGCTATGGCTTATTTAGAAAACCTACAGAAGGGTTGTTGAGTTTCAGACTGTTGAGTTTTCAATTTTGAATTTCACTCATTCATTAAAAAAAAATATTTTGTGCACCTACTTTGCATATGAAAATTGAAATGCAGACATAAGACCTCAGGGGGCTTCCATTTTAGCAGGTGACACATTCATTAAAGGACAATTTCTGGGATTAATCATTTGATTACAATCACAATGAATGCCTTGAAGGAGAAGACCCAGGTGGTGTGAGAAGATTTAATGGAGTCTTGATTTAGTCATCCGCCCAAAGAGCTTTGTCAAATGAAACCTGAAAGGAGGGGAGGGTTCGGTGGGTGAAGGGGGTTAGGGAGATTTTTAGGCAGAGGGAGCAGCAGATGTTGATGCCCTAAGGTAGGAGGAACCTGGCAGAGTCAATAGAAGAAGCAAAGACCAGGGTTGCCGCCCCAGCAGCTTCCCCAATGAGGGGCTAAGAGAGCAACAAAGGCCAGAATCCAGAGTGTCTTCTGTTCTCTCCAGGAGGGCTTGCTGGAAATAATTGAGTGTTCCTCTCCATTCATTTACTTGATACTTAGGTTTCTAGCACTCATTGCCTATGTTAAGCCCTCAAATGTAGCTTTCCCAAGCACCATGAACAGATCAACAAATCCCTCTCCTCCTGTCTGGAGAAATCCCTGAGCTGTCACCTGCTGCAGTTGCAGGCAAGGAGCACCAGGGGGCAGAAAGCATTATCCTCTGCTTCGGTAGACCACAACATGGTGAAACTGAACACCAATTTTGACCCAAAGTGTCGAATGAAGAGTTAGAATTAACAAATGTGGCAACTGCCAGGATCTGAGTTCACTGCCTCTCTAATCTTGGCTGAGCATCACAAAAATAAATAGGCAAAATTATTTGTAAGCTTACAGAGTATGATTTAATTTGCTCAGAATTAAGCCAGAAAGCTTCACTAGCATGCCTTAATGAAGCCAAGGCAGTCACATGATGATGGTAAAGAAAGAAAGAAGCAAAGGCCATGTGAAAGGACGTCTCAAAACCTGGATCAGTTCAGTTCAGTTCAATCGCTCAGTCCGACTCTTTGCGACCCCATGAACCGTAGCACGCCAGGCCTCCCTGTCCATCACCAACTCCCGGAGTCCACTCAAACCCATGTCCATCGAGTCAGTGATGCCATCCAACCATCTCATCCTCTGTCATCCCCTTCTCCTCCTGCCCTCAATCTTTCCCAGCATCAGGGTATTTTCCAATGAGTCAACTCTTCACATCAGGTGGCCAAAGTGTTGGAGTTTCAGCTTCAGCATCAGTCCTTCCAATGAACACTCAGGACTTATCTCCTTCAGGATGGACTGGTTGGATCTTCTTGCAGTCCAAGGGACTCTCAAGAGTCTTCTCCAACACCACAATTCAAAAGCATCAATTCTTTGGCACTCAGTATTCTTTACAGTCCAACTCTCACATCCATACATGACTACAGGAAAAACCATAGCCTTGACTAGACAGACTTTTGTTGGCAAAGTAATGTCTCTGCTTTTAAATATGCTATCTAGGTTGGTCATAACTTTCCTTCCAAGGAGTAAGTGCCTTTTAATTTCATGGCTGCAGTCACCATCTGCAGTGACTTTGGAGCCCCCCAAAATAAAGTCTGACAGTTTCCACTGTTTCCCCATCTATTCCTCATGAAGTGATGGGACCAGATGCCATGATCTTAGTTTTCTGAATATTAAGCTTTAAGCCAACTTTTTCACTCTCCTCTTTCACTTTCATCAAGAGGCTCTTTAGTTCCTCTTCACTTTCTGCCATAAGGGTGGTGTCATCTGCATATCTGAGGTTATTGATATTTCTCCCAGCAGGCTTGATTCCAGCTTGTGCTTCTTCCAGCCCAGCATTTCTCATGATGTACTCTGCATATAAGTTAAATAAGCAGGGTGACAATATACAGCCTTGACGTACTCATTTTCCTATTTGGAACCAGTCTGTTGTTCCATGTGCAGTTCTAACTGTTGCTTCCTGACCTGCATACAGGTTTCTCAAGAGACAGGTCAGGTGGTCTGGTATTCCCATCTCTTTAAGAATTTTCCACAGTTTATTGTGATCCACACAGTCAAAGGCTTTGGCCTAGTCAATAAAACAGAAATAGATGTTTTTTCTGGAACTTTCTTGCTTTTTTGATGATCCAGCAGATGTTGGCAATTTGATCCCTGATTCCTCTGCCTTTTCTAAAACCAGCTGAAACATCTGGAAGTTCATGGTTCATGTATTGCTGAAGCCTGGCTTGGAAAATTTTGTGCATTACTTCACTAGTGTGTGAGATGAGTGCAATTGTGCAGTAGTTTGAGCATTCTTTGGCATTGCCAAAGGTAGTGATCCATATCAGGAAGCAAAAAAAGTCAGTTTTCGCTCTCTTCCAAGACTGCTTCTACATCAGAATGAGGGCTGACAGGAGAGTTTAAGAGAGGTGTTGTTGCTTAGTTGCTAAGTTTTGTCCGACTCTTTTGCGACCCCATGGACTATAGCCACCAGGCTCCTCTGTCCATGGGTTTTACAGGCAAGAATACCGGAGTGGGTTGCCATTTCCTCCTCCAGGGGATCTTCCCGACCCAGAGATCAAACCACAGCTCCTGTGTCTCCTGCATTGGCAGGTGGATTCTTTACCACTCTACCACCTGGCAAGCCCTAAGAGATATGTAGAAGATTTTAAATATGTAATCAGGTTAATGCAATTCTAGAGCTGATTTGCTGTTAATAGGAAGACCATGCACCTTCAACTTGATGGGAGTTAGATTCAATCTTACCAGGTTTATGCTAAACTTCTGGCAGCTGTTTCCAACACATGATTAATAATGATACCTCTGGGGAAAACAGAGAAATAGACAAGGCTACTCATTACTACAAATTGGTCATGGACTGGGTAGCATTAGCCTCACGCTGATCACGTCTTCCTGATTGCTGCAGATGGAAATCTTATGCCAGCCACGAGTCAAACCAAATAATTAGCAGATGTCACCAATGCTAATCTGCTGGTGTTTAAAAATGGAACAAGTGAGTCAGCGAAATATTTAGGAAGGGAAGTCTGTGCCAACCATTCCATCTTCAAAAGCCTTGTATGAACAATGTAGTCTGTATAATCAAGGCTTTTGAACATGATCATGGAAAAGAAAATGGAAGCCTATTGATCAAGCATAACTTTAAACACTGACTATTTTATAAATAATATATTATGTAGATAGTAAAAAAATCTAAAAACAATACTTAAAACTTATCACTAGGGCAATGCCTTTCTGTTATTATTATCATCATTGGTTATTCAAAAGCAAATTATACTGTTTAGAGTGAAGCATGAGGAATTCCCTGGTGGTCCAGGGATTGGGACTTGGCACTTTCAGTGCAGTGGCCCTGGGTTGAATCCCTGGCCTGCGAAATAAGATCTCACAAGCTACAAGTTGTGGCCCAAATAAATAAATAAAGTGTGGTATGATCTCTTCTCTAGAAACATACACTTAGATAAAGAATACTAATATGCATGGATCTAAGAAACATCCCACAAATATGTTTATGCATGCAACTAAGGTAGAAAAGCCTAACACAGGTACAATTAAAATTAGAAGAAATAGTATGATTTAGGGGAAATAGACACACTAGATATATGATAGACATTGTCCTTGGTCACTTGTTAAGCATTACTATATATATACTTCAAACCAACCCCGTAGAGTTGGGTTTACTATTATCTCCATCTTCTAAGAAACAGGGAGAGGGGAGTAGTTTTCTTCACCTGTGGAAGCAGTTCTCTCTGTAGTAGACCTTTGTTGATAGATCACGCAGCATCCATCCCCTCTTCCTATCAGCCTCTCTGTTTCCTTTGGAGAATTTGCTTCTCACCCCATAGTGGGTAGTCTTGGTAGGTCAGAAAACTCAAATAAGCTCTTCTTCTTTTGTGAAGGCAAAGAGGTTCCAGGAATATCTTTTGGCTACATCCTTCCTCTGGAAGGATTTGAAGGGAAGGTCTTCTAAGATCTAAGCCTGGTCAACTGGACTTCCTGTCTTCAATTCTCTTCTGGGTTTTTTTTTTTTTTTTGGCTATACTTAATGGCATGTGGGATTTCCCTAACCAGGGATCAAACCTGTGCCCCCTGTAGTGGAAGCACAGAGTCTAAACCACTAGATGGTCAAGGAAGCCCTCTCTCTTCAATTCTGATGTAAGTGGGGGAGAAAACTGCCCCTACCAGGAGACCCTCCTGATTTTTCTCCCCACCTTTAAACCTGCTTCTTCAGACTTCCGTGAAGTTGGTGCATTGTGCTCATCAACATCCTTCTAATAACTTGAACTAGAGCTGGCATTTTTTGCCTGTAACCAAAGAACCTAACTAATGTCTCAAAGTAAGAGCACTAGTAATTCCTCCAACCCCCTTCTGTGTCAGGAAAATACACAGTTTTTTCTGTATCTCAAGAACTGGAATAACTTCACAAGTTAAAGATTAGGTAGTGATCCTTATCATAAATAGACTAGAATGCAAATCAAAACGATGTTGATATTTGCTTTCATCCTAATTGGTGTTTATACATAAATTCAGCATTTGGAATTTGTTATCTCCATGCAAACAGAGCTCATCCTCTTGGTAGATTAGACTTATATTCTTGTGTGACTATTTGAACTGTTTTCTAGTGAGACCCCTTCCCTTTGTCATATAAAAGTCAACTCCAGTTGCAGTACCCTGAATAGGCCAATTCTGAATCTGTGGGTAATGCATAGTAATTACGCTTATCAACTGGGTTCTTACTAAGTGCTATGAACCCTGCTCAACTTTTCACATATAGTAAATGTGTGTGGTAAAGGTTATTATTCCCATATCACACATGAAGAGGCCAAGCTTGAAGAAATGCAGTGACTTCCAAACCGTGAACCAGCCCTTGAACTTGGCCTGCTTGAGACCAAAGCTTCACACGATCTTATTAGGGGCGCCTCAACCACTGCTCTGTGGAAAGCCAGGCTCCTCCTCCACCCCTCTGGCCCTTCAAGGAGGCCTTCATTGTTTCCAAGTCACAGATGAGAAAATTGAGACTAACAGGAGTTAAGGGCCTCCACTGTTCACAGAAAAGAGGGCTTTGTCCTTCTAAAGCCATCATTGCACTGAGCTATCCCGCCCCGCCCTCCCCAACCACCCCTTCCGAACTCAGCCCCCTCCCCCCCCCCCCACCAAGGCTTCTAGTTATTGCCTATTTATTAAATGATTACAATTCTCCCGGGGCATTATGTGTTTTCAAGAATACAAAGCTCTTTTACCAACTACCTGGATTCTCTTAAGCCAGTAGGATTTAATGGCAGTAGTTCGAGAATTCTGTCCTGAGTCAGGGGCACCAATCTAATTAAATGTTAATCCTCATCCTATGATTTTTGGCAAAAACCAGAATTCTGCAGTGGAAAGGGAATTGAGAAGTGACTTAGTCTAATTTTTTTTTTTTTTTTAAATCTTAATGGGGAATCTGAAGATCAAATAAGTTAGGCGAGTTTTCCCCAGGCCCAGAGTTCCTGTGTTGCAAACCGGAAGCTAGGGAGCTGGTCTCTAGATGCCCAGGAAGTGCTCTTTCCACCAGTTATTTCCGCCCCTGGGTACCATTTAAATGTAAAGCACAGATGAGTTTAAGAGAACATCAAGAGCCTGATTAGATAGTCAAGTTTTCTCACGTTTCCATTCTTTAAAAATCATTTTCATGCGAGGGCATTTGCTTAACAGAACAGATCCTAGGTAAATGGAATCATATGCATTTTCATTTGCCTAATTTGGACCACGAATGCTTTGCGGTGCAATAATGGACTTTTTGCAGCTAAGGAGATGGTGTGGTGGTGGGTGCGGAAAAAATGCAAGCTGCCTACTCACACTTCCACCTCTCAACATTCTCTAAAACTGCAAGATATTCTGCTCATGCTCAGCGAACTAAGTGATCGCCCCCTCTCCTCTCCCTCCTCCTGCTACATCATCTGAAGGAGATTTTGATTGGCAGCTCACTCGTCTTCCCACGCAGTATGTGGGGCTCCTACCTCCAACCCTAAAATTCAGTCACTCAGCTCTTGTGTTCTATATCTCTTATTTTTCATTGCTTGCCCCCACTGAGATAGGAGTTCTGTCAATTCCTAAAGGTCTGTCTTTGTTCTTTTCCTTGTACAGCATCTAACACTGTGATGATCAGAAACTGAGAATGAAGGGGAAGCAGCAGGACACAGGCCCATACAACAGCCTAAGCATCAAAATTCAGCCTTCGCTTTTGAAAAAGTGCAATACTGTTCAATAGATCAGGTAACTTGAAAGGGCGACACACCATTTTCTTCTTCCCCAACATTTTTTTTCCAAAATGGGAGGCCAGTGAAACGCAGTGTGTAACCCACTGAAGGATGTATGGGGATTTGGACTGGCCACGTATGGGCTGTGTGTGCTCTTTAGACCTGGGACACACACACAGCAGCTGAATGGGGAACTCCCTGGATGAGAGCCAGCTGCTATTTTTGCTGACGCTGTCAGCAGCAATTGTGAGCGCTGTCCTTGTGTTCTTCTCCACTTTTACCCCGCCCAAATGTGAATTAAGATACAATCTTTGGCTGTTTGGCTCTCCCTTCCTTGCTTTTCTCAAATGTCACATAGGAGATATTGACAGCCAGATGACACTGGCTTGCCACCGATGTAGAATTGACTCTGACTTTATGCACAGACCAAGAGAACTTTAGAATTGGGATTTGGGGACGATGACTTTTGTTCTGTGCTACCCAATAGCACTCACTAGAGATGAGAAGCAGATGGTTTGCAACTTAGCACTGTGAGCAAAAGTTGCCTGTTTTTGCATTTTGACCATTGAATATCAGAGCCAGGGTTGAGCCAAGAATTCTGAGCAGTCTGGCGAGGCTGATTTGATTCTCAGAAGTCTTCTCATAACTGTGGAGTTATGGGCTCAACTTCAAAGACTAAGGCCTGGGAAAGGGGCCCCAAATTCCCAAGTTCTGCTGTGGGAGACGGCGCAAGGCTCATCACACCTCTCTTCGAGGCAATGTTAATTGCTTTGCATCCAGATGTTTTCTTTCTCAGAGCCAGAGATGAAGAGGCTGAGACATCGTGTTACAGATGTTAAGGAATCGTCCATGCTCCTATGGCAAGTGAGTAGCTGAGTGGGAGATGACTGCCACATCCAAGCTCTACTCACTAGACCACTTTCATTCCACTCCTTTCAAAAAATAATTATCAACTAGCTAACTCTATTCTCAGAATAGGATAGAGAATATGATTTTTAAGATGACCTAGAGGGGAAAGATGGTTTAAAAACTGAAGCTCTGAAGGCATTATTTATCCTGAAGCCATTCATATATGCTTCTATTGGTTAAATAAATAATAATACAGGGAATACTGCACTGTCATTAGAAATAATGATGTAGGAGAAGACTGAACACCTTGGGGAAGTGAGGTATATAATATCATCGAGATATGATTCCATTTTAGCTAAAGGAAATTATAGCTGTCTATTTATACATGCACAGAACCAGAGGATATACACTGAAATGCTAACAGTATCTAAGTGAAGTGATTAGCCATACATTTTAAAAAACTTTCTTCTCTTGGCTCATTTTTCTATCAAAAATTTTTAAAAGATAAACAAGAATTGGAAGAACTGTTCCTGTGAATATTACATAACTATTATTTGCCACATTATCGGATCAAAGCAGTTGTTTTCCTTTAACTAAGACTTTTTCCACAACACAATGCTTTTTTTAAAGAAAAGAGAGAGAGAGATTGAGAGAAGGGATAATCTATGTTCCCAAAGCCAGAGAACTAGCAAACAAGACACTCATTACCAAAGGAACGAGAAAAATAAACCAGGTAGACTTTCCCTCTGTGAGAGTGTTGATAACTGTGCTCTACCTGGCTATTATGCTGACATGCTCTAGTTGCAGAGAAATAGGTGTAACTATAAGAGTTTTTGACAATTGTAGTTTCTTTCACAGAAGTGACAAGTTTTGTGTAGAAATATTTTACTTTGCTTAGAAATCTCCCACGGGTACAGAGGAGTAGCTGCATATTGCAAGAGTATTCAGATGAGGAAAAAGCAATATGGGAATGAATTTTGCAGCCTTCAAATCATGCCTAAGCTAGTTGCATATCCTTCAAGTTGCTTTCCTGGGACCCGCAAAATACAGTTTGCTGTATTTCTTCATGACTCGTAGTCCTCACTGCTTTGGAAAAGTAACTAAACCTTTAGTTGTTACTTCTGGCTCCTACTTATTACGAATTATGAAGAATTATATCCTGGAACTTCTGGTTTGGTGCAGAAGGTCAGATTAGATCCAGATGTTGACACTTAATTGAAAATAGCAAGAAAACAGCTAGAAAATGACTTTGGGTGTTTGCAGCACTAGCTTAGGAGACCATGTGCAATTAGTGGCTTGGGAAAGGTCCATGTTCTTAGCACAGAGTTGGCACATGGATATAGCACAATCTTGGCACAAAAAGGTTACCAATAAATGTCTGTAAAATAAATGGATTTGTTATATAGCTGTTCAGATAGAGGACCACACTGCAAACTCACACTTTCAATCTCTCTTGCTCATTTGCTTCATGTAAATTAACTAAAATTAGGCCATCCCTCCATGTAGTTCCTATATAGTTCTGTTGAAGCTAAGTCTCAAGTTTCTCTTGATCTTCAGAAAAATGCCTAAGAATTTTTTCTCTAGATATTATTTCCCTAATTCTAATAGTAAAATAAAAATATATACACAACGATCAATACCACTACATGCACACAAACTTTTGCAGTTAAACAGCTTAAGAGTATAATTCTTTTAACAAGGTACACACACACATGCACATACATAGCATTAACTGACATCTGGGCATAAATAGCAAACCTCTAGAGTCTGTAATAACCCGTCATGTCTTTGGGATTTTTAAATTATGTCTGAACTTACTAAAATAATTTTCTTTGTTCTCTTCCTCCTCTGCTTTCTCACTATTTTTAAGCAACTACTAAATAGAACTTATACCTAGAGAAGGTGATAAAAGAGGGCATCTATTATTAAACAACTGTTGTGTGCCAGGCATTACTTTAGGCATTTTACATATAATATTTCTTTTAATCCTCAGAGAGCTCTTGCCAAGTAGATATCATTAACACTGTTTTATGCATCAGGAAACATATTCAGAGAGAATAAAAGACTTTAACAAACGCGAGCATCTAATAAATGACTGAGCCAGACTGGGACCCAAGTCTTTCCGAAAATGTTAGTTTTCCCTCCACCACTGTCAATAATGTAGAAATATTCCTGCTACCTAACAGAAGATTATTGATGACTTGGAAGGCCAAGGGTAGTAGTCATTTAACTTGTGTTGTCTTCTGCAGCCCCCTCCTGTTTGACTGTAGAGTCTAATTTTGAGCAAGTAGCCTTCAAAGCATGAGTAAGAAAAGGCCTGTGGTAGAGATGCATTGGCTGGCTCAGCCCTGGTCTGGAGTGTGCACCTCACTTAGCCCCTTCCTCTTCTCCGTTTCAGGCCCCGGCCTGTGTCTGTGTCCTTTACACAAGACTTCCACGTTTCCACGAGATGACAGTCCACGTTGTTTATGGTGATTCATCTCACACTGTGCTCTACATTTTTTTATTGCACCAAAGATCAGCGGGAACTCGAGTTTTATACATGGAAGTGAAAGATCTCTGACAAGAGCTTGGCACATTCTTGGCACTTCCTTTAATGTGGTTGCTTCTCTGTTTGTGTTCCTAACAGAGACCCTAGATTTAAATAACTTGTTTATTTTTCAGTTAAACTTCACAATGGTTAAATTGTTCCTTCAGTACAGAATTAATTTTGATGAAGTAATGAGTATGAGGGGGACTAGGAGCTATTCTTTTATGACTCCCTTTTTCAAAGTCCATAAAAATGAACTTTGATTCACCTATTTACTCTGGCAGTTAAGAAGGTGACACTGATATATTCTGGTATCTATAAAAAATATATGGACGTTCTGATACCTATGGTCCTGATTTTCAGGGCTCAGAGAGTCAGAAAATGGAAACAGTTTGCCTCTAATCCTTCATTGCTATTGGCATCTTTCTCCAGTTTAGCCAAACAGCCTGTTTGCTTCAGGGCCCATCTTTCAAGGGTTTGGAGGATATAGTCATATTTTCTCTATCACATCCATGTTTATATATGGTGTTACAAAATTTGGGTTAAGGAATATATGCTATTCTATATCTGACATTATTCTCTCAAATACATTTCATAACTATTTCCCCCAAGGAAAATAAGTATTTTCCTGAAGCATAATATTTCTAGGATGGGTTTTATTCCTTTTCAGTATGTGACATAATTTATTCAACTAATCCCCTGTCATTAATTTTTGTTTCCAATTTGTCTTTGCTATGAAACATGTTTTAAAAATATTTTTTTGTCTGTGGGGTTTTGAACATAGCCCATATCTTACTGTAAATGTCTATAAATGTGGAATTACTGAGTAAAGGTCCAAACTCATTCTGAATAGGTGTGATGATGCCAGTTTTGACGTTCTCCACCGGTTTTACTTCCTCTCATTCTCCTTTGTTTCTGTATTGACCTTAAATTTCAACACATGATTTGGGTTCTTTTGGAAGCTGACAGCATGTTGTGTTCATTTTCTCCACTCTGCTTATTCTGCTGAACACCTATTTCTGTAAGTCCCTTAAAATAAGCATTTATGGAGTTGTCAAATAACTATGAGTCTTGCATTGGCATATGAAATATCTGTGTCAAAAGTTAGGCAATCCCTTTTTGAATTATAGCTATCCCTGGATATATGCTCCAGAGTGGGATTACAGGATCATACAGTAGTTAATTTTTCTTTTAGTTTTTAAAGTTTTTATCCCACTCCTGAGTATATATCCAAAGAAAACCATAGTTTGAAAAGATACAAGCACCCCTATGTTCACTGCAGCACTATTTACAATAGCAAAGTCATGGAAGCAACCTGATGTCAATCAGCAGATGAATGGATAAAGAATCTGTGGTACATATATGCAATGGAATATTACTCAGCCACAAAAAAGAATGATATAATGCCATTTGCAGCAGTATGGATGGACATAGAGATTATCGTACTATGTGAAGTAAGCCAGACACAGACAAATGTCATATGATATCACTTATATATAGAATGAAAAAAAAGTGATACAAATGAACTTTTACCCAAAACAGAAATAGACCCACAGACACAGAAAACAAATTTATGGTTACCAAAGGGGAAAGATGGGAGAGGGAGGGATAAATTAGGGGTTTATATATACACACTACTATATATAAAATAGAAAATAGAAAACCAACAAGGACTTATTGTATAGTAAATTACACTCAAATTTCTGAATTAACCCATAAAGGAAAAGAATCTGAAAAAAATAAAAAGATACAGCTAAATTACTTTGCTGTATACTGGAAACTAATACAACATTGTAAATCAACTATGCTTCAATTTTTAAAAAGTTAGATAATCCCACATGTGTCAAATTCATTATTTATAGCTCTTTGCAAAGCTCAGTAATACGCCAGGAAGTTTCTGTGGTTGATCACAGATACAATTTCTCTTCCAAGAAAAATTCTCATTCTTCTATAATATGAGTGTTATACTTTTTTTCAGATAAAATTGATTAAACAAAACATACAAAATTAATATTTTGGATATGTGGTCAAGATTCAACGGTAATAGTTTTAGACTTTTTTTTCACCTGAAAATATATTAATCTTCTATCCATTTATCAGCTCAGATAGCTGTGCATTTAAATACAACACTAGATCATTTCTTTGTCTTGGAATTTCTGTATTCCTCAAGCAGCTTGAAGGAAGTCAGATAGTATTTGTATTGGAAATATACAAGTGTGCCAGCCCCTGGGTTAACTACAAACACATAGATGGCTCTTCTGGCATCAGACTAAGAAAATAAGTCCTCTCATCTGGTGCATACACAATGTCCTGAACAACTATTATGATTAATTAACTTTTCCATGTTGATGTACTGAGTTATACTAGCTCTTAGAAAACTAGCTCTGACTAGCTTGTCATCTGATCACACACAGAGACAAGTCAGGTGAAAATGGAAAAAGCCAATCAACTAATCCTTTAAGAAGCAATGGTGATTTTTCAAAAAGGCATCTCAGTCTAGTTAATAAATTGTTACCTATGCTCCTGAAAGGAATCTCATTTCACAGTGGGCTTGAAAATATACACTTGAATAAATAATTAAAAGTTAATACACTGTGCTTGCTAGTGTCTATTCATATGTTGCAATCTTGGCCTCGGATAGCCTTTCTTTGAGTTCTTTATGGAAGGTCTGTATTGGGAGCTTTTTTTTTTTTTCTCAACATGCTGTTGTGTTAGAGTAAAGCCTAATTAAACAGAACACGTTTCACTCAGCTAAAACCTTGATACCTATTCATTGATGATTGATGCTAGCAGCCTGAATTGAAGATTCATCAGGATAAACACTTCTGTTTTTCAAGCACCTATTATGTGCTAATACTCTACATTTGCTATTTAATTTTCCTGACAGTCCTGCAAACTGTTTGACAGCTGGTAAAACAGGCTTAAAGTGTCTAAGTCTCTTACTCAAGGTCCTGCAACTTGTAGGTGGCAGCTGGGATATTTAAACTCAACTCCTTTTAACTCTGGAGGTGTATCCTTTCCATGACTGGACACTTCTGGATTTTTTCATGCTTCTGTGTATGCGATTGTTATGTGGGAAACAACAGCAGCAATCTCAGGGGAGGAAAGGAATTTGGGATTCATGTAGGAGCCGCCTCACACCATGCTTTTGGAAATATGCTCACCAAGAAATGTCAGCCTTTGATGACATAACTGATCCTCCCCCTCTCCAACCAGCTTTGAAGAAGGAGCAGAGACTGAACATAGGGCAATTCTGCTTTTTATTCCACACAATTACCTTTTTTTTTTTTTTTCAGTATTCCTGAGATAGAATGTATAGAAAACTGAGAAACTATAGGGAAATTAAAAATAGCACAACACTCAAGCTTACATGTGTATGCCTCACAAGCACACATGGCAAACGCATTTGTCTTGTGTGGCACAGTTAATGGGAGTAGGGACAATGAATACCAATGGTCTTTTAAAAATTCAGACACTCTAAAATTTACCTGTGGTTTCTTCGGAATGTTGGGAATGTCATGTGGCCTCATAGGCTGAACAATGGCAAAAACATATGGACCTTCAGAAGAACATCAGTCAGTGACTTTCTTTAACATTCCAGGCAAATTGCTCATTTCTATATACTTTAAAATAGTTTGGTGAAGCATTACAAAAGATTATTTTTAAGTTAAATATTTAATATCAGGCATACTATTTTGGTGACTGCTAGTTTCCTAAAGAAGTCAAGACAGGCTAAAAGTGAAATTGTTACTCAGTTTGCTACAGACTCTGCAACCCCATAGACTGTAGCCCACTAGGCTCCTCTGTCCATGGAATTACCCAGGGAAGAATACCTGAGTGGGTTGCCATTTCCTTCTCCACAGGTCTTCCCAACCCCGGGATCGAGCCCAGGTCTCCTGTATTGCAGGCAGATTCTTTACCATCTAAGCCACCAAGAAAGCCCAGCCTATTTCAAGTTTTCCTCATATGACATGACTCACTCTGCGTTGGGCACAGGGGTAAGTACTTCCACTTTCACCCCTTTGAAATAGGTAACATTATTGCACCCAGTTTCCAGATGAGGAAACTGAGACCCAACGGACATTAACTAACTTGCCCACTAACGTGGCAGACAAATAGAAGACTCAGGATTCAAACGCTGGTGGTTTGCTGCCAGCATCTGGGCACCCCAGCACCAGGCTATACCACTCGGAGAGAGCCAGGCTACTGGTTGGGAAGTTAATCTGTCAATGTGCTGCCCAGTGTTCAAGGCTGGAGAAAGGATTCCAACCAAAGCTTTATCATCACCTTGAACTGTGATTATGTTGAATAATAAACCAAAAAAAGAAAAGGAAATAAAAACTGTTTAGGATTCAGGCCTGAGGATCTGCAGACCCCTAAAGACCTAAGGGATTGAAAGCTCCGCAGAAGGCAACATTTCTAGCACAGAGCTAAGGAAGAAGATGAAAAACACATCTCTGGGTAGAAAGTTTCTTTAGGCATCATGAAAGGGTCATACTGTTCTAAGGGATGCCTGAAGCTCGCCATCTGGTCTGGAGCACAAGCCTAGGGTTGAAATGATTCTTGACTTTGGTTCCTTGCATATGCAGAGCAAAGCAGCAAATGCCGGTTACCCCCAGCATGGATCTCTCCCACACACTGAGCTGTCCCACATGGGCACACCCGTGTGGAGCTCTGTTTAAAAACAAACAGGATTTCACAATTCCTTGGCCTTTCTTGGCCCATCCCCTGGGTGGGGCTGTTTGCTTCTCAAAGCAAAATGGCCTCTATCTTTGGGAGGTGCACTTAAAGCAGGCAAAGCTTCTTTATTTATAGGCTAATCATAAGGCAGTAATTGGATTGGGTCTATCTGCCAGTCACCCTGAGATATTTATGGCATGTGCTTTCTCCAAGTTTGTCCCTTCCCATTGTCTAGGTCAGAGGGAAAGTAAGAGGAAGGAGGTTATAGTATGGAGTATTACTTCGAGGTGATTCACCATGGGTGTATTTCAGCACTGGGTTAGATGCATAGAGTGTTTGCGAAAAGAGAAAAAGAAAGAAAAGAGTAACATTTTGTGCTGGGAACCAGGTACAATCAATCCTTCCTCCCTTGATATTGCTTCTGAGTATATTCAGACTAGTTTAAGGATTCTCTGGATTATGTATTGTAGTTTTTTTTTTTTTTTTAATCCTGTTTTAATCTGGGAGTTGTTTTAGTTTATGGTTATTTTACTGTTTATTTCACAGGCTTGTTTTTACTTAGAGGAGCCATCTTGAACAAAGAAAATACTCTAGAATGAGTGTTGTGTGTTGGGAAAAGATAAAAAGAGAAAGGGTGACCTAAACCCTGGTCCTGGCTTTTAAGCAGTGTGATTCTGGATGAACTGTGCAACTTTTCCATTTGTAAAAGGCTTGGGGTCATATAAGTGATTCCCAAGCATGACTGCCCATCACCATCACCTAAAGAGTGTTTTGGAATGAGGTGCTTGCTATAAAGCATGGAGCAGGGACCACTTTGGGTGATAGAATTGTTCTCAGGCTCATGCTCAGCTGCTAAGCCAATTCTTCTATGACCGCCATGGACTGTAGCCTGCCAGATTCCTCTGTCCATGAGATTTTCCAGGCAAGAATACTGGAGTGGGTTGCCTTTTCCTACTCTAGGGGATCTTTTATACCTTGATTATGATGGTAGTTGCATGCCTGTATATATTTGTCAAAATCTGAGAATTGTACACTAAAAAGGGTGAATTTTACTGTATGCAAATTATCTTATGGGTCAGGAAGATCCTCTGGAGGAGGAAACAACAACCTACTCCAGTATTTTTTTTTCACTCCAATATTCTTGCCTGGACATTGTCAAAGGAGCCTGGTGGGCCACAGTACATGGGGTCACAAAGAGTCAGGCACAGCTGAGCATCCACACACAAATTATCTTAATTTTAAAATTAAAAATATTTTTTTAATCTCTCGAATATGAATATATTGGAAAAAATGCCTAGGTCCCGTCTAAACCAGCTATCTACTGAAGGGTATCTATTCTTTTAACCAACTCTGTACTTGTGAATCTGATAGAAATCAACTCAAAGTTTTCATGATCCCACGTTCAGGTGTTTTATCAGCCATGACTGTGAAGTCAAGAGTAATGTGGGTGGCAGAGAGCAGCATGGTACCTATAGTCTCAGCATGTCTGCACAGGCCATTTAAATCACATGAGGGATGGAGGGAAAATGGATAGCTAATTTCTGAGTTTAATACCCAGAGCATCCTTAATGATCAATGAGCAGAAAAGGTGGGAGCAAGCTGCTACCAACAGCAGATTAGAAACCAGTGTGAAGACGGAGGATTTTGAACTTAGAACTATATATTAATAAAAACTATTATATTCCTTCATCATTAAAAAGAGAAATAGCAGTGCTTTGGGATAAGTCTGACACCAATGATAGTGTCTAAGTATCCAGCAGAAAGAGGTTCATTGATTTGACCAAGTGGATTTTAAGAGGAAAGAGAATGCATCCTCAGGTCTGACAGAGATTTTGGGCCCAGCATCAGCCTTGAGAGATTTCCCCTAACACTAGAAAAGCTACATGCATGAGACCCTCAAATTAAAAGTGTTTACTGATAGCATTCACAATACAGTGAACTCTTAATAGGAAAAATGGGAGGTTGAAAATAGCTTTGTTTAAAGTTCCTGAAAGAATTTAGTAGGTAGATTTGAGGTGTGTCTCATTCAAAGTATGCTTCCTTAGGATCAGCCCTCAGCAACAGACCCTTCTGAAGCTGGGGGATTAGGTGACTATCATGTACAGTGCAGCCACCATCTCCGGCTACAGCTGATGGAATGGTAGCAAGCACCAATGGCAGTGTGACTGGGAATACAGCATGTAATAAGACCAAGGTGGTTCTCTGGGGAAACCAGATTGCAAGGTCACCGAGTAAGTGGCTTGCAGCTGACCAAAGTCACAGGCAAACTAGCATCAGATGGAAGCAGTGACTAGAAATAGTAACACAGCAACAATCAAAAGAGTAGCTAACACTTTAGAAGCTTCCATGTGCCAAGCAACAGGTGAGAATCCTGTTGGGTGGGTAATATCACCATCTTGATTATGAAATAAGGGAACAAAGATTTGGATGTGATATCTTTCCCAGTGTTGCACCACTGATAAGAGCTGGGAAGCAACCCAGGTAAGGTCATTCTCACTCGAGTCTACACAATCTCTTAAGCAATGGCTTTTCTCTTAGGATGCCCAGGAGGCAGCTGCAGCCAGGAAGATGGAAGGGGTGTGCAGGAGGAGCAGACCCCTAAGATGCGGCCGTGCAAGGAGAACGGGTAAAGCAGTGGCCCCGTTTCTGAGAGCTTCTGGGATCCCAGATCCATTTTGCTTGTGACCTGGCTGGGCTCAGAGGAAGGTGTTCTGTCTTAGGACATTTGCTCTGATTTCATTAATGGAATTGCCTGTCCATTTTTTTTTAAACCGTTTACCCACCACTTGGTTACTCACCCTGCTCATCTCCTTTCTCTGATGAAAGGCACCATTTATAACTGCCACCACAGCCCTGCAGAATAACAAGTTGGCATCCTAAACAAGAGCCTTCAGTCCTCCGTCTGCTTCTGTGAGGAACCTGTCCTATTGCGGAAACAAAAGGAATTGACAAGCTGTCTTGGTCCCTCAGGTTTGCCTGGGAGGCTCAGACAGAGGGATCATCCAGGAGCCCAGGAGCAGGTGCCCTAGGCGAGTTTTTCTCTCAGGAGGCTGTGATGGAGGTCAGCAGGGCAGACACGGAAACACCCCAGAGGAGAAGATGCTCAGATTAAATGGCAGGCTGACCTCTGAGCAAATTTCAGAGCTGTGGACTCATGGGGGTGTCTTTTGGTTTCAACATCTGGAGAGATGGCTCCATATATATCAATTACACTGAGACACACCAGTAAGGGAAAGATCTCCTCTGGCTTGCTTGTTTATTGTGCTCTCTTATAGACTTCCCAAAGGGTTTTCTTCAGACTGTGTGACTTTAGCTCTTTGATCTCCTGAAGAGAAGTTCGGGGACCAATGACCTTTTCCTCTAATCTTACCTGAGTGTTCTTTCTGAACTGAGCCACTGAGGACTTCCTGAACAATGGTTAAGCAAGCAGCTCCAGCCAGTTTGACACGACATCCGAGTTGTTGCTAGGCAGGGCCTTTTAATCTCACTAACACCCACCTGGGTTGCCAGATTGGCACCAAGTCACAGGTGACCTCACCTGTCTTCCTAGTTAATCTTATTATGTTAATGGGCACGATTTCCCAGCTGTGGAGACTCGATGTGCTTGGCACCTGGACAATGCCCTAAGGCTTGACTCAGAGGTGAACACGAGCTTGTCGAGAACTGGGCTGTCGCCAGCAGAGGCTGTAGGTTCTCCCTGACTGGTGAGGGGTCCCAGGCTCACAGGAAGTTGTGCTCAAGTGGATTGTGAAAGACTTGCTCCAGAAAAGCAGCCTTTAATGAGAGGGAAGGACTGAGATTCCTTTGATCCTCAGAAAACACTTCACATTCTTTGTGGCATCATGACCTTTTTTTCCTTCCCCAAGGGAAGTATGCATTTTTATATCTCTGTGGTGCCCTGAATGTAGCATCCTAGCTGATGCATCACCACATTCCTGCCTGTCTGAAGAATCTTGATCTGTAATAGGAACTTGCTTCATAAAACACTGAGGGAACCTCTCGTCTCAGCAAGGCATATGGGACAAGGCTGGAGAGTTAGATTTAGGGCACCATCAGCGATCCTTTCTAATTTCAGGGCTTTTGTTGTTGTTCATTCTCTAAGTTATGTCTGACTCTTTGTGACCCCATGGACTGCAGCACGCCAGGCTTCCCCGTCCTTCACCATCTCCCAGAGCTTACTCAAACTCATGTCCATTGAGTCAGTGATGCCATCCAACCATCTCATCCTGTTGTCCCCTTCTCCTCCCGTCTTCAGTCTTTCCCAGTCAGCTCTACATTTGCCGCACAGATAGAATTTACTTGCTTTCATCACCCCCACTATTATGGACCAACTCTGCTTGCATTCCCCCCCACCACCCTAACATTCTGTAAACAGCACTAAGAATAAGCTTTGGTAGTTCTTGCCACTCCTGTGTTCAGTCTTCCAGCGTTACCACCTTACTTAAGACATGACCCACAAGACCTCACATGGTCTGTCTCCCTCTTCCAGGACCTTTTTGATTCTCCTGCTGTTTCTCTCCTCTTTCATTACTGTGCTCCAACCTCACCGCCTATCTCACTGTTCCACAAACAGCCCTGGCACACGCCTGCCTCGGGGCCTTTTTGTACTCTCTGTTCTCTCTGCCTGAATGCTTTTCCTCCAGATTCCTGTGTATCTCCCCAGCTTCAGGTCTCTGCTCAAAAGTCACCTTCACATGAGGCCATCCCTGGCCTTGCTACCTGAAATCTTAGCCTCATCACCCCTCCATTCACTTCATAGCTCTCTTTCCCTTGTTTACTTAGCCATTTATTTATTATCAAATCTAACATTCTCTCCTCTTTCTTTCTCTCTGTTTTAGTTAGGTTTCCTCAGAGAAACAGAACCAACAGAATGCATAGAGACATATAGAAAGAGATTCATTATGAGAGGTTGAAAAAATCTACCATCTGCCATCTACAAGCTGGAAACCCAGGAACATAACTTCCTTATTTGGCAATTGGCCAAAAGGTGAAGTGTATGTAATGATACATATTTATACTGATCTTAGAGGGCTGGCTTAGGTGGTGCTAGTGGTAAGGAACCTGCCTACCAACGCAGGAGATGTAAGAGATGCAATTTCCATCCCTGGGTCAGGAAGACCCCCTGGAGGAGGGCGTGGCAATTCATTCCAGTATTCTTGCCTGGAGAATCCTATGGACAGAGGAGCCTGGTGGGCTATAGCCCATGGGGTCACAAAAAATCGGACATGACTGATATGCACATGTAACATTGGATGGAAACTTTTAGAAACCTCCATCTTAACATGAATTACTAGCATTACACAAGTTTTTCAGGACCAATATTGCCCAAAGTTACCTAGGTAAATAACAACTGACAATAGCAGCTTTTCATAAAAAGGTGATATTTAGTAAATATATAGAGATAATAGAAGAAATATATTAAAATTATTTTCTTATAAGTTTTCTTATACCTTACTCATACGACTACTAAGGAACCAAATGTTTCCTATATCTTTCAAGGAACTTGTACATTTAGGTGGTGTCTTGGAGACTTTATGTCCTCTTGATAGCCCAAAGGATATTCAAAAGAGGTTTCAAGTATCCTGTATATTTGGCTTGTGTGTGTGTTTACTCAGCCATGTCTGACTTTTTGTGATCCCATGAGTAGTCTGCCAGGCTCCTCTGTCCATGGGATTTACCAGGCAAGAATACTGGAGTGGGTTGTCATTTCCATCTCCAAGATTTGGGTTAAGTTTTACAATTGAAATTGAAATAAATGATTTTAAACCAATGAATGATCTCCCCTTCATTGAAGTTGACAACAGGAGGAGGAGGTCTTCAGCTTCCACTTCTGGGACTGATCTGTAACACCTTGAAGAGCATTAATATAGACCATCAGTTTAGTTAACTTAGGTATTTGAGATTGTTATCTTTCAGATATTACTTATTAGACACAAGGGGTCTCAGAACTTGAAGAGACATACTCTTACATTGCCTGAAATTTTATTGCAGTTGCATCAGGATGGGCTAAGTAATATGATAGTGAGAAAAAAATCAACAAGTCTACAATGAAAATTTATTTCTCCCCCATATTCATGTCTAATGTACATCAGCAGAGAACTTTGTGCCCAGTGGCTTCCTTGATGGTTCAGAAGGTAAAGAATCTGCCTGCAATGCAGGAGACCAGGGCTCGACCCCTGGGTTGGGAAGATCTTCTGAAGAAGGGAACGGTAGCCCACTCCAGTATTCTTGCCTGGAGAATTCATGGATGAGGGGCCTGGCAGGCTGCAGTCCATGGAGTCACAAAGAGTTGGACACGACTGAGTGACAAACGCTTTCATTTTCCAGAACCAAAGTGAAAGAGAACTTGGTAAATGATTGCTCTTAATGTGTGCATGAAGAAGATATACATATGTTACTTCTCTTCATGTTTCACTGGCCAAAAGAAGAGAAATGACCATACTTTAAAGGATAAAGAGGCTTGGAAGTTCAATTCTATAAAGTGTCCAGAAGGGCATCAGATATATTTGCAAAAGTTCATATACAACCTGACAACAATATTCAAGAAAAATTCTCCTGTTCTCCTTCATTATATTCACAGCACTAATCTGTACTCCAAATTGCGGGCGTGTTCCCCACCCCAAGAAGTTCTCAGGTTTTAGAGACATTTGCTGGGTGTCCCATAATTTTAGCTTAGTTCTCACACTGTATACCTGGGATGTATGGTATGTGGTTGAATGCTCAGTTATGTCCGACTCTTTATGACCCCATGGACGGTAGTCCCGCCAAGTTCCCCTGTCCATATTTTCCAGGCAAGAATACCAGGGTGGGTTGCCATTTCCTTCTCCAGGTGATCTTCCCCAAGCATAAACCCACATCTCCTATGTCTCCTGCGTTGGCAGGTGGATTCTTTACCACTGAGCCACCTGGGAAGTCATATACCTGGAGATAGTGTCAAATCTCACAGATCCTACAAGTTAAGGGCTCAATTCCACAGGACTGCAATTCCCATCCCTTCACCCCCACCTCTGATGCCAATCCCAAGTTCAGCTTGTTACCCTATGCTTCTGACCAATCAGCTCTCAATTGGAGGTTCCCATGACCCTCTCTTTGGGTCTTATTGATTTGCTAGAAAGACTCACAGAATTCAGGAAAACATTCTACTTACTCAGTTGAGTTCAGTTCAGTCGCTCAGTTGTATCCGATTCTTTGAAACCCCATGACCACAGCACGCCAGGCCTCACTGTCCATCACCAACTCCCGGAGTCCACCCCAACCCATGTCCATCGAGTTGGTGATGCCGTCCAACCATTTCATCCCCTGTCATCCCCTTCTCCTCCTGCCCTCAATCTTTCCCAGCATCAGAGTCTTTTCCAGTGAGTCAGCTCTTCACATCAGGTGGCTGAAGTATTGGAGTTTCATCTTCAACATCAGTCCTTCCAATGAACACCCAGGACTAATCTCCTTTAGGATGGACTGGTTGGATCTCCTTGCAGTCCAAGGGACTCTCAAGAGTCTTCTCCAACACCGCAGTTCAAAAGCATCAATTCTTCGGCACTAAGCTTTCTTTATAATCCAACTCTCATATCCATACATGACCACTGGAAAAACCATAGCCTTAACTAGACAGACTTTTGTTGGCAAAGTAGTGTCTCTGCTTTTTAATATGCTGTCTAGGTTGGTCATAACATTTCTTCCAAGGAGTAAGCGTCTTTTAATTTCATGACTGCAGTCACCATCTGCAGTGATTTTGGAGCCCCCAAAAATAAAGCCAGCCACTGTTTCCACTATTTTCCCATCTATTTGCCATGAAGTGATGGGACTGGATGCCATGATCTTAGTTTTCTGAATGTTGAGTTTTAAGCCAACTTTTCCATTCTCCTCTTTCACTTTCATCAAGAGGCTCTTTAGTTCTTCTTCACTTTCTGCCATAAGAGTGGTGTCATCTGCATATCTGAGGTTATTGATATTTCTCCCGGCAATCTTGATTCCAGCTTGTGCTTCCTCCAGCCCAGTGTTTCTCATGATGTACTCTGCATATAAGTTAAATAAGTATGGTGGCAATAGATAGCCTTGACATACTCCTTGATTACTCATTTATTATAAAAGGATAAAAGTCAGGGCCAATCATGACTATAGGACATGTGGGATGTGGTATACGGGATGGGGTGCAGAGCTCCTCTGCTCTCTCTGGGCACTCTATTGTCCCAGCACCTCCACATAGTCATCAACCAAGAAGCTCTCTGAACCTGCAGCTCAGGGATCATTGTGGAGGCTTCATTATGTAAGCATGATTAATCGAATCATTGGCTATTGATTCAATAGCCAATTGAATTGATTCAACCTCCAACCCTTTTCAAAAGAAAGGGGGTCAGGAGGTGATACTGACAGCCCCAACCCTCTAATCAGATGGTTGGTGTTCCCTTGGCAACCAACCTCCATCCTTAGGGGCTTTTCAAAAGTTGCCTCTTTAACATAAATTCAGTTGTAATTGAAAAGGACTTGTTATGAATAACAAAAAAGCACCTGTTTTACCTTTATCACTCTGGAGCTATTTCAAGAATTGAGGATGAAACGAAATATTGTAAAAAAGGTGCCCCTGTTTCTCTAATTACTAAGGAAATTACAAGGGCTTGGGGAGCAGCATGCCAGAAACAGAGACAAAAACCAAATATGTATTTCTTATCATAAATGGCAATATCACAAACAACAACAGAAAGTGAGAACTGATGTGCAGGGCAATACTGTTATGTCAATTAGAAATTTGACTCTGTCACCATTAAAAGAGATAATAAATCTTTTTATTTGTTTCTAGATATTCATTTTGCTGAATCTGAGGAGGAAAGTCTTAGATTTCGGAAGACCCACTGCAGAGCATTTGGAAGACGTTGAGTATTGGGTGGGGGGGGACTCCTGTAGAACACTGATGTTTGGATGACCAAAGAAGGTAATGCGAGAGGCTGAGGAGAAAACGTAAGTGCTTGAGAAGAACCAGAAGAGTCTTAAACCAAGACTGTAGAAAATTTGTAGAAATAAGTAATTAACCCTGTGAAGTGCAGCAGAAGCCCCCCAGGAAGCTAAGAACAGAAAAGATACCACGGAAGTGGGCACTGTAGAGGTGTTCGTGGTATATCCACTGAGAACCCCGATGCATCTCAAATTTAAGGTCGCAGTTCCAAGTTCATCATCCTTCTCTCTGATCACACTCTTCCTCCAGCACTTTCTATTTTAATTTTTGGCATCTAGCCACCAAAGCTAGAAAGCTGAGAATAATTATATGCTCCTAGAACACCCACATCCACTCAATTTCATGCAGATTTCTATTCCTGAATATTTCTCAGATCCTCCTCTTCCATCCATCTGTAGCCCACAGTCATAATTCAGGCCTTTGTTAGCATTTACCTTGACTATTTTATGACCTCCTGAGCAGTCTCCTTGCTTCTGGTCTTGTTCCTGTAGATCTGTACTGGATATCTATGTCTGAAAAACAAATTATCTTATGCCTGTAACTTAAAATAATAGTAAAACATTATCTCTCACAGTTCCTGTGAGTCAGGAATTTGGAGAAAGCTTTGCTGTGTGGTTCTGTGCTGAAGTTGTTGTCAAGATGTTGGCTAGGGCTGCCATTGACTGAACCCTTGACTGGGGCTGGGGATCCACTTCCAAGATGGCTCCCACACATGGCCCATAAATTGTTGCAGCTGTTGATGTAAGGCCTCAGTTCCTCTTTGGGATTCCTGCTCAGTAGTCTTCATAGGGTGACTGGAATCACCCCATGGCCTGGTAGCCTGGCTTCTACCATAGCAAATGATCCAAAATGTCAAGAAAGTGTGTTAGTTGCTCAGTTGTGTCTGACTTTTTGTAACTCCAAGGACAGTAGCCCGCTAAGCTCCTCTGTCCAGGGAATTATCCAGGCAAGAAAACTGGAGTGGGTATCCATTCCCTTCTACAAGGGGATCTTCCCCACCCAGGGTCTCCCACGTGGCAGGCAGATTCTTTACCATCTGAGCCACCAGGGAAGCCTCAAGATGCCTAAACCAAGGCTCCAGTTCATGTTATGACCTAGCCTCAGAGCTCACAGGCACTGTACCCCATTTATCATGCAGTCTGTTGGAGAGAAGAAACACATGAGGGCATGAAGGTGCTCAAAGTTTAGCCAAGCTGCTCCATGGTGTTGCTGCCTTAGTACCCATTTTGTTTGGCCAGTTGGCCTGCAGAGACTTTAAACTGATGCCAGCCCCTCATGCAAGCACTTGCCCCACACAGCAGCCCACAGAGCACGTGTAAGTTCCTTATATGACTTCCCAAACAGCCCTCACTGTCAGCAGTCTCCCTTGGCTCCCAGCAACTGTCTACTTTATGCTTCCTTTAATAAGACCTCCATTGGGCTTACCTGTCTGCAGGTCTTGACCTCTGTCTATCTGAACACAGCCTTGACCTTCCTATGTGATCCCTTGAGGTATTCCCTATATTTCTGCTGGGTAGTAGTAAACTTTTCTCTTATAATTTCTCCTGTCATCTGTTGTTAAACCTTGGCTCATTGGCCAGCATCTTGGCATCCTGTTTGTTCAGAGGAACGTTTGTGTGTTCCATTTAACAAACGTGAATTTAACAGAGTCGGAACAGAATTCCAGGATGGCCCAGATAATCTCAAAGGCTGGTTACCTAAACATTCTCTTCATTGCTATCAGAATGCCCTCTTAAAAGCTCAGCTGGTAAAGAATCCACCTGCAATGCAGGAGACCTGGGTTCGATCCCTGGGTTGGGAAGGTCCCCTGGAGAAGGGAAAGGCTACCCACTCCAGTATTCTGGGCTGGAGAATCCCATGGACTGTATAGTCCATGGGGTTGCAAAGAGTCAGACATAACTGAGTGACTTTCACTTTCACTTTCAATTTGAAGTGGAAGTGGTGACATTACAGTGTGGGCAGGGAGACAGTACGGAGTGGTGAAGGTTTGGCACAGTTGCTGTGAACTGGAAAGGAAGCAGTAGATTAACGTGGACAAGCAAAGCGGTGTGCTGAATGACTGGGAGTTCAGCTGGAGATCTCGAATCTGCAGTGACACCAACCTGATTGCTTGGGACATGTTTGTGCAGCACTAAACATTCTAGCCACAGAAAAATAAAAGCGCAGACTTTGGTTGTGATGCAGTGTTGGGATTTTAACAGGAACATAGAGTGTAGGAAGGGGAGTGTCTGGCCACTTGATTGCTGGTGAGGAATTCTAGTCATTAACCAGGATGCCACTTTGAATAGGAAAGCAATTGAGTTTCAGAAGAAACTGATAAATTGAGAGAAAATGAAGCTTACATATAAAATAATCAAGAAGGATTTACTGTACAGCACAGGGAATCATATTTAATATCTTATAACAAACTATAATGGAAAGAATGGAAAAAATAATATAGATATATTAATATACATGTATAACTGAATCACTCTGCTGTAGACCTGAAACTAACACAATATTGTGAATCAATTATACGTTTTAAAAAGTAAAAATTTAAAATGTGGGTTTAAATCTGAATCTGGTCTGTAGTCTAGTTAACAATATTCTGCAATTGTCAGTTTCCTGTCTTTGGTATGGTACTACATTGCATAAGATTTTACTATTGATGGAAACTGAATGAAGGGAACATAGGACTCACTGTATTATTTTTGCAATTTTCTCTGAGTTGATAATGATTTCAAAATAAAAATTAATCAATAAAGGAAGATATAAAGCATAATCAGAAGCGATCTAAATTCTAAGAGGGAGAAAAGAATAATACACATGGTGGACTAAATAGAATGGTGTGGGTGGTTGAGGAACATGTGTTCATGGCTGTTTCCAAGTGACTCGGGGCTTGAGGGGTATCATTCAAGTATATGGATGGGATGCATGGAATCTTCTCTGTGAATCTCATTAAATGTATTGATAGAGTCAAAACTCCTTATGGACAGTGACTCTGGGTCTCTTGGATGACTGCTAGATCGTCAGCACTTAGAACAGTCAATATTTTGTTGAATGAATGAGTGAATGAATGATATCTCAGAAACTAATGCTGTGGTCAAAGTTCTAAAGGTTATCTATCTATTTATTACTCAGTTTATTTTCCAGAACTCAAACTTACCCCAGATAGCCATTAAAGATGAACACATGACTTCTAGAGACCATCCTCAATATTTTAGAAAAAGAATAGAAAATAATTCTTGTAGGGGAATAAGAGTTTGCTTGGGAAGTAAAAGAGACACTCTTTTTAATGGGGCTCTGGTGTTCCTAAAAAAGTTCTCTAATAAAACTTTGCTTTCCCATTTAAAAGAGAAACCCACACAACTCTATCTAGAAACCTCTGCCCTAAGCAACCTCTTAGCTCTTTAATGGAGGATAAAATAATTGCTACCATTTATTAAGCACTTGTGTGGCCTGGCATTGTGATAAACAATTACATACATCATTTTATTTAATTTTCCCAACAGCCCTCTGCAGTTATTAGCTCTGTTTTACAAGTTAAGAAAATTAGAAACAGAAAGGTTATGTAAACTCTTTTCACATGGCTGAAATGTGGAGGAGCCAAGTTTAGATGCAGTCTGATTCCAAAGTCTGGCCTATAAAAAATTTTTCTTTCTATTAAAGGTGTAATTTACATACTGAATAATTCATCACTTTTAGCATCCAGGTCCATGAATTTGGACTAATACATGCAATAGGATAACTATCACCACAGTCAAAATGTGGAACATTTCCATCACTTCAAAAAGTTCTCTCCTACTCCTTTGTAGCCAACCCCCTTTCACATACCCAGCTTCTGGCAACCACTGATCTTGCCTCTGTAATTTTGCCTTTTTCCGAACGTCATGTAAATGGAGTCATAGAATATTTAGCTTCTGAGGCCTGGCTTCTTTTACTTACTGTCATGCATCTGTGAGCTTCAACTGTGTTGTCTTGTATGTCATAGTTCCTTCTGTTATTAAACAGTACTCACTGTCTAGATGTATTAGAATTTGAGTATGCCATTCACTAGTTAAAGGACATTTGTGTTATTTCTATATTTTAGCACCTACAAACAAAAATTGCTAAAAACACATTTAGGTTTTTGTGTGAACATAGTTCTCATTTTTCTAGGGTAAGATTAGGAGTAGATTGGTAGATGTTCAAGCTGGATTTAGAAAAGGCAGAGGAGCCAGAGATCAAATTGCCACCATCCACTGGATCATTGAAAAAGCAAGAGTTCCAGAAAAACATCTACTTCTGCTTTATTGACTACACCAAAGCCTTTGACTGTGTGGATCACAATAAACTGTGGAAAATTATTCAAAAGATGGGAATATCAGACCACCTGACCTGCCTCCCGAGAAATCTGTATGCAGGTCAAGAAGTAACAGTTAGAACTGGACATGAAGCCTGGCATGCTGTAGTCTATGGGGTCGCAAAGAGTCGGACACGATTGAGCGACTGAACTGAACTGAACTGCTGGCTCAAATGGTAAATCTATGTTTTATTTCTAAGAAAACCTACCATTATGACCACTGTAGTGGTTCAAGTCGTTCTTCTATAACCATTTTGGAAGGAGCTAATCAGACCAGTAATAGCAAGTTGGAGGTACAAAGATTGAATGCTGAATTCTGGAAACCTAGCTACAAATCTTATATCTTATTGTGCTTTCTTCCAAGGAGTAATATTAGAAAAATTAATCCTTGCAGGTGCTTTGTAAGATGAAATTGAAAATTACATTGATGAAGTTTCTTAGATGAAGCATCTCTTTTGACCCTGGTCTCCCTGCCTTGAAACTGATCTGTCAAGTAAATAAATTAATATTATGTAACTGCTCATGAGGGGTTGGCTAGTACTGGACAAGGGGAAAGAGGACAAGGGGAAAGAGTGCCCGTAGGACTATTTTCTTTACAAGAGATGCCACAGGGCTATGTTTATAGTCATTCTCTTTTTAAGCTTATTTCCTTCCTGTCAATTCATAAATTATGAAAAATAAAAATTAGAAGTGATACATAAAGCAATGAAAAGTCAAAGAAAATTAAAAGAAAAATGATAATGAAAAAACAAAATAAATGCTAGGATTAAAAAGACGGGGGAAATAAAAATATAAAGTGATAGACAACTAGAAAAAATATAAAACTAGAAGGAAAATAAACAATAATTCAAGAGTACAATGAACACACAGTATTGTTTTAAAAAGAAAAACAGAGAGGTTATTTTTAGGGCTTCTAGGAGGTTAAGGAATAGAGCCAGATTTTATTTTTACTGCAATAAGGAAGCAGACCAAGCTGAAAGTTTATGACATGTATTATTTTGGCATTTTTCCATATTTATTTTCTCCATGGCTTGAGGTTCCCTACACATACAGCTTGGGCAGAGCTCCTTCAGACTGAGCTCAGGACAAAGAAAAGATCCCTGACCTCTCCCAGAACATTCTGTTCACCTTTAGAATTTCTCCCATTTTAAGATACTAGTGTTGCAGTTAATATGCTGTGTTCACTTAGCATTTGTTAAATTAGGTAGCATATCTCATCTATAGATATTCTTCTTCAGGTTCTTGTCCCTTAGAGGTTATTACAAAATATTGAGTAGCGTTCCCCGTGCTATACAGTAGGTCCTTGTTGGTTATCTGTTATATATATAGTGGTGTGTATACGTTAATCGCAAACTCCTAAGTTATTCCTCCCCTTTCCTTCCCCTTTGGTAACCACAGGTTTTTGGTTTTTTTTTTTTTCTGTATCTGTGAATCTATTTCTGTTTTGTAATTAAGTTCATTTGTATCTTTTTTTTTTTTTAAAGATTCCACTTATAAGTGACGTACAAAGTGAAGTAAGGCAGATTGAAAAAGACGGATATGATAATGATATCATAAGACGTATGATAATGATATCGTATGATAACGCCATATTTCTTTCTCCTCTCTCAAGTGGCCAGTGGTGAATCCACGTGTCACTCTAAATAGCTAACAGACGTGTCTGTTAAGGAATCATTGCCAGACTACTCAGAAATAGCCAAGGGCTTCAAACAAACTCTAAATGCAGAGGTCTGTGTTAGGCTGCACTGGGCCGGCAGTCCATCACTCAGTCAATGGGGTTCCTTCTCACTCAGCACTACAGTCACAGCTCAGAAGAGTCCCTGGGGGGCTGCTACCACATGAATTACCATCAGAAGCCCCCACATCCCAAACACACTGACCTGTGTGAAAGGCTGAAAGTGTGGACCAGAAGCTGAGCAGGACGTTTCACTGCTAGGATACCCCGCTCCGTAGAGTCGAATTCACAAGCTGCCCATGCAATGTAATCAACCCACTGCCTTCCTACTGAATACTGCAGAATGAGCCCACAGATGCCTGTTCTTGGAAGTGGGTAGTTTCCCAGCCTGAAGAAGCACTGCCAGAAAACCACCCAGTCCTTCAGTAAAGGAGGGAAGACCATGTCTAATGTGACATACACTGACATCTCTCTTTCCCGGCTCCAATAGAACTAAGGGTCTCATGAATCTGCCTTCAATTCTGCTCTTGGGACTACTTGGTGGTTTAGAAGACAGAGTTCTGGTTCAGCAGGATCAGGAGTGTCCTTCTGTGATAGTCCCTCTTGGGTGGATTCATTGATTAACTGACACTCAAAAAAGACCTGGGTAAGCTGAGCTGGGCTTCCTTTGTGGCCCAGCTGGTAAAGAGTCCGTCTGCAATGCGGGAAACCTGGGTTCGGTCCCTGGGTTGGGAAGATCCCCTGGAGAAGGGAAAGGCTACCCACTCCAGTATTCTGGCCTAGAGAATACCAGGGACTGTATAGTCCGTGGGGTCGCAAAAAGCCGGACACGACTAAGCGACTTTCACTTCAAGCTGAATAGGGTCCCCAGCCTGAGCCCCTGGCGCTGTCCCCTCTCATTGCCTGATGTCCCACTCCTTTGTTGCCTGGAGCAATGTCACCTTACTTCTCATACATCCTATTAATACCACGAGGCCTGGCAGATCTCTCACATACGATTGTGTTGTGGGACACTGTAAAGGGGACCTACAGAGAGGATGCACAAGGGTAAAACCCAGCCCCGGATTCTCTAGCCAAGGTTGCTTCCACCTGGTGACATCGTCACCTTCTAAAGGACTCATGGCCATGGAGGTCTTTTTGTGTTCAGGTAACACACTTACCTCTGCTTTGCCCGGCCTTCAAGCCCTGCCCTCCTCACCAGCCCCCACACCCAGCCCAGGCAGTCAGAAACAGGGAGTCAGGTCTGTGGTGACAGCAGCAGACTCCCCCATAATCACCACAGGCGAGAGGATGTCCTGAGAAATGCTCCTTAAAGAAATGTGTGTTGGAGTTCTATTTTTAGCCTACATTCACATTCCATCTTTGTCTCCTTTTCTTTCTCTACCTTAATCAACACTATAATTTTCTACTTTATTCAAGGTTATTGGACTCTTGTTAGGACAAAGATCTCAGTGAAGCCCTATGAGTAACACAAAGATGGTGGAAGTCGATACTATGCCCTGGGAACTTACCAGCTGATGTTTCTGAAATGTTAAATAAAAAAAAAACATATTTTTCCACATCACCAAACCTGATTTGGAGGCTGATTTACTCGAATGGACTAGAGTCTAAGATCTACTATGAATCAAGCAGGTTTTGGAACACCCAAATTGATTTTCTGTGAAGAAAGAGAAGCTTTGGCATTACAAGGCCAACTGAACTACACAAAAGAACATTTAAGTTGTCTGATTTTTATTCATCTAAACATATCAAAATGTGAGCAGAACTTTGAAAAGAGTGAAAGAATCTGGAAACAAGAAAATATGCAGTGGATAAAAAGACAAAGGGGGAAAAGCGATGTATGGGCTTTTCAAGACTTCAATGGATTAAAGTCTATTGACATAAAAACTAATTCTACCTACATAAGATGAACTTTGCCAAACTAACAGCAGGAGCAAAAAAAAGACAGTAACTATGCCTCACTATGAAAACCCCAACATGTTATAGGACCCTTCACCCTGAAATGCTTTCTACTTCAGATCACAGGCGACGGTGATCTGAGCAGTCTGCCCTTCCACATCACATGTACCCCTGCATGCATCTTGGCTCTTGTCACCATGGAGGGTCAGAGCTGACTGATGGGACATTACCTGGTTCATCTCTGATTTGGGGGCTCTTCCATTTTCTCTTCGGTGAGCAATGGGCTGTATCTGTTGGTTTCAATTTACAAAGAAGGGAGCTGCCTGTGTCTTCTCGCTGGGCCCAACCTCAGGGCTGTTTACTCATGAGTTTATTCATAGAGTCATAGAAGACTCTGGCCTCCTCCTATTGCTCATTTGTATGGAATAGTCCAGAATGTCCTTTTTTGACAAGGACATCCCTCATCGCTTTTCATCTTCCTGATGTAAATTCTGCCAGTTAGGCGATTGTTTGTATGAGTTGGTGCTGAGTATTCCTACACATTTTAGCATCAGCCCCATCGTCTCCTGTGCCTTTTGCCAACAACTGTTTTTAAATTAATGATACGTCTACTTCCCCTCCTTTCTCCATCTGTAGCAAGACCAAACTTGAGCTAGTACTTAAAGTTAGGAAGAGTAATAAGTCTCATTTAATTGCTTTTGTTTTAAGTATACACATGCACACACACACACACACATAAGCCAGGTGTATCTTGCATTTATCTCCTTGGAGTTGACAGGCCTCAGTGATGATCTCAGCATGATGACATCTAACAAATAACACATTACCTCTGCCTTCCAGAGACCTCGAAGCTTTGTGATTTATTATCTGGCCTTGCCTTTCCCACCTGTTATTATTACCTCTTTTGAATCCTATTCATGAAGAGATTTCATTTTTAGGATATGTGATGCATAAAATTAAGAGCAGCAACTCTCCTTTTCTCTTTCATGAGCAGGTTTGGTGGTATATAGATGCCCAAGGCCAGATAGCTTTTATTGAGAGGGAGGCACAGTGATAATTAGGGAAAGAGAAGGCCTAGCCAGTGCCTGGAGCTAAAGAGTTGCTGCTCTGAGCCCTGAAGACTGCTGACTGGGGCTCTGTACACCTCCTCCCTGCGTCCCAGCAGGTCAAGAGTTCAGACACTGGATGTTTTCCCAAGGAATGAATACACCACAGTCACCACCTTAGCTTTAAGGGAGGAACACGGGGAGGATAGGGGGAGTTGGTTCTTCCACTGTAGAAATGGTTTTTTGAAATGTCAGCAGGGGGAATTGGCCAATTAAAGTTTGGTATGACCTCCTGATGGACTACTCTGCAGGCTTTGAAACTGAAAATTTCAAGACTGTGAAGTCACCTGGGAAACCTTATGATAAAATGTTAGTATAAAATGTTGATGATAAAATGTTAGTATAAAAATCAGAATGTCCAATTTAATCAACACTATGTTTGCAGCAAGTAGGAAGGAATATGGAAAAAAAAGTTTAATGAGTTATTTGTCATATGGGCGGAAAGGGGGAACTTTTAAAAATATAATTGCAATTTTTTATATGACTGCATTGCTTTTAAAAAATGAACCTGTTCATGAATGAATTTGAGTCTAGCCCACAGTGATTATATCATTATATATTTGATTTTTCAAAAATTCTGTGTATTTGATAGAAGAACAAGATCTTTGAGGAATATAACCCCTTTCCAACTCTCTGGTTCCCTGTTTCTCTCTCTTCTTCTTTTTTTTTTTTTTTAGTATTTATTTATTAACCTATTTATTAGGCTGTGCTGGGTGGTTGCAGTATGCAGGATCTTGGCTCTTTAGTTGCGGCATGCGGACTTTTAGTTGCAGCATGTAGAATCTACACCCCTGACAAGGGATCAAACCCAGGCCCCCTGCATTGTGAGCACAGAGTCTTAGCCACTGAACCACCAAGGAAGTCCCTCTTTCTCTTTTTTAATTTCCAAAGCCTTTAAGTAAGATGAGTTAATGAAGTATCATGACTCCAGAGAATTTATGAGAATTTTTGAAGTGTAAGCATAGCACATGAGAAGTATCATATTAAAATTTTTCATTAAAAACAACCAAAAAGAACTTTTTCATGTTCTTTAAAGTGGTATTGATTTTTTAAAAATAAATTTTATTTGTGTAGAAGAGCATCATATTTATAGAAAAATTGGAAAAATAAGATATAGAGTTCTAATGTGCTCTGTAACGTTTTCCCTCTTATTAACATCTTACATTAACATGATATATGGTATATTTGAATTTTGATAAATTATTGTTAATGGAAGTCCATACTTTACTCATATTTCCTTAGTTTTACATGTTGTCCTTTTCCTGTTCTGGAACTCCATCCAGGATGCCACATTATGCTTAGTTATTTTACCTCCTTAGCCTCTCATGGCCATGACAGTTTCTCAGACTTCTCTTGTTTTGGATGATCTTGGCTGCTTTGAGGAGTGTTAGTCAGGTATTTCCTAGAATGTTCCTCCTTGGTGATGATGTGTCTGATGTGTCTCTTGTGATTTGTCTAGGGTCATGAGTTTTGGGGAAAGACCACAAGGGTAAAATGCCATTGTCACCATATCATCATATCAAGGGTACATACTATCAACTTGACCTATTCGGTTGATGTTAACCTTGACCACCTGGCTGAGAAAGTGAAAGATGATTTTAAAACATTTGATGACTTGCGTTTCTGCCAAGGAAAAGAGTTAACAAACATGGCGATATGCAACAAACGAACAAATATGACAAAGCTCTAATCTGTGACTCCCAGGATTTACTAAGTAAGAAAACAGGCTCTTCACGTGAGCCTGTCTTCTTCTTCTCCCCATATACTCATCTATTCCAGCCCTCCCTGCCTTGGCATTGATATTTGCTTTTATTATATCTTAGTGAGATATTCATATTTATATTATTTCAGAAAGTAAAATGCCACAGACCCCCCAGAACTATTTGGAAGCTCTCACGTAGAGTTTTGTGCTATGAAGACATAAGCTACTTTTATGTCAAGGGGGAGATTATGCACATAAAGACATCTTTCTTTCATATTGACAAAACGAATGCATTTTAGAGAGGGTCAAATTAAAAATGTGCTGCTGTGAAGACTGTCAACTGCCTAAACCTCTGCAGATCTGGGTGAGATGGGACTTGCAATGAAAGCAGTCACTGGGGAGCAAGTACTCTTAAGTAGCCTCACTTTCCACCTCACATTGTCATTTGCCCCCTACAGTTGACCCATTGGAGTTGTTTAATAAAATGTTGAATGAAAGACTAACTCAATATTTGAATAAAGAGCTGAGAAGATATAAAAATTAAACTATTCTAGAGATAGGGTAAGTGTCAGGTCTGCTGCATGTCTTTCCAAGGAATGGACTCTATCCATGCCCTTTGCTCCGTAAAGTCTTGGTTCATTCTGTCAATTGCACTCCCTAACCTAAAACACACAGAGATTGGACAAGCCCGACCCAAGGAAAGCCGATTTATAGTCTTACCACTACTCAGAGGCTGGCCTACAGAGATGAGCTGACCTAACTTAGAGTCTTCCTCTTGGGGATTTAGAGTAAGGAAAAAAGGAATGAATTGCCAGCAAGCCATTTTACTGGCCCTATCAAATTGAGAAAGAAAAGCTATGTTCAAGATGAAATTATGAAGTGGCCTGAAAAAGAGAGAAAAAAACTGCTTAGGAAAAGATTAGCTTGAGGGAATCTGAGTTAGAGAGAAGCCAGCAAAGCAATATGAAAAAGACCAAGGGGAAAAAAGATCAGTGCCCAAAACTAGGTAACATCTAGGGCCTGTGACTTGTGATCCTTTCTGATTTGTGTGAAAACTTCAGATAATATCCACCTCGCTTCCCCAGAGTCAAGTGAGTCTCAGTTCCTTAGAGTTCAAAGAACATTTATGAAAACAGTAAAGTTCTGTAGGCTTCTGGTCCAGGAACAGTCTGTTAGAAGATTTTTCAAATTTGAACAATTTTCCTTATTTAAAAAAATATATTTAATGCCTTATAATTGTGTATCCTACAGTCAAAATTTTCAGTTTACTGTTTCCTAAAAGGTTTAGTTAGACATAATGGAGGAAAGAGGAAGAAGATAGATAGAAAACAATGACCACACCCCCGCCTTTCCCAAGGCTAAGCTGGAGCTCTTTTCCCAGGACACGCCCACATTCCTCTGCCTCCTTCTGGATGGAGCCCATTGCAAAGCTTTGAAGTCCAATTTGTAAATGCACCTGGGTGATGCATAAATCTGCTTGCTCCTAGAAGTTACTGGGCTGCTACTGTTAGTCATAGTAAAGGCATGCATCTTTCCCACTGTTGATGTTTATATGAGATTGGTTATGTTATGTGCTTGTTGGGTAATAATAACATTGCATTTGTTATTTTATAACATGACCAAAGAGTATATTAAAAATAGGCTACAAGTAGAGTATTATGTATAACAACAGATTTATGAAACACTAATTAAAAGATGACTGTTATTTAGACCAACAAAATATTTAAATAAAAATATTTGGATAGTTGTGCTTCCCTTGAATGTAGTCTCTGTTTCTTTTCCATCGTAATTTATTTGTTTCCTTTAAAGTGCATTTATTGATACTTTCTTGGAGTTTAACTTTCCAATTTAGGAAACATTTTTAAGAAATCAACAGTTAAAAGTATAACTATGAAGTCTTCAGTTAATAAAAAAAAAAAGCTGTTGTTTTTAGTAACAGACAAAAATTTGGTATTTTCTGTGTGCTTCATGAATTTTTTGAGCATGAAAATTTGAAAAGATTTTATTACTATAGTTGATACTTGAAAAATAAGGGGGAAGGTTTATCTGAGTATATAAGTTAGTTACCCTCTTTATGTGAGATTCTTCCACATTCGCAGATCCAATACTAAATATTTACTATTAAAAATATCCAAATATAAGTGGAACTCCACAGTTCAACTGCCTATTGTTCAAAGGTTAAGTGTACATCTACAGGAACAGAGCATCTACATGTCTCACCAGGTTGATTCGCGGGATGGCCCATGGTGTTGGGTAGAACATTCACTCAATGTTGCATATGGATTCTAAAATGTAGGGGGAGTAAGGTTGCAATGAAAGAAAATGGAGCATTTGCATTAAATGTTTTATATATTCAATGGTTCACTTACAGGGAATTGTGAAAACAGAACTTGAGTTATTTGAGTGACCCTATAACAGTTCCAACTCCTTTTATCCAGAGATTGGCTGCACAAAGATTGACTCTTTGTTGGTGGCCTGTATAAGCCTACCTGTTTGAATTGGTGAGGATTATACTTGTTGGACATTGAAGTACTAAATGAATAGACCCAGATGCTAGTTTCTTTCTTAAACACACACACACACACACACATATATATATATGAGAAAAATATGCATACATTTTCTTGGAAGATGCTAATGGGTTAAAAGTATTCCTTCTCCTTTCCTTGGAAACTATGCGCAGTACCTGAGACAATGCTGTATCTACAGGGATGCTTCTGTGAATGTTGTAGTCCCCAAGAGATGTTTATGCTCTTTATACCCCATAAGAATATGGAAAGAATAACCAACTTAATTTTATTTGTTTCAGATCAAGAAGTTGTGTGTTTTGGTTTCTGTTCTGTAACAAAAGCTTATGACTGAATTTTTGTTAAGAAATATATGATGATTTGTTTTTGTAAGCTTTGTCTAAAAATTTATTGGGGGCTTCCCTAGTGGCTCAGCAGTAAAGAATCCACCTACAGGACTTGCTTGGTGGCCCAGTGGCTAAGACTCCCTGCTCCCAATGCAGGGGGCTGGGGTTCGACCCCTGGTCAGGGAACTAGATCCCACATGCCACAACTAAAGATCTTGTGTGCTACAATGAAGAGCTGATGGAGCCAAATAAATAAACAAAATATTAAAATTAAATAAAGTATTAAAATAAATAAAATATACAAATTAAATGAAATAAATAAAATATTAAAATATAAATAAATAATAAATAAAATATTTAAAAAATATCTTGCGTGCTACAACGAAGAGCTGGTGGAGCCAAATAAATAAAATATTAAAATATTAAAAAAGCTTTGCAGGTACCCACCTGCAATGCTGGGTACACAGATTCAATCCCTGCGTTGGACAGATACTCTGGAGAAGGAAAGGGCAACCCACTCCCAGCATTCTTGCCTGAGAAATCCAATGGACAGAGGAGCCTGGCAGGCTCTGGTCCATGAGGTAGTAAAAGAGTCAGACACAACTGAGCGACTAAACAGCAACAATAATAACAAAAGTTTATTAGAAATAATAAGTTTTTTTTTTTTAATGTAGCTGTCTTGATTGTCCTCCCTGATATGAAAGAAACAGCTAACAAAATTTTATGGGCCTCAACTTGCTGTCTAATAAAAATCACCTCTGGCAAGATCTAACAGCATTTTGTGTATATTTCCAAGGTCACCTGGTGACCTTTGCTAAGTAAGCTGGAGGTGGTAAGTGGATCCGTTAACCACAAATTTGTCTCATTGGCCACTCAGGGTTCTTTGATTCTTTGAAATCACAGGTTTCATCCCTGGAAAGATGCTCTCTTCACTCTGTATGCATGTACGTTAGTTGCTCAGTCATGTCTGACTCTCTGCGACCCCATGGACTGTAGCCCAGAATGCAAATCCAGTTTGTCCTCTGGGGGACCATGGCCCAAGCCTCTCTTTTTCCAGGGCCAAAACAAGAAATAATAATTTTTAAATCATTGTGAAGGCAGCACTATGAGTAGAGAATGTCAGTCTCTGGGATTGTGTTAGAGTCCTGGCTTTACTCACTTACTATGTGACCTGCGGCAGAAAGTGAAGAACTAAAAAGCCTCTTGCTGAAAGTGAAAGAGGAGAGTGAAAAGTTGGCCTAAAACTCAACATTCAGAAAACTAAGATCATGGCGTCCAGTCCCATCACTTCATGGCAAATAGATGGGGAAACAGTGGAAACAGTGGCTGACTTTATTTTTTGGGGCTCCAAAATCACTGCAGATGGTGATTGCAGCCATGAAATTAAAAGATGCTTGCTCCTTGAAAAGAAAGTTATGATCAACCTAGACAGCATATTAAAAAGCAGAGACATTACTTGTCCACAAAGGTTCATCTAGTCAAGGCTAGTTTTTTCAGTAGTCACGTATGGATGTGAGAGTTGGACTATAAAGAAAGCTGAGTGCCGAAGAATTGATGTTTTGAACTGTGGTGTTGGAGAAGACTCTTGAGAGTCCCTTGGACTGCAGGGAGATCCAACCAGTCCATCCTAAAGGAGATTAGTCCTGGCTGTTCACTGGAGGGACTGATGTTGAAGCTGAAACTCTAATACTTTGGCCACCTGATGCGGAGAGCTGACTTATTTGAAAAGACCCTGATGCTGGGAAAGATTGAAGGTGGGAGGAGAAGGGGATGACAGAGGATGAGATGGCTGGTGGCATCACCGACTCAATGGACATGGGTTTGGGTGGGCTCCGGGAGTTGGTGACTGACAGGGAGGCCTGGTGTGCTGCGTTTTCATTGGGTTGCAAAGAGTCGGACACTACTGAGCGACTGAACTGAACTGATGTGACCTGTGCATGTCAGTTCACCTCCTTAGCTCAGCTTCCTCACCTATAACATGGAAGCATTACTACTTGCAGTGTTGGGTTGCAAGAATGATTAAAATAGTAAATATGGATAAAGTGCTGTGAATGTCATCTTATACTACAAAACGATTGGGTAAAATTTACATACGTAAGTGGCTTTTATCATATATGGATATTTGTTTTATTTAAAAAGTGCCATCAATGCAGGGTTAATTTTAGAGGGTGGAACTCAGACCCTGCATTCCCAAGGGAGTTAGAACAGCAGACATTGAAATGTCGTCTGCCACCCCCACTCTTATAAAACTGTGACAACGGATCACAGCCCGCTATCTCCCCTAAGTCTCTGTCCCAAAAGATAAGCCATGAAGCTGTTGGAAAGAAGCCATCCATCATGACATCACTTGATATAATTATTCTTTAGAAACTCAGCTGTCGGCCTGAGGTGGAAGTGTGCTGGGCAGGGCTATCAGGAAACACAGCTGAACGGGCTTTGTCTTTCTGGCGTTGTCCTGTCTCTACAGAGCATTGTTCCAGGGTATACATTCTTTTGTTTGTTCCCACATTTGGACTGGCAAACTTTAACCTTTCAAAAAGTCAGTGATGAAGATGCTTGTTGACATTGACCTCAGAGACCACCTTTCAATGGAACCACTGGCTATTAATGTTTTTTTCCATCACCTTGGTCCCTTATTTTCTTTTGGTGATAAACCCAATGTGGATATTTTTCTTTGTGTTGATAGCTTAGCAACCAGACTTTGGGAATCCATGTTTATACTGTTTAAAATAAGACCAGTTTTCAGTTGAATCTGCTCCCACTACAGCACTAAGATGATACTTCAGAATGAAAAGGGCCTCATTGCAGCTATAAGGACACGCAACAATAATAGGTTTCGTAAACGAGAACAAGATATAGGTATTGTGCATGAAAAGAACAATGAGAACAAAGCTCTCTTGACTATGTTTAAGCACTTGAACCTCTAAACAGAAAGAAGAATCAGGAACATTCATAGTTCAAAGAGCCTATTTGGAACAAGAATGAGATTCCCATCTGAGGAGGAGGTTACCATGTGACTGCTTCCATCCACTGTTTGATTACCTGCCTGAGGTCTGGAACTGTAAACCTAGAGAGGTCTTCTCTTAAGAGCACTTAGAGAACTTGCCCTTTTCCCATTAGCCCAGACAGGTAGAGGTGTAACAGATTTATAAAATGGTGGATTTATGACCCATCTATTAAAAAGAGAGATGAATGTGTACTCTTTACAGCAAAGGTTCTGTGGTTATTGACATTATCAAACTCAAATTTACAAAAAGCTGGTTTAAATATTAGGTCTTCATTATCAAAAGTTGAAGTACATTGGGGGCAATGAGAGGGAAAGGAGGTTCTGAAATCTACATATTGGAACTTAGGGCCTGAGGTGGTGTGTATTTCAAGAGTGTTTAAAACCAATATGTGCTAAAGAGTAAAATTATAGACTTCATTTCCAGACAGATCAAGGTTCAAATCCTAGCTTTGCTGCTCAATGTGTAAGACTTTTCTAGCTTATTCCAGTTTTGGTGTTCTCTTGAATAAAATGAAAAATTTTACAAGGTTGTTGTAATGTTTTAAAAAATAATGTATGCAAGGTTCTAGTATGATAGATATTGAATAAATGATGGTTATTATTTAACTGTTAATTGAAGGCAATGAAGGAATAATACTCTTTGTGATTTGATTTTGTAGCTACAGATACAGGTTACATTTGGCACAACTCTCCTGAGTCAATTAAGCAAGCATTTCTGAAACTTCTGTTAATACTGTGTGGCACATCATTTATAGTTATTATGGCAGAGATAGGAAGAAGCAACAACAGGCAAAGTTAAAGCTTATCAGTCTGTGTTTTCATGGGGTTGTATCTGATTTATTTTCAAACTTAGTGATCCTAACATGTAGTGGACAACTACTGAATATATTTGGAATAAGTGAATGAGCCAATGAATTTATAATTTAAGGTATGATTTCTGCTCTGAAAGAAGCATGCAGTTCAGGAGAAAGAGATACATATATGCAGACAACAGTAGGGAGAAAGACAGGGAAGGACATTGTTAACCCATCTAGAAGATTCGAACCAAAATGTTTTTTTAAAAGCCTAAACTAGTGGAATGATAATGCCTGTGAATCCTTAATGGAGGGCCTGCTAAAATATCAAATCCATATACCCTTATTGATGCCTGCTACATTCTAAGCTTAGAGCTAGGCAAAGAAACAAAGAAATGAATGATGCTTAATTGGGGTTCTTGAGGAACTCACCATGTACTAGAGCTGTTACTGCTAAAGTTTTTATGTTGTTACCTTGAGCTAGACCAAAAGCTTTACCAAATGGAGGGCTTGCTGTGTGTATTTCCAAGTGTAAACAAAATCATGCCATATACCAAACTATGCTTAATAAGTGTGGTTGATTAAAAACTAATTTGAGGAAAGTACCATATCAGGATAATACCCAGATAAATATATGCTAATGGAGTTATGTTTAATAACACTGAAAATGCATCTTTTCACATTTTTAATTATAGTGAAGTCTGCATGTTCATAGGATATCCCTGGTGGCTCAGATGGTAAAGAATCCACCAGCAATGCAGAAGACTTGGGTTTGATCCCTGGGTCGAGAACATCCCCTGGAGAAGGGAATGGCTACCCACTCCAGTACTCTTGCCTGGAGAATTCCACGGGCAGAGGAGCCTGGAGGCCTACAGTCCATGAGGTTGCAAAGAGTCGGACATGACTGAGCAGCTAACACCGCATGTTCAAGATTAAATTGAGAGACACTTTCAATCTTTTTCCCCCTAAAAATGATTTTTTTTCTTGTTAGTTACTAACACAAGCCATTCACCATGATTCAGAATTCATTCATCTACTATCATTCTTTTGGTTATTTTGTTGGTTTCCAGCACCTTTAGCACAAATTTGTAATGAAAAGAAGCAGAAGAAAAACTCAGATCAGTGATTTGTCATATCTATTTGCTGTCACCTGAATTTTTATATAAAAGATAAAAAAATGAAATTGTTAATTAATTTGATTGCACTTTTTAAATAATCAGAATTTGAACTTCCTTGACCATTTGGTGATCTCTCGACTCCCACTGTAGGCCATGTGATTCCACATTTACCCTCATCAGGGACCACAAACCTAAATCAATCCATGCATCTCAGTCTCCCTAAACTCGGTTTTTAATTCAGAGAATGGCACATAACCCAGTTAAAGACAAAGGAATTTTTTTAGGTCTTCTGCAAAAGGTGTCCTAGACCTTCTTTTCACTGAATGGATCTAAGAGGATAAAGGATTCCACTGCTGCTGTTTTGTAATTTAGCTGAGACTACAGTAAGCAGAACTGATGTTTCCATGATATTATTTTGGGCCTGACTACAGACATGCTGAAGCCATCCTCTAATCCTGAAAACTGCAGTAATAATAACAGTATCTTTTCTCCTAGGCCATTTTCGCTGGGATTTTGTATCACTTTAAAAAAAGAGTCTGCCCACTTTGATTTTCCAGAACACCTTCTAATTTTAGATAACTTTCTTCTTTTCAATTAAGACAATTAGTTAAGTGTTAGTTAACTGTAAAACCCAGCATGTCTCTATTTCCATACTACTGTAAGACTTTTCATATAAAGGACTGCAACAAAGCCCTCTTCCATTTTACATAATTTTGCTCTGTTTTTGGTATAGAAAATACTATTTCTTTCTCTGTGGACATCAAAGACGATTCTCATGATCTTATTATTTTATGTAATTTGGAATTATTGCAGTCAGACATCCAAGGAAAACAAGACACCAAACAGCAATTCCCTGAATACCTCCCTACCAAACTACCAATCCAATCATGTGCATGTGCGTCATCTCTGTTTTTCCTGTTAAGAAAACACACGACCCTTTCTATGAAAGGCCCATTTCTCTACTCATGCTTTGACCTCTCTCTCCTTCAAAAAAGTCTTTCTCCTCTTTAAAAAAAAAAAAAAGCAAAGCAAAAAGAAAGTAAAAAGGACAATTACCCTCCTATAACTATATTAAACAGTCAATGAATGAATGAGCAGATGAATGAATAAAACCCCTCAGCTCTGCTAACCTTCATCATCCTGCTTTCCTTTCAAGCTTCTCAAAAGAATTATTTTCGCTTATCATCTCCATGTCTTAATTTTTTCATCGATTTTTCACTCCAAGTTGACTTTTACCCTCTTCCTTCCACCAGATTTCTTTCATCAAGGTTATTAAAGACCTCATTGTCAAGAAATCCTGTAGTCATTTTTAGTTTTAGTCTTCCTTATCTTCTCATTAGCATTCACTTTTGGATATCCATTCCTTTTGAAGTATCCTATGCCCTTAATTTTCACTATATTACAAGTACTTTGGGGTTTTTTCTAAAGTATTTGATCACTTCTCCATTTTTCTTTTCCAGCTGATCTTTCTCTACACAGACATCAATTATCAGAATTTCTCAAAACTCAAGCCTACAACTAAAATATATCCTTGCCAAGGCCATTACACAAATTTATTTTTTCTTTTTGAATACAAGAATACTTTGCTATGTCAGGGAGTAATATTACGATAGTTCATGGGAAAGAAGACTATTTTGAGTTCCCAAGATAATTTTGTTTTCCAAAGAACTTTGAGTACTTTCAAGATACTTCTTCCTTTCGTGATTTACCTAGGGGGATAAAAAAAAATAGCTGATGGAGTTTGTGTAGGGTCAAGGAATAAACTAGTAAGAAGGCGGGGGGAAAGAAAGGAAGAAGGGAGAGAGGTGGGAGAGAAGTGGTGGAAATGAAAGTGAAAAGTTTTCTGATAAATGTCTGAAGTTATAAAACCTCTGGGTCTTACAAACCAGATCCAAGTGAGTGGCCTGTTCGTTTCTCTCTTTTTTGATTAGATATTGGGTATGCTGAGGATTTGAGAATGATTGTGTTCTAAAACGTTGCTAACACAGACTCTTCTGGTGAATGTGTAAACCACACCCCCGCAACAATCAGACAGTCTCTCTCCAGTGTCTCCCATTAATGCTGTTTCTACAGGTCAAGGCAGAAAACCTCAGTGCTTGAATGAGAGGGGGAAAAGGTGATCTCAGTCTCTTAATGTATTCCTAGTAGATCACTATCATTATCTGCAATCAGTTCTATATATAATTAGAGGGCTTATTTTTGCATTACAAAAACTATCCCTAATTATGTGTTATTTGCAAATTGCTGCAGATCTGCATTCATCTTTATGATGAAACGAGGGTCTTGTTCCTCACTGTATTAATATCATTTCTATACTGTTTTTCTCCAACTTCAAATCTCTTCATTTAGTGGCAGGTCATATTCAAAATGTGTTTTAAAAGCATTCACCTATCTTTCCAGCCTCCATACGTGCACTGTGTCAAAACACCTATCCATCACTTGTCTGTCCTCTAGCAAAGGCAGATGGAGATAAGTCACTAAGACAAAAGCAGACATTCTAACAGGCTTTTATACAAATGTTGTGCTTTGCTATCTTGAGGTCTGACACAGATGCTTACTGTAAGCATTTTCTTGTTTCTTTGTTTAAAAGTGTCCAGCAAAGTTATAATAAGGGATATCTTTTTGGGGTGGACCTCCCTCTAGGCAAAAGAGATTCTTTTAACACTAAACAAATGAATCCAGGCTATCCTGTGACTGAGTAGAGACAGGATAATGGAAAATAAATTGATTGCTTCTTCAAACTTTTAGCATACCTAAGGATTCATATGAACCCAGAAGGTGAAAGAAAATTTTTTCAAACAAGAACAGTTTAGAAAACTAAGGAATATGCAATTAGAACAAATGATTTCATAGTCTTCAAAATTTATTTCATTGATTGACTAGGGTTATTGCCAGAAAATGGTTCTAAAGCCTAAATATATCTACTAACATATAAATCAACAAAATCCTGAAGGCACTGTAAGACTCTGCTCAGTAACAAACGAAAGGAAATTCAAACGGGTTAACCATGTGTCCTTAAGGCTGTGCGAGGCTTGTGGACACCAAGAATTAGTAAGTTCCAAGCATTTGCAAATATTAAGAAAACCATTTTCATTTTCAAGTTTGAGATCAAGTCGAAACACTGAGGATGAGTTGGGCAAAAAAGACCAGAAGTTAAATCTCCATTCTGATGCTTATTTTCATTAGAAGTAGAAGACTCAACAACAATAAAAGCAGTTATTCATATTGATATCCATTATTTAACATTTATGTATGAAATATATTTATTAAAAATATAGATTGTCTTGTCTCTAGACTGTTTCTCCCATTTTTAAAAATGTAAAAAAATCCAGTGTAGTTGAAAATATATGAAGAAACATCATAGTATGGCATTGAGGGATGACTTAAGGAAGAAGTCCTTTAGGATACCTGAGGACACAACTTTTCATCATCAATATTATTACCAAAAACATTTATTAAGAGCTTCTTGCATTTGTTCTCTGTGTTAAGAAATCTAGTACTCTTTAAAAAAGCCAGCATGGGTTCAAATATTTTTCAACCTCTTCTAATCCTTTACCTTCATCTGCCACTCATATTCTTGATTCTCCAGGATTCAGTATTTAGCCCGTATATGTGACACCTTCTTAAGTAACCTCCCTCCCTCCCTGTGCCACTATTAATTAGTCTCAACAAATATGATAGTAATCTGAAGGCTAGACTAGTGTAATGGTTAAGAACACACACTCTGGCCATGAACTTAGGCTGCCTAAGTTCAACTCTCATCTCTCATACTCACAAACCTATTTGAGGCTCAGTTTTTCAATCTGCAAAATGCAGAGACTAATACCTACTTGATAGAGGTGTGAAGTGTGTATGTGTTACCATAGTAAAGTGCTTAGAACAGTTTGTCACGTTGCAAGTAGTCAGTGCTTGTTGTTATTATCTTTATGTCATTGGTTCCCAAATCTAGATCTCTAACCAGTAAACAAAACTCTAAAAAAAAAAAAAAAAAAAAAAAATTCAAGAAAAATAAAGTGTTAATAGCCTGCGCTAGTATCTCCTGGGAGGTATATTCAAAATGGAGATTCTCAGACTTCATCCTATATTTTGTGAATTAGACTATCTGGGAATGAGACTCAGGAATCTGTGCTTTAACAAATGTCCAGACATTCTGACACAAAATATCATTTGTAACCTTTTTTTTTAAGTTTTATATTTATTGTCTGAGTTATCTCTACTGGGTGATCCTCAAGCACCTAGACCTGAACTTGTCCCAAACTTGTTTCATCATCTCACCCTCAGAAGACATCCCTTCATGGTCATTGGCATCATCTGTCCAAGACTCAACATGACATCCTGAAGGTATCTTTGACCACTGACCCTGTCAATCCTGTGTTTGATCCCTATGATTTCCATATTTTCTAAATATATCCTCCTCTCTCCATTCTTACTGTTACTGACTTCATTCACTCGGCAATTAATTATTGAGCACCTACTGTATGGCAAGCAAGGGATATGGCCATGTATATGTTGAGATTTCAATGTAGGCAAGCTCTTGCTATTTCTCTCCTGGACTATAATAATTGCCCACTGACTGGTTATTTGTGTCTGAGTGCTTTTCGAATAATCCTTCACTCTGCTTACTAAAGTGAAATCCAGTCGTGTCAGCCTCACGTTTAAAGCTCTCATTTCTAAAATAAGGTTAATCTCTAAGGTGTTGGAAACAACTTTTGCCAAGATGTGCCAGGACCTCTCCCCTTCTTCATGTCACTCTTTCCACCTAGGACTTTTGCTCCAAGAACATGAGGAAATTGTAGATCCCCCTCCTACACCACGACTAACTAAACACGCATATGTTCAGCTGCTACTCTTTCCCAGATGTGTGGGAAACACACAACTTTGATATGAGAGCAGAGAGGGGGGGCCTTTAGCCCAGCCTTGCAGGGTAAGAAAGTTTCCTGTTTCATGTCTCAGCGCCTTTCCTAGTAGTATTCTTTCTCAAAACCTCTGCAATCCCATTGTCCTCTCACCCCAATTCCCTCTTTTCTAATTTACCTTGTTCATCCTTCAAGGTTGATCCTTCCCAGTCAATCCCTACATCTTCATGCCAGACTGGCTTAAGCGGCTCTCTTCTGGTATCTCAAAGAATCCTAAATGTAGTATTCACTGTGTAGGGCTAACATGATTGATTTATGTGTTCATCTTTCTGATCAGACTGAAAACTTCTTGAGAGCAGAAATCATTATCATTGGTGACTTCCTGGCAGCTCAGGAGTAAAGCAACCATAGAGATAAAGGTACCGCCCCAGCCTGACTGCCTCCCCTTGTCATCTCAGTCTTGGCTGGTTTCCTCATCCTTTATAAGAGCACATCCAAACTCTGTCCAATACTCTTCCTCCTTCTCTTTATTCAGCAGTCACTCCTTGACTGTCCTTTGGCCATAAAAGCCAGCATTTTCAGAAGGGCTTCCATACTATGGAAAGCAGACCTGAGAGAGGCTAGACCATCCCTGGGAGTGGGGTCAGCTCATTAGGTAGGGATTCCCGTTCCCAAGTAATTGGAATATCAATAACCTCAGATATGCAGATGACACCACCTTTATGGCAGGAAGCGAAGAAGAACTAAAGAGCCTCTTGATGAAAGTGAAAGAGGAGAGTGAAAAAGTTGGCTTAATGAGTGAATGTTGGCTTAAAGCTCAACATTCAGAAAACGAAGATCATGGCATCGGGTCCCATCACTCCAAGGCAAATAGATGGGGCAACAGTGGAAACAGTGGAAGAATTTATTTTGGGGCGCTCCAAAATCGCTGCAGGTGGTGACTGCAGCCATGAAATTAAAAGATGCTTGCTCCTTGGAAGAAAAGTTATGACCAACTTAGATAGCATTATTAAAAATCAGAGACATTACTTTGCCAACAAGGGTCCATCTAGTCAAGGCTAAAGTTTTTCCAGTAGTCATGTATGGATGTGAGAGTTGGACCATAAAGAAAGCTGAGTGCTGGAGAATTGATGCTTTTGAACTGTGGTGTTGGAGAAGACTCTTGAGAGTCCCTTGGACTGCAAGGAGATCCAACCAGTTCATCCTAAAGGAAATCAGTCCTGGATATTCTTTGGAAGGACTGATGTTGAAGCTGAAACTCCAATACTTTGGCCACCTGATGCAAAGAATGGACTCATTTGAAAAGACCCTGATGCTGGGAAAGATTGAAGGTGGGAGGAGAAGGGGACGACAGAGGATGAGATGGTTGGATGACATCACCAACTCAATAAACATGAGTTTGAGTAGATTCCAGGAGTTGGTGCTGGACAGGGAGGCCTGGCATGCTGCAGTCCATGGGGTCGCAAAGAGTCAGACATGACTGAGTGACTGAACTGAACTGAACTGAAATAATTGGAGCATGGTCTGGTTTAGGAGTGGGACCTGGGCAAACATATTTCCTTCACCTTGTAGGGACGATGGAGGCCAGAGGAGGGTGTCTCTAAGGGGTAGGACCCTGACTGTCTGTGTTTAAAGGCAGGACCAACCCTGGGTCTAAAAGTTGAATGCAGAGTAGTTTGTCATTTGTGCCTAGTACACAAATGACACTCCAAATGGAATTTTGGATAACTGTCTGAGTCAGCATTTCCCAATCTGACAAATGCAATGTCATGACAAACTTCTGTGCTGCCATCAGCTATAAACTGGGTGCCGAGAACATTTGGGAAATCTTTTTTTTTTTCTTAATAAACAAAATACCACAAATTTAGAGTTGTCACTCTTATGATATCACTCCCACTGGCAATCTGAGTTGCTTTATGGCAGGAGAGAATGTGGTGGTGTGAAGGTGGAGAGATGCTGGGGGTGAGGCTCAGCCCACGCAGTCTTTTCATAACTACTAGAGAGAGATTTCACTCATGGAGAGGCTATAAATTTTACTTTCCCACAGTTTTTTTAGGTGGGGAGCTTATCCAAAATTTTACTTTTCACGTGAACTGTTGTTGTTGTTTAGTCTCTAAGTTGTGTCTGACTATTTTGCAACCCCATGGACTGTAGCCCACCAGACTCCTCTGTCCATGGGATTTCCCAGGCAAGAATACTGGAATGGGTTGCCATTTCCTACTCCAGGAAAAGCCCCTTTCACATGAACTAGATTCCCTAAAAAATAAAATCCCTTAAAAATACTGATGGCTTCAAGTTTTAAACACCAATTTTATCCTGAGATTTTGTGATTTAAATAAAAAGATTTCACAGAACTTTTCATCAGTATCTTTGGAATATATCTGTGTTTCCTTCCTTGTTGAAAACAGTATCATACTGAGAACAGAAAAAAAATATTATTTTTAGAAAAGGGAAGTTCTACTGGGAAGCAGTCTCAAGATTTTGGGATTAAAAACATATGAATTAATCATCTACATGTATAAACAAAAGCACAGTCCCTAAGATGAAATATCAAATCAATGTTTCAATGTCAAAATAAAAGAAAAATTACTAATAAAATTGCCTTAGTAATAAAATCCTGATTAAAGGGAAAAAAGCAAAGAAAATTTAAGTCACAAAAGCATATTGAAAGCATATTTATAAAAAAAGAAGTATGCATTGCTGACTTACCAAATAGTATAAATGGCAGGCATCATTTTGACTTATCATTCCAAGATAAGATGCATTGTGTGTGTGTGTGTGTGCGCTAAGTCACTCAATCCTGTCTGACTCTCTGTGATCCTATGGAATGTGACCCACCAGGTTCCTCTGTCCTTGGAATTCTCCAGGCAAGAATACTGTAGTGGATTGCCATGCCCTCCTCCAGGAGATCTTCTTGACCCAGGGGTCGAACCTGCATCTCCTGCGGCTCCTGAATTGTAGGTGAATTCTTTACCACTGAGGCAATGGGGAAACCTAAAGGGGATTATTTAATCGCAAAAATAAGGTAATGATTAAAGTGAAGATTTGATTGTCCTTTGTATATTCTGACATGTGTAACACAAGTTCTATATTCAGAATCTGTCAATATTTAACTTATAATTGAAAATAACTATATCAGGTTGGCATTAGGCTACAGTGAGCTTCTTTGTCATAGCAAGTAAACTTTGTGGTTGTAGCTGGCAAGTTCATTAAGCATCACAGTGCAAATGCAACCACCAAAAGTTAACGTAATTTAAAACTGGAAATAATAATATAACTCTGGACAGCAAAAGCTAGGTTTGATATTTTTTAATTTATTTTTCTTTTCTTTTTTTTTTCTTTCTTTATTTTTTTGGAGGCTAATAACTTTACAATATTGTATCGGTTTTGCCAAACATTGACATGAATCCGCCATGGGTGTACGTGTGTTCCCCATCCTGAACACCCCTCCCACTTCCTTCCCCACCCCATCCCTCTGGGTCATCCCAGTGTACCAGCCCCGAGCACCCTGTCTCATGCATCCAACCTGGACTGGCGATCCGTTTCACTTATGATAATATATATGTTTCAATGCCATTCTCCAAAACCATCCCACCCTCGCCCTCTCCCACAGAGTCCAAAAGTCTGTTTTATACATCTGTGTCTCTTTTGCTGTCTCACATGCAGGGTTATCATTACCATCTTTCTAAATTCCATATATATGAGTTAGTATACTGTATTGGTGTCTGTCTTTCTGGCTTACTTCAGTCTGCATAATAGGCTCCAGTTTCATCCACCTCATTAAAACAGATTCAAATGTATTCTTTTTAATGGCTGAGTAATATTCCATTGTTTATATGTACCACAACTTTCTTATCCATTCATCTGCTGATGGGCATCTAGGTTGCTTTCCATGTCTGGCTATTAAAAACAGTGCTGAGATGAACACTGGGGGTACATGTGTCTCTTTCAGATCTGGTTTCCTCGGTGTGTATGCCCAGGAGTGGGATTGCTGGGTCATATGGCAGTTCTATTTCCAGCTTTTTAAGGAATATCCACACTGTTCTCCATAGCGGCTGTACTAGTTTGCATTCCCACCAACAGTGTAAGAGGGTTCCCTTTTCTCCACACCCTCTCCAGCATTTATTGCTTGTAGACTTTTGGATAGCAGCCATTCTGACTGGCGTGAAATGCAACCTCGTTGTGGTTTTGATTTGCATTTCTCTAATAATGAGTGTTACTGGTTGGGTCATAGGCTTGGATTACCGTGATATTGAATGGTTTGCCTTGGAAACGAACAGAGATCATTCTGTCATTTTTGAGATTGCATCTAAGTACTGCATTTCGGACTCTTATTGACTATGATGGCTACTCCATTTCTTCTAAGGGATTCCTGCCCACAGTAGTAGATATAATGGTCATCTGAGTTAAATTCACCCATTCCAGTCCATTTTAGTTCGCTGATTCCTAGAATGTCGACATTCACTCTTGCCATCTCCTGTTTGACCCCTTCCAACTTGCCTTGATTCATGGACCTAATATTCCAGGTTCCTATGCAATATTGCTCTTTACAGCATCGGACCTTGCTTCTATCACCAGTCCCATCCACAACTGGGTGTTGTTTTTCCTTTGGCTCTATCCCTTCATTCTTCTTGGAGTTATTTCTCCACTGATCTCCAGTAGCATATTGGGCACCTACGACATGGGGAGTTCCTCTTTCAGTATCCTATCATTTTGCCTTCTCATACTGTTCATGGGGTTCTCAAGGCAAGAATACTGAAGTGGTTTGCCATTCCCTTCTCCAGTGGACCACATTCTGTCAGACCTCTCCACCATGACCTGACCATCCTGGGTGGCCCCACACGACATGCCTTAGTTTCATTGAGTTAGACAAGACTATGCTCCTGTGATCAGATTGGCTAGTTTTCTGTGATTATGGTTTCATTGCATCTGCCCTCTGATGACCTCTCACAACACCTACCATCTTACTTGGCTTTCTCTTACCTTGGACATGGGGTATCTCTTCACGGCTGCTCCAGCAAAGCACAGCCGCTGCTCCTTACCTTGGACGAGGGGTATCTTCTCACGGCCACCCCTCCTGACCTTGCACGTGGAGTAGCTCCTCTCGGCCAAGTTGAACAGTTCTGTGAAGACCTACAAGACCTTTTAGAACTAACACCTAAACAAAGGTGTCCTTTTCATTATAGGGGACTGGAATGCAAAAGTAGGAAGTCAAGAAACACCTGGAGTAACAGGCAAATTTGGCCTTGGAGTATGGAATGAAGCAGGGAAAAGGCTAATAGAGTTTTGCCAAGAGAACGCACTGGTCATAGCAAACACCCTCTTCCAACAACACAAGAGAAGACTCTACACATGGACCTCACCAGATGGTCAACACCGAGATCAGATTGATTATATTCTTTGCAGTCAAAGATGGAGAAGCTCTATACAGTCAGCAAAAACAAGACCGGGAGCTGACTGTGGCTCAGATCATGAACTCCTTATTGCCAGATTCAAACTTAAACTGAAGAAAGTAGGGATAACCACTAGACCACTCAGGTATGACATAAATCAAATCCCTTATGAATATGCAGTGGAAGTGAGAAATAGATTTAAGGGATTAGATCTGATAGACAGAGAGCCTGATGAACTATGGATGGAGGTTTGTGACATTGTACAGGAGACAGGAATCAAGACCATCCCCATGGAAAAGAAATGAAAAAGGCAAAATGATTGTCTGAGGAGGCCTTACAAATAGCTGTGAAATGAAGAGAAGCTAAAAGCAAAGGAGAAAAGGAAAGATATTCCCATTTGAATGCAGAGTTCCAAAGAATAGCCAGGAGAGATAAGAAAGCCTTCCTCAGTAAATCAATGCAAAGAAATAGAGAAAAACAACAGAATGGGACAGACTAGAGATCTCTTCAGGAAAATTAGAGATACCAAGGGAACATTTCATGCAAAAATGGGCTCAATAAAGGACAGAAATGGAATGAACCTAACAGAAGCAGAAGATATTAAGAAGAGGTGGCAAGAATACACAGAAGAATTGTACAAAAAAAGATCTTCATGACCCAGATAATCACAATGGTGTGATCACTCACCTAGAGCCAGACATCCTGGAATGTGAAGTCAAGTGGGCCTTAGAAAGCATCACTACAAACAAAGCTAGTGGAGGTGATGGAATTCCAGTTGAGCTATTTCAAATCCTCAAAGATGATGCTGTGAAAGTGCTGCACTCAATATGCCAGCAAATTTGGAAAACTCAGCAGTGGCCACAGGACTGGAAAAGGTCAGTTTTCATGCCAATCCCAAAGAAAGGCAATGCCAAAGAATGCTCAAACTACCGCACAATTGCACTCATCTCACACACTAGTAAAGTAATGTTCAAAATTCTCCAAGCCAGGCTTCAGCAATACGTGAACCGAGAACTTCCAGATGTTCAAGCTGGTTTTAGAAAAGGCAGAGGAACCAGGGATCAAATTGCCAATATCAGCTTGATCATCGAAAAAGCAAGAGAGTTCCAGAAAAACATCTATTTCTGCTTTCTTGACTATGCCAAAGCCTTCGACTGTGTGCATCACAATAAACTGTGGAAAATTCTGAAGGGGATGGGAATACCAGACCACCTGACCTGCCTCTTGAGAAACCTGTATGCAGGTCAGGAAGCAACAGTTAGAACTGCACATGGAACAACAGACTGGTTCAAACTAGGAAAAGGAGTACGTCAAGGCTGTATATTGTCACCCTGCTTATTTAACTTATATGCAGAGTACATCATGAGAAACGCTGGGCTGGAGGAAGCACAAGCTGGAATCAAGATTGCCAGGAGAATTATCAATAACCTCAGATATGCAGATGACACCACCCTTATGGCAGAAAGTGAAGAGGAACGAAAAAAGCTCTTGATGAAAGTGAAAGAGGAGAGTGAAAAAGTTGGCTTAAAGCTTAACATTCATAAAACTAAGATCATGGCATCTGGTCCCATCACCTCATAGGAAATAGATTGGGAGACAGTGGAAACAGTGTCAGACTTTGTTTTTTTGGGCTCCAAAATCACTGCAGATGGTGACTGCAGCCATGAAATTAAAAGACGTTTACTCCTTAGAAGGAAAGTTATGTCAACCTAGATAGTATATTAAAAAGCAGAGACTTTACTTTGTCAACAAAGGTCCATCTGGTCAAGGCTATGGTTTTTCCAGTGGTCATGTATGGATGTGAGAGTTGGACTGTGAAGAAAGCTGAGAGCCGAAAAATTGATGCTTTTGAACTGTGGTGTTGGAGAAGACTCTTGAGAGTCCCTTGGACTGCAAGGAGATCCAACCAGTCCATCCTGAGGAGATCAGTCCTGGGTGTTCACTGGAAGGACTGATGCTGAAGCTGAAACTGCAGTACTTTGGCCACCTCATGGGAAGTGTTAACTCATTGGAAAAGACCCTGATGCTGGGAGGGATTGGGGGCAGGAGGAGAAGGGGACGACAGAGGATGAGATGGCTGGATGGCATCACCGACTCGATGGGCATGAGTCTGAGTAAACTCCGGGAGTTGGTGATGGACAGGAAGGCCTGGTGTGCTGCGATTCATGGGGTCGCAAAGAGTCAGACACAACTGAGCGATTGAACTGAACTGAACTGAACTGAATGAGTTCATTGAGTGATGTTGAGCATCTTTTCATGTGTTTGTTAGCCATCTGTATGTCTTCTTTAGAGAAATGTCTGTTTAGTTCTTTGGCCCACTTTTTGATTGGGTCGTTAATTTTTCTGGAATTGAGCTGCAGGAATTGCTTCTATATTTTTGAGATTAATTCTTTGTCAGTTGCTTCCTTTGCTATTATTTTCTCCCATTCTGAAGGCTGTCTTTTCACCTGGCTTATAGTTTCCTTTGTTGTGCAAAAGCTTTTAATTTTAATTAGGTCCCATTTGTCTATTTTTGCTTTTAATTCCAATATAGGTTTGATATTTAAAACAAAGGATTGGAGTCCTGATCATACAGCTGGAGTATCTTAAAGTGGTGTGTATTCTAAGATGAGTGGGAAGAATAGAAACTACAATAAGTCCCCTATATATGAACCTTCAAATTATGAACTTTCAACGATGCAAACATGAAGCTTGCTAATGAAGACCTGTTGGAATGGGAGGCCCAGAGAAAGGACAAAGAGAGACAAGAGGAAAAAGAAGCAACTGAAGAATCAAAGAGATTCATGGTGCAGGAAATGGCAAGGGGATTTTCTTTATTTGAGGAGGTATTGTTAGTTTTTGAGGCATAGGACCAAAATGTAGAATGGTCCATGAAGGTTGCAGCAGCCATTCAGAATACAATCCAATGATACTGTGTCATCTATGATGAGAATAAGGGAGCTGCTACCCAGGGCTTTCCTGGTGGCTCAGACAGTAAAGAATCTACCTGCAATGTGAGAGACCTGAGTTCGATCCCTGGGTTGGGAAGACCCCCTGGAAGAGGGCATGACAACCCACTCCAGTATTCTTGCCTGGAGAGTCCCCATGGACAGAGGAACCTGGCGGGCTATAGTCCCTGGGGGTAGCAAAGAGTTGGATATGACTGAGCGACTAAGCACAGCATAGCACCCAGACACCACTGGATCATTTGTTCCAAGAGAGTAGATAGATTTGAATTCAGCAAGGAACCAGAACCCATACTAGCAAAGTCAGGGGTGAGTGATATTGCAGCTTGCGCCCCATCTTCTATTGCTGACAGTCCTTCAGCTCTACCATCTCCCACCCCCTCCCTCCTCCAGTCAATAACTCTTCTTACCTGTTCACTTGATGCCAGCCTGTGTGTGCCAGCTATTGTACTGTACTACTGTATTTTCCAAGGTACTGTACTGTGAGATAAAAAAGAAACACTTTTTATTTTTTCTGTTTCCTTTTTTATATATTATTTGTGAGAAAGGTGCATGTATTAAAGTCACTCAGTCATGTCCAACTCTTTGCGACCCCATGGACTATACAGTCCATGGAATTCTCCAGGCAAGAATACTGGAGTGGGTAGCCTTTCCCTTCTCCAGTGGATCTTCCCAACCCAGGGAACGAACCCCGGTCTCCTGCATTGCAGGCGGTTTCTTAACCAGTTGAGTCACAAGAGAAGTCCCATGAAAAAAGTGTTATAAACCTATTACACTACTGTACTATATAGCCGATTGTGTTAGTTGGGTACCTGGGCTAACTTTGTTAGATTTGTGAACAAATTGGACTTACAAATGAACTCTCAGAATGGAACTTGTTCATATGTAGGTGACCTACTATCTATCATACAAGGAATAAAGAAAGTGAGAGTATCCAGTTTAGAGAAGAGAGAACTCTTGAGAGATTTGATAGTCTTTCCTAGGATCTAGAAGGCTATCATGGAAATAGCAGAAACATAGACCTGCTTTCACACATAGAAATGTTCAGAAATGAAATAGTTACAAAGAAATCGGATTCCTGTAACAGGAGTGTTCACACAAGGCCATTTGATGGAGATATTGTGAAGTGTCTTTTAAATCTGACTCAAGACCTATTTGAGATTCATAGAGTAAAACCAGCTTAGTAGATCATTATAGCATTTTTTCTCTTTACAGAGAATAAATAAGAAATATTCATGTTCTCAGCCTGCAGGAAAGCTTATTATCTCATAAAACTTTTGTTACACACACACACCACACACACATACATGCATGCACATAAATTATGTTCTAGGTTTCAGTATAAAATAATTTCTTCTTGTGAAATGCAGTCCAAAAAATAAAGTGTGAAAGTCACTGTTCTAGTTGTCATCTTCCTAATTCCCAGAAGAAAATCAGGAACCAGACACATGTGAGCTGACATCCTAGTCACAAATCTTTCATTTAACCTCTCTATGACTAAGTTCCCCATTTGGAAAAAGTGGAGAAAATCATGACAGCTACCTCTGGAGTTTATACACACACACACACACACACACACACACACACACATAATATTTTTAAAAGATATATCTAAGTGCTTAATACTTTTTAAAGATTAGGTCATCCCAGTGCACCAGCCCAGAGGGATGGGATGGGGAGGGAGGTGAGAGGGGAGTTCAGGATGGGGAACACATGTACACCCATGGCAGATTCATGTCAATGTATGGCAAAACCAATACAATATTGTAAAGTAATTAGCCTCCAATTAAAATAAATAAATTTATATTAAAAATAAATAAATAAAATTTGAAGAACAAAAAATAAAAATAAAAATTGCAAAATAGTGAGAAAAACAATAAATAAAGATTAGGTCATCATTTCTGCACTTAACTTCTTTCAAATGGCTTTGAAGAAAATCAGAGGTTATTAGGTGGTGGTCCTAAAGTGGTTAGGACTTGCACTTTCACTGTTGGGGCCCAGGTACGATACTTGGTGTAGGAACTAAAATCCTGCAAGCCACATGTCATGGCCAGAAAAGAAAAAAAGAAAGAAGGAAAGAAAGGAGGAAAAGACAATCAGGGGTTCTTGAGGGTTTTTAAAGACTCATTCCTTGTTTTATTCCATCACTGACACTGACATGTACAGACAGGTGGCCTTAATAAGATAAATAAATTAGGACAGTGTCCCTGGGAACTGGTTGTAGGGGTGGGGAAGGGTAACAGAGCATGTGTTCAGCAATTTAATACAATAACTTGATTCATTCCCAGACACCCAGATGTAGCTCTCTGGGATTCTGCGATGACTTTGGAGGGAAAAGGACCCCTTCCATTTTTGTTCAATGGCTCTTTTGCGACTGTTAACTTTGGCTGTTGGTGTCTCCCCAGCTGGGACATTCATGTTATCAGAGAATTGGCCCCTCGTGTGTAAGCCCCATTGTGTGACCAAGGCTGCTTTGTGGGTTCTGTACCAGCGGTGTTTATTGCTGTTTGGGTAACAGGAAGAAACCTGGTACTTTTGTGCTGTTCAAACAACTCATCCTATTCATGGCCACTGTTTATGCCAAAGGAAAATGTTCTCACTGAGAGACCAATAATTTAGAAAATATTTGAACGGGAGGTTGAATAGTTTCTATTGGAGTCTTTATTAGTGATCTTGATTTCTGAATACAATGGGACTCTGTTAGAAAATGTTCTGTACCATGGATTTGGTTTATTGCAAGCCAAATCTTGTTCCCCATGTACAGAATAAAATCTCTATTTTGTCTATTGCCACAAGACAAAAAGCTTGTAATATGGGTGATTCTTATTCCCAACTTCTGGGGATAATAGGAAGATTTGTAATCAAATAATATATGTTTATGTATATATTATTATATATATTTATATTAATATATAATTTAATATAATTAAATTATAAATCTTCCTATTGTCCCAGAAGTTGGGGATAAGTATATATATGTGGATATATATATACATACATATATATATATATATATACACACACACACACACATACATATATATATCACTCATTGGGAATAAGAATATATATATATATAGCACTCATTGTAGAAAATGAACAAACTAAATAAAACGTGAGATGTCATTGCAGATATTTTAGAAAGTACAAAGGTGGTACTATTCATTATCCTTAAACATTTAGAAACTTTCCAAGTTAGGATACCGAATTGGGTAGATATGAAAGAGATTTAGACTCTTAGGAATATCTGAAAGTTTGTTAGCTGGTGACTTGTCTCTATTACTTTTCATTAAAGTAGTACAACTGAGGAAGACCCACTTCTTTGAAACGTTATTTATGGGTATATAATAAGCTATAAGTCCTCAAAGTCAAGCATGCTTTATCTCTATGACAACTTTATTTATCTGTAAATGAATGTCTAGAAGTTGGTGCCTCTTAATCCCCGTAACCTATTTCACTCTTCCCCAGCTCCCATCTTAGCGACACTGGTTTGTTTTCTCTGCCTACGACTCTTTCTGTTTTGTGCTTATTGTTTGGTTTTTTCTTAGATTCTGCATATAGTTAAAATCATATGGTATTTGTCTTTCTCTGTCTGACTTATTTCACTTATCTAAGTCCAGCCACGTTGTTGCAAATGGCAAGACTTCATTCTTCTTTTAGGGTTGAGTAATATTCTTGTGTGTGTGGGTGGGTGCATGCAAGTACACAGGCACATATGTGTGGCGGAGAGGGAGGTGGGATTTCAATGCATCTTACTTTGCTAAAGTAAAATTGTCCATAAGTGAACCTATTTCTTTCTTTCTTTTTTTTTGGTGTCAACAAATTTGTTTTAATATATAATATATATATACACTCACACACATAGTCACAGGCCATTGTGACAAATACCCTTCTCTGCCAGGAAAGGGCTCCATCATACTCCAGGCTCCTGGAGACTCTCGGGAAGGAGCCCAGGCCTGGCAGTCTTCACAGATGACACCCAAAGCGGTGGGGGGGGGGGGGGGGGGGGGTGCACTTTTATTAGACAAGTGGGAAGGGATGGGGTGCACCTTAGGGTGTACTGTCGGGTGCCTCACACAAGCCCAGAACTCTGCTGCACCCTCTTCATCAGCTCCTCATCCTGCATAGACAAATCTGTCAACTTCTTGCCCGTCCGCTCACGGATGTCCAGGTACTTGGAGACACAGCGATCCAGGCACGTGGACTTGCCCTTGGACAGCTCTGCTTCCTTGTAGTGGGGAGACACGCACTTCCGGTGGTAGGCACTGGTCGTTCTGTTGTACGTGTTGGCATCATCTCTACCTCCAGCTCTGCGGCCAGCTGCTGGGCCCTGAGTGGGTCCATCTCAACCCTGCGCCCTGGAAGAGATCTTCTGCGGGCCTCCTAGTTCCGCGCGCGGCCGGGGCAGGGCGGAAGCACGTGGGGTGCGGCCCGCCGGAAGTCCCGCCAAATGAGCCTATTTCTATAAAAAGCAATAAACACCTCTGACCCCCTAAATCCCTTTATACCTTCTCTATTCAGAAGATGTAGTCATCCTTTTAATGGACAGTACTTCTTAGAAGGGATTCTTCTGACTGATTAATGGATGGCTGCTTGACATATGCGGAGATATATGTCAATAACGTTAGTCCTGCTTTTGGCATGAATTGATCATTTCCCCCCTTGAGGTTCTCCTTCACACAGTTAAGTTCTCTCTACCCAATTCTGATAAGGGTTTTTGTAGTGGTCATTATCTCAGATTGGGGCAGATTTTCTCTGAGATAGTTTGCCTCTCTGAGGGGATCAAAAGGGAAATCAAAAAAGTTGGAATAGTAATATTCCCATGTGAAAAAGGAAAGAGGGAGACAGAATTAGATGAACTGAAAAGCTTTATTTTGCAGTGCTGAAAAATTCGTGGTTACTCAGTAGCTTTGGGACTCATACTAAGTATGTTTCAGCCTTCCATTATTCAATGGTCTCTAAAATGAAACCCACCGAAGCAGATTTCATTGCAGTTAACTGTTTCCAGAATATATATAAACAATCATAGAAGAGCTCTGAGAAGTATATTGGGAACCAAATAAAAACTGAATTTGTCAGTATATTTTGATAAGAATTTTTATTTAATATTTATCCCTTTAAAGTTCAGGAGGATGTAGGGCAAGCTAAGAACTGCACCTGGTAAACCACAAGCCAGTCTATTTTTTAAGAGTATAAAGAAAAGCAGATACATATAAATATTCTGAAACAGATGAAACAAAAATGAGGCTAATGACTCAACATTTTTGATACTTAACAGTGGGTTGACTTAGTTTTAGTTCCAGGCACGGGCAAAGGTTCAAATTGGAACTCATTTTATTCAAACTGGTTTTTCCACCATCTTTAGTTACATCGTGACTGAACTCCCACCACCCTGCCTCAAATACCAAACATTTTGCCAATACTTTTACTGGATTAAAGAAAGAGCTGAAGCAAACATGTTGTGATATCCCCAAAGAACACATATCTTTTTTTCACTAGTTCCCTGTATTTTCTAGAGTCTTTCACTGATATGAGAGTGAACTCAAACAAGACCACATCTCTGCCGCCAGCTATTTTTGTAGAGAAATCATCTGTAAAGGACAGACACACTCAATTCATTGCCCAGCCAGCTTCCAACTAAGTCCAAACCCATTTAGCTGCAAATCCAATATCATTATTTTGTACAAAATTTCTAGCCACTTTACTTTAGACTACAATCCTTAAACTTTGTGCAATCCAAGGAATGCCTGTTTATCTGTCATATAAAGGAAGGAAGTGGCTTCATCTTGTCTGAGAACCCTAAGATATCCTCTAAAGCCTTCTAAATCTACCATGCAGTGATGCTGATAGATTAAAGCCATGAACTTTTCTTCCTCTCACAGTAATATTTTAAGGTTTATGGAAACCATATAAAACAAACTAGATTTGTTCCCATAATTTCAGACCTCTGGGCTTAGTTTTTGATTTGCAAAAACCCACTTACACAGGAAAATTTTAAATGTGCCTGTTACCAAAATACTTTGGAGAATATTAATTTTTGCCTCAAGAGTGTCTTAAAATTACCTCATTCCCCACCACTGTTACCCACTTCTATCCTAGTGTGAACTGTTTCTTCACAGTGGAAGGACTTATATTCTTTTCTCCATTTCTTTTTCATAGCATCAATTGACTCAAACCAACCATGGTTCTTTAAAAAAAAAAGAGAGAGACAGTTGATTTACAATGTTTCAAGTGTACAGTAAAGTGATTCAGTTATATGTGTATTCAATTATTCATATATATATTCTTTTCAGACTCTTTTCCATTATAGGTTATTATAAGATATTGACTATAGTTCCCTGTGCTATGCAGTAAGTACTTGCTGTTTATTTATTTTATATATAGTAGTGTGTATCTGTTAATACCAAACTTGTAGTTTATCCCTCTCCCCTACCTTTTTCTCTTTGGTAATCGTAAGTTTGTTTTCTATGTCTATAAGTCTGTTTCTGTTTTGTAAATAAGTTCATTTGTATCATTTTATTAGATTCCACATGTAAGTAATTTCATATATTTGTCTTTGTCTGATGTTCTTTGCTTATTGTGATAATCTCTAAGTCCATCCATGTGACTGTAAATAGCATTACTTTATTTTTTGATGGCTGAGTATATATCCCATTATATATATGTATGTGTGTGGGTGCATGTGTATACCACATCTTCTTTATCCATTCATCTGTTGATGGACATTTAGCTTGCTTCCATGTCTTGACTGTTGTAAATAGTGCTGAAATGAACACTTGAGTTGCATGTATCTTTGAATTAGAGTCCTTTTCCAGATATATGCTCAGGAGTGGGATTGATGGATCATATAATAATTCTATTTTTAGTTTTTTAAGGGAACCTCCATACCCATGGTTCTTTTTTCCCTCAGCTGTGGCTTAGTTCCCCAAGGATGCCATCAAACAGTTACTCTAAAGGTTTCCAGATTTGCATTGTTCTCAGACAAGAGTCTCAGGCTAAAGGTAAAGGACACAGGAATAAAGAGATCCCAGGATGGTTGGTATGCTTGTCTGAAAAGAAGGAATCCCACTTTGTGCCAGAAATTACTGCGTATGCTTGGAACACAATAAGTGCTATGGCAAGTTATTAGCAATGCATCCCAGTTAAGACCAAAGGCTTGGTCATAATTACAAAAAAATCACAGATTTGTAAAAAGAGCATGTAATACTTTGGATAATTATGATAGTTTCTTATGAAATACTATTCCAAATAAAATTAATCTGTGAAGCAAACATGACACACAGGATTCAATCAGTGATCAGTTATAATTCTTTTCTGTGTGTGGTCTTGGAATGTAAGAAATAGGTTTCTGCCAGTAGCATGTCATTTCCTGCCCAGTTATGCCCAAAAGGCCAAGTGGATTTATGTGTTCATAGAAGAGTATGAGTTTGGTCTGATAATGAGCTTTAGTTTAAGATTGGCGATCAATTACGTAAAGCTGTTCCCTTCTAAATAAGCATCCTGGAGATTATTACATTACTTAAAAGTGAAGTGCTGTAATATGCTAATTTCACAGTATTGAATCCTGCCAAAAGTTGGAGAGGTTGTACAAACAGTGTTCCTGTTGGGCTGTTTATAGCCTAGAGCTTGTCAGCTTCAGTCCTTATCTGTATCATGACCACAGTGTTACATAGGTACTAGTTGTCTCTGTATTCAAGATACAGAGCTATACCTTTTGTTAAGATAAAACATCAGAGAAGATATCATGGAAGGGTTATATATATATGAAGGTAGGGGTGAGTGGGAGGTGGACTGGGAGGATGGGCGTGTTCCCTGTTCATGTCAATTCACACTTTAAATACATAAGAAAATAATCTGAGAAATATTCTGATCACTTCTTTAATTAGTCCCTGGTTCAAGAGTATCTGTCCTGAGACTAAGCACTTGCTGTGGACCACTTACATGGCAATCAGAGTGACAAAACCATCATGTCTATCAATCAATCACATTATCTTTCAGTATATTTTTTCCTGATCAGATTGTGAAAAGTCATTTTTATTCAAAGAAGTAATTCAGACAAAAGGAAATATAACCAAAATGCTATAATGTGGGTGAACTTCAAGGAAATATTAGAGCTATCCTATTGACATTTTCATAAAGGGACAAAGAGAGACTGTGTTACAACTGGAATGTCCCAAGAAGAAAAGTATTCTAACAAGAAAAGTCAATGAAAATACTGCAAAGAAAATTCAAAAATAGGTTACCTAAATTAGCTATAAAGAGTATGTTGTAAACACTGCCTTCCTAATCCCCAACACATTTGGTATAGAAATATAATAAACAATCAAGCAGTATAATTATTTAATGAAGTAAAAGCATAGAATAATATAGATAGCAGTTGCCGAAAGTCTTCAGTAAATAAAAATCTATTTGAAAGCTTTTGAAACTGATTTCATTGCAGTGCAGAAGAATGATGGAAAAGGAAGGGGTCAATACCAATAATCAGTGCTGTTGAACGTGGGGAGGTTGAGAAAATGCACATTGCATTTTCTCTCCCAGCATGAATGAATCACAGCAAATGGAATAATTTACCAACAGTACAAATCATTGAAATTCAAGTTGCTCTCAAATCCAGGGAGATTCTTTCCACAGTATCTGCCTGAAAGATTGAAAGCTGAGTTGTTTATTTGAAATGATTTAGCTATTTGACACCAAATATCTGGGAACAGGTGCACAGATAAGAACTAAAATTCTGGCAGTGGACCAATGGGAAAGGTGATTCCAAGGCTACTTTACCAGCTAATGTATATATTCAGGTTTTCTTATTTTTAGATGACGAAATATGAAAAGAGAATTCTACTTCTTACTTTTCAAGTAGAAGGAAAAAGGAACACAGGAATATGCATCCTGAAGTAAATAAACTTCCTTAACCCGATCTCAAAAATGACCATAGTCACCATCAAATATAAGGCACACTGTGGGGAAGGAGAAGTCAGAGTAGAAAGACACAGCATTTTAAATTAAACAAAAACAAAAGGCTTACTTTTGCAAATCTTGCAAAAATATATGACAACATGGACACATTGCTAGACCTCTCAGAGCCCAGGAAGCAGTGCTCTGAAACTTAGGTTTCATTAGTTTCACAGTGAATCCACCTGTGCTCTCTGTCCTTTGGATTTAGGCCTTTTAAAGTGTCTTTATTTTAGGGTGAGCAATTGTTACATTCTCTCAGTTCACTGAGAAAATGAAGGAAGTAAAGTATGCATGAAAAGTGGGATAGGGATGAAAGTCAGTTAAACTTTCATCATCCACAATATAAAATTAATGAAAATATCTGAAATTGAAAAAATCAAGAAAAAGCAGCATAAACATGTTACCTTTTTAAATGGAGGGAAATAAGCTATAAAAAAGTAAGACGTGGTTGTCTCAGGGATAGAGTAAATGATAAAGAATGGGACATAGACTATTTTTTGTGAGAAGCCTTGTCCAGTATTTAAATATAAAATTAAAAAATTTTAAATATACTCAAATGGTATCTTACAATGCATTTTGTTCTTTACCTTGTCTTTTCACTTGCTACACCTTGAAGTTTTTTTTAGAGCAGTACAGATAAATCTACTTCTTTTTCTTAATGACTGTCTAATCAGCTATTTTATTGATAAAATGTAATTTATTTAACCAAGCTGATACTAATGGACATTCAGTTTGGTGTCAGATTTTTTAAATTACAAAGCCTTAGTGGCAAATCTTTCATGGCATATTTTTATTTGTATATGTTTAGGATAAACAGCTAGTAGTGCATTTTTAAAAGATTGTTTCAAAAAGGGTTTTATTTTATGTTTTGCATTTTTTAAAAAAATACACTTTTTATTTTGGACTAGTTATTTTAAAAATAAAAATGTGGAGGTAGTATAGACAATTCTCATATACTACACAACTCATATATTGCACATTAACATCTTACATTAGTGTGGTCTATTTTATATTAATGAACCAATATTGATAAATTAAAATTAACTAAAGTGCAAATGTCATTCAGACTTCTATAGTTTTTAACTAATGTCCTTTTTCTATTTCAAGGTGTCTGTTTTTTGGTATTTATCCTGCATTTTTTGTTTGTTTGTTTGTTTTATCAGTTGTTGGTCTGTGGCTTGGTGTTAGTCATTAATTTTGGAAAATGCTTCTCCATTATTATTTCAAATATTTCTTCCTGTACCTCCTCTTTTTCTTCACCTTCTGATATTTCAATTACATGTATATTACACTTTTTAAAATTATACTGCAGTTGTTAGATGTTATATTCTGTGTTGTTTTTTTTTTTTCTCTTTTTGTTTCTTTGCATTTCAGTTGGGAAGTTTCTGTTGACCTAACATTAAGCTAATTGGTTCTTTCCTCAGCCATTTCCAGTCAGCTAGTAAGCTTCTCAAAATTATTCTTTATTTCATAACACAATGGTTTTGTTTTAGTGTTTAATTTTTATTCTTTCTTAAAATTTACATCTCCCCATTTACATTACCTGTCTCTTCTTGCATGACAGATCCTTTCAACATCTGTGTCACGCCTCAGTCTGGTTCTGATGTTTGCTTTGTCTCTCTAGAGTGTGTTTTTTCCTGAATTTGGCTTGCCTTATAATTTTTTGTTGAAAGTCAGACACATCATATTGGGCAATAAATAGGAACTGAGGTGTGTTGGCCCCTAGTGTGAGGTTTTATGTTGATTTGCTAGGGAGTTGGGCTGTGTTTCATGTTTGAAGTAGCAATAGATGCCAGGGACTTTGAATTTCTCTGGTCTTCTTGTTTTTGACTTCCCTCTTGAGTGATGGCTCTCCCCAAATGCTCTGCACTCAGAGTTTGCAGATTTCAATTCTAACTCTGCAGCTCCCAGCACTTTCTCTCTTCCAGGGGAGGCCACACTCAGCCTCCAGCAATGTGTCAAAATTGTCTTGGAAGTGTTTGTGACTTCAGCGGCACCTGCTCCTGGTAAGCAAACGTGACTCTTTATTCCGTGACCTCAGTTCTCTAACGAGTCCAAGAAAAGTCATTGACTTTCAGTTTATCTTGTTGTAAAAAGGAGAGTGACCGTTTCCAAGGTCTTTCCACATCAGAGCTGAAACTAGAACTCTCCTAGCAGTGGAGATACCTGGATAAACATTGGCAAGTTGCCCTCCAAAAATTTTTCACCGATTTATGTTTTCATCACTATAACTTAAACTTATTTTTAAATAGTTTGACATCCACACTTGCTAGTATTTGACTTTGAGACTGTGAGACAAATCCTAAGAGGACAGATATTGGAGAAAGTCTTAAAGATAACTTACATCAAAATGCAAATATATTTTTGCTATGCATTCACATATTGTATTAAATTTTACTGTAGTGGTGATAGTTGTCTGTTTTGATTTCCAAAGGGGCTCATTAGTTTGACCTAAAGAAGGATAAAGTGGGGTGAGGTGGATTGTGTTCGAATGTATTATAAGAATTCCTCCAGCTATGCTCTTTCTTCATAGGTAATAGGCAAGAACATTGATTTTGCTAAAAAACTGATAGGTTTGTAGGTATCTGGACTTCCACAAACAAAATGTGTCCCAATTTTCAGTAAGTTAGGAATCAAAACTGAAACTTCTAACCTTGGTCTGACTCCAGGAGGGAACAAAGCTCAGCTATTGAGTGTATGCAGCTGACTTTTACACAGAAATTAGTCTTCAGTAGTTTCAAACTTTACCTCTTCTTTCTCTTTTAAAACAGAAATATTCTTCATTAGAATTTCTCTGTTTCCTTGATTATTTGCCAGGAAAATAATGAGTGCTTTTTCCCAATCTATCATTCTGTGTAGAGATGATGAAGCAGTGATGAGTTGATTTTTCTCTTTTCCCACGTGAATGCTATTTTTCTATAAATGTTTTTTTCCATAAGTGGAAAATACACTTAAAATCCAGTGAATGCTTTTTCAGTCGGCACATGGCAAAATTCTAACAACTCAGTGATTTTTGTTTTTCTGTGAAACACAACCTTTCAACCATTATTTTATTTCACTAAATATTTTATTCTGAAATAGGTACTCTTTGGTGTAATGGAGAAAGGATGAAAAGAAAGTTGTCATATTTATCTCAGAATCAAAAGAAGGAAAAATTGAGTCAAATAATTTTGAAAAATCAAGCCATCTTAACTCAAGCTTAATTTACTCTGAAAGTGAAAGAAGTGAAGCCTGCTTCAAAAGGGCTACTTGGGACTTCCATGGTGGTCAAGTGGTTAAGAATCCACCTTCCAGTGCAGGGGACGCCGGTTCGATCCCTGGTTGGGGAACTAAGATCCCACGTGCTGTGGCAGCTAAGCCTTTATGCCTCAACTACTGAGATAGCAGGCCACAACGAGAAAAAAGCCTATGCACTGCGACAGAGAGCGCATGCACCGCAGTGAAGATCCCGGCATGCTGCAGCTAAGACCTGATGCAGCCAAAAAAGAATCAGCTCCCTGAAAAACAGAAGCTTTAAACAATTTTTTAAAACAATGAAATGGCTACTTAATTATTGTTAAAAATCAGTGTCATTTGTTCACTCACTCTAGTATAAATGTTTACAAACAGTAACTTAATTCTATAATCTAACGTTAATTGGTTAATTCTATATTCTAAGGAATATCAGAAGGCTCGCCATTTCTTAAAAACAATAAGTTATGAAAAGGAAATGAAATATGAAACAAAGCCAATGTGCTTATTGCATCTTTGTTTTGTTAAGCTCTGTGCTCAGAAGATATCGTCAGCCACAGTGAAATGTGACTTTACAAAATGTTATCACTTAATATCATAAAAAATGAAAAAATAAAACAAGTCACACCAGATGCTGAGATTGTGACAAACTGAAGCTGTTTCCACGGTTATATGATAATGTTACTGTAAACAGTGTTGAAAACTCTGCAAGTTTTCAAGCATAAGTCAGGTCCAACTTCTGAATTACTTCTAACCACAGAGGAATATCTGTTTATAGTTTAATCCATCGCCCATCTGGATCCCAATCCAACTCTTTCAGACATTCACTGTCTTTCACTAAAAAACAACTTTAGGACCTAAACAATTTAAGTAAATATGAATTACATTTTTTAGGAGAGATCATGTGGCCAATAAAAGTAAAATTACCAAAATGAAAGCTTACTATCTGAACATAAGGCTTTTCACTTCCCAATCTGTTTTAAGAGTTTCTGAGTGGGAGAATGTACAGAAATCGCCCACTTACAGCTCACATTCTAAAGCAGCAGCCTAGAATTAGAGGAGTTTTATCCATGTATGGAGAAACACTGATAATTATAATATCTTCTACATTCAGTGATCAGAAATTACCCTTGCTCTATTATTTCTCTTCAAGTGGAAAACAAGTTTCTCAAAAGATTCTCATGCTACTAAGTCATGCTTCAGTATTCGTTTATCTCATCAAAATTGTGACACAAAATTTGTGTGTCATTTTTTCTTGTTTTGGACTGAAAATATAATTCCAGAGAATACTCTCAATCCTGAAAACTTTCTTATCGTGAGAGAAACAATACCAGGAATGATGGTGCCATTTAGGTCTGTGCATGCTAAGTTGCTTCAGCCGTGTCTCTTTGCAACCCCATGGACTGTAGCCCGCCAGACTCCTCTGTCCATGGGATTCTCCAGGCAAGAATACTGATGTGGGTTGCAATGCCCTCCTCCAGGGGATGTTCCCAACCCAGGGATCGAACCCACATCTCCTGCATAGTCAGGTGTCTTCTTTACCGCTAGCACCACCTGGGAAGCCCTTAGATTTGTAGTCCTGACAAATAAACAGTAACCCAAAGTTTTTGACAAGAGTCTTACTGATGAGAGTCTAATCGATTTCACGATAGTTTTGGGGCTGAAATTTAGTTTATGAATTTTTTAGATTGGAGATTAACTACTTTCAGTAAGTGGTGTGTCCACTCTATCTGTGGGCTAGATCAGAGATTCATTTTATTCTGAACAGACTAGGAACAACAGTAGGAATTAGAAAGAATGGAGAAAGAGAAGTGGGAAATGGGAAATATAGGTGACTTTTTGCTTTTAGAAAATTGGGCATTTCATATTGGTGACCTACTCTCAGATGCAAGAGTGAAGAAGTACTTATACTAGCAATCAACCCCCGTGGCGATAAAAAAATCATGCCATTGGCATCTCAAGCATGTGTGTAGTAAGCTACCAATTCTTTTTCGAGACCCATTACATCCTCTCTTTTCTTGATCAATCAACCTACCTCCTCACCTTCTCAAAAATATCTGTTATTGCTCAGAACCAATGGTGTGTTTTCTTTGCCCTCTTTTTCCTGACTTTGCCTTTTTAGGCTCTGATAGTAGCATCTTCCAACATTTTGGACCTAAGTAGTCTATGCTGTGCTGTGTTTAGTCACTCACTCCATGGGATTTCCCAGGCAAGAATACTGGAGAGGGTTGCCATGCCCTCCTCCAGGGGATCTTCTCAACCCAGGGGTTGAACCCAAGTCTCCTGCATTGCAGGAGAAAGATGTCTATACAGTTCAGTAATCTGTTTGTTGAAAATGTATTATCCCTAGACTGTGTGATGCTACCAAATACAGCATCTTCTTGTACAATGAAGTAGGGTTTAATGTAGAATGCTGAGTAAGAGCTCAAGCCCCAGTGTAAGAAAGCATGGGGTCACGTCCAATCTCCACCACTTTATAGATGAGTGTTCTTAGCCAACTATATAATTCACTGAGTCCTTGTTTTCTCATTGGCAAGTGAGTGTGAAAATAAAACTAGCATCATGGGTTTTTGAGTCAATATTAAATGAGCACTTAGCACAGAGCATGGGATATAATAGACTCAGTAAATGTTTCTATATAAATAAGTTTCAGCGAATGACATTACAAATCTACTCTAACTGGAAAGAAATTGAATACAGCATCCATAGCTTGTTTTTGACTTCCCAAATGGCTCAGCAGGTAAAGAGTTTGCCTGCAATGCAGAAGACACAGGAGAATGTGGGTTCAGTTCCTGGGTTGGTAAGATCCCTTAGAGAAGGCAATGGCAACCCACTCCAGTATTTTTGGCCTGAAAAATCCCATGGACAGAGGAGCCTGGTGGGCTACAATCCATGGGGTCACAAAGAGTTGGACACGACTGAGTGACAAGCGCCTAAGTCAAATACCTTGTTGAAAGTGATTCCTTGGAAGTGTGGTAAGGAGTTTTAGGTCAATGGGTATACATCTTAGAATCATGTGCTCATTATGTGACTTTCTGGATTCAAGACACAACTTAGAGGGCATAGACTGACTCTGATTCCGATAGGCAATAGACCCTAAATGTCATCCATTATGCCTTAGGCATTAGACAAATTTGTGGTATTCTAAACATCACCAGTTGTTAATTAATTTAAATATTAAAGCAAGACTGCATTCCAGGGAGAATTTCTGCCATTCAAGTAAGGTTCAAAGGTTTTTGTCAAAGGTCCAAACAGGTGGTCCATTTTGTGAGCTGTTCCTTATAAGCTGACTTAAAATACAGAGTAGACTTTTCCAAACTTTCCTTCTAAAATCATCAAGACTTGGCCTTTCAGTTATGCATCATGATTCAGCAGGGGAAGAAAGGGTAAAGAATCAGCAATTATTTTCTAGCCAATTACTTCTTGCTAATTTTGAGTGAATTCACATTTCTGTAATAAGGTATGATTTGAAATTTAAAAGATAAGTGGTAAATGAAGTAACTATTCTCCAAACATTAGGCTCATGTTCTTTCTGATCTCCTATAGCTGTATGATGTAGTTATGTAAAGTCAAAGTCAATTAGTCATTTTTTTCATAGCAATGTGCAATAGCTCATTTTGTTTGTTATCCCTTGTTTGTTTATGACTACCCGACAATGCTCTGATCCAGTCTTTGACATTTATTCCTGCAGGTCAGCAGATGACATAAAAAGAAGTTAAACACCAAGTTGTCAATTGACTCTTTGTTGGTTAAGTCTGGGGGAAATTTTGATAGAAAAATGACATTCAGAAACCAGTTTGCGAAAGATGCATGGTTTCCAATACTCTATTCTTTCCTTTTTCTCTTTTACCACTGATAATCAAGATTTGGCTATAAATAACTCTCCAGATGCAGAGGCTAAAACAGTCAATCGACATTCTCTGCAGTGTCTTTTATGAGTTCCTGGATGAGTGCCTTCCCATTTTTTTTTTTTTTTATGATAAAGAAATGTGTTCAGCATGCCTTATGCTGGGTACTTCAATATTAGCTCTTTTTCCACAGGGCATTCTAACTTAACATACACAAAATTATAGATGCTAGCTGGCATATACAAAAAGCCATATAAGATATTGATACTATCACCAAGAAATTTCTTTAAAATAAGCCACATTCTAAGGCAGTATTCCTCAAAAATGCTGCTGTTGCAACTCAAAGGAGGAAAGAGGCAATCTTTACATCCCTCTATGATCTCCTAAGAAGAGGCTTGCTGTGCCCCAGTGTCTTATGCCCTGTATTGAAAAAAGTCAGGGGTAACATTTAGCCTATTTCCTCTCGCACTGTTCTTCCATCTCGATTCCTGGTTGACGAGGGAGCCCTATGGGCTTGGATTTCCTCTGCCCAGAATAAGAAATAGACAATGGACTAGCTATAGCAATCATTGTTGTAGAATTCTGAGTGACTGAGGTTAAAATTGGTAATAGTCATTAAGATATCCATGCAAATCACTTCTATCTTCATCTCTAATTTAATACAAAGTCAGGTAGCTAGATAATTTCTCCATGTGTATTTCCTTGCAATCGGTTAGCCTTACTCCCTAGTTTCTAGAGGCTGAGTTATAAATTGCCCTGCTGTTAGTCTTGCGGCCTTCTTTCTGTGAGGCAGAATTATAAATTGGAGGAGACTTTGCTGATCCCAAAAAGATTTTCTGAAATAGCTCTGTGGTCAAAATAAGAAATAATTATTGGGAAGAAGCAGTTTCCCAAGACAGCAGTTAAGGAAGAGTTAGAAGTATTAGTCTTTTTGCCCCCAGGGCAGGATTCATGGGAGTGCAAAGTGCTCAGGAGAGCCTTGGGCTTGGTTTAATGCTCTACTTTTGCCAATTTAAGATTCTTAATTTTATTCTCAAACTTGTGTTTTTTATGTGAAACCAAAAAGAACAGTGGAACACGTGCATGAGCAGGGAAGATATGTATAGTATGCATGATTGCTGACCTGATTCTGCCCCATTCTCATCGAGTGTCCATGATGACCCTTGAGCAAAGCATAGGGATTCAGTGGGACTCAAAGCAAGTACAAGACAAGTGTATTATTAGGTCTATGACTGAGGGAGTGGTGGGGGAGGCAGTCTGACAGCCTTGAGAGGTCCTGCTTTCCTTTTGCATGAGAACTTGCTTCAAATGTAGATGGAAAACAATGGAGTTCTAAGAAACAAGAACAGGTAAGGAACTCTATCACATCCTTCCTTACTCTTGTCTAGCTGATCCCATGTGCTAGCAGTCATGACATAAAGGAAACAGAAAGATAGAGTGATCTATTATTACCTTTCTGTTTAGTCCTTGTTTACCCATCTATTAGTTGAAGGTATAGCGTGTTAGTAGAATGTATGAATATTGAGAAGTGAAATAAAAGCAGTTGAGTTAGTATCCTGTAGCATTTTCACTCTTCCACAAAATACATATTCATGTATGAGCTACAAAATACAAATTACATAATTACATAAAATAAAGGTACTTTAGTGCTTTTACTTTTGTATTTAAGACTGACATGCATAATAGAAAGATGAATGATAAAATTCATGATAAGAATTTAAAGTTTTATCTTTTCTCAATTTATAATGGCATTAAATAAAAAATTAATACAATGCCATGACAAGTCAAGAGAAAGATGGTGGAAGAAAGGGAAAAGCTTTATATCTAAATATCTATATCTAAATATATCCAAAGTTTCATCTCTAAATGTGATAGTACATTATTTTCTGCTTTTGAATAAGAGATTCTGCATTTTCATTTTGTTCTGGGCCCTGCAAATTAGATAGCTGACCCTCGTTGCTCCAGAGCTGCCTGCTAATTCATTTTGCTAAGTCATTAAGAGATGCAGTTTGCGAAGAATGGAATGGAGGTGAGGCATTGAGAAATCCTTAAAGCTTCTTCTCTCCAAAGGCCTGGTGGACTCTATTTATTGAGGTTTTAATAAATAAAGGTTTTAATGAGGTTCTTTCTTGCCTTATTCTGAAATTATTTTAATAGTAATAGTTTCCATCAGTTTCCCAACCAAAGAGTGGTCTCAATATTCCTCCTTGTTTCTGATTTTCTACACACACACAAATTTAAGTTATCTTTGCTTTCATTACTTCCCACAGAGCAAGTTCAAGAGCTTGTATTCAAATATCTACCTTCAAAACCATTTCCTTTTCATTCCCTCTTTAATCTCATAATTTGAGGTCACTAAAAGCTACAAATATCCTGCAGAGTTTGATCCTTTCCTTTTCTCTTTTTTCTTGTGTTCTTGTTTTTTCTCATTTATTCTTAGACACACAGAATTGCAGTCAGGATCTAGGACTTTGTAGATGTCCTATTGGTTTCTAAGAAAGAAAAAAAAAAAAAACGAGTCACATCACTAATGCTGTTTCAAGTTCTCATAAGAGGCCACAACCTACTGACCAATATGTCAATAATGTTTTAGCCCTGCCTGCAATTTTAGCTGCTGCCTTTCATTGCCTTAAAGTAAATCATTTGATCTTGGTATAACCTCAGTCTTGCCTTTTCAGTTGCTTTGATCCCAAATCTCACACTGTCGAATTCCTGGAGTCAGAAAATGCTAAGAATTAAATCCTCTTCTGATGTCTTTTATCCATATCCTAACAGAAACTTTAAAGTCTGAGAGCAGTTTTCATGCCTGGCCGCTATAGAGGTACCCTGCCCCATTTCTACTTTACTGTCAACTTTCCAGAAATACTGTTATGTATAGTTTTTCAGGCTTTCCTCATAGTTCATTTGGTAAAGAATCTGCCTGCAATGCAGGGGACCTGGGCTCGATTCCTGGGTCGGGAAGATCCTCTGGAGAAGGAAACGGCAACCCACACCAGTATTCTTGCCTGGAGAGTCCTAAGGACAGAGGAGTCCATGGGGTTGCAAGAGTCAGACACGACTTAGCCACCAAACTGCCACCATAGTTTTTCAAATGTGCCTGGTGTTTCAGATCCCCTTACATTCCTCATGGTAGTCCTTCTATTTAGATTTCCTTCCCTGTCTTCTTCACCCAGATAATTGCTTCTCAAGCCTTAAGTATCATTTCAAGCATAAGTAAATCCTCACAGTTCTCATTACAAGGAAAAATAGATTTTTCTATTTTTTTCATTTTGTATCTATATGAGATGATGGATGGTCACTAAACTTAGTATGTTATCATTTCATGATGCATGTAAATCAAATCATTATGCTGTATACCTTCAACTTATATAGTAAAAAAAAAAAATGACAGTGTTAATCTCTCAGTTGTATCTGTTTGAAACCCTGTAGACTGTAACCCACAAGCTCCTCTGTCCATAGAATTCTCCAGGAAATAATACTGGAGTGGGTAGCCGTTCCCTCTCTTCAGGGTATCTTTCCTGACCTAGGGACTGAACCCGGGTCTCCCTTTACCATCTGAGCCACCAGGGAAGCCCCAACTTATATAGTACTGAACATCAATTATATCACAATAAAACTTGAATAAATTAATTAAATTAACTGAATCAGAAGAGCTTTAATAAAATATATGATATCTCTTCTGGATATTATTTATGTGGTCCTAACCCAGAGAACACCGATATATGTATAGAAATTATATGCGCTGGCATCATTCTCCTAGGATTTTTAAAGTCATAGAATCTTAAAATTAGAAAGAACCTCTGAATATCACACTCAATGCAGAAATCCCCTTTACAAAGTTTTGCTATTCATTATGTGAAGAAAGCTGAGCACCGAAGAATTGATGCTTTTGAACTATGGTGTTGGAGAAGACTCTTGAGAGTCCCTTGGACTGCAAGGAGATCCAACCAGTCCATCCTAAAGGAGATCAGTCCTGGGTGTTCATTGGAGGGACTGATGCTGAAGCTGAAACTCCAGTACTTTGGCCACCTCATGGGAAGAGTTGACTCATTGGAAAAGACCCTGATGCTGGGAGGGATTGAGGGCAGGAGGAGAAGGGGACGACAGAGGATGAGATGGCTGGATGGCATCACCGACTCGATGGGCATGAGTTTGAGTAAACTCTGAGAGTTGGTGATGGACAGGGAGGCCTGGTGTGCTGCAATTCATGGGGTCGGAAAGAGTCAGACACGACTGAGCAACTGAACTGAACTGAACTGAACTGATCCATCTTATAATTTTATTTCTTTTTTATTCTCTTAACCGTGGTTGAAGGAAAAGGATAATAGACAAAAAGTGATAGTTAGATAGACGTGTGCTTTCTGTCCAAAGCCAACTGCCAATATAAATTCTCTTTTTCAGAAACCTACTGAAATCAGGAATGAGCTCTTCAAGTCAGATATAGGGGAAAGGTCACCAGAATCTTTTACAATACCTAGATTTGGGCAAATCTTTTCCCAAGGATATCCCAGAGAAGACTCCACAAAATTTCCAGGTATTCAAGAGTTTCATTATTAGCTCAGCTAAAGATAAGCTATTTAGAGAGCAGTTTTAGGTTCTACTTATGGGGTTTTGGAGAAGGAAATGGCAACCCACTCCAGTATTCTTGCCTGGAAAATCCCACAGACAGAGTCCACGGGGTCACAAAGAGTTGGACACGACTGAGCGACTTTACTTACTTTACTTAAGGGGTTTAGCTAGAATTTTGATTTCTTAGGATTCTTTTGAATCTTTTCCCTTCTTGGGAAAGTTAACTGCCCAGGTTGTCATTTTCTTGTGTCCTGCATCACTTATAAAATTGATGTCTGTTCTTTTTAGATTAGAACAAGTATAGTGGCCTCCAAGAAATAATTTTCAGGTTTTTCGAGTTTTCTAATATCAGTATATGCTGTATGTATGTACCTCTGTCACAACTATCGTCACATAAACACATAGACATATGTGTTTATATAGACTCATACAGACTTTAGCCAGCCTTGATGGTCAGATTGAAGATTGATGATCACCTGTCCACATGCCTAGGGGAACCAGTTTGATGATCAAGGCCTTGGCTGGGAACCCTATACATGAATTGTCCTTCATAAACTGCTTGCCAGTTCTTTATGAGATTTAAGGGTCTCTGACCTTGTTCTATCTCTCTGCTGATTCCCACTACTGCTGAAATAGACAATGCCTACCTAACTTCACCAGCTTGTTTAGACAGCCAAAAGAAAAACAATATTTTTGCAGAGTTAAAGTGCCATGGAAGCGGAAAATTTTCATGTTCACTCTTTTATCCATACTGTGAGTTAACTGTTTAGGTTCCTTTGTATTATAAGTTGGTTGGTACAGGTGGAGTATGGCAGAGAAGGACAACGATAGGTGGGAGGAGGTGTCTAAAAAAGGAAAAGTGGACTAAACAGCATTGGCTTGTTTCATGTACTGATTTAGACCTCTTTTTCATCTGAAACTCTTTATTGAATCCTAAATGTTTTTCTCTGAAAAGAAGATGAATTGTTAATAAACCAGGACAATAGGATGGAGAAACTTCTTACTCATGATTTAATGCTGTGGATTACTTCCTCTTCCCCTTTCCTGTCCTTTAAGAACCAGAGTTGCCCCGCTGGTAAATAATGAAGGTGGACTTGCTTCTGGGAAGATTCCCTGAGCGCCCACAGCATTCAGACTATAGTTAAGTACCACTATTTGTGGCCTGTGGCATTGTGCCCACTGTCATAACTAAAGCAACAAATATTTCCTGCTCCAGAAGTCACCAAGCATGCATGTGCCGCCCAAGGGTCATCCCGGAGGCTTTATGTCTCTTCTCTGACAGAGCTAGTGCTTCATCATTGAGCCAGGATGGAGGAGGCTTTGACTTTTTTTAAATTTTATTTGTAATGTTCCTTCTACGCTCCAGACTCACTGGAGACATCCTGACACTGTATGCTTTGTCCAGCACAATGTGATGCCCTTTACCTACTAAGAGTGAGTGAGCCTCATAAAGGTGCTGCCTTCCCCCCAGAACAAACAACGGAAATGCATCAGGAGAGCTCAGCTGCAGACAGAATGCACATCATGAAGCAGGAGCCACCATGGGATTCCTTAGATGAAAGCCAATTTCAATGAACATTGTGTTTCAAAGCCTGCTTCCTCTTGCTCCGTAAGAGCCGCAGAAGGAACATCCCACTTGCGTCTGCTGACACAAAAGAATGCTGTGGCTGGGAGATCTTATCAAGCCTTCCTGCGCCACAGTAACAGAGCCCCACTTGTGTCTTGTAAGAATCGCTCATTGTTTCATGGGGACGACTGGCTCCTTTGGGTGGGATCTGATGGCATCTCATGGAGTGGAGGTAGGTGGTGCTGGGAGGTCAGCCAGCCACATGACCAGGCTTGCTGGCTTCGGGGAAGTCAGAGAGGGGAGCAGACTTCACCCAGGTCTGTTGAATAGCTAAACACGTAAGGTTAAACTATTAAAACAGGCCTATGGGCTTGCCAGGTGGCGCTAGTGATAAAGAACCCGCCTGTCAATGCAGGAAACAAAAGAGATGCAGGTTAGATCCCTGGGTTGGAAAGATCCCCTGGTGGAGGGCAAGGCAACCCACTTCAATATTCTTGCCTGGAGAATTCTATGGACAGAGGAGCCTGGTGGGCTACAGTCCACGGGGTCACAAAGAGTTGGACATGACTGAAGTGACTTAGCACACAACACATACTGTTCACTTACTACTATCTTCAATTGTATAAGCTGAGAACAAAAATTAAAAGTGTTGGTCAGAGTTTTTCTGTTGGTATAAGCTGTTTCTTCTCTTTTAATCAATTCACCTAAAGCTGGGTGATTCTGATAAAATTGAAAAGAATAAAGGAAAATTTTTTTTTGAAAACAGAAATGTATTGATTTAAAGCCATCTCTGGAGAATTTAGATGCTAATAAGTAAACATATTAGTGTTTATGACAAAAACTTCAAAAACAAATGCTTTTTTCTGAAGATGAACCTCAGGTTTAAAGGCATCACCTTTACACTGAAGAAAGTAAGTTAATAATATTGGATTAATTAAATTTGGTCAATTCAAAATGATGTATCCTTCGCTTAGAAAGTTTGTGGCTTCCCAGTTCGGGTCTCTTCTAAGAGGGAAAATTGGTGGTTACCAGATTAGTTGTATGGAGAGTCAAGTTAGAATTTTCTTCTCTTTCCTCTTCTTCTTTCTAAATGCTTGCTGAGTAATTATTAAACATAAGAAATACATAACTGGAAGTATGATAGGCTAGGGAAAAAGGATGACCATGTGTTTCCCAAAGGGACAATGCTTGAGATTAACAGTTTTAATCTCTCCTTCCTATATCTCCATGTGGTACTTTCTGAAATGCCCTTTGCTCTAAATGTACCCATATTCAGTTGTTTCAACTACAAGAATTATTTTCCTCTTTCTCTGTATAAGATTCTGAAAATCAAAATATTATGAAAATACACCTCTGATATGAACATATTTTTATTGAAATTATCAAATGTTGTAAATAGATGGTTTTCTCTTGGTGCATTGTGAGCATCTTGCAGAAAGGAGCTGGATAACATTCATCTTCCTGTCTCCACTGCCAAGCAAAATGTCTTGCACATATTCAGTTCAGTTCAGTTCAGTCACTCAGTCGTGTCCAACTCTTTGCGACCCCATGGACTGCAGCATACCAAGCCTCCCTGTCCAGCACCAACTCCTGGAGTTTATTCAAACTCATGTCCATCGAGTCAGTGATGCCATCTAACCACCTCTTCCTCTGTCATCCCCTTCTCCTCCCACCTTCAATCTTTTCCAGCACCAGGGTCTTTTCAAATGAGTCCATTCTTTGCATCAGGTGGCCAAAGTATTGGAGTTTCAGCTTCAACATCAGTCCTTCCAATGAATATTCAGGACTGATTTCCTTTAGGATGGACAGGTTGGGTCTCCTTGCAGTCCAAGGGGCTTTCAAGAGTCTTCTCCAACACCACAGTTCAAAAGCATCAATTCTTCAGCACTCAGCTTTCTTTATAGTCCAACTCTCACATTCTTACATGAGTACTGGAAAAACCATAGCCTTGACTAGACAGACCTTTGTTGGCAAAGTAATGTCTCTGATTTTTAATATGCTGTTGAAGTTGGTCATAAATTTTCTTCCAAGGAGCAAGCATGTTTTAATTTCATGGCTGCAGTCACCATCTGCAGTGATTTTGGAGCCCCCCAAAATAAAGTCTTCTACTGTTTCCCCATCTATTTGCCTTGGAGTGATGGGACCCGATGCCATGATCTTAGTTTTCTGAATGTTGAGTTTTAAGCCAACTTTTTCACTCTCCTCTTTCACTTTCATCAAGAGGCTCTTTAGTTCTCCTTCACTTTTTGCCATAAAGGTGGTATCATCAGTATATCTGACATTATTGATACATATTGGTGTTAACTAAATATTTATTAGATGGATGAATACATGGATGGATGACTAGATGGATGGATGGATGGATGGTTGGATGGATGGATGAGTGGATGGCTGGCTATGATGTAGTGCCTAGAGTTTACACACGACGGTTCAACTTAGATTGTCTAAATGGTTCTTGACATGACCACAACTAGGCCTTTCATCCTCTAAGACTTTATTATCCCACTACATTAGATGCATAGAATGAAGAGATTTTCAAGATCACATAGTTCAGTTCCTTCATTTGACTCTTGAGGAAATGAGACTCAGGGGGAGAATCTGATTTATTCATAGTACCCCAAATAATACACGCCAGATCTGGGTTAAAGTCCAGATCTCTTTCTTTTTAGTCAAATGTCCACTACACCGTGTTGCTTTCTATGACTCATCTTTGGAGGCTTTAAAGGGCCCTGTGGAGCAATCTGTCTCTGCTGGCTTGTCTGAGCAATGTGGGAGAAACCTGGCTAGAGGAGAACGGGGTGAAAGGGGCCACCCTGGAGCTGCTGGATTCATATGCAGATGGTGCTGAAACAAGCAAGAACAAGAGCGACAGCCCTTTATTCCGGCTGATATTACTCCTTGTTCCTCCCGGAAGGGGCCCCACTCATAAACCAGTGGGTGGTGTCCAGTCCCTCCCTAGTCTCCTGGATAACCTTTGGCAATAGCGCAGACCAGCCCTATTCCACTGGCCAAGATTTCCATTTTATGCAGAGTCCAGCCTTTCAAAGCCCTTTCCAAAGAAGTTTACACTTCTCCACTTAATGATGCGGTTGATGTAATGACGCTATCTCAAGGGCCTCCTGCCATCAGGAAGTGCTCCCAAAATATCACAAATGATTGCCGGGACTCCTGTATCTCTGAATTATGACCAGTCAAACTGCATCTAAACGCTTGTGGTTAACCTATACTTAAACGACATGTTGTTATTTAAGAATTTAATCTTTTATTTTGTAACAAGCTCTAAGGGAAAAATAATCTGAAAAAGAATACATGAATCACTCTGCTGTACACCTTAAATTAACACAGCATAAGTCAAATAAGTCAACTATACTTCAATTTAAAAGGAAAAAGAAAATCTAACCTTTTAGATTCAACTCTTTTAGAATGAACACCCAACAACAGAGATGAATCTCAAAATAATTATGCTGAGTGAAATAAGACAAACAGAAAGAGCATATACTGTATGATTTCATGTATATAAAACATTTATGTTTCTGCTTCAACCTGACTAACACAGTATTTTGGTTGAATTTTAAAAGGTTGCATTTTTTAAAAAGAAACACCTTAATTTTATTACGGCATAATTGACATACAATAAAATGTACATATTTAAATTGAACAATTTAGTAAGTTTTGACACATGCATACATTCACGAAAGTATCATTATTTTCAAGAGAGGGAAAATAATTATCAGTCTCAAAAAACTACTTCTTCCTCTTCCTAACCCTTCCCCAGCCCTGCCACTCACTGCCCCTCCTCTCTTGAAAATAATGATACACAGCTTGTGGGATCTTAGTTTCTCAACCAAGAATTTTGAACCCAGGCCCCATCACTGATAGTGCTGAGTTTTAACCACTGGACAAACGAAGAATTCCCGCTAGTGCTTTATATACATGAGATCTGACAGTATACGCTCTTTCTGTCCGTCTTATTCCCCTCAGCATAATTATTTTGAGATTCATCTCTGTTGTTATGTATATAGTATAGTTGGGCTTCCCCGGTAGCTCAGCAGTGAAGAATCCACCTGCAATGCAGGAGACACAGGTTCAATCCTTGGATTGGGAAGATCCCCTGGAGGAGGGCATGGCAACCCACTCCAGTAATCTCGCCTGGAGAATCCCATAGACTGAGGAGGTGGTGAGCTACATAGTCCACGGGGTCGCAAAGAATCGGACATGACTGAAGCGACTGAGCGCGCACACACATATAATATAGCTACAGAGATCTGACCTTATGGAATGGTTGTATATGGTTAATTCATGTCTGTAAAGTTGTTGTCTTCACATCTGATGTTGGAACTTGAAGTCCAAGGAAAGGCTATCAGGAAAGGAAGGTGGATGTAAAATGGGGAAGAGCCTATTTCAGAACAAGATAGAATCCAGGTGAACAGGCTGTAGTTCAAAGGAGATTGAGATTTGTATCAGTTCTTAATGCCTTTGACCTTGATTACACAGATTTCCTGCAGAAGCAGGACACTCATCACAGAGCTAAACATACATACCTGGCCCAGGAGTTGGAGAATCTGGAGGAGAGCAGGACACAGAGGAGTCGCAGGCCCAGCTGCTGCCTCCTGCAGGAGGTGAGACGGCTGTGAAGAAACAAGCTATGAACAAACTATGAAATGGCTGCAGTTTCACACTGCCTCCAAATTTTGCACAAGAATGTCTTTCTGCTCACTCTAACACACAGGAGAGAGATTCTGGGAAATACAGTTTGGCGTCCTCAAGTTTACTCACTGTCAGAGTTACTCTTTGACAACTTGGCACTCGAACGCATTATTAAAATCACACTTAATCTCCAAATAAAGATAATAACACAGTCATGTCTCCACGTAAGGCAATGCACCTATCCCAAGAACAACCCAAACACTAATCTTTGCCCAGAAGAGGATCCAAAGTCTTTTTTTTTTTTCCTTCACTTTGGGTGATGTTTGATTTTAGTGTACACCTCGCTAGTTCACACTTCCCCTTTGCTATCCTTTACTATTTATATACTGAGATATTAAGTCATCTACTATTAACACATCTTATGCTAGCTAAGAAAATGAGAATGAGACATAGGACAAATGCAAAAATAATTGGGTGAATATATATATATGTATAAGCATAATGTATATAAACTATATATAACTATACATTTATTGTTGTTATTCAGTCACTATGTCATGTCGACTCTTTTATGACCTCATGGACTGTAGCCCACCAAGCTTCTCTGTCCATAGGATTTCCCAGGCAAGAATACTTGAGTGGGTTACCATTTCCTTCTCCAGGGGATATTCTTGACTCAGGGATTGAGCCCATGTCTCCTGCATTGCAGGTGAATTCTTTTAACACTGAGCCACCAAGAAAGCCCACACATATATATACATGGTCATATCACAGTGCTGCATTTAATGGGGTTACAAAGAGTTGGACACAACTTAGTGACTGAATAAAACCAACATATCACAGTAAGAAAGAAATACTCATAACTATTACAGTATTTATATCTGCATCTGGTTGTGTGGTCATAACTGATATTTATAACTACTTCCTTCCACTTCCCATTCCATATTCCCTTCATCTTCAGCAAATACTTCAGCTAGTTGTGGATCCTTGCCTGGTGGGGTGAACCAAATCTTCATTCCTGAAGGGTCTGGGTCATTAGCAGTCTTAATAATTGAATTGATGTAGCTTTATCAGAGGATATGGGAATATTGAGATGCAGCCTAGAGGATCTTTAACACTGGAGACATTTTCTCTAACCTCTTTTTGCAGAATCAGCCCAGATTCAGTCACTCCCTTCTTTCACTATTGATCCAATGGCATGAATAAAGGGGCACCCAGTTCAACAGAGTTATCCTTGGGTGCCCTGGTGGAAGCACTTATCTCTTGGGAACTAAGACCTCTGGACCAGCAGTGCCTAACATCATAGGGACAGGAGGCAAAAGTTTAGTGGATCACCAGGGACAGTACTGAGAAGAACCTTTCCCATCACCACCCCTTATTCCCAGACCTATGAATCTGGGGTGTCAGAGAAACAAAAATAAGCATTGGATGATGATTTGGAGCATGTTTGATGCTGGACATCTCACCATAACTGAGTCTTCAAAAGGCTATTCTATCATTTTGTCAAGCCTGATTCTTCAGGGTGATGGGGAACATGACAAGACCAGGGAACTGCATGAGGCAATTGCTGTACCTCACTGGCTATGAAATAATTTTTTTTTTGGTCAGAAATGATGGTTTGTGGAATATCATGATAGTGAATAAATCATTCTGTGCATGGTTTTGGTGGTGGCTTGGGCAGAAGCATTGTGGGCAGGGAAGGCAAATCTACATCTAGAGTAGATGTCTGTTCCAGTAAGAACAAAACACTGTCCTTCCCAGGAGAGAAGATCTAATCTAATGTAATCAATGTGCCAGTAGGTGGCTAGTTAGTATCTGGGAATTGTGCCATGTCAGTGGCTTACTGTTGACCTCTGCTATTAACATATCGGGCTCTTAAAGCAGCCATAGCCAGGAGGTCCCTGGTAAGCAGATGACTACGAGCCCGTGCAAAACTTTCATCTCAGCTGCCATGGTCACTTTATTCATGAGCCAACTGAGCAATGACAAAGTTGCTGGAGAAGTAGGCTGACTGAGGCCCACAGAATGGCTCATCTTCTCCATCTGATTATTAAAATACTTCTCTGTTGAATTCACCCTTCGGTGAGCATTCACATAGAAATAAATATCTTCACATGCCTTGCCCATTTGGAAAGCTCTGTCAACCTGCTTTTTCTCTGGATCCCTTTGACACCAATTTTTCAATCATGTCCCTTTCAAATCTCTTGATGTTCAGCCAAGTATTAGCCATGGCCCATAAACTAGTGTAGACTTGTACTTCTGGACATCTCTCCTTACAAGCAAAGTGGACAAGCAGGGGCAGTGCTCAATGTGCTGGCACTGGGAAGATTTCCCTTCACCCCTGGTCTTCAGGGTAAGGCTGTTAAGCTTCAACTGTCCATTTTGTTTGTAGCTGACCACTTTTGCGTGCCAACTGCCTATTGTGCAGAATCATGTGCGAAACAGGCCTAAGTATTTTCTTCTTCCAACACAGAGAGCTCCCCAGGAAGCCATAGGTACAGATTAAGAGAAAGAAGACAGTACATCGGGGGTAGAGGCTCTGGATACACTGGCCACTTGCTCGTATAGCATACTTGTGCCTTCATGTTCTGCTCAAGCCCAATTTTGTATATAGCACTCTCACCTGAGAATAAAATACTTCAGTGCATGTTTAACTTTATGGCTCAGCGGGTCAGACGATACCTAGCTCAGGTCACTTGGTACATTAGTAACCCATGACCAAGCAGTCAATGTCTACCAAGACTTGGTAGCAAAACATAAGCTGTTTCTTAAAAGAATAGTTATCCACAGAGGATGACAGGGCTTTATTCTAAAATCCTAAGGATTCACATTGTGATCCATCTATAGGAACCTGAAAGTGAAAGTGAAGTGAAGTCACTCAGTCGTGTCCGACTCTTTGCGACCCTCTGGACTGTAGCCTACGAGGCTCCTCCGTCCATGGGATTCTCCAGGCAAGAGTACTGGAGTGGGTTGCCATTTCCTTCTCCAGGGGATCTTCCGACTCAGGGATCAAACCCGGGTCTTCTGCACTGCAGGCAGACACTTTAACTTCTGAGCCACCAGGGAAGCCCCATAGGAACCTGAGGAACCTGACAGAGGCTCTAAATATTATAGCAATCGTGTAAGTCAGTGACATTTCAAGCACCACTGGATCTCCTGGATTATGGTCCAAATGTAATCAAGCAGGACCCTGTGGGCCTTCCTGGGACAGAGCAGTATCCCATACCCTCCCCTGTAACTCCTCTCTGAAGGACCCAGAAAATAGTATTTGATGCACACTTTCTGAGTTATTTTACAGATGTTAAAGTGTGTGCTAGTCTCTTGGTCATGACTGACTCTTTGTGACCCTCTGGACTGTAGCTCGCCAGGCTCCTCTGTCCATGGGATTCTCCAGGCAAGAATACTGGAGTGGGTTGTCATTCCCTTCTCCAGGGGATCTTCCCAACCCAGGGATTGAACCTGGGTCTCCCACATTGCAGGCAGATTCTTTACCAGCTGAGCCACCAGGGAAACCACCACCGAATGGGAGACATTAACTACTTGATGATCGTAAATCCCTAGACTTCCTGGTGCCTGACAATTAATAATGCTAACCCCTGTGACTTTGCCTTGTTACCTCAGCATCAGCTAAGCAGAGAATCGTGCACAAGTTGATCACACAGCCTGTGACCCACCCCCCCCACCTTGCCTTTAAAAATATTTTGCCAAAACGCTACAGGGTGTTTGGGGGTGGTAGTGGCGGTGGGGAGGGTGGTCATGAGTCACTCATTCTCCTTGCCTGGCTCTGAAATCAATCCTCTGTTCAAAAGTCTGACGTTTTGGTTTATTGGCCTCACTGTGCCTTGGGCACATGGACTTGCGTTCAAGCAGCAGTGGCAGGTTAGGCTTCGTACAGAGCTTGCTCTTGTTCTGGGCCCCTGCTCACAGCTTGTAGCTTTTTAGGTTACTCAGTAAAGACGTGAAAAAGTGTCCTTAACATGTCACAGATTGGACCCCTAGATATTTCACTGAGGTTGCAGGTCCTTGATTTTTCATGGGGTTTATTCCCCTCCCTCTGACAGGCGAATGTCTTATTACTGTGTCGAGAGCAGTTGCTCCTTTCTGTTCACCTAATGCGCCAATCAGAGAATCTGGAGGATCTGGGGATGAAGAGGCAGTTGTGAGGCCGGCCACTGTCTCACACCAGTGAGATGTGCCAGCAGGTAAGCGACAGAGTGAATGAGCAACAATACAGGTGCCGCTTCCCGTCTTCCCTCTACGTCTCCCGTGAGCATCTTTCTTAGAGCCCATTTGACCTGAAACATACAAGAACAGAAGTTCCGGGAAATGTAGCTTATCCTCACCATGTTCACAAATTACAAATCTATCACATATACAATTTATAATAGATTATTATAAGGTGGAGAATTGAAATAAAAAAAAGAAACAAAACAGTAGATGCTTATCCTGGCATGATCTTCTTTCCTGAGGAATCCATATGACAAAATAATCTCTCTTACCTACAGGGCCTTGATTCTACAGACTATGTGTGCTGTGTTCTTACCCTGGGGAGATTTTCAAAAAAGAGCTATTTCCAGAAACATATATTACTTTTTAATAAATAAATGCTTAACAATGTGAAAATAGATTCACAGTTTGAGTGTACTTATCAATTGCTTCTCCAGAGAGGCTGAAGCTTGTTTGTTTTTTTTTAATGTTTAATCTTCAAAGAATAAGAATTTGCTTTTAAGTTAAAAAGTGTGCTGCGGGCCAGCAGCAGGGAGATATACGTCTGCATTGTGGGGAAGAGAATGCCTCAGAATTTGCTCTCCAGGCTGCCTGGAATGCGGCTCATCACGGTGCTTGAGAAGGCCAGTGTGGCTTCAGAATGGACTGTCTGTGCATCTTGGCACGTGGAATCTTCCTTTTGTTTCTGAAGTCCATTGTCTAAGAGAGAGCTGACATTACCTTTTGTCTCTTACTTTATGAATCTACAGCTTCCTCTTAGAAAGTGGTTAAGATGACTGAAAGGAAGGCGTATGTATGTGGGAGAGAGGGACAGGCTCTTTAGTGACTTAAAGGACAAAATTCTCAGCCGAGAGCAGCAAAAGGAAGAGAACGTTCAAACGAGACCAAGGGGAAGGTGGTTTTCAAGTCAACCTTGTCTTATCTCAAGCCACTCAAGACTTCCTGCTGAAGACATTTGTCCACCCACCGGTGCTGGAGTTTCTAACTATTCCCATCACGCAGTGACAATTGTCAACACCTGCCTCAGGCACAGGACTTGGGAACAACCACAAGTGGGTGAGAGATGTAAGTGCACAACCAACGTGACCATTCTAATGACAGAACTGGTCACGTCAGATAATTTGCTGAATTAAAGTGTTAAAAGAAGAAGTCATATAGTGTCTTTGACTTAGTATTGGCTGAATAATCATTTAATAAATATAATTGGATGGTTGCCTAAAGTAAAGAGTCGTATCTGCTCTTCATACAAACATTTGCAAGTATTTGACCTTACCCCCAAATAATTCTGATTTCTTTTTTCCCCTCACCATTTTGGTTCTTGAAGTTTTAAAATCCCAAATAAAGTTGATCCTTAGGATTTGAGCATATGGGGCTCACAATAGAGACCCTGAACCACTGGACAAAGGAGGGAGGGACATAGAACAGAATGGAAAGAATTATTGAAATTTTCCACCCATGAACTGGACACACCCTCATGCAAACAAGACTTTTAGGCTAAGGCTATATTTTATAATAATGTGATAAAACACTTGATAAGCCCACAGAGGATAAGCAGTAGGTTTTTTTTTTTTTTTTTTTTTCCCAGTTCTCTGAAATCCAGTACCACATGCTGAGCAGTTGGACGGAAAAGCCATTTGTCATCTGTGTTTCCAAATGTCTATTTCCTTTCTGGAGCCCCAGCAGCTGGAGGTGCTGTCAAAGGTGAGAGGCCGTCGTGTCAGTGGCCCTGATCTCGCATCCACCCTTGTCCTCACTGCGTCCATCTCCACCACGTGCTAGCCAGCTCTGGCAGGAGGTGCTGGGCTGGGAGGTCACAGGAGGAGCTGTCAGGCATGTTTCTTTCTGGCTCTGCAGATGGCTCTTCATCACTCAGGAAAAGGCAGAGAGTCAGAGACAAGCTTCTTGGGTGCTTTCTCCCTTTGTAGGCCTCTCCCAGTGCTCTGGAAGTGGGGCCAAGTAACCCAGTCCCTTGAAAAGTTGTCTCAGTCCTCAATACCTGGCTTTCTTCCCTCAACACCTCTATGAAACACTATTCTTATAATCACAGTGAGAAGATAAAATTGCTTAAGCTCTGTTCTTAATAGTAAGCCCTCAAATAATGGCAAAGGTGGTCTTACAACTATGGCTATGGCTTCCCCGGTGGCTTAGTGGAAAAGAATCCAGCTGCCAATGCAGGAGACACAAGCTCGATTCCTGGGTCAAGAAGATCTCCCCGAGGAGGAAATGGCAACCCTCTCCAGTATTCTTGCCTGGGAAATCCCATGGACAGAGGAGCCTGGTGGGCTACAGTCCATGGGGTCACAAAAGAGCTGAACACGACTTCACAACTAAACAATAACAACAGCGTGGATTAACAGACTTTTTCTTTAAAAAGAAGTGATCCATCTACATTTTCATTTGTATTTGACTTTCGACTGCCAGACCCAGGAACACTCTGAAGTTTCCTTGTGGTTTGTCATATGTTATATGTTACTTTGATGCTTTGCAGGTTTCAAAGAGCCTTTACACAAAAAATGACCTCATTGCGTCCTCAGATAACCCTGGGAGGTGGGTAGGGTTGATGGCTATTCTATCACCACCTCTCATAACGGGGGAAAAAAATGTAAATAAGTTATGTAACCTGACCAAGGTCACTCTGCACTTCAGTGGTGGAACTAGATTTCAACAGAGGCATCTCTCTGGAAGCTTTCTTTCTTTTAATCTATTTCATCACAACAAGCCACCTCTGTGAAGGAAAGGTGCACACATCCTTCTAATTCAACATTCAAGTTAATAAATGGCTGCAAAATTATAGCTACAGTAGCTATGCTTGTTAGGTGACAACTTTTTCCATATTTCTATTTTCTTCTTTCCCTACCACTATTATTATTTTCCTCCCTACCCAACATCCCCTATTTAACATTTTTGAAAGTAATAGTAACCCTTTCTATCTCTCCTCTCTGCTTCTCTCTCTCTTTTTTCCTCCCTATTTTTCTCTCTCCTTTCTCTCTCTCTCTCTCCCTCTTTCCCTCTCTCTCTTTTTCTGTTTTGTTTTTGCTCACTGATTGGGTACTGAAAGTAACATGTGACTGGGATTTAAGAGAATCAAGCTTGAGATATTTGTTTCACATAACTTCTCTGGCCCTCAGTTGCTTTACTTGCAAAATTGTTTTTCCTGAAATAATGACTTTTCCACAGGAGTGAAGAACAGGAAAGCAAAAAAGTGACTTTTGTGTTTATCAAAAAAATATCTATGGTTAAAAAATGCTGAGAGCTACTTTGGAGGTTTTCTTATTTTAAGTTACAGATAAAGGGTTCAAACTTACAACTTCTGTCTGTAAGTCAAATATTCAGTGACTTTATTTTACAGAAACTTCCACTAGCCTCATCAATAAGCCATTTTAAACATGAAATGCCAAGACAGATTATGCAATTTTTAGGAAAGAAGTCAGAGTTGCCTCCCCACTATTGTTAATATCTGATCATTTCTCATGGTGATGGCATTTTAAAAATGCAAATTAACAGCCAACAAAACAACAAAGGAAAGAAGAATGAGATGGTTCTTCATTCCAGTGCTCTATATTTCTGGTTCTGTTTGTTATGTGAAGTGATGGCAGGTGATGGGGCTGATTAAGTACAGACTGAAATGAGCTGTATTTAGATACTGTCTACAAAGGTTTTTCCTAGGAGGAAGTCCTTATTTAACTTAACCCCATGGTTCTATAGACTTGTGTGCTCTGAACACAGCTGCATAATTAGTAATCATCATTAATCATTTCTACTTCTGTACTTCTATCACCAACAAAATTATAGCAACCTATATTTTTAGTAAACTCTAATTGCAAGTTTAATTTAATATTTATTTATCACTTTAAGAAGCAGTTTGCTGAACTGATTATACAAATCAAAAGTGATGTTTCTGAAGATAGAAATAAAACTTCCCATCAGGAATAAATAGATTTTTCAAAAGAACAGTGTCTGCCTCTTGGCAAAAGGAAAAAAGAAAAAAAAAAAAGTGCCAGAAAATAAGGCTTTCAGGCCTTTTCTACCTTTAATGTGAAAATGAGTATTCATGTGGGATGGCTTTAGACTACCTATTGGAAAATGCATATCAAGTAACAGATGTATAATTTATGGAACTGATTGCTTTAAGCAAAGAAGCTTAAAAATGAGTTTTTGCAAGCAACTCGAGTTGTTCTCATGAGGCAAATGTATGCTAATTACTCAGAAGTGAAACCTGCCCATGAAACATACACAAAAAAGGAAAAGAAACTTGAAGAAATGTTTAAGCAAATGTTCCATGACTCTCAGAAGGATTTTCTAGTCTCCTTCTATGGGAAGAGGTCAGGTGGCTGTTTATACTCTTGAAAACTCCATTAGATAGTGAGCCTTGAACAGATGAGGTTCTCTCAAGGAACTGTACATGGACATTCCCCAGGTGCTGATTCAGGATTTCCAAGCTTTCAGGGTGGATGGATTAATGGATGTAGCAACTAGAGCTAAGAAATGTTCTTTTAGCCAGACTCAAGATGTAAAGCAGACAAGGGCCTATTTCATTTACAAAATTGAACCAAAGACTCAAGGACAAAAGTCCAACAATATAGATGACTAACATAAAATTATCACTGTCAGACTTACATTATAACTAGAAGCGCTGGATTTTAAAAGCCAAGTCATGTGTTGCCAATGGCCTGAGGTCTGCAAATAAAAAAAAAAAAATTCTCCCACAAAGGCCCATACAAAAAATGTTTTGAAGTGAAATCTGAGACCTAGTAGCACAAAAGTGCCTTGAAGGTCCTTAACTGGCATGGGGAGGACTAGGGGAAGGGGGCAGTCTCTAAAGTAGACAGAGCTCTTCAATCACATGCAGGAAGTGGCCCTTTGAAAAAACAAACCACCAAAAAGAATACAGGTAAATGTCATAGCAAATCAAATTAAACATCACTAGCATCTTATTTCCTGGTTTTGGTTTTCTTTTGTTCTGTTTTGTTACTATTCATTTTAATGCCTTCTTTGGAAAAGATAGGTTTTCTCTAATTTAAAAAGAAAAAGGGATGGCCATTTAGAGTAGAATGGATAATATACAGTAGAATCTTATGTAAACAAATTATCTACTAGCTACAAGCAGCAGCAATTTGCATGAATTTTAAAAATGAAAAATTGAGAAAAAAATGTCACAAAAGGTAAAAAATAGGTAACATTAAATAATGTATTTATAGAGATATATATATAGATGGTAAAATTATGAAGAATAGTAATATAATTGGTAACATAAAATGCAGAATTATTGTTTCACGGAAGGGGCAATAGAGAGAGGGAGATGTGATCAAGAGACCCTATATAGTTGGAGGGATCACAAATATAGATAATACTTTATTACTATTTATGTTGGTGATGTATGCCTGAGTGTTCATTTTATTATTATTCTTTAAACTGAGCATAAATATTATCATATACTCCTATAAGTGCATAATTGACAATTTTGATTTTTTCAAAAGAGATGGGTCAATTTTTTACAATTTCATTTTTTTTTTTCTTGAAATCCTAACACTCCTATCTTCCCTGGGTGAAGGGTAACCTTCACCCAGGGAAATCTGTGAAGAAACTCAAGACACAGTGTTCACAAACTTATAGACAATGTAGTCATAGAGCAAAAATAAACAAATTAAAAAATCAGAAGGAAAAAATCCCTGGTTGGATGAATTTTAGAAGTTGGCCTCCATATATGCTTTCTGCCTTGGTCTGACACTCAAGACCTTTACTAACCTTCTAAAGAGTATTTCCTAGAAGTTCCCTACCTGTGAAGCCTCTTTCCTTGTTAAGTATGATTCCCTGGGCAAGACTTCACCATTCCCTGGCAAAACATGAAGCCATTTTCTACCCTTGTGCTTTGATTATCTCAAGCCAGTTACCTGTATTTCTCATCCTCTTGATGACTGATCATCATAGTTTGACCTCTTCTGGGAAACCACCGTGATAACCTCATAACCTCAGGCTGCAGCACTCTGGCCTTCTGCTGAACTCTTGAACAGCTGCCTATGTAATTTTGTGAGTAGTTAATCTTGTGGGCTTTGTAACACCAGAATTTTCACCAACCAGATTTATCTTCCTCCTTGGCAAAGAGCTGGACTGCATTTCCTGTCCTCCCTTGCAGCTAGCTGCAGCCATGTGATTGAGTTCTGCCCAAAGCAGTTCAGATACCAGATGCATCATTCTTCTCCAGCCCTGTTCTAACACCTCCCACAAAATCCTCCACGCCCTCTTTCTCCTCATCTGTGGTTGTTCCAGGAACCCAGTGAAGCACTTTAAAGCTCTAGGGATCTGCAGACAGTATCAGGGGCCAGCAAACTTTTTCTCTGAAGGTCAGATAATAAGTACATTAGGGTTTTGAGGATACATAGTGTAAAAACCTTTCTTAGCTTTTAGAATTAGGCTGGATTTGAGTTGGGGGCTGTAGTTTGTTGATCCCATCACAGATGAAAAGATCTTGGATTTCAGAATGTCTATGTAAAGCACAGCCTTCTTCCTCCCTGCTCCTTCTTCTCTCATGTCTGCAACTGACCTACTTGGACTATGAAGGGAGTGATACTTTTTACTGTGCTTCATTTTCTCTGAACTATAGCAATAAGACTTTCCGTGGTCAGATGCAACAAAGAGATAACTATTTGGGGAATTTGGATGAAGTAGAGTTCCAGTTTCAAGAAGTTGGGGTCCATGCACCCCAATTAGTCTTCTTTGCTAAAATGTTGATTCTAGAAATATCTAGTTTGTTACTCGCTTTTTTCTAGTTCTTGTCTAGGAAACCATTGTTATCAAACCAATCTGCCTAGGCCAGAGCAGCCTGCTTTAAAATCATAGCTTTAAAATCCAGCAGAAGAAATCTCAAGTTGGAGGAGAATCAAGAGGAGAATGTGGAAGAGTAAACAAAGAAAGATGTGTGCTTCACCACGGAAATTGAATCTGCAAAGCATATGGAAACCTCAGGTGCATCTGACTCACAATATTAATGTTTCCCCTGAGATCTACAATCTTCCTCCCTCTCTTCTCTACTTTTCTGAAATAACCCATATCTGTGAAGCTTCTTCAATTTTCGTTTTCTCAGTCCCTGATGATACACAGAATTCACCAGTGTCTACATGCCCGGGCAGTCTTTGGTAGTAAGTCAGAGTGAGGTGATGAAAGGTTTGGAACAAAAACTCCCCAATGCAGCCTGGTTCACTCAAACAGCCTGCCAAGATGGTGTGGTTCTCAAGTGAAGAACGTGCTCCTTCACCTGTACCAGCAAGTTGTTCTCCATAAGACAGCAAATTGCATTTGTTTTGACCTTGAGTAAGTTGCTATTTCCCTAGGCTGACGTTTGTTCTGTTCCTTGAAGCTGCAAACCACTTCAAGGGCATATTTTTCTTTCTACACATGCTGTCTTCACTTACTTACTGATGTGCAAAACTTGAGAGGCACAAAAGGAACATGAATACGAGCAAAAAGCCAAGAGCCTCATTGGCACTCGCACTTGCATTGCACTTCCAGAACCAAAGGAAGGAGGACTCTTTTTGATTGTGATGTGAAAAGTAGAAAGTGATAACTTCCTATGTTTGACTTAGTCAAAGGAAGTTCAAAGGCTTCACTATATTCTGTATTCCCACCTTCCTATCTCTCAAATTAGATTTAGGCACACATATTTTCACTAGAGCAGGCTACAGAGTAGATCTTAATTCTCAGCAGCTACTAACAATGGACTCTGAACAGTTATTTATATGTGAATTTTGAATCTACCAACCTCCATTCATTATTTGATGAGCTATTAATAGTACTAATAAAATATTCATAGCTCATTTGTTGACTCTTCCAGGGTTCCAGCATTTCACTCAGACCTCTGAAAATCATCACTGTGGACTTTAAGAAGCAACAGAAAACCCAGTTGAATAAAAACTGACTTCCTTTCTGGCTGTCCCAGTAGATCATGTCTAGTAGCTGCAGTATTCATGGTGCCTGTCCCCTGGGCTTGGACACCAGATACTGCATACCTGAGTCTAACGCATCCAGGAACCGTAGGTGAAGGTGATATGGAATGAGGAGAGAGATAACTGACTTTTGCATCCCATCAAAGGTGAATGCTGGGCTCCTTTGTTTAGACTAGTCTAGAAAAACCCAAAGGGATAGAGTAGAATTGACCTTGTGTTGAAACTCCTAATATTGTTCTTCTAATGCAATAAAAAAAAAGCAGCTCTCCTGTAAATTTCTTGACATGTTTATTTCACAGGAAGGGTGTCACTAATTCAATTAATTTTTAAGGACTTATTAGATATCTCCCCACCCCCCAAAAAATGAAAAGATGAGCAATTTTAAATTTTGAGTATCTTAAGAGTGCCATGGGCCCTTGTGAAATTCTGTTTGAGAAAATTCATAGAAAGTTATTGTAAAGCAATCATATTCTTAGAAAACTCCTTATTTAAGACTCCATTGGGTCAATTCTGAGGTTATTCTGGAAGTTAGATGCATTTGTTCTCTCTCTGAATCACAGTTTCTGACATGTTATTTTACAAGTTCTTGGTCTTTTTCTAAAAACTGACAGGCTTATGAAGAAGTTAATAATTCAGTGAGTAAAATATGCTTATGTCTGCAAACAACAGAGATCAAAAAAAAGTGCCCCATTTTTACTGTGAATCTTCCTAACAATATTAAATATGCAAACCCAAATTTGACTTAGAAAACATGCAAAAGATTTTAGCCTTTAAATCTTCTCTGCAGGTTTCCCTTATCATAAAATGTTTTCAATTTTGCTTGAGGTGAAACAATTTAGAGCCCAGCTTTAGACCACTGTGTCTTATATTACAGAATTTAAAAAGGGAAGACGGTTCTTAGAAAAGTGTGGCCTATGTCAAAAGTAGCTGTATTACACCAAAATGACTATTTCTACATTATTTCCAACCAATGGAAAGATAAATTTGATCATGATTTTCTTATAAATGATAACTAACGTATTTTGTGAATGCATTGGTGCAAATCAGATTTGATATCACCATATAAGATACTTTTGACATAGGCCACACTTTCTTAAGAACAGTCCTCCAATAGGGGCATTGGTGGTTCAGTGGTAGAATTCCTGCCTCCCATGTGGGAGACCTGGGTTCAATTCCCAGTCAATGCATCATGCTCTTGTTTGTTTTGGGGCTTCCCTGGTTGTTCAGACGGTAAAGAGTCTGCCTGCAGGGCAGGAGATCTGGGTTTGATACCTGAGTAGGGAAAATCCACTGGAGAAGGAAATGTCATCCCACTCCAGTATTCTTGCCTGGAGAATCCTATAGACGGAGGAGCCTCGCAGACTACAGTTCATGGGGTCACAAAGAGTCAGACACAACTGGGCGACTTCACTCTCTCTCTCCAAGGTGATAAGAGTAAGACTTTTCAGGTCCCAAATGATTTCTCTATTTTCTATAATTATTTGCAATGATATTTCAGCTATATTTGAGATGTAGCTGTCAAACTATAAAAATAGCCCCCTAGTCCACAACACAATATGCTGTCTTCAAATTAAAGATGGATACTCTATTTTAGAACACAAAAATTTCCATTTGTTGGGTTGCTATTCCATTCATCCAAAATGTCACAGAAAATTACCTACCAGAAGCTGAAATTCAGGTAAATAATTTGTGAAGCAATATATAAATTCATGAAAAGAAAGGAAATCCTTTGTACTGACAGACTTTGCAGGGAGCAGTAGTAGAAGGATTGGCTCCTCCTCCCCTGGGATCCTTGGTTTCCTTTGCCTAGAATCCTCTTTCTCCATATTTACATGGCTGCCTCCATGAGATGGTTAAATAGCATTGTCAACTCAAAAGACATGAATCTGAGCAAACTCTGGGAAGTAGTGTAGGACAGGGGAGCCTGGTTGCTGCAGCCCATGGGGTTGCAAAGAGTCGGACACAACTTAGCGACTGAACAACAACAACTCCATCTTATCTTGGGAACTCAGCTTAAAGATTACCCTACAATGATCGTTCTGATCACTTAATCTGAGTAGGTGCCCTACTATACAGTTGTTCACGTGGTCCTTATCACTAACTGCTATTCTTGGTTTCTGTTTAATGTCAATCTCCTTGCACTTGGAGGACATGAACTTTGTCATACTCACTCTGTAATCCTAGCATCTAGAATATCTACGGCAGGCATTATGGGTTGAATTGTATCCCCAGCCCCCCAAAATATGTCAATATTCTAACCCCCAACACCTCAGAATGACCTTCAAATAATTTGAAGACAGTTGTTACAGATGTAATTAGTTAAGATGAATTCATATGAAGTAGAGTGGGCCCTTAGACTAAAAACACTCTCTTATAAGGGAAAGGCATACAGAGAACACTATGTGAAGATCTAGACACATGGAGAAGATGGTGATATAAAGAAGGCAGAGATTGGAGCAGTGCTACTATAAACCAAGGGATACATGGGGGCTACCAAAAACTTGGAGCAGGCATCAGAAAGAACATGACACTACTAGCATCTCACCTCCCTTTTCAAGTGCTGGCAGCTGATATTCTACCCCTTTACCCAATGGCCAAAAAGGTGCCTTAAAAATGATACTAAAAACTGGAATTTTTACAGTAAAAACTTGTGTAGAAAACGGACTGAAGTGTATCATTCTATTGCAGTTCTCTGGTTTGGCTTAAAGTAATGTTGCTATAATTTCCATCAGAAATATTTGTAGGAGGGAAGATTTTTACCATAACTTTGTTCTAATGTTATTGTAAATTTCCATGCTTCAGCTAGCATTAGTTAATAATTTAAAAATGCATTATATATTTTTTTCTTTTTTGCAGCAATAAGAGCATACCTTTGGGACAATGGATGGCAAGGCATCAGAGTTGAACTGAAGCCAACTCTGGGTTTTTAAAGAAAAATTTTCATGACACTTTTAAGTGAGCAGATTCAAAAGACAGCATGAATCAGTCTCAAAATATTCTGGGTAATTAATTCCCAAAGTTTGCATGACCTAAACAGTAATAGCTCAAAAACACAAATTCAAAATGTATTCATTGTTAGAGTGATTTTTCTTGTTGTTGTTGTTGTTGTTAGAGTGATTTTTAATGATTCTTTTTTTAAAAATCTGAAATCACTTGAAAACCAATTATATATATGCATGTATGTGTATGTGTTCAAAATCACCAGCATCTGTGAACTGAAAAGTTTTATTATGAGATCCTTAGAAAGGTTACTCCATTTATATATCCATTTATATCAAATATGAGCTTTCCTGGTAACTCAGCTGATAAAGAATATTCCTGCAATGCAAGAGACCCTGGTTTGATTCCTGGGTCAGGAAGTTCCCCTGGAGAAGAGATAGTTTACCCACTCCACTATTCTTGGGCTTCCCTGGTGGTTCAGATGGTAAAGAATCTGCCTGCAATGTGGGAAATACAGGTTTGATCCCTGGGTTTGGAAGATCCCCTGGAGGAAGACATAGCAACTCACTCCAGTATTCTTGCCCGGAGAATCCCAGAGAAGCCTGAGAAGACAGAGGAGCCTGGCAGGTTACAGTCCATGGGGTGGCAAAGAGTTGGGCATGACTGAGCAACAAAGCATAGCACATATCAAATATATCAGATAGGAAGCTAAATCATAAAAAGCATCTTCATTTATTCCTCGGTGCCACAAGAGCAATTTCTTTAAAGGCGGGCATATCACCCTATAACTGCAACTTTCTCTCAGTCTATTCCGGGCATAATACATAAGATTAAGTAAAAAAAGAAGCAAATGGATGTACTGAAAACAAAGATCTAGCTTTGTGGAGTCATGTGTAGGGTCTGAGAGCATTTCCTGTCTCATAGGAAACATTCACATCACGACTTGTCATCTGTACTGTCTAGCCCAGTGTCTCCTAACTTCCTGGAATAAAACCAAACTAAGCAAAGCAGTAAAAACGTCAATTTTTCTGTGTTTTGGAATTCCAAACTCTTATTACTAGAACACTAAATCTTTCAACCCTGCTGACTATTGTGCCATCCAAAATTAATAGTAGTTTTTAATGGTTTATTTTTTAATGTAATGCTTCTATCTACATCCCATAAATTATAACAACTTATTTTAATATTATTCTAAAATTCTGCAAAATATTGGCTTAGCATTCAAACAGACCTCTGCTTCTACTTTGGCAAATGACTTGAACAAAACTCATTCTCCCATAAATATTAATTAGGTTTTAGATGCTGGCAAATAACCAGAAAATGAGTAATAAAAAAGTCATACTTAGTTTATCCTGGGGATTTGCCATTCGTGTCTTCTACAATACTTGTTGGTTGAATGATTTCCAAATCTGATCTATATTCCAACTTTGCCTTTATAAGAAATCATCCCATATGGAAACAGGGTTATATTTTATCAACACCATCTCTACCAACCACCTGGCCATCAACACTTTTCAATTTGTAGAAAATTCAGCATTATCTGCCAAGTTGTCAAGATGTCAAAAGAGCATACTTCCATTGTAAGTGAATTTTAGGAACTCACATCAGGTGTGGGGAGCACTTCTATGCCACATGCTTTCACATTGCAGGGATTAGTAGGTTCTTATTTTCTGTTTGAAGCAAGCATTCATAGAGAGTACAAATTCATTCAGCCTAAGAAGAGACATTTCAGATTAACCAATCCGGAGTCTTTATTATACCAGTAAGGAAATAAAAGTGACTTACTAAGCCACTAAAATCCAGATTTTCTGACCGTCAAGGCCCAGCTCTTATTCATAGCTCTTTGAGGAAAAAGGAAACACAGAATTAACACCTACTGACTGTCATCCATGGGCCAGACACAGTGATAGCTGCCAGGCACTGTCATCTTTCAAAACAGAGTTTAAGGGTTAGGCTCCCAGTTTGATTTCTTCAGTGGGAAACTGGTTCCACCTCTTATGACCTGGTTATCTGATTCTTAGTTTCTTCATGTATAAAATGTGGTTCGTAAATGAACCTTTCTTACTGACAAAGACTAAATGAGATAGTAATTATCAAAGCCTTAATAGTGCTTGGCACATAAGTGAATATTGAGTAAAAAAGTATTGAATAAATTGAATATTGAGTTAAAAAAAAGAAGAAAAGAAACTTTGCATGTTATAGGGATAGGGAGGATAAAGCAAGTGAGAATAGATTTTATACCTATTTTACAAACGAGAAAAATTATAGTTGGGTAAAATTCAGTAATTTGCAAACAAATTGCAAAACCAGAATGTGAAGTTTCTTTCCATTTCAACCCAAACTTCCAGTTGGGTCTGCTATACCACAACCCCTTATAAGAAGGATAAGAGGATCAAGGAACTAGAAAGAGCACCGGGACCATCTGCTTAGAGAGCAGGCTGCTGTGCTTATGTGGTATTCTGAAAGCTTTCTGGCAACTTCCCAGCAACTCTAGTAACCTACGAAACTCTGAACTGGTGCTCTGCCCAAGTGGCAGAAGTCAATGAGAATATTCAGGTGACACAGTAAACATTAGTCCAGGTTAAAGTCTGGAATGTAACCTTGGCTTCCGTTAGCTAATCACCAGTTCATTCCCAAGGACAGGCGCTGCATGCACTCTCTTTCTGTCCAGCTACCTTACCCCATGCCCAGCGTGGCAAGAGCTTGCTGTGTCAGCTCTCCTCATGACGTGACCCAGGCAGGTCACCAACCTCTCCAGACTGGGTTAAGGACAGAATCACGGGCCACCCTGCCAACCACCTAACTCAGATTCTTGCAGAATGAGATCGTGAAAGATCTAATTTTTATGTAAACTTGTCACTGAGGTCAAGCTTGTATCAGAAAAAGAAAAAAAAGAGGTACAAATCCTGTAAGCATAGTCTCATTAATTTTCATGAAGTGAATACAATCTCAAATCAATTAGCAAAGCAATCCAGTCCAGAAGACAACTCTTTGGACTACCTATTAGTCACTCTCTCCCAAGGGAACTACTATGTATTCTGACTTCTAGGATCATAGCTTACTTTTCCCTATTTTTGAAATTTATGTAAATGGAACCTCATAGTGTGTGTTCTTTTGTATCTAGCTTCTCTGAGTCAACAGAATGCGTGTGAAATGCATCCATGTTGTTGCATGTAGTTACAGTTTTTGTTCTCATTATTATATAACAGGGGGTCAACCTTCTGTTTTGTAAATAAAGTTTTACTGAAGCATGGCCAGGCTAATTATTTGTTTCCTCTCCCCCTCCTCCTCCTCCTTTCTCTTCTTCTTCTGATGACCTAGCAGTGGTAAAGTTTTATTATGATTTTCTGAGCAAATATTAAGAGGAGAATATAACAGAATTTTATGAATGTTTTCCAAGCAATGAGTATGCTCAGTTGAATCACATTCTCTCAGAAATTGGCAGTACCTACCTGTATGAAGCTTATTTAACTTATATGCAGAGTACATCATGGGGAATGCTGGGTTGGATGAAGCACAAGCTGGAATCAAGATTTAGGAGAAATATCAATAAGCTCAGATATGCAGATGACACCACCCTAATGACAGAAAATGAAGAGGATCTAAAGGGCCTCTTGATGAAGGTGAAAGAGGAGAGTGAAAAAGCTGACTTAAAACTCCAGCATTCAAAAAGCTAAGATCATGGCCTCTGGTCCCCTCATTTTATGGCAAATAGATGGGGAAACAATGGAAATAGTGACAGACTTTATTTTCTTGGGCTCCAAAATCACTGCAGATGGTGACTGCAGCCATGAAATTAAAAGACGCTTGCTCCTTGGAAGAAAATCTATGACAAACATAGACAGTGTATTAAAAAGTAGAGATATAACTTTGCCGACAAAGATCCATATAGTCAAACTATGGTTTTTCCAGTTGTCATGTACAGATGTGAGAGTTGGATCTTAAAGAAGGCCGGATGCTGAAGAATCAATGCTTTTGAATTCTGATGCTGGCGAACACTCTTGAGAGTTCCATGGACAGCAAGGAGATCAAACCAGTCAATCCTAAAGGAAATCAACCCCGAATATTCATTGGAAGGACTGATGCTAAAGCTGAAGTTCCAATACTTTGGCCACCTAATGGGAAGAGTCAGCTTATTAGAAAAGACCCTAATACTAGGAAAGATTGAAGGCAGGAGGAGGAGATGACAGAGGATGAGACAGTTGGATGGCATCATTGATTCAAGGGACATGAGTTTGAGCTAACTCCAGGAGATGGTGAAGGGAAGCCTGGCATGCTGCAGTCCGTGGGGTCACAAAGAATCGGACATGGTTGAGCTACTGAACAGCAACAACATGTATGCAGATAGGTGAGATAGAAAAAATCTTAATACAGATAAACATTTGCAGTTGATTTTGGACTTGCTTTCAGCCTCAATGAAGCAAACTGTATACTCCCCAAAACATTTCATTCTTTATATTAATGGACCCATATTATCAAAAATTATATCAATTATTATTTTGTTTATCATGTTATTAATTTAAAAATTGTGAAAACTATTTTCTTTCTTGTTATTATAAGTACCTACATCCAACATAATAGCCTTAGTTTTGCTTTTTCTGGCCTTTACTCTGTAGCCCTTTACAGAAAAGGTTTGCTAATCTCTGCTTTAGATAGTTTTATTGTTGTTCTTTAGTTGCTAAGTTGTGTCCAACTCTTTTGGACTATAACTCACCACACTCTTATGTCTATGAGATTTTCCAGGCAAGAATACGGGAGTGGGTTGCCATTTCCTTCTCCAGGAGATCTTCTTGACCCAGGGATTGAACCTGCATCTCCTTCTTGGCAGGCAGTTTCTTTACCACTCCACTTTAGACAGTGCCCTCTACTAAAAGCTAGAAGTACGCCCAGTAATTTCTTTCTCTTGTTTCTGAGTCTGGGATCATTTTTTCCAATAAAAAGAAGCACATATCTTTTCTCTTACAAAGAGAAAAGTTCTCTTATGTTCAACACAGAGAAATCAGGCAATAAATATAAATAGATCATAGATAAGGGGATATTATGATGAAAATAAGGTGATATGATAAAGACGGTGTGATAGAGTCATAGGGATGCAATTAGATGGAGTGGTCAGTTAAGGCATGACTGAGGAGGTACCTGGGAGTTAAGCCTGAATGATAAGAAGAGGTCAGATGGGCAAAGATCTTGGGGCTGACTGTGTAACACTGGGAATAGTATGTGCAGAAGTCTTAAGGCAGGAATGGATTTGGTGCTTGCGAGAGAAAATTTAAAAAGCCAGTGTAGCTAGACCAAGATAAAAGGTTAGGTGTAGGGAGAGAACTGATAGCACCCAGGCCAGGTCTCCTGTCTGCCTCCTGCATGGATCATAAAGACTTCAGACTGATTTCTTTCTGTCTTGTCTACACCTGCTTCCACACAACAATGCCAGAGTTTAGTTGTCTCAGAGACTGTTTGGCTGCCAAAGTTGAAAATATTTACTATCTGGCATCTTACATAAAAAAAGTTTGCTGACCCTTGCTCCATAGTATTCAATTGCCAGTATATCAATATTTCTTTATTCATTCTACTTTTGATGGGCATTTGGATTGTTTCTAGTTTTGAGTTAATACAAATAGTGTTGCTGTGAACCTTCCCATATATGTTTTTGGTAGTACATATACCTATTCCTATTGAATGTATGGCATGTGATTTTTTTTTTTTAAGCCTCTGATTGATTCTAATGTACAGACAGGTTTGGATATTTTTACTTTATAGATGTTTAAAGAGTTGAAACCCAAAGTGTGTAAACTGCGTTGCCCAAGGTCAAACAGATAGTATTTGGCAGACTTGAGACTTGAGAGATTGACAGACAAACCTCTGTTTCATGGAACATTTCTGTTTTTCCACTATAGTTCCTGTAATCTTTATCTTTAGAACATTAACTTACAAGGGCCTTTACTTATACGAGGTCCTTCACAAAGGTAACTCTTTTCTGCCACATCTGGTTGTACCTTTTTAAGAACAGGCATGATTATATAAATCACTTAACCTAGTCCTTCATTTTATAAATAAGTAAACTGAGGGCCAGGAATATTAATAATTTGCCCAAAATAGGCATTTGAATCTTGACTTTTACCATGTACTCTAAAATGATTTTGAACTTGCTGTTGCATTTGCGCTTGTCTTTGCATTCGATAACATTCCAGTCAATTCACCAACAAAAGGAATATCTATTCACTCAACTATTTAAATTTACAGAAATATCTAAATTAAAACTAATGATTTATCCTTCCCCTTCCAGCTATACAGCCTCTCCCCTACTGGTAGATGATTCCTCTTAACCGTTTGTATTTTCACCATCTATATATGAACATACTAAAATTCATGTAACTTGTATGAGTCCACAACTTTGATGAGGAGAAATAAACAATTTTTCTTCAGCTCAAATTAATTTCTAGCTTGAGGTTCCATCCCATCGGTTAGGTAGCCACTCAGTCTCAGTCATTTGGAATAGCTTCCTTTTTCCTATAAATTGGCTAGCATTGCGGGGACAGAGAGAAGGTTATGCAGTACCAAGTAATCGAGTGGGAGGTAGCGTGTGTGCAGCATCTTCTTCTTGGTAACCATGGTAATACTGACACACCTTTCACCCTCTCTGGGCCTTGGCCACCGGTTCCCACAGACGCATCAGCCCCTATTGTTAGACGCTGTCAGGAGTGTGGGTTTCTGGGCTGCGTCTGAGCCACGGCAATCTCTGCCAGCTTATCTGATGCCCTATAGCAATCTCCTTCGTGGGCTCTTGCCAGCCTCCCTGGCCTCCACCTGGAAGTCAAGGTCAGTTTCCTCTGGTCTTAGATCCCACCAGCCAAGCTGTAGGTTTCCACTGGCCCAGCTCTATCAAGGCATTTGGTTTTGGGCCCCTGTTTTCCAGGCTCACCTCCAATGCTCATTGCTTTCTTTCTAATACATTTTCATCTCTCCCCAAGCTGGGGCATCTACTTTCAAACTTTAATAAGAATCCTTGTAAGATGCTTTGTATATTTGCATTTTAATTTCTGTGAGATTGTCTTTTTTTAGTCAGGCAGTCGGAGACCCCTCTCTTTTCCAACCCCCAAATATCTGCAAGTTTGACTTTTTGGAAGCCAGTTGCTAGAATGATTCTTCTCTCTATTCATACCTCATTGGGAACAACAGACCTGGAGCAATTTAGGGGCTTGAATGGGGATAAGGGTAGACGGGTGTAAAGGGTGTACTATTGGAAGAAAAATAAACGGTTAATATCTCAAAATATCCCACTACAAAAATAGGCACATCTGGAAAATTATTTCATTTTGCTCTTATTCTAAAATTGGTATTATACTTCAGACTGTAACTTTTACTTTTTCGCTGAATGTATCTTGGACAAATGCACACATACAGATATGCTTCATTATTTTCAATGGTTTCATAGTACAATTCAATTATCATCCTTGTTGATGGATATCCAGGTTGTTTTTGTTACTAGAAATAATGCTGAATGATAGTATTAACCAATATTTATTGGAGAAGGCAATGGCACCCCACTCCAGTCCTCTTGCCTGGAAAATCCCATGGAGGGAGGAGCCTGGTGGGCTGCAGTCCATGGGGTCTCGAAGAGTTGGACAGGACTGAGCGACTTCACTTTCACTTTTCACTTTTATGCATTGGAGAAAAAATGGCAACCCACTCCAGTGTTCTTGCCTGGAGAATCCCAGGGACAGGGGAGCCTGGTGGGCTGCCATCTATGGGGTCACACAGAGTTGGACAAGATTGAAGCGACTTAGCAGCAGTAGCATTATGGTCTTAAAATATAGTAGATGATGTTTTAAGCACTTAACATGCATCTTATCATTTACTCTTTATAAAAATTTCATGTGATATGATATATATTTTTTGTCTTCTTTTTCTGCAGATGAGAAAACTGATGCACATAGGATTGAATAACTTACAAGGTAAGTTATCAATGTGAATCCCAAGTCTAATTATGGAGGCCATGCTCTTAACCATCACACAATCCTGCCTTCCTCAATTAATAAGCACACTTGTATATATATTTATACACTTTATTTTTATTTCTGTCTGATAACTACCCAGAATTGAGATTATAGGTAAAGTCTTTGTGCATTTTTATATCTTGACAAATCCTGTCAGATTACTTTTGGAATGAAGCAATTTACAGAACCATTCCTAGTGTTCAACAGTATGGATTACCCCCAAGACTTAACTACAGTGGGTGTCAGTTCTTATCTAAAGTTATTTCATGCCGGTAGGAACACTGTGCCTCCACCTCAAGTGATGACCAGGTATTTCAATTTTCACTTTCTTGCCTACTAATGTGTATGTCAAACATCTTTTCTAAGGATTATTAGTCCTTTGTATTTCCTCTGCTGTGAATTGCCTGTTCACATCTGTCATTTTCTAATTAATTTGTAAAAGCTCTTCATGTATGAGGGGTATTAAGCTGCTATTTTATATGTGTTGTAAATATTTTCTCTTACAAGTTCCTCTCCTTTTGCTTTATACCACACAGTAGTTATACATGTTTATTTATTTGACTCTTTCATTTTATCCTTTATGAAATAATTGCATAGTACTCTATAGTATGAATTGCTTTTTCAAAAATAAAATGTTAATTTATTCTGTTCACTATCTTGCTGAAGAAAGCTTGTCTCATTCCATAGCTATACAAATGTTTTCCTGATTTTTCTTTTTTATGGTTTTACATGTTGTATGTCTAGTTCTTTAATATAGCTGGAGTTTACATTTGGATATTATGAATAGGAGTTGATACTATTTTCTTGCTAATAGCCAATTATCCCAATTCCATGTATCGTATGAACTTTGAATTGTTTGTATATTGCATATTACACTTCCTTCACCAGTGACTTCCACTCCCAGATACACTTGGATCTACTTCTAGACCTAATTCTTTCCTACTGATTTATCTTTTTTAATTTCAGTATCATTCCACTTTGATTTCAGTAACTGTAAAGTAAATTCAGATATCTGTTAAATGAAGTACACTCCCCCATTTCTAAAACAGAACTATAAAGTTTACTACATACTTTTCCTTCTTCAGATAGTTCATAATATCTCAGTAGACCAAGAGGCTACCTTAATATAAGTGGGTTTTTTTTCATGAATGAGGAAGTGCAGATTTTTCAGGCAAATGAAGCTCCCTATGTCACATGATCTGATATCCTTCAAATTTTGCTAATATTATCAATGAATTGACCTTGAATTTGAATTGGAATTCACATTTTATTTCAGTTTTAGACACTGTCTAAAGTCCAGACAATAGAGAAACTGGCCAATGAGGAAAAAAAAGCTAGGGAATTTTATGACTGATAAAGATCATTATTTTGTTTAAATGGAAATGATTAATTTAGCAATAATTTAACTGAAAAGTTGAATACTGTTACTCCTGTGATGCAATGTTTATTTTTAGTGTCCTTTCCCCTGCCCTCAATCTTTATCACTAATTTGTACCCAACTATAATTTTAAAAGGTTTTTATTCCAAGCTTCATTATGGATGTGAGAGAGTTGCAGTTTATGGGGTTTCTTTAAATGCCAAGATCTTAACTCATTTTCCATCAAATTCCATGGGTGAGTTGGTTCTTGTGAGTTTTGCCTAGGCTATTCTTATTTGTAAATGTAGCTCCATAGGCATATTTCTCTAGATGTAATATCTATGTTTAAGTAATCCAAATAGAACCACCCTGCATTAGTATATTACTAATTTATAACTGAAATTGGCACAACAATGATTCATGTTCTGTAATAGCCATTACTGCTTCCTACGAGCTTTGAAAACCTTATTTTAGGAAGAATTCTGTCTCAACATCCACCACAGTGGATTTTTGCCCTCATTTCCTTAGTATTTATTCTGGATGGTGTTTGTAAGATGACGAGGATCTATTTTGGTTGGGGACACTATTCTCTTCCCAGAGGAGGAAGTAAGAGACCCGGTCGCTTTGTCTCCAGCTCCAAAGCTATTAGACAGATCAGACAGGGCGCTCCGTCTGCCAGGCTCCAGGAAGGCTTCTCTCTTCTGATGGAACAGCTAAACAATTGTTACTATTTACAATGGGCCAAATGGAGAAGTATTCTTAGAACAATAAGAAAAGGGAAAGTCGGCCACCAGGCAGGAAAGAAGGCTTTCAAGCAACATCAAACCTAGAGAATGTGAATGTCTTTTAAATGTAAACAGTTTACCCATAGCACCTCTTCAAATAACAATACCAGAGGTGCTTGCAACGTGCCAGGCGCTTGACACACACTATTATCTCTAATCCCCTAACAACCACACCAGACAAGTATTAATCCAATCTGACACAGGAAGAAATCAAGGCCAAAGAGTTTGTAATAACTACTCCATGGCTGGTAAATGTTGATATTCAACCCCAAACTTGTATCATATAGTTAATATATACCCTATCTTACCTATCTTGTTTGTAGATTAAAAAAATAGATGGAAGTTTACAGTTTTTAATAAGTGAATCTATATTCGTCTCACAAAAATCACAAGGTAGCAGTTAGGGCTCCACTGATAGATTGAAATATGTTCTTTTTGAGTTTCTCTGAATCCTGCAGAGACAATGGGAATCAGAAGAAAACTTGCTAAATGCTCCTTGATAGGGCAGCCTCCTTTGTCACATATATAATTACCCCACCTCTGTCACTCTCGAGGGCTTCGCTGGTGGCTCAGATGGTAAAGAATCTGCCAGCAATGCAGAGGACTCGGGTTCAGGCTCCAGTCTCCCGGTCAGGAAGAGCCCCTGGATAAAGGAATGGCTTCCCTCTTCAGTATATTCTTGCCTAGAAAATTCCATGGACAGAGGAGCCTGACAGGCTACAGTCCATGGGGTCCAAAACACGACTGAGCAACTAAAGCTTTCACTTTTCATCACTTTCAATCTCTTCAAATGTCCCATGGGATGAACTCTTCTTATGATTATAGTAACTCCAAACCTTGAAGACAGATGTGTAGATTAAAGATCTATATTCACAATAATCATCACATTAATTTTTAACAGAATGATTGGGTTATATATGGCACAAGTATGATGAAAAATAATCATCTATTTAAAAATATTTGGCCTTCTTTCCATTAGAGTTTTAACGTTTCACTGAAAATTTCTATAAATGCCAGATCAATGAAGCAAATCTTACCTTAATTGCATATAATTTGCAATAGATGAGAGGAGAAAATAATGTATCTAAAAGTGAGGTGCTCATTGGAATGTTTTGGATATGGAATGATATATGAGAATAGGTTTGTATTTGATTTAAGGACCATAATGAACCATGAAAAGTTACTAGTTCTCTAGTTGTTTTAGGTACAATGACAAAATAATTTTATTTTTTTGCTAACTTTTTCTTTTGCTCCAGTGGGCCCAGGGCCTGCTCTACACTTAGGAGGACCAAGGAAATGTTTGTGTGGTCTCCTTCTCGCTGCCTAGCACCACACTCCCATTCAGGGTTTCCTTTCCTTGTCCTCAACTCCTGCAATGGAACTGACATCAGTTAGGGGAACACCCTATGTGAAGGGGAAGGGCAATTCATGTTCCCAGTAGCTCTTTTTGATAACATTTTCAAGGATTGGTTAGCCATTTGTTAGTTACCGTCACAGAAAGCAGGATTCTGGACAAATAAGTCAGATGAAGCAGCAGAGGTCAAGACTATACGGGAAGACGGAATAGCGAGAGGAAGATGACTGGCATCCTGCTGAGGACACCGAACACTCGGAGGCGGATGGAGTGGCATGGGTAGAGAATGAGAAGAAAGGAAGCATTAAAAGGAAAACAATTCCCCAAAAGAAGAGGTGGAAGACTTCCTCATCCTATTGCCTAAGTTCTCCCCAAAGTCTATGTTTGTTTAAATGATTCATCTACGGGACACATCAGACTTTAACCTGACTGCCATTCCTATAGTCCTCTTCAGAGGAAAACTGCTGTGGCCACAGCACCTGAGGAAGAGTTTTCTCTGGAAATTCCTCAGGCACAAGGGGCCATGTTTGCTCCACACCGACGTGCTTCCCACAGACAGCTGGGGCAGGGTGCATGCCTGATCTAGTGATCTAGTCAGACAAACAGCCTTCAGATGGTCTGACATCGAAAGCTCTGATCTAGTGATCTAGTCAGACCAACAGACTTCAGATGGTCTGACGTTGAAAGCTCTGATCTAGTGATCTAGTCAGACCAACAGCCTTCAGATGGTCTGACATCGAAAGCTCTGACCTAGTGGTCTAGTCAGACCAACAGCCTTCGAGATGGTCTGACATCGAAAGCTCTGACCTAGTGATCTAGTCAGACCAACAGCCTTCGAGATGGTCTGACATCGAAAGCTCTGCCCTCTGAGAATAAGGATGATTGCTTGTGCAACCAATTTATTTTTACTTAAAAGAGCAATTGATAGACCAACTGTGGTTCTTCATACTTTTGTATTTGGCAGACATTTTCTTGAAAATGAACAAAGTGTGTCTGTCATTTCAAAAAAAGACCTGGCAGTATGTGTTGTGAATGATAAAATTTAAACTTTCAAGTGAAAAATAGAGTTTTGGAAAATGTGTAGCTGCCATTTTGAGCTTGACAGCTTTCCAAAACTTAAACACTTAAAAAAAAAATTCTGACACAGATGATATTAATACATGTGATTTCTTGGATACTGTGTCAGCATTTACAAGACCTCGCTTAACCATATTTTCCAGATGACCAATACTTAATGTTACAAAAGCCACAAGTGAAATATTCATTTAAAGTGCAAGGTAGATCAATTAATACTTTTTTAGAATAGTGAATTTTAATATAACCAAGTAGTCAAATTTCACTGATATGATTTCAAAATTCATGTCACAACTAATCTTTAAGAAACCACCACTTGCTGAGTTTTGGTATTCTATCAAAGAAGAATACCCATAATCATCTGGAAAAGACATTAAAATGCCCCTTCTTTTTGCAAATACTTGCCTATGTGAGGCCAGATTTTCTTCACGTGCTTCAACCAAAACAACATAATGCAACATATTGAATGCAGAAGCAGATATGAAAATCCAGCAATTTTTAAAATCATACATTAAAATGATCTGCAAAAATGTAAAATATAGCTATGCTTCTCCCTAATTATTTTCATTTCACAAAGTAAAGGTATTTTTGAGAAATGTTATTTATGTTTACAGATAATGAGCTGATTATCATTCTGTTAAATGCATTAATAAATATTTTTAGGGCTTCTCAGTTTTAATTCCTGATACAGTAAATAGCAATTGATGTAATCCAAAAAAAAAACCACTTTGGGTTTCTCAATAATTTTTAGAAGAGAACTTAAGATCAAAAAGTAGAAACTACTGCTCTTATTTCCATGTCTTCTTAGAAAAGGCAGGTAACTCTAAAGAGGTACTACATTTATTTTTTGTTGCAAAGGAAAAAAAATCAAATATAAAAACTTCAGAAATGCCCAAAGGGAATTTTTGTTCTTAGGTTGAGACCAAAGTTCCAAGTTACATATATGAAAAGTAAAATAGACAAAGGCCCACCTAACCAAAATACTTTCTGGCATACTGATACGTTAGCTAGGAATCCAGCAGTGTGTGAATGCAGAGTCAGCTACTAGGTTACATTTAAACTAAGACAATAATTACATGAAAGATTTAATCATTAAAAGTGAAAAAATGTCATCTATTTTGAATCAACTAGGAGACTTTCATATTTTGAAAAAAATATGTATTCCTTAATGTCACCAGATTTAGTTATTAAAAACTGTGAATTAAACAGAAATCTTATTTTCATTGTCATATTCATGTACAGTATTCAGATAGCAAAAATAAAGCTAAAATTTTTAAAGTCAAGTACAACCATTTCTTCAGAGACTTTGATAGTACAAGAAAGATTATGTTTTGGTGAAGGTGGTAGCTTATGTTTCAGTCAAATTTTGTTAATTACAATAAATTTCAACAATGATTGTTTCAATTATCGAGCTTCCAGAATGTGTTTTGTTAAATGTTACCTTAAATAAGCTATTATCTCTGACTTAAAATACTTTCATTAATAAGATTTTTGTGTCTATAGTCATTATAATAAATATCTGATCTGTAACTTTTTGGGTTTCGGTGCCATACTGATTAATAATTTTCACTAAGTAAGAAATGTTGTTGTTGTTCTGTCGCTAAGTCATGTCCGACTCTGTGACCCCGTGGACTGTAGCCTGCCAGGCTCCCCTGTCCGTGGGGTTTTTCGATGCAAGAATACTGGAGTGGGTTTCCATTTCCTTCTCCAAGGGATCTTCTTGACCCAGGGATTGAACCTGCATCTCCTGCATTGGCAGGTGAGTTCTTTACCACTGAACCACCAGGGAAGCTCAAGTAAGAAATATATATATATTTTTTAAATTTTTTATTTTTTTATGAGATGATTTTATTTTTAATTTATTTTTATTAGTTGGAGGCTAATTACTTTACAATATTGTAGTGGTTTTTGTCATACATTGACATGAATCAGCCATGGATTTACATGTATTCCCCATCCCGATCCCCCCTCCCACCTCCCTCTCCACCCGATTCCTCTGGGTCCTCCCAGTGCACCAGGCCCGAGCACTTGTCTCATGCATCCAGCCTGGGCTCAAGAAATATATATATTTTAAAGAACACAGATAATCACAGACCAGCAGTACTTATACTTCTTATACAAGTGAAAAACTGAAATAAATTTACAAAGTAGCTGCATTAACCAAATTCAATATAATTTAACTATGATAGTTGAATCAATGATGTGGTTTTCCAGACGTTAAACCACTGCTGGCAGCAAACTCCTAACTTCCTCTACCACAACAGAATTCTTTTGGTTTGACATGAAGATACTGCACTATTATTGCACAGTCAGATGGCTATATTCACTCACAGCTCTTCTAAACCAAACTACAACAAAACCTTCATAAGTATGAAATGTGATGAAATCATTGTTCTTCACTCATGTTCCTATTAGCCAGAGCGCCTGAATTCTTTGTGCACTGAATTCCCCTGATTGTAGCCATTTAGAAAGTGATCACCAGATGACCCCACCTTTGATCACACCAATTATTTTTTTAGCTTTAGAAATGAAAATGCAAATCTTAAAAATTCGGTGGAGAACTTGAGTGACCTCAAGAGTGTGCCCTCGGAGTCCAGTTGAGGATACCATGTTCCAGTTGGAGAAAGCCTTGGCTGGAGCTGCAGGAAATAATAGCCTGCCTGCAAAGGAGGTGGTCAAGGATGTTTTTATTCCTGACATTGGAAATGTCCAAGCTTATCAAAGCTTTCCAAGCTATCAGAGCTAATTGAAGGACCACAAGATAGAGAAGCTAGTCCTCAAAACAAGAGCTTTTCTTTATCTTGAGAAAGTGAAATTGTACACATTGATTTCCACTTTCCAAGAAGGAGCACTGTACCTTTCTCCAGTGGAAATAGGAAGTTTCCCTGTCAAGGACACTTTTACTTGCAAATTTTATATAAAATTACTAGTGAGTATATATTGGCAACATTTGCCCAATCTAAAACCTAAAGCAGAAGTCAGCAAACTCTGTTAACCGTAAGTATAATTCAGCCCACTGTCTGTTTTTGGACAAGTGTGAGCTAAGAATGCTTTAAGCATTTTTAAAGTATTGTCTTAAAAAAAGAAAAAAAAGGAAGAGATAAGCTGAGAAATAAACAGAGAAGGTATGTGGTTTGCAAAATACAGAAGAGTTACTCTCTGGCCTTTTTACAGAAAAGTTTCTAATACCTGCTCTAAAAAACTGCTTACTTTTTAAAAGCAGTATCAGTCTTGTCTCGGGGGAAAGGTTGACAGTATTCATTTTCTGTCTCTTTTTCATCTTGATCCTCTTTCATCCTTTACTTTAGCCTTGCTATCAAACTAAAGAGTTTTAAGGGGACTTCCCTAGCAGTCCAGTGGTTGAGACTTTGCCTTCTAGTGTGGGGGTTGTGGGTTTGATCCCTGCTTGGAGGGTTAAGATCCCACATGCCTCTCAGGCAAAAAAAACAAAATATAAAACAGAAGCAATATTGTAACAAATTCAACAAAGATTAAAATGGTCATCAAAAAAAATCATTTAAAAAAAAAGACTTTTAGTATATTGCTATATATATTAAATAAATTATTTCATTCAGTCCTTTATTTGTTTTTAAAATCTGTTAAGTAAAAAACAGACTATTCCATTTTAGTGGTTTGTTTCAATATGAGTATTAATATAAATTGCCTTCTGTGAGATTTATATTAATACTCGTATTGAAACAAACCACTAAAATGGAATAGTCTGTTTTTAATTTTTTTTTCTTATGGGCCAGTAATCTTGAGAAAAAGCAAATGTGACCTATTTACCTTAGATGCCAACAATAGAGCAAAACCATTCTTTCTTATCTTCAGTATGTCTTCTCATTTTTTTTCTTTATTAATAAAAAAAGTAGGCCACTAACCTTCTCTAAGTTTGAGAATAACTTGAAGAATGTTTAACCCATGCTCAGGGTTTCCCACGTGGAGTAAGCAATTACTAGACCCAGTGAAGGACAACGGAACATGACCCTCACCTTCTAAATACCTTTTCCCATTAATTAAAGCATGAATAATATTTGTTTGGTAAAAATCTAAGTGGATTAATACTCTCTAAGCCTTCAGAGAAATTCACTTTCAGAGCTGCCAAAGGGTTTATAAGCTTCATTAACAGTCCATTTTAAGTATGATTAAGTGCTTAGAATATTTTTAAGTACCCAGGAATTAGTTGTTTGATTAACTATTATGGTCTCCTTTACCTGACTCAGAGAACACATTAAAATAGCTGAAGAAATGTCATTAATTACTCACTAAGGAAATAAAATGTGGTGGGTAAGTATCTGGGTTCTATGTCATCTTCAGGGCATTATTTAGGAAAGAACATTTGAAACTAAGTCCACAGGAAAAGGCTATGGGACACAGATTGCCGCTGAGAGCATTTGGTCCTCAGCACTGAATTTGAAAGGCTAAAGAGAATCATGTTTTCTTCCCTGAAGGCAGATGGGTGCTCATTAAGAGCTTCCTTCAGCAAGAAAGTTAGGATCCCTGCCACATTCTCCACCCCCTCACAGCCTTGGTTTCTTCCATTCTAGAGTTCTCCACAGGAAGCAGGAAATAAGCAGTCTAAGAGGGGGGCCGTGGGACCCCCTTGGCTGCCTGGGGCCGCGATCTGCATTCATCTGGGTCTAGATGGTGAGCCCACGGTCATGAGAGACATCTCGACTGTTCGGGAACGCTGATCCAGAACTTAGCTCAAGAAGCCCTTGGGGTCATTAAGGCTGCAGCCAGCTCGTCCCAGCATGTCACGCACACACCTCTTCGGGCAGAAAACAACTCTGTAAGGACTTTGGGGGAAATCGTGCCCCCTGAAAAAACTAGTAAAGGTCTCAGAGGACAGAGAGGGCACTGCCTCGCCAGCCCCAGCAGAACCCTGCCCTATGCTCTACCCATCCCTATCTGCAGACTCACGGCCTGGTGACCGGGCCCCTGTGACTGCGGGCAGCATCCTCCCCAGAGACAAGACTGCATACAGCCTGCTTGAGCTGCTCTCTCGGGCACCGCACCGCTGCCCCGCAACTTCCGCTCGGAGCTCCATGCCTTCCCCGACCTCTCAGGCCAGCTTGGACCCGAGTCCTGACAGCCAGGTTCTCAGACTTTATCCCTCCAAGTGGTCATGAGTCAGGGCAACTGGGATCTCTGGATCCTAAATGACCGCCTCCTGCACAGCCCCCACCCCATGACCACACCCCCACCTTTGCCCCGGTTGGATCTTGATCTCCAAGGCGCTCTGGGAGCAGCCAGCTAGCTTGAAGTCTGAGCTTTGCCCTGCGCCCTATAATTCAATCTCATCTCCTCAGGCTTAATGACACTTGCTCTATGTACATACCTTCCAGCTCTGAACTCTAGCTCTGCCTTGACTGGCCTGTTACCTGCACCACAGAGCAAGGCTGGCAAGGATTCCTAACATCAGTCGTTTCATGCCTATTCCCCATGTTTGCTAAAGCTATTTGTGTGCTTCCAGAATCCAGGGAATCTCCAGATACAGGACAAGCATTGAAACCAAGGGAAAGACAGTAATAGGGAGCACCTTGTCCAGTAAATTTCCCCTGTGAATGCTGGGGGAGGAATTACTGAAAGGAAGTTCTTATATCAGCACTGATGAGTATTCTTAAAGGAAGGGGAGACTTGAGTGATAGATGAGATGGATGTTCACAAGAAGTAGAACAAGACTGAATAGCAAGTTCATCTCTTTTACTTGGCTCCTTTCATAGACAAGACAATGGAGGACCAACAATGTAAATTGACTTGACCAATATCACTCTGGTTAAAACAGAGCAAAGTTGGAATCAGAATCTTGCTTCCTGACTGGTACAGTATTCTCCACTTTCATTCTTTCAACAAGCATTCATTGAGTGTCTACTCTAGGGCATGTTATTACAATTTACCAATTCTTGGGTATATCATAGGTGCTTCCCTGGTGGCTGAGACAGTAAAGAATCTGACTCCAAAATAGGAGACCAAGTTCATCCCCTGGAGAAGGAAATGGCTACCCACTCCATTGTTCTTGCCTAGGAAACCCCATGGACAGAGGAGTCTTGTGGACTATGGTCCATGGGTTTGCAAAGAGTTAGACATTACTAAGCAACTTTCACTTCACTAGAAAGATACAAAAGAAATATAACAAAGAGTAGCCATTTTAAGGGACATTGATCTGGTTTTAAAAAAAGGAAATATTTTAAAATATTAAGTATTTTCAAATAATACAAGGCTATTTATGCTTGTGGGGTCATAGAAATGCATGTAATAAATTTTCATAGGAATTCAGAAAGAACAACCATCAAATGGGGCTGTGATTCTCAAGAAAGACATGTTGGATGGTACAGATATTAAACAGAAAGACAAGATAAGATTTAGATCCTTTGACAGGAATGAGAGAGGATTTTTAAGTAGGAGAAACTGAAGTATGTTGGTGATTTAGAAGAGAAGACTGTATCATTTGTGTGGGACACATTATAGAAAGCCTTGGGAAAAAACAATCAAAAGTGTACAGTAGACACTGGGGAACCATTGAGGTGTTTAACAGGAGGGTAGTGATGATCAGGGTCTTTTTGGGTAGCTCAGCTGGTAAAGAATCCACCTGCAATGCAGGAAACCCTGGTTCGATCTCTAGGTCAGGAAGTTCCCCTGGAAAAGGGATAGGCTACCCACTCCAGTATTCTTGCCTGGAAAATTCCATGATCAGAGGAACCTGGTGGGCTACAGTCCATGGGATTACAAAGAGTCAGACATAAGCAGAGCAAAGCTTTAGGAAGGCTAATCTGGTAAAACTAGGATGGGAGGCAGTGGGAGTGAAGGGAGAGAATGAGAGCTCAGAATTGATGACACGCTACCAGGTCATTAAAATAGCATCTAGTTATAGAAGATTCTTATAGAAAATCAATGATGTCATTTTCAAATACTTAGCATAACGTGATCTCATGACAAAAATGGAACTGTCACCTTTGAGCCTGACAAATCTGCTGAAGCCAAGAATTTAGATTGTGTGTTTCGATCATGAAACTTTTATAGAAATGGATAAAGGTAATGCTCAAGAATAATTTGTTCTCAGATTAAGCAAACCACTTTCTCCCCAAACAAAACTTTTTATCTATAATTTGTGCTCACATCTCTTTCACAGCTGGCACAAAGTTAAATAAGACTAGTTTGTGCTCACATAACTAAAATTCTCCATGAGTGTTTTCTAGATTAATAAGCATCTGTTACTCTTTCAGGAGTTTAAAGATACAAATAAGATTAAAAACAACAATGAAAGATAGAAAACTGAAGTTCCTTCCCAATCCTGTTACTTCAGCACCAGCTGTTCCTCCTTTTCCCATGTCCTTTTTTTCCAGGCTTTGTTCATGTGCTGCTGTGTCTCTTTTTATGATGGTGAAACCATTTATCCATAAAAAGATGTAGTAAAATTGACTATCTTTGTCCTTAGCACAATTATCCTGTTGTATTAAGAACTATTGGTTGGTAGATGGCAACATGAGAAGGATGGAAAGTTGGTTTCCCTGACTCTGAGCTCTTCAAAGTAAAGATCATATGGTTTGGAATCTCATACAGAAAGTCTCTTTAAACACAGCAAAGTATTCTGTCGCTAACTGTCTTCTGTTCCAACGAGCTGGCTAAATGATAAGGGCAACAGCTGCAGTACTTTCTTTGTGGGTTCCTTGTGTGTCTGTGTGTTAATTGCCAAGTTAGCCACTAATCTCTCTAGTGAGTTAAAAGTGGTTATGTCTTACGGAAAAAATTATCTGCATCTCTTCATATGGATTTTAAAGAAATTAAACCCTGGCTGTTTATTACTAATATATTTTTGAGACCAAGTCATCTTTACTGGAAAGGAGTGTTGTAATATTTACTCCATTAATGTTTGAATACAGCTACGTTCAGACTCTAGTTATGGATTGGATTGTGTATCATGGTTCACTTGTCACTGATCAAGTCATTATCCCCAGTGAACCAGATTTGCTTGCCTGGAGGCAATGTTCTAGTATGTACTACATTTATTCAGAGGTTTTTGGTTTGTTTATTTTAATAACCCTTGTTAGCAAAACCTGAAACTTGAAAGTTGTCCAAATTCACTACCAAAATGTAGCTAGAGCTCCTATCTAGTGATGAAAGTAGAAAAAGGTCTTGATTCTCAATGACCTTCTGTCTCGATTTACATAAATTTGCATATGCATTATGACCTTCACATATGAGCTACAGAAGCTGAAATGAAACTAGGTAATATTGTTTTCATCAGTTGAATACATGATATGAAAATATAATTAAATTCCAAAAAGGCAAATATTAATTAAAATGCTTGATATAATTTCATCACAGTAAATGTCCAATACCATTATATCTGCCATGAAGATTATTTTACTGCAAAAATGATTTTTGTGATATTTCTAAGAAACTAAAATCTATTTTCATAGTTCCAGATTTTATTCCATTAATTGATATTCCATGTGATGCTTATGCCATAAGATCCAAAGCAAATGATTGGTGCAAAATATATAGTTGTTATTATAGTAATGATCTCCACTAAGGATTACAATGCTCACTATTTTACCTAAAGTTTGGGGGGAGATCAGTATTTCATTCAAACACATTTTTGGCCACAAGTTAATTTTTCTTGTCTCTTGCTTTTTTAAATTAAATGCCCTCTGACTGAAAAATGTTTCTTCATAATAATTGGTAGTAATAAAATAAATGTATATCAGAAAATTTTCCACAAAGGTTATCTCAGTATATTCTCATAGTCTTGGGAGGTAGTAATTATCGTTATATTTTTTGACGGGTCAGGATATTGAAAGTCAAATGAAATGAAAGTCTTTTTAATTCTTATAACAAGTTAATGGAAAACCCATATTTTGAGTTCATGGCTGGCTTCCCAGTACACTGCTCTTTCCATCAGCCTTTGTATATCATGTGTTGATTGCAATGGAGCAAGATTGAAAGTCCCCCAAAAGGTTACCTTAAAATTGTTTTATTGCTTCAGCCAAAGTATTTTGTCATAGTCAAATGCAGTGATTCGTAGTCACGTGCTCACTCTGCATTGGTCCACCAGCGCTTTGCTTGGCACAGTTTTAAAGCTCTAGCTTATAAGTGGAAACATGTGCGCTCCCTCATCTACTGTGTGTGCTCTGCCCTCATCCAGTATCCTCCCTCTCGCCCGGATGCTGACACATCTAATGAGCTTACAATTATTTTTAAACTTCTTTCCATGAGGTGGTATCTGCATACCAGCTGAAGGGGAGAATGTAATCCATCTTGCAGAAGTTAAACCATGGGTCATGTGAAGAGCAGGAGGTGGTAAGAAAGGAATATTTGATGAAACTCTCCATAGAAATGTCAAACTCAGTATCACATTTCTATCTGACTCCAGATTTTAGAGTTCAGAATGTTTGTGCTAGAACCAATCAGTGAAATCAGTTCAAGTTTGGAGAAATATTTCTTCCAGATTAACAAATAAAGAAAGAGAGAGAGTAAAGCAAGAGAGAGAAATAGAAGGAAAGAGAAGAAATGGAGGAAGAAAAGAGAAGAAAAGAAAAAGATGAAGAGAAAAAAGAAGGAAAAAGAGGGGGGCAAGTCTTTTTGGGTATGCAAGTTTTCCTGCTCTTAAAATAATAATAATAATGGCTTAAATTAATAATAAATTTGGCCACTGAAGATAGTTCTGGTTCTGGTTAAAGAAACAATAAGCTTCATTTGACCAGTGGCCATAATTGGTAAATTCCTACCAGAGGTTACTAATGGGTTAATAGTGCTGTGATCAAAGAATATATATGTATGTATATGTAAAGTACATTTAATATATATATTTAAGAGTATATTTAATATATATTCCTATTGAAGAACAACAAAATTACAAACGAGAAAGCATTTGGACAACTGTCCATATAGTTATTAGGAGCAGTGGCCTGAGTCCATCTGAGCTAAGGAGGGAACGTTACACTGCTCTGCCCCTCTGCTGACATTTGAATTTTTTTCAGTTTGGGGTTATGACAAATACAGGTGGGGCTTCTATAAAAACTCTCATATCAATCTTTGTAGACATATGTATTTCTCTTGGAAAATACATGAGAGTAGAATTACTAGGTCATGGCATAGCTGCAGGTTTAATTTTATAGGAAAACCAATAGTTTTCCAAAGTGGTTGTATCATTATATACTCCCACCAGCAATGGATGGGAAATGCAACTACTTCTTAATTCCTCACAAAATTTTTGAGGTTATCAACTTTTTAATTTCTACTCTTCAGGATTGGAGTGAAATGATATCACACTATGGTTTTAATTTATATTTCTTGATGACTAAGGATGTTGAACAACTTTTCAAGTACACATTAGATTTTGTATATTTTCTTTTGTTAAGTGTTCAAGTCTTGTGTCCTCTCCTTTTAAAAAAGCAATACCAATTAAAAAATTCAAAACTTTTTGTAGGACATATTTATATTCCATGGATATAAGTCCTTAGTCATATATATTAAGCCAAGTTAGTGACATCCCGTTCCATATTTTTAGAAGTTTTTTGATGAGCAAGAGCTTTGAGTTTTGATAAGTCTAGTCTTATACAAGTACCTCACAGTTCTGATTACTGTAGTTTTATAGCAAGGCATGACATATGATGTATATTTACCTACTTGCTGCTTCTTTTCAAATTTGTTTGGCTATTGGTACTTTGAATCTACACTTAAGTTTTGGAATCAGTTTGTGAAATTTGGGGGGAAAAAAATCCTCCTTGGACTTTGACTGGGATTATACTGATTCTATAGATCAATTTGGGGAGAATTAAAACCTTGATGATGTCCACTATTCCAGCTCATAAATATGGCGTATTTTTCCATCCTTCTATTAAATAAGTCTGCTTTTATTTCTCTCAACAATGCTTTGTAGTTTTAGTATAATGTGCTCAGTCACTCAGTCATGTCTGACTCTTTGCGACACCACGGCCTATAGCCTGCCAGGCCCCTCTGCCCATGGGGATTCTACAGGCCAGATTCCTGGAGCGGGTAGCCGTTCCCTTCTTCCAGGGGGTCTTCCCAACCCAGGGATCAAACCCAGGTCTGCTGCACTGCAGTCGGATTCTTTACCATCTGAACCACCAGGGAAGCCCTCTTGGTACAAAGATCTTATATTTTACTTTGGAAAATTCAGCTATTTGCATTTATGTTCTTTAATAATATTATAAATGGAATTGCTTTCTTAAATTTTATTGTAAATTATTTTCTATTATTAGATAGCATTGATTTTTGAATATTGAACTTGTATTTTAAGTGAACTTGCTAAGTTTGCTTTAGTTCTAGCAGTTTTTTTTTTCTTTTTGAGGAACCCCTTAATATTTTCTACATGTCATCTATAAATAAAAATAGATTTATGTGTTAGTCGCTCAGTCATGTCCAACTCTTTGTGACCTCATGAACTGTATAGCCCACCAGGGTCCTCTGTCCATGGAATTCTCCAGGCAAGGATACTGGAGTGGGTAGCCATTCACTTCTCCAGGGAATCTTCTCAACCCAGGGATTGAACCCAGGTCTCCTGCATTGCAGACAGATTCTTTACCATTTGAGCCATGAGGGAAGCCTGATTCTATCATAGGGGATTTAAAAATTATGAGTTCAATTTGTACATGAATAAGATTATTTTTACCACTGAGGATGCCATTAACTGGGCTTCCCTGGTGGCTCAGATGGTAAAGAATCTGTCTGCAATGAGGGAGACCCGGGTTCTATCCCTGGGTCGGGAAGATCCCCTGGAGAAGAGAATGGCTACCCACTCCAGTATTCTTGCCTTGAAAATTTCATGGACAGAGGCGCCTGGTGGGCTACAGTCCATGTGGTTGCAAAGAGTCGAACATAACTTAGCAACTGAGCACGCATGCATACTATGTATATTAATATTGTACTCCATGATAATGCTAGTAGTATTTCACTGTATGAATTCACCAATGGATGGACATTCAATTATTTCTACTTTTATTGTTTATGAATAATGTTGTTATAACATTCATGTAAAAGTCTCAGTGTGAACATACATTTAATTTCTCACTTTAGCGCATAGGAATGGCATTGCTGAATTGGATGACAAATGCTTGTTTAAATTTGACACCGCCATCCTCTTCTCCAAAGTTACCGTAACGTTTTGCATGTCCACGGTATGAGAGTTCCAGTTGCTCTGCATTTCTCGTTGGCACTTGGTATTGCCAGTCCTCTTGTATTTAGCCATTTGAGTGAGCAGGTAGTAAAACCACTCACTGTGGTTTTAACTTGTTTCCCTGAAATGACTAGAGATGTTGAGTATACTTTCATATGCCTATTTGCCATCTGTATATCTCCTTTTGTGAAGAATTTGTTCAAATCTTTTGCCACACTTTTCCTTGTATTTATCTGCTTGCTATGGGGTTGTAGGAATTCTATATAGATTCTGGGCACAAGTCCTTTGACAGACATATGCTTTGCAAGTATTTTCTTTTGATCTACAGCTTGCCTTCCTATTTCCTTCAGTCAGTGCATCTTTCTGAGAGCATAAGTTTTTAATTTTGTTCCTGTACATTTTGTCAGTGTGGTCCTTTACAACCAGTACTTTGTATGACCTATTTAATAAGTCATTGGTTAACTCAATATCACAAAGATTTTCTCCTCTGCATTTATGCATTAGTTTTATTACTCTTGTACTGTGTTCTAAGATCCATTTTAATTCATTTTTGCTTATAATATGTGGCAAGGGTCAGGGTTAAATGTTTAAGTCCTTAGAGTTATACAATTACTTCAACACATTTATTTAAAAGGTTATCCTTCCCGTATTGAATTACCTTGGCATCTTTTTTGAAAATCCATTGTTCATGTTAGTGTCGGTCTATTTCTGAATTTTATTCATTCCACTGTCTAACTTTATATCAGTACCATATTGTCTTGAATACTGTAGCTTTATAATAAATTTTGAAATTAGGTAGTGTGGGTCCTCCAGCTTCACTCTTCATAAGTAAAGTCTGATCTCCTTAGTATATAGTAGCTCTTAGAAATCAAGATTAAGAAACCACCAATCACAGAAATGAGCAAAGGGCATGAACAAAAAGTTCACAGAAAAATAAATTCAAATGTCTCTGAAAGTTATGACATATGTTATCACATTTATAATGAGATCAAATATTAAAACTATTCTAAGATAACATTTGGATTAGACAAACCAGAAGTTTGACACACTGTCTTGGCAAAGAAGTAGAGAAACAGGCACTCTCATATTTTACTAAAGGGAGAAAATTATGATTCCTTAAGGAAAGAAGACTGGAAATATCAACGTTACAAATGCATCAACTCTTTAAGTTGGGAAACCAGACACCAGAATCTAACTTTACACCTGTACCCAAACAAAAAAAGGGCTTCCCATTTGGCACTAGTGGTAAAGTACCCACCTGCCAATACAGGAGACATAAGAGACGTGGGTTTGATCCCCAGGTTGGGAAAATTCCCTGGAGGAGGGCATGGCAACCCACTCTAGTATTTTTGCCTGGGAAATCCTATGGACAGAGGAGCCTGGTGGGCTATGATCCATAGGGTTGCAAAGAGTTGGACATGACTGAGGCAACTCAGCATGCACATGTACCCAAGGAAAATAGAATATGCAAAAGGATGCCTCTTGCGGCATTGTTCATAATAAAAAAGACTAGAAACTATGCAATAGTACAGCATCTGGGAGACTGCTTAACTGAAATGAAAACATTTATATATTGAAATATTATACAGCTGTCAAAAAGAACGAGGATGATTTCTATATACTGCTTTGGGGAAACCTATATATTAATTAACTAATTAATTAAATTATATATAAGTATCAAATATAAATATTTAGGTATATATACACCTATATATATAATTTAATTAATTAGTTAATTTTTGGCTGTGCTGGGTCTTCATTGCTACACAGGTACTTTCTCTAGTTGCGACGAGCAGAGGCTACTCCATAGTTGCGATGCATGGACTTCTCACTGCGGTGGCTTCTCTTGTTGCAGAGCACAGGTTCTAGGTGTGTGGGCTTCAGTAGTTTTGGCTTGAGGAATTAGTTGCTCTATGGCATATAGGATCTTCTCTGACCAGGGATCCAACCTGTGTCCCCTGCATTGGCATGTGGATTGTTAATGACTGGACAACCAAGGAGGTCTTCTATAATATATTTTTAAATGTAAAAAAAAAACAGAAAAACAGCGAAATGTAGAAGAATAAGCTCGATCTTTCATATTAGAAATAGAAGTATGAGAATATTTACTCGTATGTGCATAAAAATATACAGCTAAAAGAATAAAAGGTAAACAGAAATTCAGTGATAACTTTTAGTGAGGGGGGAGAAAGTGGTTGATGGGGACAGGGAAAAGTGACACTACCCCGTGCACCTTTGTTTAGTTTTGATTTTTGAGCCATGTTCAAAGAAAATTTTTTGAAAAGAAAATAAACTCAAGAAGACACAGGGAAATATTATAAGAATGTTGTAATACAATAACATACTCAAGCTTCTGCCTTGCTAGATGTGGTTTGGTGGCGTGGTAGCATGTGGGGAAATCTCGCCTACCAGAAAGGCAAGGCAGGGGCTAGGAGGCTTGGTGTTCACAGGGGTGGTGTCCAGGCACCAAGCCATTCTGGACATTGGAGCGTTAGCCCAGTTTATCTTGGCCCCACGCATGGCCTGATTCCACTCATTGTCTTGGCTCTCTTCAGTGGTAACCGGTCATGGAATTGTCCTGGGAAAAGAAGTAATAGGTTATACAGACCAGCTTCCTCTCCCTGTAACCCAGCTCTATGAAGGTCCCGGGGAAACATTAGCAAGTGTTTCCATCACTTTTCTTTGAAAGGCCTTTCTATAATTACCTTCTGTCTCTCAGGAAGACAGTTCCATTGCACCTAATCTAAATTTGGGTTTCCTAATTCCATTGCATATCTTATGAAAATAGTTTGAAAAATGCAAATAGTCATTCTCTCCACTGATGTTTCAAGGAGGCAACGATTCTGAACTGAGTCTTCTAACCAGAGTTTAAGTTGGATATGGATGCGTGCTCTCAACCATCTCCCTTGGTAAACTCAGAGGTACAGGGCAGGGGGGATGCTCTTGCTGCTTGCTCAAGCAGACTAATCTTTCTGGGCATTCAAACTCAATAGTCACTGCTTCTGGAGTCTCCCTTCAGCTTTGACCCCAGCATCACCTTTTAATAGGCCATACCTTCTATTATTCATAACAGTGGAGGACTGCATTGGAGTTGACAAAATGTACAACTATCCCAGGATGAGGAATGAATGCACCTGGGACCAGATAAAAGTGCCATCTGCCTGGACTCACACTGCACAACAGAGAAAGGATGGTTATCGCCCTTCCCTTCCTCTTTATGTACCAGTGATTTGAACGGAACTATGAGTAATACACACATGTCCCCTGTGCAAATCTGAAGGCAGTTGGTTTAGGTGATGTGAGTGTAACCAACAAAAAAGGCAGGAGTATTATTTTTATGGACGTTCCCTCAGTTCAGTTCAGGTCAGTTGCACCGTCATGTTTGACTCTTTGTTACCCCACGGACTGCAAAACGCCAGGCTTCCCTGTCCATCACCAACTCCCGGAGCATGCTCAAACTCATGTCTGTTGAGTTGGTGATGCCAACTCATGATGTCTTATCGTCTGTGGTCCCCTTCTCCTCCCACCTTCAATCTTTCCCAGCATCAGGTTCTTTTCCAGTGAGTCAGTTCTTTGCATCAGGTGGCCAAAGTATTGGAGTTTCAGCTTCAGCATCAGTCCTTCCAATGAACACCCAGGACTGATCTCCTTTATAGTGGACTGGTTGGATCTCCTTGCAGTCCAAGGGACTCTCAAGAGTCTTCTCCAACACCACAGTTCAAAAGCATCAATTCTCCAGCACTCAGCTTTCTTTATGGTCCAACTCTCACATCCATACATGACCACTGGAAAAACCAGACCTTTGACTAGATGGACCTTTGTTGGCAAAGTAATGTTCCTGCTTTTTAATATGCTGTCCAGGTTGGTCATAGCTTTTCTTCCAAGGAGTAAGCGTCTTTTAATTTCATAGCTGCAGTCTCAATCTGCAGTGATTTTGGAGCCCAAAAAAATAAAGTCAGCCACTGTTTCCCCATCTATTTGCCATGAAGTGATGGGACTGGATGTCATGATCTTAGTTTTCTGAATGTTGAGCTTTAAGCCAACTTTTTCACTCTCCTCTTTCACTTTCATCAAGAGGCTCTTTAGTTCTTCTTTGCTTTCTGCCATAAGGGTGGTGTCATCTACATATCTGAGGTTATTGATATTTCTCCCAGCAATCTTGATTCCAGCTTGTGTTTCATCAAGCCCAGCATTTCTCATGATGTACTCTGCAAATATAAGTTAAATAAACAAGGTGACAATATATAGCCTTGACATATTCCTTTCTCGATTTGGAGCCAGTCTGTTGTTCCATGTCCAGTTTTAACTGTCCCTTCTTCACCTACATACAGATTCCTCAGGAGGCTGGTCAGGTGGTCTGGTATTCTCATCTCTTGAAGAATTTTCAACAGTTTGTTGTGATCCACACAGTCAAAGGCTTTGGCGTCGTCAATACAGCAGAAGTAGATGTTTTTCTGGAACTCTCTCACTTTTTTGATGATCCAATGGATGATAGAAATTTGATCTCTGGTTCCGTTGGCTTTTCTAAATCCAGCTTGAACATCTGGAAGTTCATGATTCACGTACTACTGAAGCCTGGCTTGGAGAATTTTGAGCATTATTTTGCTAGCGTGTGAAATGAGTACAATTGTGCAGTAGCTTGAACATTCTTTGGCATTGCCCTTCTTTGGGATTGGAATGAAAACTGACCTTTTCCAGTCCTGTGACCACTGCTGAGTTTTCCAAATTGGCTGGCATATTGAATGTAACACTTTAACAACATCATCTTTTAAGATTTGAAATAGTTCAACTGGAATTCCATCACCTCCACTAGCTTTGTTCATAGTGATGCTTCCTAAGGCCCACTTGACTTCATATTCCAGAATGTCTGGCTCTAGATGAGTGATCACACCATCATGGTTATCAGAAGCAGAAGACATTAAGAAGAAGTGGCAAGAATACATAGAAGAACTATACAAAAAGATCTTCATGACCTTCCTTCAGGACAAGTGAAAAGAGGAATATAAGCTCTTCCCTAAACAATTGGATAAGAGACCAGGAGAATAAAGAGGGAAGGGCAATGAGAATACATGTGTAACTCAGGTGTATAAGGTCTCTCTCCCATCCAGTTTACACAACCTATAGCTCTTTGCTACTTAAAATGTGGTCTATAGACCAGCAGCATCGGTATCACTAGGGAACTTGTTAGAAATGCAGAGTCTCAAGCCCTCCCTTATTCCCTCTGGATGGGAATCTGCATTTTAACAAGATCTCCAGGTGGTTCAAATGCACATTAAAGCTTCAGAAATGCTCTCCCGACCTGCAGATGTAAGTAGAATGGTATCTCCCTCTCACTTGAGCTCTCACTTTCAGCTACTCTTCCCCTGTACTTTAGACACCTCCCAGGCTTGGAGTCTGAGTGAACCCAACAGGTTCATTCAGAAAAGTGCATGTTCTGTATGGGACCCACTGAAGTGATGGGATGGGATATACCTCCCTTCCCTTGCCATCTTGTCCACTTGCTTGGCCCAGAGCAGAAAGATTAGATGTTTTAATAAGGCAAGCATCTGTATTTTTCAATTTAAGGACAATATTAGAAGCATTCCTAAACTAGGAGAGGGAAAGTTGAAACTCTCACCTTCTTAAACCACACCCCTCAAGATCCCTCCTCTATAATTCCATCCATCTCCCAGGACATTGCGGTAGAGGGTTCCCCTCACTTACTCTTCACACTATGCTCCTCATCCCCTTGCAATGAGTCAGGTCTGTGACATTCTTTCTGAAGCTGTGGATTTCAGCTCACCTGTGAGTGATGTGGGAAACTCAAGGTCCCCATGTCAGTAGTGGAGATGAAGCTTCCTGATCAAGTTTGTGGCTCCACTTTCACACCAGAGTAAGATGCAAACAGATGGGTCCTCTCACTAGGGGACTTGTTGAAATAGCCCATCATAGTGTGACGAATAAGAGCCCAGCGTGGAGCCAGATTCCCTGTGTTCTAATCCTGGCTCTACTTAGAACAGCACCTGGTAACATTGAATAAGTATCTGCTATCATTATGTGGTGGAGAAGGAAATGGCAGCCCACTCCAATATTCTTGCCTAGAGAATTCTGTGGACAAAGGAGCCTGGGGGGCTGCTGTCCATGGGGTCACACAGAGTCGGACATGACTGAAGCGACTTAGCAGCAGCAGCAGCAGCATTATGTGGATGCAAATAATTTTGAAATTATTCAGAATACTTTTATCTTGTGAATTCAAAGAGCAGTTTGTCCTGATTAGTTTAGAGCCTGATATAGATTAACAGGAAGGAAAAGTGACATTTATGCCAAGACCACTTGTGCTGGGCAAAAAGAGAAGTCAAGATTTCTTGGTGTTTCTTCCTCGGCCTCAATCTCCTGACTTCACACATAGGTTTATGGCATGTGAACATCTTGGATTGCTCAGAAAAAAATGACACTGCATTCCCAGTGTTCCAGGTCTCCATTATTTCACTTGACTCTCACATTACTCTTTTCTTTTGGCAAATATTTGTCATATGGGGCATTGTTGTTAATTTCCTTCTTTAACATGATGGTGGAATGGAGGAGTTGGCATGGAATGATTTCCATATAATTGTGTAACTATAATAAATATAGTTAAGGACTCATATGAGCTAAATATAGATAGGTAGAGAATTTTAGCATCGACGTTTCTCTTTTTAGCAATATGCTAATTGTATTAAGGTCCTTTTTGTTCAGAGGTACTCAGAATAATTCCCAATAAATTTGGATCATTGAGAGCAACAGTCCTTGAGTGACTAGATGTTCTGTGTAGTGAGTCAGCCTGTGGTGGCGTCCTGCACTGTCTGTTATTGTGGCTCTAGGAATCATTTCCAAGCTGGTTAATTTCATCCAGATATTAATCAGATGGGAATTCTATTCTGAAAACTACCAAAGCTTACAAAAAAGAGAAATGTCTTTACGATCATATCAGGTGGAATTTCTGTGTAGGTTTAGAACATTTATAGATTTTCTATGAAATTTACAGTTATTTTTATTTTTTAAGTGGTAGAGTAATTTTTTTTATAGAGGATTTTTATATAATTAATAAAATTCTGATTAGAAGAAACTTAAAAGGTCACTTACTGAAACATTTCATAAAACGTTGGCACCCTTGATGGAGATTATTCTGTGATAAAGCTGGGAAATATATAGCCTCAGGAGCCAAATGAACTAGGGCTTAAATACCAGTCAATACTTCCTGGTTAATGTTTGACCTCAGCCAAGTTGATTAATTTCTATTAGACTCAGTTTCCTCATTCACAAAAACTGGTACATAAAACCTACCCTAGAGGTATTGATAAAGATTAGATGAGATAATATACATAAAACACCTAGCACTATGCTGATATTTGTCATGATAAATGCCATAGAAAGCATCCAACCACAGTAAATGCCCAATAAAATTCATAAAAGCAAAACCCTACCAAACTCTTAGTTCAGTGAGATTTCTTCTTGTCTACCTACTTTGAAGAGTTGCTGTTAGGGGATAGATTTATAATATTTAAAGCACCTATCACATGGTGGATGCTCAATAGATTATAGGAATTATTAGTATTTCTTGATGAACATTCTACATGTTTCACTGATTCATCAAATATTATTACTCTATGCCAGTGTTCCAAGGAAACCCAATGAATAACACACTGGTGTTTTCTGTCCAAGTGTGGAGGCAACTGATTTGAAGTGCTTCGAGTGGGACAGGCAGAGAGAGGCCAGGAGTTCGAGGCACGTAACAGGTAGATGATGGTGGCATTGACTGAGCGCGGGCAGAACAAGGGCAATAATTAGACTTTGGGATAAGGGTATGAGGAGGAATTAAGAGTTGTATTCTTCACATATTGAGATGCTCATGAAACATTCAAGTGAAAGGTCACAGAGATGGTTGAATAGATGATATCAGAGATGATACTTGGCTAGAGAAAATAATGGGTTATCACATGTTCATGGTATTCAGAACAATGGAACTCAATGAAGAGCTGAAAAAAGTTGTGTAGAAAGAAAAGACTGCCGCAAACTGAAATTTGAGGAGCTCCAACATTTAGAACTTAGTGCAGAAGAGGAGATCAATAATACCCCAGGAAGTCAATGTCATTGTTGGATGGCTTAAATGTTTAAGATGTTTCATTTTGAACCTGCCCCTTTGGAATTTCAAAATATTGGCCTTTTAAGAACAACATAGAGCAGGTCTTTTCTTTCAGGTAGATGAGGAAGGCTCCCTGCATGTCTACTGGACTTTTCTCCTTTAGCTTGAAAATACTCACATGTCCCGGAACGTGACTCAGGCGCAGACATCACCCAAACCCTACTCTCCCAGCTTGACCAGCCAGCCACCTGCAGGACTCCTAAGCAAATACAGAGTGAGATGGAATAAAAGGAAAACAGATGAATTACTTTCAAAATCCACTGCTGTGGTCTTAATGAATCATGACTGTGGTTATAACTAACAGAGCAGTTGTATAAAGCATGGAAATAATCTTAAAAAAAAACAAGCCTAAGAGGGCAAACTCTAAAGTCGGTTGTGCTTCCAGCAGCTTTAAAAATATGGAGTGAGAAGGCATGCTCTGGTGATAGAAAAACAACTGCAAACCAGCTGGACTTCTGCTGGAATTAAGATGAACGGTTCACATTTCTTCCTTGAGTTCATGACACCAGCTAACTCCTACATCTCTGCCTGGTCCTTGTTTTGCTTCCCATTTCAGAAGTCCAGTTTACGGCATTTGTTACTCAGCTGTGTGAAATTATATTTGGACATACATTCATTGACATCACCCCAAGTTCTGTCCTCCACTCTTCATTTTGTAAACAGTATTTATCTACTATTTCTTTGGTACTTACCCCAGGTTGTGGCCTTGCTGTATTTTGATATATCTAGAGAAAGTCAGATGCAAAACCATGTATTATTGGTAAAAACTCCAGCCATTAGGCAAAAATAAGATTTTCTTCTTGTGCTCTGTGTAGAACTGGAGATTTATCTGCATTGGATTTTTTCAGACACCTCTGCATATTTAACAGTGCTGTGCTACCTACTGGGGGCTCCCCTGGTGGCTAGATGGTATATTATTGACCAAGAAGCAGGGACTAGCCAAGTCAGACCATTTAACATGGCAGGACCATGAAGTGTGATCTCCATCTACATACTAAGCATCTGACCAGGTAGCTGGTTGAAGTGGTTCTACTCATGATACCATGACTCAGAGCTGAATTTACTCTGCTTTGTGATGCTAACAATCACCCAGCAATAGAACCACAACCTGGGATGCCTTAACCAGGGAAGGGTTGTGGCTCTTCCCACCACTTTTCTAAGGCTCACTCCCTCACCGGCAACTCTTCCCAAGGACATCTTCTACCTCCTTCTGTTCCAAGCAGTAACTTTTCAAATAATAATTATTATCATTCTGATAATGTCATTGTTGTTTGGTCACTGAGATGTATCCGACTCTTTTGCCTGGACTACAGCCCTCCCCAGGCTCCTTGGTCCAGGGAATTCTCCAGGCAAGAATACTGGAGTGGGTGGCCACTTCCTTCTCCAGGGGATCTTTCTGACCCAGGGATCAAGCCCATGTCTCCTGCATTGTCAGATGGATTCTTTACCACCAAGCCGCCAGCCATTAGTATTATCAGAATAAATCAGAAATAGTTTTTAAAATGTGATACGTGTAGGCTGTTCTTTAGGAGGTTCTCATTCAGTAGCTCTCAGGTAGAGCTGGAACTCCACACTTTCTGAAGTTCTTTCTAAAGTTTTCTGAACCAGAGTGACCAGGTTCGTAAACCACATTTCTAAAGACTCCAAGCCAGAGGCCTACGGTCCTGGCTTTGGGGGCCATGTCTTCTCTCTGGTCTCACTCTATCTGGTCACAGCCGTCCAGTAGCTGTGTTGGCCAGTTTGTTCCCACTCTGACCATAACTGTTCTTCAGACTATTCTGATTCTCAGGTCTTAATGGTCTTACTGGTTACTCCAGATTCTCTGATCCCAATAATCCTTTTGATTCCCTGTCCTCACTCACTGAGAAGATCTCAATTTGGCTTCCGTGGCTTGATACAAGAACGGTGGCAGAGACAACACTCATCAAATATCCATGCACTCCAAACAGTTCCCAGCTCTCCACCCCTCTATTATGTTACTAATTTTACCCAAGGGATTGGGAGCAGTAGAGACACATATAATTTCTGGGATTATGCTCCTAAAGGCTGGTGTGAGCTTACATGCCTCTCCTCCTCTATAGCAGCAAACTTGGTGAGATGGCGTCCTCACAGATGGCTGAGTCATGGATGAAGTGGAGTCTCTGCCAGACTCCATCAGTCTCTATGGGAGCAGTAAGTACATGGTTTTTTAGTTTTTTTTTTTTTTTTTTTGCTGTACCACATAAATTTCAGGGTTGATTTGCTACCACAGCATAGCCGATCCTATCCAGGACTAAACAGAAAGTGAGACTTCTGGGTAAAGCTGCTGCCAAGAGAACTGAACTCAAGCTATTATGATTCATCTGCCTAATTTCTTGTTTCTTTCCCCTCCAAATAGCACACTGGAAGCACCCACGGGACACCACAGAGGGCAAGTCACGCTAGTTACATGAGATGAAGCAGTTGTGCTTAACAGTGAAAAAAATGTAGTTCCCACTTAAACTTGACTGACATTTTAGAAAAATAATTTTCAATCATCTTTAGTCCCTTTAACATTTTCCTTAACTCTTATACATCCTGTACTAAAGGTGACAAACTCAGGTGGGAAATTAAAATGCTTACAATAGGCAGATATAAAATAACAGGTAATGGTATGGCCTCACACTTGGAACAGAACAAATAGAAGGAAGCTTGACCACCTAAAGGTATTTCAAGCAAATCAAAGAAAATAATAGCTTCAACTTAAATAAGAGGCTGCAGCCCCACTCATCATCCTGCCATGGCAGCTATGGCCTGAAGTTGTAAATTCCCCTTGTAACTCTTGTCAGGTCTAAGAGTCATTTTCATACTACACATATGAAAAAATACTACGCAGTTATTAAAAAATGTGATGTGAAAGAACAGCAATTGGTAGAAAAATGATATATATATATATGTATACATACATATATATATAAGTATAGGTGTTGCATTAATTGCTCAGTTGTGTCCAACTCTTTGTGAACCCATGGACTGTAACCCACCACGCTCCTCTATCCATGGGATTATCCAGGCAAGAATACTGGAGTTGGTTGCCATTTTCTTCTCTAGGGTATCTTCCCAACTCAGGGATCAAACCCAGATCTCCCACGTTGCAGGTAGATTCTTTACCATCTGAGCCACCAGGGAAGCCCATATATACACACACACATATATAATTAAATTTTTAAAAGAATAAAATTTTGCCATTTGTGGCAACATGGATGGACTTGCAGGGCATTATGCTAACTGAAATAAGTCAGAAGGAGAAAGACAAATGCTATATGTGGAAACAAAAACAGAACCAACTAGTGAATATACCAAAGAAGAAGCAGACTCACAGATATAGAGAACAAAGTTGTGATTACCAGTGGGGAGGGGGAGATGGGGAGGGGCAATATAGGGGTAGAGTATTAAGAGGTACAAACTATTAGGTAGAAAATAAGCTACAAGGATATATTGTACAACAGGGGTACAGAGTCAATATTTTATAATAACTGTAAATGAAGCATAACATTTAAAATTGTGAATCATTGTATTGCACATGTATAACTCATATAATATTATACATCAACTGTATTTCAATAAAAAATTAAATAAGTTATATTATGTTACCAACTTTGTAGAATAAAAATGTGTAGAAAAAAAAAGCTAAAGGGTACCTGTTCCTAGTTAACAGAGTTAATATTCACTCCTAGTCAACAGAATAGATATCACTGGATTATAGGATTATGGGTAATTTTTACTGACTTTTTTGTGTGTGTATCTTCCATCTACTTTAAAATAAACACATTATTTTAGTCATCAGGAAAAGAAATGTTATTTTAAAAGTCCATGTTCAGGGGCTTTTCGGGTGGCTCCCGTGGACAAAGAAGCCTAGTGGGCTATGGTCCACAGGGTCGCAAAGAGTAGGACACGACCGAAGTGACTTAGCACGCACAGACTGGTGGCTCAGCTGTGGAAAGTCCACCTGCCACTGCAGAGGATGGAATTTCAATCCTGGGTCTGAGAGGATCCCGTGTGCCTCAGAGCATGTGGGCCTGTGTGCCAAAACTATGGAGCCTGGGAGCCACAGCTACTGAAGTCCATGAGCCCTAAATCCCATGCTCCTCGACCCGAGGGGCCGCCATAATGGGAGGCCTGTGCAGCTGAATGCAGAGAGGCTTCTACTCGATGCAACTAGAGAGAAGCCTGTGCAGCAACAATGACCTGCTCAGCCAAAAATAAATAACCATTGTTTTAAAAAAAACCATATTTAGGGAAAAAAGGAGCAAATATATAAATTCTCACTAGCTATGAGAACTTCTAATATTTTAATTCTAAGTATGTAATTTATAATATAGTGTGTGTGGTGTATTTTAAGTCTAGCAATAGTTTACTACATTATATAAAAACTAACCTGGAACTGCCATTCATTTACAAATTCTAGTTAAATTGAAACATCCATCTCTATTATCCCTTACATATTTCAGAAAGAAATTACACCCATCTTAATCATCCTCATAACTATCTTGCAACAGACAACCAACCGCAACTGAAAAATACACCACCAGGGCACAAGTTGTAACAGGCAATGAAAAATTGCCTACAATTATAATTACAGCTACCCAAAGAATGCAAATAATTAAGGAGAATTTCTGTTCTCCAAGTTTTGTTCCGCTGTTTATTCATTGGAATGGCTTGGCAGTTGCGAGTTCACAACTGTCCTGAGACTGGTTCATTAAACTCTAATCTGATTAGGGCTTTTTGTTTCTTTGTTCTCTGTGTCCTCAGGTGGCGATTTTGGCTGAACATTACAAATTTTTGCCCCATGTCAGGTACAGAAACATAACTTTGCTTGTGTATTACATAATTGGGACACAATTTTCAGGCCTCAATCCTAAAAGGCAACTCTACTCAACAGAGTTCCATTTCTATCCAAAACATCGTCAACACATAAATCTTGTTACATATGTAACAAAACACTACACATGCATTTATGTGTGGATATCCAGATGTGTCTAATTTCCCAAAGCATTTACCAGTTACACATAAGTTGCTTTATAAAAATTATTTTAAAACTATCCTAAATGTTATTCCTCTCAAGAAATTCAAGGTTGATTTCATGAAATTTGCAGTCAGATAGCAAGACGGGTGGAAAACAGGGTAAGGGAAATAACTTGTCAGGAAAGAGGAGTACAATCTAGGGTCGAATCAAAAGGAGAGAATCCAAAACTATCTGGAAAAGGCTTTTCCTTAGAAATGTAATAAGGACCCAGCAAAATGTTCAATGGTGTTCCCAGACAGGTGGCACTAGTGGTAAAGAACCTGCCTGCCGATGTGAAGACGTAAGAGACACAGATTCGATCCCTGGGTCGGGAAGATGCCCTGGAGAAGGGAATGGCAACCCACACCAGTATTTTTCCCTGGAGAATCCCATGGACAGGGGAGCCTGGTGGGCTACGGTCCACAGAGTCGCAAAGAGTCAGCGTGACTGAAGCCACTGAGCACAAAACCGTCAATACTGAAAAGCAATTATGAGTCATCATGCTGTGCTAGTGGGCAGGAAAGATTGTGGGAGACTGTGGCCAGTGAGTAGCTTGTAGCCCAACAGTTACTGTGGATTTTACCCTATCAGTCAGTCAGTTCAGTTGCTCAGTCATGTGCGACTCTTTGCGACCCCACGGAGTGCAGCACGTCAGGCCTCCCTGTCCATCACCAACTCCCGGTGATGAGTCAAATGAATCAGCTCTTCGCATCAGGTGGCCAAAGTATTGGAGTTGCAGCTTCAACATCAGTTCTTCCAATGAACACCCAGGACTGATCTCCTTTAGGATGGACTAATTGGATCTCCTTGCAGTCTAAGGGACTCTCGAGAGTCTTCTCCAACACCACAGTTCAAAAGCATCAATGCTTTGGCACTAGCTTTCTTTATAGATCCATACATGACTACTGGAAAAACCATAGCCTTGACTAGATGGACTTTTGTTGGCAAAGTAATGTCTCTGCTTTTTAATATGCTGTCTAGGTTGGTCATAACTTTCCTTCCAAGGAGTAAGCGTCTTTTACCCTATAGGCATAAATAAACAAATTTCAGAAATTTTTGACTTTAATGAATGCATTCAGAATATTATAATCAAAAAAGCACCTAGAAAAGACAAGTTGTTCTGCTAGACTTATACATTTTATGTTATTTAAAAAATAAAATTGTATTTTTATGTGCTTAATAGTTTAGGAGATCTAAAAGCCTTATTCTAGTTCTGGAAAAAATTCAGGTGAATACGGAATAAAAATGAAGACATATATCAGGGTAAAAACCCAGACTTTAGCATGTTCTGCATGAGACATGAGTCCCGAAAGACCAGGGTAGGCATAAGGCTCTAGAAGGTTCTAGAACGGTGGCTTCTGAGGGTGTGGTCACCTTTCCTGACAGCAAGCCACCATCTGGAAACCCAGCTTTCAGTTCCTGGAGTAGCAGGTAGTTTAATGGAGACATGTGCTACATTAGGAGAGGTTCTAATTGCAGTTGGTGTTGTAATATTTACACTGTTGAAGGTGTTTAGTTCCTTTTTTAGGAGCTGAATATGAAAACTGTCTGCCAGACTGGCTGTCAACCTGTGAATAATGGGCCGCACCATATGATCGAAACAGGCATGATGACAGAGTCTTGAACTTGGTCTGTGGAAGATCTCCTCCTGTCTGTAATGACACCAAAATGAAATGTCCTCAGTTGAAAAGAACCAATGAATTGTATTTTAAAATCTACAGAAACACACCAGTGTCCCCCATCACCATAATATGACTCCAGCTTCTAAGTTGGTGACTCTACGAAAGAAACAGAAAATCCATCTCTCTCTCAAGCTTTAGATGACTGGGGACTTGAAGAAGGATCAAAGAAACCCTTCCAGGCTCTCTATTTTTTAGTTTTTGGTGCTTACCATGCACTCCTAACATTAACAAGCTTAGTTCCATGATGCACCTTCTGGGCCAAAAGATAAGATTTTCTTTTCCCTAAATCACATTTTCGCAAATATTTTTCAAAGCTGAGGTATAAGCCTTTAATAGAATTATGCAAATGTTGCCCTAACTCCAAATGTTTTCAGAACTAAAGGCCTCTTTGAAGAGTCGCTGTATTTGCAATGTCCACATGAAGAAACAGAAGCTGGGAACAGCAGGCAATGAGGGGGACAGGGATGACACCCCAAACTGGTTTTATTTGTCCCCAAAGTTACTTTGTGTAAATTCAAAGCAACCTCTGCTTCTGAAAGGTCAAACTCGCTGGGATGAAAATGCTGACCGGTCATTAAGGGATAATCCTCTTGGCAGAGTAGAAGCCCAGCTCGAATGCACCTCACTCCTGATTTGAACTGTCTGGATGATGGGATAGAAACATCTAAGGCCCAAGCCCCAGGGCAATGAACAGTGAACACTTGCATCCCTCCCAAAACTGAGATACAGAAGTACATTTGGAAAAAAAGCCTTGGATTGATGAGAAACAACTTAGTATTTCCTAGTTTTTCTCTTAAAATAATGGAAAATTATTTTTTTTTAAAATGAGACTCAGGAAGAGATAACTATAAACGATTTCTTTCAGGGTGACACATGCTTAGCATTTCAGACAGGGTAAGACTCCTTGTTTAATGGAAGACTAGTAAATTCACGTTTGGGAGATATATTTTAGAAAAGCATGCCAACTGTTCTGATGCCACAACTCTTGGGTCTTTTGCTTGTGGGTTAAACAAAAATCACATTCTTAAAATTGCCACAGGTCCAGGGACACTGTCTTATCACTCAAGTGACTCCTTGAAACTAAGTGCTCATGAGCACAGTGTTTTTTTGCTTTTTTGGACTCAGGTAATGTTGCAACCGGCTTCCCTGGTAGCTCAGACGTACAATGCGGGAGATCCGGGTTTGAACCCTGGGTTGGGAAGATCCCCTGGAGAAGGAAATGGCAACCCACTCCAGTGTTCTTGCCTGGAAAATCCCATGGACTGAGGAGCCTGGTAGGCTACAGTCCATGGAGTCACAAAGAGTCAGACACGACTGAGCAACTTCACTTCACTAATGTTGCAACAAGAAAACAGTGCATATAGTTTAAAGCAGTTCCCTCTGTCTACACTGAAATGATGCAGATTTTAGGCCGTGGCCACAGCTCCAAAGCAGCTCAGAGCACCCCAGCTGCCCTCAGAGCTGACCCCTTTCCATCAGCTAGCTATTCTGTCTTCAAGGTGAAGGTCTCTGTTGTCCCTGACAGCAGTACTGGAAGGTGAAGTGCTTGGCAAAGCAGCCTCAGACAAGGATGGGTACAGAGAGAAGCCGCACATGGGACCTGACCCCAGTTCAGCTTTTGAGGGTCACCAGCTAAGGATGACATTTACTGCAAACACATCACTTCCTCATAATGAGGTTTCACCTGAAAAGCCAAGCCCCATCAGCTTTCCAAAGTCCACGTTGATATTTAGAAACACACACGAGAGGACAAACCCCCACGGCTCCAGCCCTTTCTCTCCCCTAGAGTCACGCCTGCCTGCCTTGGCACCGTCCCCATGAGATGCCCTTAGCAGACACAGCTCTGCGGCTGCAGCTGGGAGGTGAGTTGCTTGCCCAGAGTGTATTTGCTGCCGTCCGTCTGGGCAATGTTTTTCGGTGATGTGCACATTCAGCTAGCATCTCTGCCAAGGAGCTTAAGTTGGGAACAGTGGCAGTTCCAAGTATGCAATCTGATTTCAAAATCAAGTTCCTGTGCTTCTGCTATATCCGAGTGTCCCCAGTCATGATGGGCTTGACTGTCACTCTCTCAGCTGCTATGTAACTTCCCTTGCAGGTTGCTGGATATTTATCTGGCTTTAAAACTGGCATGTCTAGGTCAACAGAAGTGGAGGAGTTTCTTCCTTGATTTATTTGTTCTTGTTCATGTTCAATTATGATTAGAAGCCATCTCTACATAGCTGCTCTATAATTTGTACCCTGTTCGCTTCTGGGATTTCTTCTAATAGCACTGTTCCATAGAATAACATTAATATTATGAAAATGAAATCCATTTTTACAGTTTAGCATGAAGCGGATGGTGTTCTTTTATTAAAAATTGCTGAAGGCTGCAATTTGCAAGTAATTAGTTAATCCATGTGAGATTTAACCTTCATGTGTATTTTCTCCTAGAGCACATTTTCCTATAAGCAGAATGACAAAATGAAAAATTAAATCAAAACCAAACACACCTATCAAACTAATTCAGACCACAATAGCAACATCCTCTCTGTTGCCCATATATCTGAAAAACATGGCTCCCCACTTTGGTCTGAAATGTCAGGTTTGAACCAAAAAAAGGGTGGGGCTGTTGGTGTTTTTTGTTCAGTGGGCTTATTTCCTACCTTAAAATAACATGGGGGCTTCCTTGGTGGTTCAGACGGTAAAGAATCTGCTTACAATGCAGGAAACTTCATAGACACAAATCAATTGCATATTCTTTTCCAAGAAATTTCTGCAGCAAGGTTTTCAGATAGGGTCATATTACAACTTTAAGTATGGAAAACACAGCAAAGAGAAAAAAAGGATGTTGTTTTGGCTGGTACACTTGGGTATTAGTTTGCAGTCTTGAAGCTAACAGAATGTCCATAGGCTCTGGGTTGGGTCCAGGGAATGGCTCTGATGCTCTAACTGGTTCAAACTGGTTTGGTTGTCTGAGTTAGAAGTGCTAAAAGGGAACAGAAAACAAATATCCCTAGTGGCTGCTGTTCTGAGCATCATTATACAGGGCACAGTTGTGAAAGAAGGTCAGGAATGACAAGCAGACTGGATTGTGCCTCAGGGTAAAAAAGATCAATCAGAACTATATGTATTGACTATACCATAAAGGGACCATCAGTGTGTGTGATGGAGTAGCTTGTCTTCTAGTTTTACACTTCTCAGAATTTTAGAATTCAGCATAGTCGTCGCAGAGCAAACCATTTTCAACTACTCTTTATCATCTTCAAATGTGATGTTAGAACTGTTAAATATTAGCTTTTTCTTTATTTTTCTGCCTCCCCTGTTAGAAGGTTAAGTGCTAAGGAACCTGTTCGCTTTATTTACTCCTCAGCTCTAGATCTGTACCAGTGCTGGGCACATAGTTCTTGTTCAATAAATGTGTGTGGACTAAATACTAATCAATCTCTATCAGTTTTATGTACCATGAAGCTGATTGATGATATGCCTATAGCTTCTGAAACAACATTACATTATTTCACATCACTGAACACCAAAAGCAAAATTCCCACTTTTTTATTTCAGCACACAGTACAAATTGCTAACATTTTGAGACTTTTAATTTTCTTGCTTGAAATGAGTGGAGGCCTCCTCCTCACGTGGAGAGTTACTGATTGGTTATCAGTAACAGCTTATGAGACTGTTTATTTCTTGAATAGAGGCCAGAAATAATATTGGAAGAGAAAACTCTTTCCAACGTTCCCTTCTGAATGCACCATCCAACGAAAGAAAGCTGAGAAAACATGACTTCAAAGTGCTTTCAAGAAAGTGATGTCAAATTGTGCACTGATGCAGTGCTGCTTCTATTTCATATACACACACACTATCTGCTTTTAATAAAATGTTGATAGATAAATCTTGTTACAGCTGGAAAGAAATGTGGAACAAATGTTCTCTCACAACTTGCAAACTTTAGCCAGTATATTCTGGGTTCTTGGATTAGCAGGCCTGTCTCAACTGGTGTGTTTTCCTTTAAAAAAGCAGATTTCTAGGCCCCACCCTGAAATTTCTGATTCAGCAGGTAAAAGTAGAGTGCAGAAATCAGAAATGTTTATAACCATGCCATGTGATTTATATGAGAGCTGTCTGCAAATGTTACTTTGAGAAAAATAGAAACGTCCTATTGATAGAAGATCCTATAAGATCGTGGCTCTCTTTAAGAATAATTCTCATTAGACTGTAATTTAGGTACTTGGTTGCCAGACAGATACCCATAAGTTTTGATTATAAGAAAAGTAAAATGTCCAAGAGCCTATTAGACCATGCTCATCTAGTTCTAAATATGTTGATCATTTCTGTTTTTCAATAGACAGGCTTTTGTTTAGGTTGGCACTACAAATGCTGGCAGAAGTCAAATGCAGGGGAAAAAAATCAATAGAAATATTTATTCTTCATTTGGCAAATCACAAAATGTTAATGTTTTCTCCCATGTCATCTGATTCTCAAGTAACTCTGTGAGGGAGTCAGCATAGGTATGTTGCTCTATTAATAATTTTGCAAATGAGCAAACCCAGGACCAAAGAGATTCTCACTTGCACAATGACAAGTAGAATTAACAGCAAAGGGCCCATCCCTCCAGGGACTGCTCATGCCTAGTTTAGCATTTAATGACTCTTCGTGATCCCTTGGGCTTCCCAGGTGGTTCAGTGTTAAAGAATTTGCCTGCCAGTGCAGGAGATGTAAGAGATATGGGTTCAATCCCTGGGTCAGGAAGATCCCCTGGAGGAGGAAATGGCAACCTACTCCAATATTCTTACCTGGAGAAGCTCGTGGACAGAGGAGCATGGTGGGCTGCAGTCGAGGGGGGTCACAAAGAGTTGGACATGACTGAAAGACTGAGCTTGCACACATGGGCCCTTACATATATCAAAGTATATTTTCTCATTGCTTTTCTCCCCTGACTGTTTATCTCTAGAGATATAAGCACATTGCCCAGCTCATGGTAACCAGGAGGAAGAGAAGGACGGTTGGTTTGTTATTGTTGTATTTAATATTAAATGAGATAATGTCTGTGAAAAGTCCTTTGTAGGTTATACAAGAGTAAATATATCCATGCATATATTATTAAATGCTTCTGTGATTATAGCATATATACATGTATTATTATTATTACTATTTATCTGTTCCTAGGCATTAAGGCTTCAAAACAGGAACTCTCGAGATCACCAACAACAAATTTGGTGATAAATTGTAAAATGAAAAAAATGGAGGAAGGAATACATGCAGAAAGAAATAATACTTTTTAGAGTAAGAAATGAATTACAGAATGTTGAACTTTGAGGAAGTACTCAAATTTAAGTTAAACTGTGGGAGGAGATTTATGACTTGTCTCCAAAATGTCCCCAAATGGCACATAAATAAATAAGTATACGCAAGCTTAGAGTGTCTCCTTTTTCTCCTCAGAAAAGTTATTGTAGTTGAATTCGATTCTGCCTGAGACATTGGTTGCTTCAGAGGAACCACACAGACTGGCGCCTGTGCCGTGAGGTATCCTGACTGGACCAGGTCAGAGGGTGTCTCTTCTATTCTGGAAGCAAGGAGGCATTTCTCAGCAGGATTCTTCTCCTACTTCTCACAACCTGATAAGGGAATGTAACACAGCCTGCCTTACAGCCTTGTTATTTTCATGTCTCAATATTTTCTCGTCTCTGCACCTCATCTATATGCCCATAATTCTATATTGCCAGTTGTAATCAAATCCTACCTCGGAAATGTCAAACCTGAGAGGAAAAGAGAGCAGTCGTTCCAACAGCTGCTGCTCTGGGCTGTTTTGCTGTGTCATAGCGTGAGGAGTGTTCAGACATAAAGTTGAATTACCAGAGTCCTTTCATCAAACAGACACTGTCTAAGACTGGTGTCAATAAGTGACGTGATGCCTCAATGAAGCCAATTGTTCAAAATAGGAGCGAATAAACATCAACTTACTACAAGTGCAAGTCTTGGTATATATTAGAATGCTGTTGTTTAGCCGCTAAGTCATGTCTGACTCTTTGTGACCCCATGGACTATAGCCCACTAGACTCCTCTGTCCATGGGATTTCCCAGGAAGAATACTGGAGTGGGCTGTCATTTCCTTCTCCAGGAGATCTTCTTGGACCATGGATTGAATCTGTGTCTCCTGCACGGCAGGCAAATGCTTTACCACTGAACCACCTGGGAAGCCCGCATATTAGAATAATTTTCTATAAAAGTCTGAGGGGCTTGAAAGACATTTTTCTCATCTAGTTGAGTCTGAAAAAGAGAAAATAAAATATCGTGGCTGATAAGTTCACAAATGTTATGCATCTCACAGCAAATTCTGATGCACATTATTATTTTGACCCACCACTGATTGCAGTATGAATTGGACCTAACTTAAACCAGAATCTGGATCAGATCATACCTGATATGCTCACATCACTTAGCACATTGGCTGCCAATGCTTCATTGATCTTGATTAAAATGCCCACTTAAGAAACTCATAAGTCTTAGCCCCCTCTAGAAGGTCATAAGTGAAGTGAAGTCGCTCAGTCATGTCCGACTCTTTGCAACCCCGTGGACTGTAGCCCACCAGGCTCCTCAGTCCATGGGATTCTCCAGGCAAGAATACTGGAGTGGGTTGCCATTTCCTTCTCCAGGGGATCTTCCCGACCCAGGGATCGAACCCAGGTCTCCTGCATTGCAGGCAGACGCTTTAACCTCTGAGCCACCAGGGAAGTCCAGAAGCTCATAAATCTCCTTTTAATCCCATTATACAACACAATACCCACCCGATGCCAAATATTTAAAGGGTGCATTCAAACAGTATTTGAGAAACAAAATTCAACATGCTTCTCTAGAAATTCTTACATCTATTTCTTTAAGGGAAAATTTTAAATTGTTGGGAATGGGTCCTTTTTCCTCTTCTTGAAACTTGTAAGGAGCTTGAAAGCAAAAGACATTTTTTCCTGTGACATTTCCCTCCAAATAGAGGGAAGAGAAACAGAAAAACATGATCATCCCCAGGCCCACTAACTAATCTGGTCTTTTGAACTAGAAAGAAATAAAAATATTTCAAATTCTTTGCAGACATCTGGGATTTCAAGATGAAGCAGACTCTCTAGTCTCTCCACTCCATTCCTTTGCTCCCATATCTGAACATCTTCAGGCCGATAAACTCTATCCACAATAAGAGCTTGGTTTACTATGCATCTACTTACTGTATATTGCACCCTGGACTAGAAGCTTCACAAATCTCACTGCATTTGGAATTTTCAATCCCAGGAGGTACTGTTTACACTCTTAGAAGGTAATAAACAAGGGTCAGAAAAGGTAGATACTTTGCCTAAGATGATAAAATAAAAAATTTGAAGCCAGGTCTGTCTTCCTCCAAGTCTGTGTGCTGTATTTCTGTCTGCACATCTGCACTTATGTGATTCGTTGCATAAAGGTATCGAACTTCCCTTTATCTAGATTCTCTCTTCACTAGTTATTTGATTCTGCACTGGTCACTTAACTCCCTGAAAGATAAGTTTCTAAAAAATGGAAATAACAATTCTTGTTCCTTGTCTTTTATACCATTGTTGAAGAAGTAATATGAATAACATATATACAGTATTTTCTAAGTGCTAAAAAAGCTTTTAAATCACAGGTGTGTATTACTTAGAGTTAGGTTTGACTATACACCTGAAAAGTCCAAAATGATTGTGGCTTACACGAGAAGAAATCAGTTTTTCTCTCATGTGAAAGGTGACCTGAGGGAAGTGGATCGGGGAGATCTTGCCAGATGCCCAATGTCTGGCACCCACAGTCCCCTGGTCGGGCTGTAATACATCACCCTGTGGTACCATATGGCCCCACCCACACTGACTACATCCAGCAAATGAGAAAAAAGTCTAAAAGAAGGGAGCACTTCCTCTCACAAGTGTCCTGTGCCAGAAGTTGAACACATTTGTGCATTTCCCATTTCCCCATAATCTTAGGCTACCCACTAAAGCATTTAGAGACACAAATCATGTTCAGAAGACAATACTGAATGATAAGGCTTTGGATGCAATGAGTCATTTTCCCTTTGAGAGCATAAGTGATAGTTTCAGATTCTTTCTTTTTTTCCTTTTGACTGCTGGTTCTTAGTTCCCCGACCAGGGATCAAACCCATGCCCCTGCATTGGAAGCACGGAATCCTAACATCTATACTGCCAGGGAAGTCTTCAGATTTTTTCTAAGAAAAAATACACATTAGATATTATCCTCATTACTCGGGTGAATATGTGAAACACAGTGACTATAGGGATTGTTAAAAGTCACATGGTTAGTGGATTAAAAAACAACAACATCAACAAACCAAGATATTTGATATTTGATAGTTGTACCTTCTACCCTTCTTCTTTTTCTTCTTCTTTGTTTTTTTGCACAAAGCAGCTGGACAGAAAATATAAAACTCATCCAATCGCCAAATACTGGCAGGAGAATATTCCAAACATCCTGAAGAATGATTTCAATATGGCTTTGAGGAAACATAACTAAAACCAGCATTTATCAAACCAGAACACTACAACCAAAAATCTAGTACTTGAAACATTGGGAGGTAAGGAAAAATAAAAGTTCTTTCTAATTCTTTCTAGTAGCTGTGTGAACAATAAACCACGGGGGCTCAGAGCTTATGTAGAAAGACCAACCACGCAACTGTCGAGAGAAACTGAGAGAAAGACCAAAGTCAAGGCGGACTCCCAGACGCCTGAGTGATGGGCAGGACCCGGGTGCTCCACGACGAAGTGAGGAATGGGAGGGGTTCGGCGCTCTGGGACAGGGGGAGGTTTAGGCACTGGTTATAAATAGCAGAACTCACGCAGCCTATCTAAGCAGCAAAGGAACTGTGTTCAGTTTTCAGAGTAGATGCAGGTGAGCCAAGGGCCAGGCCTGGCAGCCCCACGCACAGCCCCAGACGAGCTCCACCGCCCAGGAGACCCGAGGCCAGGTTGACCCCGGACACCGGAAGCTGCGCCCCTGCTGCCGCCAGCCCCAGCTGTATTGTTGCCCTCCCCAGAAAAAAACATATAAATAAATACTGTATTCCATACGCTCCTGCTTCTCACTTCCCTCCTCAGCTAAGGGCCGCCTGAGGGGCAGAGCTGGGTCACCGGCTGCAGAGGACCTGGCCGCAGGCTCCGGTTTCCAGCGGGAGGATTTGAGTGAGACTCCCCTCCCCGCAGAAAGCGATTCCAAGGCTTCACCACCCGCAAACCCCAAGATCTTCTTGTAATTATTCCTTTGCTCATTACTAAGTGCTCAGTGGACCTATTCTTAAAAGGGACATCATTTTCTTCTCTACTTGCAGTTCTAGACCAAGTTTCTTGTCGAATGTGCAGCTGGGCCTGTCTCAAAGCAGATAAAGGCCTGAAGCATCACTGTTTGAGAAACAGTTCTTTGGAGCAGGGGAGGACCGGTTCGGGGAGTGGGCAGGGAACAAGAAGAATAAGAAAAATAAGATATTTGAAACTTGGGAATAAAAGAGTTCCAGAGAAGAGTTAATAATAGTCTTCACATCTTCATTTGGGCTTCCCTGGTGGCTCAGCTGGTAAAGAATCTACTTGTAATGTGGGAGACCTAGGTTCCATCCCTGGGTTGGGAAGATCCCTTAGAGAAGGGAATGGCTACCCACTCCAGTATTCTGGCCTGGAGAATTCCACAGACTGTATAGTCCATGGGGTTGCAAAGAGTCGGACAAGACTAAGGGACTTTCATTTATTCAGGTGTAAGAGGGAATGCACACCACATAAATGACAAATGGATAATTTAAATTGCTAACATTAGTATTTAAAAATTGGGAATTTGAGAGGCATTGGTCTGGCACTCCTTAAGAATAGTCATTATCACCAGGTAATTATTAACTCTTCATTATTATTTATTGAGAGGTTACTAATGCTAAATGCTACTGTGCAAAATGCTTACTTTCAACATCTCATTTGACTTTCACAATAGCCACTTTAGGCAAGACTAGACTCAGAGAATTTAAGTATCTTGTCTAACCGGTAAGGAATTCCAGCGTCTTAAACACTCCTCTAGGAAGCTATATGCTTTAATTTAATCTCTAAGAAGACAAAATGTCGTTAGAACCCTGGAGATCCACAATACAACAATCTGCTCCAAATAAATTTTATTTCATGTGTATCTTGTTTTTCACGAATCTTTAAAATAGTTTGCTATGTCTTCATTGCTGGGAATTTAACCTTCATTGTTTACAAAATTATGCACCTATGTACAAAGGCACTTATTCTAGGTATTTTTGTTTTTGTTTTCCATAAGAAGGAAACTAGAACTCTAATGTCATCAATTAGGAACTTTGTAAATAAGTTTTGACATACCTACATAATTGCATTTGTGAGTGAATTATTTTAAAGATATTTAAAGATATTATTTGAAGCTTGAAACATCTTGATGAAAAACAGTGGTTATGGTGTGATTCCATCTGAAAAGCTGGACGCACGAATTTATATGCCTATAGATACATAAAACACTTCTAGGAGGATATGCAAATATTGTAGGAAGGGAAAGGAATTTGTAAAGAGCAAGGGAGACTTTTACCTTTCAGTTTATATCTTTCTGTATCATTTCTACTAAAAGTGTTCTACTTTTACAGTTACTGAAAGGGATTGTTTTCAATAAATTCTCTGTGTGTGAAATGCTGTTGAGCCTTTTGAAGAAGCTATTTCATGCTTTTCTATCCTTCATTTTTAAATTATAAAGCTGAAGAGAACTTTTGCTTTTCATACTGAATGTTTTTATATATTCTTGATTCTTTCTTCAATGTTTGTGGCTAAAGCAAATTGCGCAGTATTAATATGCAGACATTTGCATATTGGCCAAAGCTTCCCTCTAAATAAAAAGAACAGAGAATTGAACACCTAGAAATGGTTAAAATGGTCAATTTCATGTTATATATATTTTAACCACAATTTTTTAAAAAAAGATACAGAACTTCATAATATGAAGTATTGATTGGAAAGGTAAGACTTCTTTGGTGCCTGCTTAGGGCCAGGCTCTGTGAAAAGCGTGTTGCATGTTTATCTCTTTGAATCTTCAGACTTCTACAATCTTGCTGCTTTTCCTGCCCATCTCACAGAGAACACTGAATGAAATGATTTGCCCAAGGGCCTGCAGCTGGCAAGCAGTGAATGGAGAGGAAGCCCAGAAATTCTGATTCCAGACACAGGAATCCATGTGTTGATATATTACTCTTCACAGCCTCTGTAATTCAAATGAGCTTGACTGCTGGAAATACACCTATGACATTCCCAAAGAAACTAACTCACTCCTTGTATACACACACAGTGCAACATGAAGCTTAAAAACATTTTAAAAATTATTTGGTCATTGTATCTGGGCATTTTAGGGCTAGGTTTTTCTGATTTATATAAAACAAATTTTGACACCAGTACTCGATATTCCTAGTTATTAATTTGTAGGTGGTGTTTTCCATATACAATAAGTAACAGGAGTACACCGGCTAATTAAATTTTCTGGCTATATCAGTGATGAACAGAAAACTTCTTTTGTTTTCATCCTTATTACTGAAAACATTTGAAATATGTTAGTATACCTTCTTTTCTTAGTAAAATAATAATAAAGTCTTCTTCTGATAAAAGAATTTCTGGTGCAATTATTACCATATCAATAATCATTGTCTAAAAATATGTTAAGCTGAAAAAAAGGACCTGAAAATATTCTTTTTTTAAAATACTAAGTCATCAATAGGAGTTTGTTTTAGGTAATTTCCTCATGTTTCTAAAAGTAGAATTTTCAAAGTGATTCTGGCTAAGTGGATTTCACTTAATAAAGTTGTGCTAAACACTGATGTTTCATATAGTCCCACAAACATGTAAGTCTTGAATTACTGGGTTTGGAGAAAGCTCTACATTTACTAAAAGACACTAAATGGAGGACAAATACTGAAAGTATTGTTTGTTATTAATAAAAAGGATATCGTGCTTTTATAAAATACACATTCCTGCCTCATCCTAATCCCGTCTCTTACCCAGATACTCCCTAGGAAACGATAGGTAGTTGTGATTCTGTTCTCTTTTTCTCCTCACCCACACTTTTACATGTTTTCTTTAGGTGCACTCACTAGTGTGTGTGTGTGTGTGTGTGTGTGTGTGTGTGTTACAAGATCCTTAAGAATCAGCTAATCAAACTTCTAACCTAGGTGTAGACATGCCTTCAGCAGCATTCCCAACAGGCTATAATCAAATCTGAAAATTAATTCTTTTATTAATAGTTATAGGACATCACTGGACATTCTTCAGACAATTCTAGTTGCTATCATCCTTCTCCCACCAAAACAGTCAACCATGGATACTAGTTCCAGTACCTAGAGAAACCCAGATCATGAACACACTCACTTTTCCACAAAAAGACTTCCAAGTGTTCTTTGCCCAAGAATTTCCCGTATCCAGTTAGGGAGTTACTGAAAATGATAAAACCAGAGGCTGTACAAGACTCCTTATAAGGTCTAAATAAAATACTTACTGAAATGTATTGCTTTGTCTTACATGGCAGAGTATCCCAGACTGAATTTATTTTTAACATGAATGGAAGCAATGCACTTGCATTGTGTATTTGAATAGCACAGGTATCTACATCCAATTTTTCTCAGGTTATTGACATCCAATGGAGCTATGCTAGAAGTCATGCAAAACGTGTTTTACTCCTTGTAGCAAAGTACTCAGCTCACAGGATGAATAAATTAAGACAGAATGACAAGCAAAAATATAATAATGATCTATACATACAATCATTAACACACTAAAAGGCAGCAAGATAACAAGAGCACAAGATAACAAGGAGGTAAAAAAATTCCATAATTAAACTTTAAGAATGTCTTTAGTTGTGAAATGTGAATGATTTACCTGGTGATGCTGGATGTGGGTTAGGAAATGTTCACCTCTCTTAAACTATCTGGTAGAAGCCAACCTGGCTTCATGTTTTGCCAGTCTACTGGGTGTTTGCTCTACTGGGAATTATTAGCCAACCAGTTTGACAAGAGTTCTTTGTTTTTTGCACTGATATGATTTATTTATTGAGTTGCCTGAACAAACAGGTTGTAATTTAGGCTATTGTATGAAGAAGCCTGAAATTGTTTTTTGGAGAAGTTAAAGCTCTCTCCCAAGGAAGAACTATTAGACAGTTACAGTAACTGATGAGAAATGAGTCTCTTAATGTCCACACGTCAGTGAGGCCACTGGAGGGTGGGGAAGCAGCACTGTAGTTTAATATGAATGGTGGAACATAACTCATTGAACCAGTTCCCTTGAAAAAATTCTCAGCCAAATATTTCCTAACCTCTCTCCTCCCTGGGGTACTCTTAATAGACTGGAAGGGGAGTTTACACGGAAACCTTTGGTGCTTGATATGAAGACATTCTAAATATTTTATTTGTAGGCAATTTGATGGAGAGAGAAACGAGGCTGCCTGTGGGAAAACATCACCCTTTGAAAGATCAAACTTCAAATCAAACCCCAGTTCTGCTATCATTAGCCTCATGACGTCAGATGCTCTCTGAGTCTCAGTCCTCAACTGTGAAACTTATATGACCCACGTAAAACACCCAGGGTTGTGTCTGGTACAGTGGTTTTCCAGACCAACAGTATCAACGTCACCAGGGAACTTGTTAGAAATGCAGATTCCAAGCCCCACCCTAATGAATCAGAGGGAAACAGGGGGAAGAGAGCAGCAAGCTGTCCAGGTGATTGTGATTAGCACAGTAAGTTCTCAGAACCACTATCCTGGAAATTAAAATTTCCTCCAAAAGGGCAGCTGTTATAAACTTCATATTAGTCCAGTACTTTACATCAAGGGCTTTTCTCATAGCTCAGTGGTAAAAAATCTGCCTGCCAATGCAGAAGACGCAAGTTCAATCCCTGGGTCAGGAAGATTCCCTGGAGAAGGAAATGGCAACCCACTCCAGTATTCTTGCCTGGGAAATCCCATGGGAAGAGTAACCTGGCGGGCTACAGTCCATGGGGTTGCAAAAGAGTCAGACACAATTAGCGCCTAAACAATTATAGCTTACAGAGTTACTTTTCTGCCCAAAATACCATCTATTAATACTTTGCTCAGATCTTCATTTCTTTTGACCCAATAATTTCACTTTGTGGAATTTTCCTCAGGAAATAATCAGAGATGTTCAGAAAAAAATATGTAGTTGGTTATTCATAGAGGAATTAGTCATGTAGTAAAAATTTGGAAACTAGAGTTAACTAAACACTATGGGATGGATTTAATAAATTATGGCATGTCTAGGTAATATAACAATAGTGTAGCAATTAAAAATCATATCATATATCGTGTTTATCAGAGCAAGGGCTGAAAATCAACTAGACCAGAATCACCTGGGAGGCCTTTCAAAATGCAGATCTCTGGTCTTTATCTCAGATTTACGAGTTAGAATCTGTGAGTGAGGAACCTGAGAATTTTTCCTTTCCATGTACTCCCAGGTAACTCTTGATGCACACAGAAGTTTGAAAATAGTGTTTCAAATTAATACTTAATAACATGGCAAGTATTTGTGGTATATTACTGAGTGAGTAAAGCATTACAAAGCAAATATTTACAGTATCTCAATAATATAGGAACCATGCACATGTCCGTATAAAGATGACCAAAAATACATGCGCTAAAATGCTAAATAATTATCTCTGGATGGTAAAACAGCAATTCTGCTGGTTGTTTATTGCCTTCTTGTTCTAAATTTTCCACATTTCCCATAATGTGTGTAACTTCAATGAGAAAATGAGTATTATTTCTAAAACCACATTTTAGTGTGTGCATCGTTGATCTACGGAATGAGGACTTCATATTTATACTTAAGGAAAGAAAACTCTGATGTAGACACATATGAACAAAAAATTTTAAACATAAGAAAATCAAGACATTGATAGACTTCCCTGGTGGTCCAGGGATTAAGAATCTGCCTGCCAATGCAGGGGACATGGGTTCAAACCCTGGTTTGGGGAGATTCCGCACATTCCAGGACAGCTAAGCCATGTGCCACAACTACTGAAGCTCAAGCTCTACAACAAGCGATGCCACGGCAACGAGAAGCTGGAACACCACAACTAGAGAGGAGCCCCTCCACTTTCTGCAACTAGAGAAAGCCCCCACACAGCAATGAAGACCCAGCACAGCCAAAAATAAATAAAGTAAAAAAAATAAAAAGTAAACACATGAATGCACAAAGCAAATATACTTGTGTCTCAAAAGGGAAGACATTTAAGTCTGCTTGAGGAGTGTGGGCCAAGATAAATTCAGAATAAGGTTGGAAATCATTCCTGCTCTTCTCCAGTCCCTGGGCTCTGCCCAGTGGATACAGATGCAATCTGCCATCCATTAGGCAATGCAGGCGGCTCAGCATACTGGTGACTCTGTGTCCTTGATGATGACTGAGGACAGAAAGAAAGAAGCCAGAGGATGCTAATCTGGCACAGAAGTTGCTGAGCATTCATGAAGCTCTTTTATAATAGGAGAGTAGCCCATTTTTCAGGGGTGGTATAGGCGTGGTACTTTCTGAAGTCAGAGCAATGGTGTAAAAACAAATCACAATGGTTGTAAACATTACAACTGAATTCTTGGCCAGACCCTTCGAGTCCCCTGTGATTGGCACTAGCAGGTAAGTGATAGGAGTACCTACAGGAGACAGTCTCATGGAAAATGCTCCTCCATCCCAACTGATCACAGCAACTTGCGGTTAAAGACCTTTCAGCAAGGGACACATATTAATAAAACGGGAGGACTTATTGGAAGAGGTTCTTCCCTTAATGAGTATTTCTTATCTGTCTGAAAACACTAATTTACCCGGGAATGGTGTATCCCTTGAAAGGATCACATTTTACAGCAAATTGTGTAGTTAAATAATTTTCTTTAAAGGGAATCTCTAGTGACTAGAGACCAGAACACAGTCCTGCTTAATTATCAATATATGCTGTTCATTTTCCAGTAGTCATGTATGGAAGTGACAGTTGGACCATAAAGAAGGCTGAGCACAGAAGGACTGATGTTTTTGAACTGTGGTGTTGGAGAAGACTCTTGAGAGTCCCTTGGACTGCAAGATCAAACCAGTCACTCCTAAAGGAAATCAGTCCTGAATATTCATTGGAAGGACTGATGCTGAAGCTGAAACTGGAGTACTTTGGCCACCTGATGTGAAGAGCTGACTCATTAGAAAAGATCCTGATGCTGGGAAAGATTGAAGGCAGGGGTGAAGGGGACGACAGAGGATGAGGTGGTTGGATGGCATCACCGACTCAATGGACATGAGTTTGAGAAAGCTCTGAGAGGTGGTGAAGGACAGGGAAGCCTGGTGTGCTGCAGTTCATGGGCTTGCAAGAATCGGACATGACTGAGTGACTGAACAACAAAATGCTGTACAAACGATCATTCTAATCCTCTTTCTCTCTCTCAACCTCTCTCTCTCTAAATATATGTAATCTATATATTCTAATATGTATTATATATATAATATATATATTCTAATACTTTTTCTAATTAAAACTAATTAGAGAAAGTATTGGGAGTCTAACAGACAACTGCTTAGGCTTTTGCAAAACAATCCTGGGAAGAAAAAAGCACAATCATAAAAGGGGGTTGAGTTCACCTTTCTTCCTAGAAATCTTTCCAGCAAGTTCTATTATTTTCCTCTTCAGAAAACAGTTCATTTTTAAAAATTAAAAATAGTAAATTGAGCTTTTTTGAAAGCATGCGATCAGTCTGTTCGTTAGCATTCTGGAAGGTTAAGGACACACATGCACAAACAAATTGCAATGCAAATGCTTATTAGTGCAAAATATATGCATATTTATAAAAGTCAATTACATTTCACAATAATTTCTAAATTACCCCATAGAGTTCAAAACCACTTTAGCTGCTCAATAAAGTGAGAGAAATCCATTAAGCTCCTGAGTCCTGCTGAGTGTCCTGATGAGAGAGAACAGGAGCTTAGTCATTACATGGGGAAGAAGGAGTATGTGTTTAAGGAGGTCTTTTTAAGACCTAGACCTTGACCTAGTTTACTTCAAGTCACATGGGCTCCTTCCTTTCCTCTAGCAAATGAATGAGCCAGGATCCTCTTACTGATTTGTATGCTTGTGTGTCCTGTATTATGGAGAAAAGGGTGTAGGTAGGAAGTGGTTGATGGCCTAAGCTCAGCTTCCTGTCAGAGGTAAGATTCTTGTTTATCTCTGTAGCTAGGTATGTTTGGGGAGTTGGGGTGGAGTCTGCAGGTACTCCTGTCCTAGAAAAAAAAAAGAAGTGAAATGAAGTCACTTCAGTCATGGCCAACTCTGTGACTCCGTGGACTGTAGCCCGCCAGGCTCCTCTGTCCATGGGATTTTCCAGGCAAGAATACTAGAGTGGGTTGCCATTTTCTTCTCCAGGGGATCTTCTTGACCCAGGGATTGAACCTGGGTCTGTATTGCAGGCAGGCTCTTTACTTTCTGAGCCACCAGGGAATCCCTTAGACCCAGGGAGATAAGACCCAAGCCTGAGGCCCATACTTTAAGAGGCAAGAAGACTACGCAGCCAAGTGACATGCCCACCTGGAGCCAATATACTTTCTTCTAGAACATGTTTTGGATATCCTGAAGCTCGAAACTTTATAAATGTCCCAGCCTGCTTCTAGAACTTGCGTGGTCCTATTCTTCTCATGCAGTATTTGGGAGATACATCTCAGAGTCATCTATGTGGTAATGTGACTTGCAGGTTAAAAGCCATTTGGGGACTTCCCTTTCCCTGGTGGTCAGTTGGCTAAGAGTCCATGCTTGCAATGCAGGCAGCCTGAATTCAATTCCTTGCCAGGAAACTAGATCCCACATGCCACAACCAAAAAAACAATCCCATATACTGCAAGAAAAATCGAGGATCCCAAGTGTCACAACTAAGAAAAAGTTATGACCAACCTAGACAGCATATTAAAAAGCAGAAACATTACTTTGCCAACAAATGTCCATCTAGTCAAAGGTCTGGTTTTTCCAGTGGTCATGGATGGATGTCAGAGTTGGACTATAAAGAAAGCTGAGCACTGAAGAATTGATGCTTTTGAACCGTGGTGTTAGAGAAGACTCTTGGACAGCAAGGAAATTAAACCAGTCCATCCTAAAGGAAATCAGTCCCGAATATTCATTGGAAGGACTGATGCTGAAGCTGAAACTCTAATACTTTGGCCACCTGATGCAAAGAACTGACTGATTGGAAAAGGCCCTGATGCTGGAAAAGATTGAAGGCGGGAGGAGAAGGGGACGACAGAGGATGAGATGGTTGGATGGCATCGCCAACTCAGTGGAGTATGCTCCGGGAGGCCTAGAGTGCTGCAGTTCATGGGGTCACAAAGAGTTGGACCTGACTGAGCGACTGAACTGAAGACCTTGCCCAGCCGAATAAATATGTATTTTTTTTAAAAAAGTCATTTGATGCCAAGGATATGTCTTTTATTATTTTTATTGAAATATAATTCAAATGCCATCAAATTCGCCCTTTTAAAGTGTAAAATTCAGTCTTCCTTATTGTATTCACAAAGTCATACAACCAGCAGATCATATTAACTGTGGTGCTTCTCCCAGCTTGTTCACTGTAAAGGCCTTTTCAAAAACAAAATGTGTACTTAGGAATCCTTCTTTCTAAAATGTACAAAACCTAGGAATATTTAAAAGGTTCAAAGTAGAAACATGGCACTGTGCTCTACTTCAGTTCTTTGTGACTCTCCTCTTAGAACCACAGATCATGAAAACCAAAATCTTGGAAGATGAGCATAGGAACTTAGCAGGTGTGGGTGAACACTTTTTTCTCCAAAAGGATCCTTCACTCCTTCTAAATAGGGTCAAGAATGGGGAAATATAGAAACATAGATAGGGTTTCCCTGATGGCTCAGTGGGCAAAGAATCTGCATGGAATACAGAAGACACACTGGAAATGTGGGTTCCATTCCTGGGTTGGGAAGATTACCTGGAGCAGAAAATGGCAACCCACTCCAGTCTTCTTGCTGAAAAATCCCATTGGCAGAAGAGCCTGGCGGGCTACAGTCCAAAGGGCCAAAAAGAGTCAGACACAACTGAGTGACCATGCAAGCACCCCATCTTGGTTAATAAGATATGTGTCATATTTTTTATCCCTGTAGACAGCTGACCTGACTACACCCCAACTAGTTGAAAGTGAAAAATTCAGCCACAAAGCATCAAGTCTTTTAAAAATGATAACCCAGAGTTATTTTTGGTAGTCTTCCCCCTTCAAATTTATTTTGTTTGTAGACATGACCACAATTTGAAGAACAGAATGTGTGCTCAGAAACGTGCTACATTGATAAATTATGCCACAAAAAAAGAGGCAGGCTATATTTTTGACTTTTCTAGTTAACAGTTACAATTTGCATTTCTTACTTTCCATGTATGTCATCATAGCTTTTTCCCTATAGGTTTCTCAGTGTTCCTCCCTGTTCCTTTCTTGTTTTCTTCAATTTTGACCCCATAATTCCTGAATCACCATTTCACCACTTGTGATTGTTTTCAAACTAATGTGTTTCACACATACGTTCCAGGGATATATCCATCAGGAGAAAATTGCAAGTGCCAGTAAAAATCGTCTCTCTAATTTGCTAATGCATGTCTGAAAAAATACAGAAAGTGTGAGATGAGTACAGAAATAACTTGAAACAGAAGGCTGAGGAGTGGGAAGGAGAGGAAATGTACATAATAAGTAGTTTGCTGATTTTTCCCCTCATAAACTAACCCACATGTCACTGCCTGCTACGGGGTTTGTCTAGTGCCCGCATTTTTAGCATCCACCGGTGGAGTTCCAGGCCACTGACTCTCGGGGTTCAGGCTTGTCAGTCATTGATCATTCATGCATCCAGCGTGTTCCTTTCCTGGCAACTCTTCTAAGAGATGGAAAGTTGGAGCCTCATTCTAATCATAAGGTTCCTTGGGAAAATCTCTTGGACGCTGTACAAACCACTCAGTTCTAATCTTTCACTAGGGATAACTGAAATTTTCAAGTCTACCATTATGATTTGTATTTGTGGTCCTTGTGATTTGTATTAACAATAAGCCTCCAGAGTGTCAGAAAGAGTTCACTGCATACACAAAGTCACCAAAGATACTGAGGGCTTTTGCTGCCTGAAGACCATGATGCACATTATCCTGTGTAGTGGAGACGAAGAGTTGCCCAGCCTGTTCTTCCTCAGTTCAGCTAAGAGAACTTTACTAGGCACAGTCCCGTTCTAGGCACCGAGGGGCTTGTAGGAATCACTTGTTCTTGAAAAGCACAGGAAAAGGACTAAGAAAAAATAAATAAGCTCATGATAGAACAATAGACTCACAAGTACATGCTGTGGTGGCATAACATGTGTATACAAATGCTTAGAAAATGAGGAAATCATTAGGTGGAAATAATCTGAGCAGACTTCATTACAGAGTTAATTATTCAGCTGACCATTGTAAGAATGATAAGATTGAGTTGGGCAAAGTAGAGAGAGAATTGCTTCTGATCTATAGCAGAAGAGTTGGATTAAAAGAATAGAGAGAGGCAAAAGTCCTAGCAATGTAACCTGAAATTTAAATGTTTTCTACTCCACAAATCTCTTCTAGTTAAAGGTGGCCACATGACCTAGTTCTGGCCAAAAAGTTAACTGAATTCTGCTGGGTGCCTGAGTGACAAGGCTTTACTTTTTTCTATGCAGTGGCAGACACAGCAGCTACAAACTTCTTTCCTCTCATTCCTGCCTGGAAAGATACAATGAGCTTGATCTGTGAAGCTGCAGCTGCTTGCCTCCAACATGAAGGAAAGGCCAGAGAATCAGAGACGCTGGACTTGACACCTCTGGCTCCTCTGTACATGGGGAAAATAACCCCTCTTGGTTATAAGGCACATTTTCTATTTTTTGTAGCCTAGCATATTCCTACTTGATATTCTTAGGTGGATTTTTGGTCAGGAAGACATTGCCCAGATTTTAGTTGTACTGGGTAAAAGAAATCTTAAAGATGCACATGATCATAACTTTATTTCATGAAAAAGTGAATGTTTTAAAGCTTGCAAGTTTATTCAGTTGAAGAATAGCACTTAAATAATTCTCTCTATATATACATCCATTTCATAATTGTAGCTAAAAGCAGATTTCCTGAGCTTCAGCCACATTTAGTCCATTAAGCCTCACTAGCTCAGATGAGCATGTCTAAGCCCTTCTGTGTGACCGTGAATTTAATGTCAGCTAGGATTTCAAGGGATAGATCCTTTTACAGCGTCATTTATTTTCCTTTAGTTTCTCTCTCAAGTCCACGAAGTAATATGTATCTGCTAGCATTTTTTTTTTTCATATTTGGAAGATTGTTGTATCTGCTCCAAAAATCTAATCTTTTTACAGGGCCTTCTCATATTTCATAAAATAAAAGTGGCTAAAGAATGCATAGTCTCCAAGCCCTTCGAGAGTTACTTTTTCACCAATTTTAGTAACTGTCAGCAGGGATAAAGGATAGCATATCTTAAAAGCAGCAATTTTCCACAGGCTATAAAAATTGGAAGGGACTATAAGGGCTAATGGATCCCATCACTGGTTGATCTTCAAAATCATCTTTTTAAAGATAAAATTTCTGAGATTCATCCCCAGAAACCCTGATCCAGTGGATCAGGAATGAAGGCCAGAAATACCTTTCAAAAAAATCTTTCCAAATACTTCCCAGGCAAGTTGGGAAGTGCTAATCTATCTCAGGACTTCTCCAAATGTGCACAGCACCCAGCTTGGGAGCAGGTTAGAAGGTAGTTAGGATTTCAGCAGGTCTCCAGGTGGTCTGAGATGCTGTTTCTCTAATAAGCTCCTAGATGATGTGCGTGCGGATGTCCGTCAACCACACTGTGAGTGAGGGGCCTTCAGGCCACTGGCCACCTCTGTACTCTAGGTGTGACAGCCGAGACCCAGAGAGGTCAAATGAGTTGCCCAGGTCACACAGGCACGGAGTGAGCAGCAGCACCAGGACTAGAGCCCAGATCCCTGAATCCCCAGGCTGGTGCTCCTCTGCACCATTCCTCTGACTCCAGAGAAGCGCCATCTGTCCATGAGACCAGCTGGTGTTGGTGAGGGCCGGAGAACATGGAGTCTCTTTGGTTCACTCTCTTGTTTTACTATGGAAGCTAGGTCTTTTGTGATCCCTTTGGCTACCTATCTTCAGCTTCTCTTTCTACTTCCTATGAGGCAGTGGTGTGCTGGTAAACATTTAACTACTGGCTCTCCAGATGGAGGGAGGAGAGAGGGAAGCCCTGATTTGCAACAAATACTGGTTTCCATGGTGTAGACTTCTAGCACAGCCAATTACAAGATACTGATGAAAGAAATGTTCACGTATTGAGACATAGGAAAGTTATTCTGGCTTCTACGTGAGTTAACTTAAATTTTATTTTTATTTTTGGCTGTGCTGGGTCTTCATTGCTTTGCTTGGGCTTTTCTCTAGTTGCAGTGAGCGGGGTCTCCTCTTCACTGTGATGCACAGGCTTCTCATTGCAGTGGCTTATCTTGTTGCAAAGCACAGGCTCTAGGTACGTGGGGTTCAGAAGTTGCAGCAAGCAGACTTGGTTGTTGTGGCTCTAAGGCTCTAGAGTGTGGGCTTAGTAGTCGTGGTACAGGAGTTTAGTTCCACACACACATCATGCGGAATCTTCTTTGACCAGGGATCAAACCCATGTCCCCTGCATTGGCAGGCAGATTCTTATCCATTGCACCACCAGTGAAGTCCCAGAGTTAACTTAAATTTTATGCTAACCCAAACAGCATGTTTGTGGCCTATCAGACATACACTGTACATCTGCTTTGATTATCAGAGAAAAGGGTACATTGACCAGAAGTAAAGAATGTCCATGTTAAAAATAAAGATGAAACACCTCCCTTCCTGGGATGCCAATGCTGGTACTCCTTAGATGATAAAACTCCCCTCCCTGATGCCGAGGCCATGCTGACTTGCTGTGTACATGCTGATCTGTGTGTGTGTGTGTGTGTGTTAACTTGAAGACGCGTATTCCTGACTTGTTTAATATTCTTGACAAGATATAAAACTGTGCTGAAAAACCCTGCATTTCCGGAACAGCTTCTCAGAGTAATCTGGGAAGCAGGTTTCTGAGCTAGTCTTCAATTTGGCACAAATTAAACGTTTCTGTTCTTATTATTGATTGCTTATTGATTACTGACTATACCCACCTGAGGTTACTGAACCTAGAGCTGGATAAAGATGCACACAACCAGCTCTCATGATTTAGAAGGAGCTAACTCCAGCCTTTCCCTCCTCCGGCTCTCCTCTGACCCTGAGGAGTGGAGGCCACAGGTCAGGACAGCAGCTGTGGTTCCAGCCAGGCTGCTAGGAGTTGGTACCTGGTTAGGGGCAGGAGAAGAAATAACACTATTGTTTTTTTTTTGCTCTGTTTTGCTTTGTTTTGTCTGCAACTCTCGGAATCTCAGTTCCTGCAACCAGGGATTCAGGGACTGAACCTGGGCCATGGCAGTGAAAGGCTGGAATCCTAACGACTAGGCCACCAGGGAACTCCCAAAATAGGACTATTGTTTTTCATGCAAGTCAACCTCCGGTGTAACTGGTAAGGATGTATTGATTGTGTGTTAACAATGAAAATGTCTTAGGAGAGCTATTTCCAAGAAGAGCAGAAAGATCACGGGGAAAGTATCAGCTTATAAAGGAACTAAAACATTTAGAGACTGAAAACAAGTAAGCAAAAATGAACTAATTAACCCCAAATTGGACAAGTATATAGAAGGGTGCTTGCTTCTTGTTTCATTTGTTTCATAAAAATAGAACCAAAAACTGGATTAATTTTTTAACTTAATTTCTTAATGTATAGTTGATTTACATTGTTGTGTTAATTTCTGTTGCACAGCAAAATGCCTCAGATTCGCATCCAAGTTTTTTCATTATAGTTTATTACAGAATATTGAATATAATTTCCTGTGCTATACCATAGGATCTTGTGGTTGATTCATTCTACGTAAAACAGTTCACATCAGCTAATTCCAAAGTTCCAATCTATCCCTCCTCCACCCGCTCCCTTGGCAGCTATAGGTCTGTTCTCAATGTCTGCGAGTCTGTTTCTGCTTCATAGGTAAGTGCATTGGTGTCGATTTCAGATTCCACCTGTAAGTGATATCATATGATACTTGCCTTTCTCTTTCTGACTTACTTCATTTAGTATGACAATCTCTAGGTCCATTCATGTTACTGCAAATGGTAAAATTTGAATTTTTAATTCAAGACTTCAGTATTGGCTGAGTGCCTCCAGTGTTCAGAACATTCAGCTAGGTTCTTGCATATAGGTTTTATTTTCATGTGATCTGATTGTAATTTTATTTTCTTTTTCCTGATACAAACCACTTCTGCTAGGAGTCTCACCAGAGAAGATAAGACAAACAGTACCTGGATCAGTGCCAGGGTGACTACACTTCATTGACCCCTGGCCACCAGGTAATTTATGATTTTTTAAAAAATGAAAGCTCTCTATTAAAAGAGATTTATTGTGTTAATCAGTTCATACAGTCAGAGACTACACATAGACATGCATAGCAGTTACCATTGGAATTGGATTGAACAAAAACTAGTCCATATAGCAAAAAGTCTACATTATTTAGATCTAAGTCATACTAAATAGTGCAGATATAATATTATTCTTATTCATTAAAAAGTACTTACAAGTTTCATAGGAGTACTATTTTCCCATGTAATTAATGAACAATGAAAATAAGTGCAAGAAAAAAAAAAACAAATATGGGCTTTCAGTATGAAGCTCAGATATCATATTTCTTGCAAAAATAGCCTTGTTTTTTCTCTTAAATTTCCATTCTCACCTATTCTCTCTACTGAATAGAAATTCCTTTCACCAACAAAAAAAAATTCTCACATCTTCCTCCTAAATGTTATCACCACTCACAAACACTCTCAGAGGAAAAAAAGGTAATTCTTTCTTTCTCATCTCATGTATTTGGTAAGTGCTACATAGAATCAGAAACACCTACAATAAGTTCAGTTACTTTTCTGCTGTTATCAATCCTTGAAGTTCAGTGGGACAAGCCAAAAGTCGAAGAAAATTCAGAGAATTTCTGCTTAAACTACATCTAGCAAAACTAAGCCAATAAGTTTAGAATCATGAGACTATTACCGAGTGACATTGTATATACAAAAACATTAGGCAAAACCTAATATGAACGAATTCAATTTTTTAAAAATTTAGAGATATCTAGACATTTAGTGGAGAACGCAATGGCACCCCACTCCAGTACTCTTGCCTGGAAAATCCCATGGACGGAGGAGCCTGGTAGACTGCAATCCATGGGGTCGCTAAGAGTCAGACATGACTGAGCGACTTCACTTTCCCTTTTCACTTTCATGCATTGGAGAAGGAAATGGCAGCCCACTCCAGTGTTCTTGCCTGGAGAATCCCAGGGACGGGGGAGCCTGGTGGGCTGCCATCTATGGGGTCGCACAGAGTCGGACACGAGTGAAGCGACTTAGCAGCAGCAGCAACAGACATTAAACTCCCTGGAGAAAGGAATGGCAACCTACTACAGTGTTCTTACCTGGGAAATCCTGTGGACAGAGGAGCCTGGTAAGCTACAGTCCATGGGGTCGGACATAATTTAGTGAGTAAAACACAACAACAGACAGTAAATCACAAATTCTTTGAATGTTTGTTTTCAACTTACCTGGTGGGTTTGTTTTCATGTTCACAGAATGCCAATTTAGTTCAAGAGTCTATTTCAGTAAATACGTATTGAGCACCTACTATATGCAAGGTCCTGGGCAAGACATTGAAGATACAACTGCAAGTATTAACAGGGAACACAAAATAACCTTCTATTTTTTTTTTAACATCAGCACTATGCTAAGAAATATTTTGAGCTATGATCTAATATTTAATCCAAGGTGGAAAAATCCAGATGGTTTAGAATATAACCCAGTTGACTCTAATAAAGTAAATGTCTCCATTATACATTCCTGACAATAACAATTCTTAAATATTTTGATCACTAGAGAGCAAGAATACAAAGAAGAACTGTACAAAAAAGATCTTCACGACCCAGATACTCACGATGGTGAGATCACTCACCTAGAGCCAGACATCCTGGAATGTGAAGTCAAGTGGGCCTTAGGAAGCATCACTACAAACAAAGCTAGTGGAGGTGATGGAATTATAGTTGAGCTATTTCATCCTAAAAGACGATGCTGTGAAAGTGCTGCACTCAATATGCCAGCAAATTTGGAAAACTCAGCAGTGGCCACAGGACTGGAAAAGGTCAGTTTTCATTCCAATCCCTAAGAAAAGCAATGCCAAAGAATGCTTAAACTATCGCACAATTGCACTTATCTCACACGCTAGTAAAGTAATGATGAAAATTCTCTAAGCCAGGCTTCAGCAATACGTGAACCATGAACTTCCAGATGTTCAAGCCAGCTTTAGAAAAGCAGAGGAACCAGAGATCAAATTACCAACATCTGCTGGATCATTGAAAAAGCAAGAGAGTTCCAGAAAAACATCTATTTCTGCTTTATTGATTATGCCAAAGCCTTTGACTGTCTGGATCACAATAAACTGTGGAAAATTCTGAAAGAGGTGGGAATACCAGACCACCTGACCTGCCTCTTGAGAAACCTGTATGCAGGTCAGGAAGCAACAGTTAGAACTGGACATGGAACAACAGACTGGTTCCAAATAGGAAAAGGAGTACGTCAAGGCTGTATATTGTCACCCTGCTTGTTTAACTTATATGCAGAGTACATCATGAGAAATGCTGGGCTGAAGGAAGCACAAGCTGGAATCAAGATTTCCAGGAGAAATATCAATAACCTTAGATATGCAGATGACACCACCCTTATGGCAGAAAGTGAAGAGGAACTTCTTCACTTGATGAAAAGTGAAAGAGGAGAGTGAAAAAGTTGGCTTAAATCTCAATATTCAGAAAACTAAGATCATGGCATCTGGTCCCATCATTTCATGGCAAATAGATGGGGAAACAGTGGAAGCAGTGACTGACTTTATTTTTCTGGGCTCCAAAATCACTGCAGATGGTGACTGCAGCCATGAAATTAAAAGACACTTACTCCTTGGAAGGAAAGTTATGACCAACCTAGACAGTATATTAAAAAGCAGAGACACTACTTTGCCAACAAAGGTCCATCTAGTCAAGGCTATGGTTTTTCCAGTGGTCATGTGTGGATGTGATAGTTGGACTATAAAGAAAGCTGAGCAGAGAAGAATTGATGCTTTCAAAGTGTGGTGCTGGAGACGACTCTTGAGAGTCCCTTGGACTGCAAGGAGATCCAACCAGTCCATCCTAAAGGAGATCAGTCCTGAATGTTCATTGGAAGGACTGATGCTGAAGCTGCAACTCCAATACTTTGGCCAGCGGAAACTCCAATACTGATGCAACGAGCTGACTCATTGGAAAAGCCCTGATGCTTGGAAAGATTGAGGGCAGGAGGAGATGGGGACAACAGAGGATGAGATGGTTGGATGGCGTCACTGACTCGATGGACATGGGTTTGGGTGGACTCCGGGAGTTGGTGATAGACAGGGAGGCCTGGCGTGCTGCGGTTCATGGGGTCGCAAAGAGTCGGACACAGCTGAGCGACTGAACTGAACTGAACTGAGAGAGATAAATGAGAGAGAGTAAATCCAGCAGAAATCCATCCTCAATGTGGAACACCATCTTGAGGGTCTGAACAAAAGGGCAAAAAGTTTTTGTTAGCCTCATAGTTTAGCAGGGTTCAACCTATCTAATAGATTTCTTATGAAGATCAGAAAAGATGAAACATACAGAGAATTTGTAAACTGAAAGCAGCATACAGATATCAAGTGAGATAATTATTATTATGTATTAGGTTTTTACCTACAGAAATTTCCAGGGTTGACTTTTTAAAAAATCGTAGTGTAAAATGTGGTATTTTCTCCTTCTAGAAAACATTAAAAAATTGGTCAGTATCTGACTTTTTTCTTTTCCCACAGTTAATCTGAGTGTACTGTAACTTTCTCCCATGGTAAGGCATATGTTTTACCCTTTATTTCTGAAATTTTTGCTTTGCTTGTCTTCTCTTTCTTTTTGTGAAAATACACACTCTCCCTTCCTTAAAGAACCTAAAAATCACTATCACCATCATCATCATGACTTTTATAGCTAAAAGAGACTGTGCCATCTTTCATGTTTCAAAGGAAGAAAAGAGAGCCAAAAAAGGAAATGTCAGTCAGAAATAGTGGTGAAGATAAGCATACAGCCTAGATTTCTAAATACTAATCAAGTATTTTCTTTGGTGCATTTGGCCTGATAAGAGGGAAGTAAATCCAAGTTTTGAGGATTCCTAAGCTTTGGGCTCAGGGACAGGAAAGTTACATTAAGCCAGAGTTGAGTAGGATAAAAATAACGTGAATTATTTATTGACTTGGAATGAGGCATTGGTGAGAGATACATGTCAAATAGGTGTCTTCTGTATCTACCTTGAAATACTTAAATTGTTTCTGTTGAATTATATAGTTAAATGCATGTATTCTTCATTCAGTCAGCTGTAGAAAAATGAAACTCTCTGAACACTTTTCCTGAAATGCTTTCAACACAATTGGAACCATAATTTTTTGAAATGTTGGGACCAGACTGTAAGTTTTTCCCTGGAAAGATCTTGTATATCCATCCTTTGATTTCTAATTTCAGATATTGTAGTTTTCAGTTCTAAAATTTCCATTTGCTTCTCTTCCGATCCTCTTCTCATCCTTTACCAAAATTTTCAGCCCTGCCTTTTAATTCCTTAGACATATTAAGTGGAGTATTTAAAAATAAATGAATGATAGGTGCATTGCCCATATCAATATCTATATGAGTCTGCGTTTATGAAATGTTCTTTACTTTGGTTTTTGGTCATATGATCTCCTTTAATGCTTTGTTACTTTTGACTGGGTTCTGGAAATTTTTTAAAGAATTCTATTTTATTTTATTAATTTTTTGGTCATGCCCCACCCATATGGGATCTTAGTTCCCTGACCAGGAATTGAACCCATGCCCCCTACATTGGAAAGAAGTTTCTTAACCCTGAACTATCAGGGAAGTCCCAGTTCTGGACATTTTGTATGAAGAAATTTAGAAGTAATTTTATGCTCTTAATGATATCATCTTTATGTAAGGATGATTTACTGTTGCTTCTAGCAAGTAGCTAAACTTGAGGTACTTGCTATCTGAAAATATTGTAAATATGGATTAGAATGATTCAAACATGGTTTTGAGCCTCTATAAGGGCTTATCTGTTAATGAAATTGGCAATCATTTCAGGGGAAAGTGGCTCCCAAATACCAGACTATATTCTCTAGTGTTGTTCCTCTTCCAATCTTTTTCCCTCAATACCTCACTGAACCATTACTCAGTTCAGTTCAGTTCAGTTCAGTTCAGTTCAGTTGCTCAGCTGCGTCTGACTCTTTGCAACCCCATCGACTGCAGCACACCAGACTTCCCTGTCCATCACCAAATCCTGGAGCTTGCTCAAACTTCTGACCATCGAGTTGGTGATGCCATCCAACCATCTCATCCTCTGTTGTCCCCTTCTCCTCCTGCCCTCAATCTTTCCCAGAATCAGGTCCTTTTCCAATCAGTCAGTTCTTGGCATCAGTTGGCCAATGTATTGGAGTTTCAGCCTCAACATCAGTCCTTCCAATGAATATTCAGGACTGATTTCCTTTAGGATGGACTGACTGGATCTCCTTGCAGTCCAAGGGACCCTCAAGAGTCCTCCAACACCACAGTTCAAAAGCATCAATTCTTCTGTGCTCAGCTTTCTTTATAGCCCAATTCTCACATCCTACATGACCACTGAGCTTTGACTAGATGGACCTTTATTGGCAAAGTAATGTCTCTGCTTTTTAATAAGCTGTCAAGGTTGGTCATAGCTTTTATTCCAAGGAGCAAGTGTCTTTAAATTTCATAGCTGCGGTTACCATCTGCAGTGATTTTGGAGACCCCCCAAAATAAAGTCTGTCACTATTTCCATTGTTTCTCCATCTATTTGCCATGAAGTGAAGGGACCGGATACCATGATCTTAGTTTTCTGAATGTTGAGTTTTAAGCCAATTTTTTCACTCTCCTCTTCCGCTTTCATCATGAGGCTCTTTGGTTCCTCTTCACTTTTTGCCATAAGGGTGGTGTCATCTGCACATCTGAGGTTATTGATATTTCTGCCAGCAATCTTAATTCCAGCCTGTGCTTCATCTAGCCCAGCATTTCGCATAATGTACTCTGCATATAGGTTAAAAAAGCAGGGTGATAATATACAGCCTTGACGTACTCCTTTCCCGACTCGGAACCAGTCTGTTGTTCCATGTCTGGTTCTAACTGTTGCTTCTTGACCTGCATACAGATTTCTCAGGAGGCAGGTCAGGTGGTCTAGTATTCCCACCTCTTTCAGAATTTTCCACAGTTTATTGTGATCCACACAGTCAAAGGATTTGGCATAGTTAATAAAGCAGAAGTAGATGTTTTTCTGGAACTCCTTTGCTTTTTTGATGATCCAACGGATGTTGGCAATTTGATCTCTGGTTCCTCTGCCTTTTCTCAATCCTGCCTGAATATACGAAAGTTCATGGTTCACGTATTGTTGAAGCCTGTCTTGGAGCATTTTGGGCAATACGTTGCTAGTGTGTGAGATGAGTGCAATTGTGCAGTAGTTTTAACATTCTTTGACATTACCTTTCTTTGGGATTGGAATGAAAACTGACCTTTTCCAGTCCTGTGGCCACTGCTGAGTTTTCCAACTTTGCTGGTGTATTGAGTGCAGCACTTTTACAGCATCATCTTTGAGGAGTTGAAATAGCTCAACAGGAATTCCATCACCTCCACAAACTTTGTTCATAGTGATGCCTCCTAAGGCCCACTTGACTTCACATTCCAGGATATCTGGCTCTAGGTAAGTGATCACACCATCGTGTTCCTCTGGATCATGAAGTTCTTTTTTGTATAGTTTCTTTTTTTGTATGGAACCATTGGTGGTAGTCGTTTAGTGGCTAAGTCGTGTCCAACTCTTGCAATCCCATGGACTGTAGCCTGCCAGGCTCCCCTGTCCATGGGATTCTCTAGGAAGCATACTGGAGTGGGTTGCCATTTCCTTCTCCAGGGGATCTTCCCAACCCAGGAACCTGGGTCTCCTGCGTTGCAGGTAGATGATTTACCAGCTGAGCTATGAGGGAAGCCCATAGAACCAATACTACCCCAGAATAAAACCAGTAACTTCTTTAAAAATCTTTTGAATGTGCATGATTTCATGTGCTTAGTTTAATATCAAGCATTACATAAAACAGGTTTAAACTGATAGATTTAATATGATTTCCAAAATATCTCAAGCCATGTAATTCAAAAGAGTAACTTGGATAGGATAGACAAAGTTCTACCTTTCTACATTTTCCTCTGATAATATTCAACAATTTCGTATCTGCCAAACCTGAGACAATTCTTCATGAAATTTCAAAGCCTTTCAGTCTTTTGAAGTGTCAGTGACCTCTATGAACCTGCTAACTTGATCTTATATCCCATCTACCCAGGCTCCATCTCTATCTTCTCTTCTCTTCTCTTTATCATGATTCTGCTCAGTTCAGTTCAGTGATTCTGCTCAGGCATGGTGAAATAACTAGACAAGACCAGCTCCCTGAAAATTTTGGTAGGCATTAATCACTACTCTTTATTAATTCTCTATTGGCATACATGCAGTTCATTCTACAGTAAAAGAACACTTTATGATTTACCACAGACTTCCTCCAGAAGGGTTGAAATAGATATCTAAGTTTTATATTACAAATTAGAAAGTAGATACAGATTTTTAACCTGATCAGAAAGCAAAAATATGAAGGAAAGAAATGGCAAGATCTTAACCAGATCAATGGCAAAACTGGCAGTAGTAGGCAGTCCTCCTGATTTTGAGTTTAAAATTGTAACCTGAAGAGGTAGATATGTTTAAGTGAAATAACCAATAAGATGATCAGCAAGTTATATCATTCTTTTTTTAAAAAAAAAAACAACTTTTTATATTGTTCCAGTTACTTTGGAGACCATGACTTGTCCCCTTTATGCAAACACAAGCAGAAACAGTGAGTACTTTCATTTTGCCTCTAATGCTAACTGTAGCTCTGGGAGGCTGCACCTGAAACCCAGTTCTCTCTCTAAATCCCTAGCTCCACCTGCAGTGACTGGCAGTGACATATGATAATCATATGAAGGATGCACATTTTCTTGTTAACTAAATTAAATATTTTATATACTTTAATGGTAACTTACAAGTTTTGTATAATCCTTGCAAGATGACAAGAAAGCTCTTTTGGGGGAAGGGAGTATAATCCTCCCCTGTGCTAATTTTTACCCATATCCTCTCCTTCCAGCACCCTCTCACTTCCCTCCAGCCCACCCTTCCCTTCCATCCCTGTTTTAGAAATCCAGTGAACCTGATTATAATCCAATATAAAAGGGAGATCATTTTAATGAAGCATTATTTTTGATGCTTTGCCTTATTCCAGAATTTGCAACAATGCCAAGATTCTTAATAGAGGCAGCAAGTGCTGCATGTATTTCAAAAGGGGAAACACTCAAGCCAAAGAATAGCATCTACCATGGAGAAAGGCCAGCATGGGAGAACAGCTCTCTAATTCACACCATCAGCAGTAGCACAGAATGTGGACTAAACTCTAAGAGCCTGTATATTGTGTCAGTATTTAAGTGCCAGTCATACCTGTGGGTTTCAGAGGTCACTTCTTCATTTGTAGCTGAAGAGTGGAAGGTGACCCTTGTGTCTTTGCTATTGATGTAAATAGAATAGCATGGGTGGCCCTTTGGGGAGATGGAGAAGGGACCGAGTGGGGTGGTACAGGAATGATCTTCCCACCCTCTTTCCTCTTCTCACTTGTCCACAAACTGAGCTTTGTAAGGTGCCTAAGGACATCGACTTAGTCCACAACAGGTACCACTGAGACAGGCTGGGACCTGGGACCCCTTTGGCCCCACTCACTGATCCACTCCCTACCCTCACCACATTAAAGGAAGCAGCTCCTCCCTACCTCAAGCTGTGAGCAAGGACACCTGATGCTTGTTCTCGCTCCCTCCTGCTACAGCCTAAGTCCCAATAAAGCCTTGCTTGAATTCTTCATCTGGCCTCTTAACTAATTCTATTGATTAAAGAGTCCAAGAACCCTGGTCAGTAACACAAACATTCAAGATTACAGTGAGTTTTGACTTTAATTAGCTTAGGTACCAAAATAAATCCCACAGTCTGTCAACCTGACCTTGCCTTTCTTTGGGTGTTTATATACTCCTGGAAAGAAAATAATTCCATGACATAAAGGAAATTACAAAAATAATGTACCCAAGCCCCACAGAGTAATTACAATATTGCATCACTTCTGCAGTAGTTTAACAATTTCAAATCAGCATGAAATGTTGGCCAGGGACAGGAATGAATGTCCTTAAATGTGAACATTTTGAATCTTTTATTTAGTTAAACCCATTGAAAATCTTTATGCCTTTGGTGCTCTTTAGGCACATCATCATTATATGTATGTTGGGAGTTGACTTCCAAGAGAAAGATATGTAAAAGAAATCTTTCAATCCAGCTGTGACATTCTTATAGGGGCTTCCCTGATGGCTCAGCAGATAAAGAATCCACCTGCAACGCAGGACTCGTGGGTCCAGTCCCTGGGTTAAGAAGATGCCCTGAAGGAGGAAATGGCAACCCACACTAATATTCTTGCCTGAAAAATCGCATGAACAGAGGAGCCTGGTGGGTTACATTCCAAGAGGTCACAAAGAGTCAGATACAATTGAGTGATCAAGCATACACACCTGACATTCCTATAGGTACTGAAAATTTGTAGATCTTATATGACAACTGATTTCTGCTCTATCTAGCTTGTAGGATGGCATAAGTTATTTCTAAAAGCACATCTGTTATTTATAATTTCAATTATAATTTGGATTTTTAAGAGTTTCTCTGTAAGAATTGCCTTTCCTTCAGGCTCATATCTACCCTAACTGCTGTTAACATCTGTAATAGAAGGATAGGATTTTAAAGGCAAGATTGTTACTTGAGAATGTATGAATGCTCCCTGTGGCTTGCCATTTCTTTGAAGATAGGAGAGTGGTGTGAGATGCCCTCTCATTTTCAAAAGGTTCTCTGGGGAGCGTTGTCACTCACAGTTACCTAGATGCTGTGAGCAAGATCACACAGCAAAGAATCACCGGGGCTGAAAAAGGCGTTGCCACAATTTCAAATGCCTCCAACTGTCAACACTTTGGTGAAGAGAAACGCGTTTTTCAGCAGTTGTGCTGCGCTTGTTGTGCTTTTTCAAACTAGCCATTGTTGGTGCTCATTTCTGAACAACGCATAGCTTACTGTAAATGGCCACAGGCTTAGTCACTCAGCTCACCCCTCCTTTGAATTTGCATTTCATGAGCACAAGGGGCGAGGCTGCGGTGTTTGCCAGTGAGTCACTGCGGTCCTTACACTCTGCTGCTCTCGGTGATGAATGACCAGGAAGATGACTGCATCCCACCATTGTTGTGGTTTTCAGAAGCTAGTAAACACTGACATTTTGTTTTAGCGACAAATGAAAACAAAACTTTCTTTACATTTTTTGTGAGTATATGTGGACGTAAATATACTCATAAAGGACACATACACCTGGAAATTCAAACAGATATGGGGAGATGTGAGAGGAGTGTCCTCTTGAGATCCAAGTAGGAATAAGTAGTAACTGTCAGATAAGGTTCATTACCAAGAAAACCTAAGGATGAGGTAGATGAAAAACTGCCCAATAGTGGCTTTACCCCACCTTTAGTTTGCTCATTTCACTTAAAGAATGCCCCATAGCCTTATCATCTCTTAGTCTTACCTCTTCAAATATAATATTTTTAATAAATCACACAATTTTATAGGATGTTGAAGTGAGAGTTACAGGTATAAAACTTAGATCTACAAAAATTACACAGAACTGTTCTGCACAGGGGATTCATCTATTCTCTCCTATTTGCTTATTTATTTAATCATTTATTTAAATCCATATGGACATGTGGCTATTTATACTTTGAGTTACAATCCAATACTGATTGATTGATGTCTGTCCTTAGTATAAATAATATCTGTATATTAATTTTGTTAATTAATTAACTTTCCTCCAACTTTACCAAATTCATTGATGAGCTCTAGAAGTTTTCTAGCAGTGCCTTTAGGGTTTTCTATGTACAGTGTCATGTCATCTGCAAAGAGGGACAGTTTGACTTCTTCCTTTCCAGTTTCATTTCTTTTACTTCTCTGGTTGCTTGGCTACTTACAAGTTATGTTGGAAAAAAGTGGTGATAGTGAGCATCCTTGTCTTCTTCCTCATCTTAGAGGAAATGCTTGCAGCTTTTCACCGTTGTGTTATGTTAGTTGTGGGTTTGTCATGTGTGTGCTATGCTAGTTTACTTTAGTTGTGTCCAACTCTTTGCGACCCCATGGACTATAGCCCACCAGGCTCCTCTGTCCATGGGATTCTCCAGGCAAGAATACTGGAGTGGGTTGCCATGCCCTCCTCCAGGGGATCTTCCCAACCCAGCAATGGAACTCACGTCTTTTATGTCTTCTGCACAGGCAGGCAGGTTCATTACCACTAGCACCACTTGGGAAGTCCAGATTTATCATATATGGCCTTTATTATGTTGAGGTAGTTTCCCTCTATGCCCACTTTCTGGAGATTTTTTTATCATAAGTCAATGTTGATCTAAGTATTCTCAATGAAGATGCCCTTTTACCCTCCAGAAAGATTTTGCACACATTAAGGATCACACTTTGGGCTGGTAAGTTCTACTCTCTGCTCAAGGAGCTGACATAAGTAACTCTCACCCCATTAAGCAGGAACTGTACCAGTGATTTCCGTCTAGAGGATGCAGCACAGACGAGGTGGGGAGGAGAGTTCCTCTACGGTGGAGAGCCTGACACTCGCTACCTTGGCCAGGTGGTCAGGGTTAACAGCACCGGTCTTAGATCCTATTGATAGCAAGTACCCTCAGTATGGGGATATGATGAGAATGGAAATTACTTGTGTGATCTTCCTCCCCAAAACTCATGACTTCAGTCTAATCATAAGAAAAACATCCAAGAAACCCCAAATGAAGGACATGCTACAAAATACCTGGCCGAATTGTCCTCAATACTGTCAAAGTCATGAAAAAAACATGGGAAGTCTGAGAAACTGTCCCATTCTTGAGTATCCTGAGGAGACAAAATAACTAAATGTAGTGTGGTATCCTGTGTAGGATCGTGGAATAGAAATAGGACATCAGAAAAAAGCTATGGGTATCTGAATATACTATATTAATACTGGCTTACTAATGGTGACAAATGTACCATAATAATGTTAACAATAGGGGAAATGAGTATACAGTGCATGGAACCAATCTTCTTAACATTTCTACAAATCTAAAAATGTTCAAAAATTAAACGTTTATTTTAAAAAACAAAAAATAAAGCAGAAAAAAATAGATCTGTTGCCTTAAGGGGAAAAAAAAGGACTTGTAAGTTTGAGAAAAGAGACTGTTGGGGCAATGTTGCTTCAGTTCACTTATAAAGCATATTTTCCCTATGAAGAAATCTTGCAGGGTGTTTGACTTTTTTGTTTTTTTGTTTTTACATTTAAAAGTAGGGCACTTCCTGTGAATCTAGCCAGTAGGAATGACCCAGAGGAACTCATCTCTGAAGATGTATTTAGATTGCGTTTCTTACCTTGAAAATGAACTGATGACCCAAAAACCTTATTTCAAATGCTAATCAGCATCTATTAAACAGAAAGTTGTTATATTCTAGGATACAATGTGGGTCCTTTAATTGGTAATTGGAGTGTAAGTCCATATCTACTTCTCTTTGGTACTTTTACTTTAAACACAAGTATTTTACTTTAAAACACAAAAGACTGTTTCTTCAGGGTGAAAACTATGGGTTCAGTTCAGTTCAGTAGCTCAGTCCTGTCCAACTCTTTGCGACCCCATGAACCACAGCACGCCAGGCCTCCCTATCCATCACCAACTCCTGGAGTTTACCCAAACTCATGTCCATTGAGTCAGTGACATCATCTAACTATCTCATCCTCTGTCATCCCCTTCTCCTCCTGCCTTCAATCTTTCCCAACATCAGGGTCTTTTCAAATGAGTCAGCTCTTCGCATCAGGTGGCCAAAATATTGGACTTTCAGCTTCAACATCAATCCTTCCAATGAACTTCCAGGACTGATCTCCTTTATAGTGGACTGGTTGGATCTCCTTGCAGTACAAGGAACTCTTAAGAGTCTTCTCCAAAAAAAAAAAAAAAGAGTCTTCTCCAACACCACAGTTCAAAAGCATCAATTCTTCGGCGCTCAACTTTCTTTATAGTCCAACTCTCACATCCATACATGACCACTGGAAAAACCATAGTTTTGACTAGATGGACCTTTGTTGACAAAGTAATGTCTCTGCTTTTTAATATGCTGTCTAGGTTGGTCATAACTTTCCTTCCAAGGAGTAAGCATCTTTTAATTTTATGGCTGCAGTCACCATCTGTAGTGATTTTGAAGACCCCCAAAATAAAGTCAGCCACTGTTTCCCCATCTATTTGCCACACTCAATCCTATTTTGTTCTCAAACCCTGTGAAATAGGTTTTTTCTTTTTCTGTTATTGTGGTAGAACGTGTATAACATAAAATTTTCCATTTGAACTGCTTTTCAGTATACAATTCAGTGACATTGATTACTTTCAGGATGTTGTATAACAATCACTGCTATCAATTTGCAATATTTTTTCATCACAACAGTAACTCTGGACCTATTAAACAATCACATCCCATTCCTCCTCCTGCCAGCCTCTGGTAACATCTAATCTACTTTCTGTCTCTATAAATTTGCCTCCCCTAGACACTTAGTAAAAGTAGAACCATACGATATCTGTCCATTTATTTCTGACTTATTTCACTTAGCACAATGTTTTCAAGGCTTGTCCACATTATAATACGTCAGATGTCCATTCCTTTTTAATGGCTGACCAACGCTCATAATGGGTTTCCGGGTGGCACAGTGTAACAATGCAAGAGACACAGGAGACTCAGGATCAATCCCTGGGTCGGGAAGATCCCCTGGAGAAGGAAATAGTAAGCCACTCCAGTATTCCTGCCTGGAGAATCCCATGGACAGAGGAGCCTGCTGGGCTACAGTCTGTGCAGTCCCAAAACATTGGACACACACACACACACATACAAAATGTCTGACATGTCTGAGCATGCAATGTTCTTATTGCACATTTTGTTCATATCCATATTTTGTTTATCAATTCATCTGCTAATGGACATTAGTGTCATTGCTATCTTTTGGCTATTCTATACAATTGGCTTTGTAAGCATAAGTCTTTTTAAAAAAAAAAAAGTTTGTTGAACTTTCTTGGAATTCAAAACTTGGCTTAATTGTAGTTACCACCAATACCTTTAATTTGATGCCAAAGGAATAAATACACTAGAAATGAATCAGTGAATTCTGTGTCACTGGCATTGGCAGAGGTGACTCTAGAGGCCCCAGGCCAATGTCATCACTGTATTTTTCCAGAAAGACTTCCTTCTGTTGTCTGTCTTTTACGTTTGGTTTGGCACAATTTTTGGGGGTGGTAGGGGCAACTGTTTTAAATGTTGTATTCTTGCTTTTTCCCTTTTCTTCCTTCCTTTTAACACGGCTATATTATCACCAGTAAACTTGGGTAATTCACTTTTCAATCGAAGTATGTTGATTATTAATTAGCATACCAACCACCACCATAACTTATAAATCAAATTCTGCTGGCTGGCCTAATTAACTAGGCCGTATGGATGACAGGAACATGAACTTAAGAGGTTGAGATTGACATAATCTACCTGTGGAATTTGTACACCCCATATGTAGTTCCTGGTTTTTCCTAAGTAGATTCTCTAAATTTTGCCCCTCGGTTACCAATATTACTATTCACCTCACCACCCAAGAAAGACCCCAAAGAACTGCTGTCAACACCCTCCTCTTTCTCACCCCCTACTATAAATCCTACAGATTTTTGCAGTGTGTAAATATTTATCAAATTTCCCACTCCTCTCTATTCCTTGATTTCTACTTGCTCAGCTCCAATAGAAGCCCTCATCACTCCTCAGAGTTCAACTTGGATACTTAGACAAGAGAGGCCCTTCTCCTGACGCCGTGCTGTAGAAAGACCAGCATATCACAGACACAAAAAGTGGTTGATGAGCACGCAGTGACTATCACTTAGGATGTGATGCTCAGCACTGAAATAGTCAGCCCATAACTCCAAACATCTACTTTCGAGACTAACAGTGTTAAAGCCCCAAGGAAACCCTTCTCTAATTTCTTATCCACATGTCTCCCCTTAGGTTCCTGAAACAAAATGCAACCAACCATGTGAATGCTGTTAAAGGTGACATTTGTGTCATTACCTAGATAAGAGAAAAAACACTGCTCCCTTCATGTTGCCGAGAAATTTAAGTGGGCAAGTGTTTAGGTGAAAAGAAAGGCAAATGAATAAACTTGCTGTGATGAATTGTGTCCTCCCCAAATTTCTGTGTTGAAGTCCTATACCCCAGTACCTCAGAATATGACTATATTTGGAAAGAAAGTCTTTAAAGAAGTAATTACGTTAAAAAGAGGTCATCAGCGTGGACCCTAATGCAATACAATTGATGTTCTCATAAGAAGAGGAAATTTGAACATAGACACACACAGAGGGAAGACGGTGTGTGGACACAGGGAGAAGGCAGCCATCTTCTTCAAGGAGGAAGCTTCCCAGGGGGCTCAGTGGTAAAGAATCCAACGGCCAAAGCAGGAGACACAGGAGCGGCGGGTCTGATCCCTGGGTCAGGAAGATTCCCTGGAGGAGAAAATGGCAACCCACTCCAGTATTCTTGCAGGGATAATTCCATGGACAGAGAAGCCTGGAAGACTATAGTCCACGAGGTCACAAAGAGTCAGACAGGACGGAGCGACTGAGCCTGCTTGCATAAACCAAGAAGGGAAGCCTCAGGGGGAACCGACTCTGCCGACTCCTTCATTTTGGACTTTTGGCACCCAGAACTAAGGAAATAAATTTCTGTTGTTTAAGCTACCTAGTCTGCAGTACTTTATTATCATGGCAGCTCTAGTAAGCTAATACATTTGTCAAAGTACTTCCTCTCAGATAGCATGACTGAACATTTGTTCACAGAATGCTTTTTTTCCCCTCTCTTTGTGCTCCAATTTATGGTTCTGAGTAGCACCCTCAGGGTTTAGCCCTGAGCCTGTACTTTAAAGAGCTCCTTTGGCCATGCCTCTCCTCACAGGCTTAGGAGTATAGAGGCCACGACTTGCCAACCTGAAGTCTTATCGCCTCCCATCCCAGAATTCCTGGTCCCTATAGCCCTGAGCTGTCACCAGGGACTATGCCGGCCCCTCCCAAATCCTTGCTCAGGAAGATGGACTGAACCACTGCTGTGTATACACCTAAGCCTGAGAGACACCCAGAGTAGCTGTTTGTGGGTGACACAGTTGGAGTGTGGACACGTGAACTAGAATGTCCACATGCAAGTGTGCAAGAAGGTGTCAAGAAAAGGGTGTGAAGTGTGGGGCTGAAGCTTCAGGGCAGTTTTGCTTTTGCTGTGACCTTCTGACATGGTCTCCGAGAAGCCCAGGAGCTCTTAATTGCATCCTGACTTTCAGATCCATAAGAAGGTATATTCATCAACAATCAGGGAATAGCACATATTTTGTTTTATGGGGTTTTTTTAGAGGGCAAATTTTAAGGACTAAAAATTTTTTTCTGATTAATAAATTTTTGGCTGCACTGTCTTTGTTGCTCTGCCCGGGCTTCCTCTAACTGCAGTGAGCGGGAGCGGCTCTCTAGCTGCGGAGCACGGATCCCTCAGTGGCTCCTGGTTGCAGAGCACAGGCTCCAGGCTCTCGAGTTTGCGGGCACAGTATTTGTGGTGATGGGCTTAGTCAGGGTCTTCCCAGACCAGGGATTGAACCCGTGCCCCCTGCATTGCAAGGGGCATTCTTAACTACTGGACCATCAAGGAAGCCCTATGATTTGTTACTAAGATTTATAACCTTTATGCATTTAGATATATGACACCTGAGTCTTCAAATCTTGCTTCAAATCCCACAAATATTAGGATTAGGCTTGGTGGTTCTAGATGGACTCAAAAATTGCAACGATACTTGCCACTGTTGCACATAGAATCTAGGGAAAAATTTGCAGTGTTAAATAATTCATTTAACCCTTAAATTTGTATGTAAGCATATCTATCTAGATAGAGCATGTGTGACACATGATATCAGTTTTAATATTAGCAATGAGGTGCATATTAATATTAAAATTGTAATACTTGTATTTTTATAAACATTCAATACAATTTCATTGTTTTTAAAATCTTGTACATTTAAATTTTTAAAAATTCAACAAAAATTTTGTCTTGCTTGAATAATTTTAAGTCTTACTGTACTTTGTCATTAGTACTTTGGTTTACATTTTAATGAATTGTATGTTTCAAAACAAAAATACACTTTAAACCAGAGGTAACATTTTATTTTCTTTACCTTATTATAATTTATAATTTTTGACAATACATTAAAATCTTGTAAATTTTTCAAAGAATTCATGCATCTTGATTATAATTACATTTTCTTTTTTATTCCTTTCCTTTAGAATAAGGAAAAATTGTGAGTATAATAGAAATGGAAAATGCAACAATGGAGTGCAGTGAAGATATAAAAAGGGAAAAAAAATAGAAAATCTTCCAAGAGGCAAATCTGCTTAAATTTTTAAAAACTGGACTCAATAAAAGTGAGCAGGTTTTTACTGAGTGTGTCTTCCACGAAAATTTTGACTAACACGTGACAAATTCTTTATTTAACGAGGATTTGATTATTGATCAAAACAATTGAAAATGAACAAGAATACTATTTTAATAGAATCTAAAACTTGGGAAGAGGCCCAATGCAATCCCTGCAAGTTCAAATTCTTTATTAAATAAAGAGTTAAGTTCGGACTGGAACAGTGAAGACCTCTGTGGTCCTCTCTGACATCTGCCCTAATGCCTTGCATTATTCCCAAAGATAGCCTCCTCACAGACCTCTGTACACATCCTCCCTCCCCTCATCCTGTCTTACATGCTGCTGCTAGAATGAGGGGCCTGGCATCTCTCTCCCTCCCCTTCACTGAAAGGCCCTTCCGGCAACCATGTGGAGTAGAACTGCCCCAGGGCATATCCCCTGGGTGATTGATGGCACTGGGCCCAGTGAAGGGTTCTGTGGTTACACAAGTTGTACATAGTACAACCACTCTTCTCTCGGAAGACTTGAATAAATGAATTGCTTGTTTGAATCTCCAAAAGAGATCTATATCAGGCAGATAAAGCAAGTGTTTTCCCTGAGAGGTTTGCAGGACTGGTGGTCTTGGATAAGTTAGTCTAGAGCATTCCCACATGTGGTAGCCGCTAGCTATGGATGACTAGCAAGCACTTGAAATGTGGCTTGTTTTGATTAAGACACATTCTAAGAATAAAACACATTGTATTTCAAAGACTTAAAACAAGAGAAAATGCAAAATGCCTCCATAATAATTTTTACGTTGAATGCATGTTGAAATGATAACAAGTCATTAATAACATATATCACTTAACATCAACAACAGAAAGCAAACTCAAAGTTAAAGAGAACAGATTGGCAGTTGCCAGAGGTGGAGGTTGGGGGTGTGCAAAATGGGTAAAGAGGGTCAAAAAGAAAAAAAAACTTCCTGTTTAAAACAAGTAAGTTATGCAAATATAATGTGTGGCATTGTGAGTATAATTAGCAACACTTTACTATATATTTGAAAGTTGCTTAGAGAGTAGATCTTAAAAGTTTCATTGCAAGAAAAAAATTTGTAACTGTGTGGTAAGTGATGTTCGCTAAACTTACTGTGGTGATCACTTTGCAATATGCACAAATATTGAATAATTATGTTGTGCCCTTGAAACTAATATATATATATGTATATACATGTGTGTGTGTATATATATAGAGAGAGAGAAAGAGAGAGAGAAATAGATTGCAAAAATTAATTTTACCTGGTTCTAGTTCAACATTGAGAAAACTAAGATCAAGGCATCTGTGAAACAAGTGTCCCATCACTTCACGGCAAATAGGTGGGGAAACAGTGGAAACAGTGGCTGACTTTATTTTGGGGGGCTCCAAAATCACTGCAGATGGTGACTGCAGCCATGAAATAAAAAGACGCTTACTCCTTGGAAGAAAAGTTATGACCAACTTAGTCAGCATATTAAAAAGCAGAGACATTACATTGCCAACAAAGGTCCACTTAGTCAAGGCTGTGGTTTTCCCAGTAGTCATGTATGGATGTGAGAGTTGGGTTATAAAGAAAGCTGAGCGCTGAAGAATTGATGCTTTTGAACTGTGATGTTGGAGAAGACTCTTGAAAGTCCCTTGGACAGCAAGGAGATCCAACCAGTCCATCCTAAAGGAAATCAATCCTGAATATTCATTGGAAGGGCTGATATTGAAGCTGAAACTCCAATACTTTGGCCACTTGATGCGAAGAACTGACTTGTTTGAAAAGACCCTGATGCAGGGAAGGATTGAAGGTGGGAGGAGAAGGGGACAACAGAGGATGAGGTGGTAGGATGGTATCACTGACTCAATGGACATGAGTTTGAGTAAGCTCTGGGAGTTGGTGATGGACATGGGGGCCTGGCATGCTGGAGTCCATGGGGTCGAAAACAGTCAGACATGACTGAGCAACTGAACTGAACTGAACTGATTTTAATTTTTAATGCCATTACTAGATAGTTTAAAATTCCACCCATGATTTGCACTTTATTTCTATTGGACAGCAATGACCTATTGGATGACATGATACGTAAGACTGCCCAGAATCTCTCCAGATCTTTCTCTCATTGCTGTTTCCCTTTGGGCTCTAATTGCTGCATACTCTTTAAAGAAATCCCTCCCTATCCCTACCAATCATGACCATCAGCAGTGTCAAGTGTTGTTTTTCCATTTGTTCAACTCCTGGAACTACATCAGGCTAATTCCTATTAAGCCCTTAGGTATCAAGCATCAATCACTCATACAGGAAGCCTATCCTGAAATCCAGTCATACCTATCCCTTAGCCTGGTTAGGTGACCTTCCTCCAAGCACCAGTAATTTCCTGTCTAAACCTTTAACACGTACTCACTACTTGTGTTTATAAGCATCTGCTTACATATCTCATGGGCTTTCCAGGTGGAGCCAGTGGTAAAGAACCTGCCTGCCAATGCATTAGACTTAAGAGACGCGGGTTCAATCCCTGGGTTGGGAAGATCCTGTGGAGGAGGCCATGGCAACACTCTCCAGTATTCTGGCCTGGAGAATCCCCTGGACAGAGGAGCCTGTGTTAAAGTCTCTCAGCTGTGTCTGACTCTTTGTGACCCCATGGACCCCATGGAATTCTCCAGGCCAGAATACTGGAGTGGGTAGCCTTTCCCTTCTCCAGGGGATCTTCCCAATGCAGGGATTGAATGCAGGTCTCCCACATTTCAGGCAGATTCTTTACCATCTGAGCCAAGCCTGGCAGGCTATAATCCACAGGGTCATCAGAGTCGGGCACGACCAAAGCAACTTAGAGCAACACATGTATCTCACTCTTCTTCATTAAGAATCTTGAGAGCAAAGATACATCCTCCTTTTTTTTTTGACTGTGCCACATGGCATGAGGGATCTTAGTTCCTTGACCAGGGATCAAAACTCTACCCCTGCCGTAGAAGCATGGAGCCTTAACCTCTGGACCACAAGGAAATTCCCTTTGTCTTTTATATTCCTAGCATCTAACACAATAGATGAATGAATGAATAATTCAAGAATGAAGCAAATGTGGTCCCTTCCCAGGTGGAGTGCCTTCCGGAAGAGGAAGCAGATAGGTGAGTAGATAATTCAAATATGTTGCTTTCAAGTGTGCCGTTAACAATATTGAGAATTATAGGGAAATTCTGAGCAGAACACTTAACTAAGGCCAGCTTTATGGATGCACAACCTGTACTATTGCACAGGGCTCCACACCCACCAGACATTCAAGTTCAGGGATGGGATAGGGAATGGATAGAATGAAGCTGGATAGGATTTAGGGGTGGCACCAGGAAGGATCTCATTTCAAGGAGCTCCATTGTTCCACAAAGGCAATTTTATAACTCAGGCTATATAGCCACTGATTTGTGTTTATCCCGGATAACCTTACCCACCTACTAATGGATATCAAGTCACTATAAGATTAAAAAATATCAGATACTTTTTTCTGATGTCTCTATTAAAAAGCTAGTTAAAAGTGAAATTGTCAGTTCTTTGGAAGAATGAAGACAGTTATTATAATGAATTGAAAGGTATTATTTTCTGTTCTGTTTATTGTTTCAGTTCAGTTCAGTTGCTCAGTTGTGTCCGATTCTTTGCGACCCCATGGACTGCAGCACACCAGGCTTCCCTGTCCATCACCAACTCCTGGAGCTTGCTCAAACTCATGTCCATCAAGTCGGTGATGCCATCCAACCATCTCATCCTCTGTCATCCCCTTCTCCTGCCTTCAATCTTTTATTGTTTACCTTTAATTAATTAAAACTAGTCGATGTACTTATACAAAAATTTAAATGTAAATACTCCTTTATTGTTCGCTATCGCTTTCCCCATTGCAAGTTATATGTTATGTGTCATCACCTCTCCCAGATTATTCATTTTAGGCCTCAGTCTCTAAATTATAGTATGGATGTTTCCCCTTCCTCAGTTTAAAATGACCATGATTTTCTTTTATGTAGGAACACGTGTTGGTATTTGAAATGAAGCTTTGTTTTTGTCAAAGAATTAAAGTTCTCTACTGGGCTTCCCAGGTGGCTCAGAGGTAAAGAATCTTCCTGCCAGTACAGGAGAGTCCAGTTTGATCCCTGGGTCAGGAAGATCCCCTGGAGGAGGGCATGGCAATGCACTCCAGTATTCTTGTCTGGAAAATCCCATGGACAAAGCAGCCTGGTGGGCTATAGTCCATAGGGTCTCAAAAGAATCAGACATGATTTAGCACCTAGATAACAACAACAAAGTTTTCTACTGTCTACATATAAAGACATTCTTGTTTCTGGTTTGACTGCTAACCCCTGAATTTTGTGTCAAAGCATATAGCGCTGATGGGTTAGAATTTCCTTCCATAAAATGAGGGTTTTCACACATCTTAAGAATTCTCAAACAGGGGCTCTAGGGAGATGGAAGGGAGGTCCAAGAGGGAGGGGACATATGTACCCCTATGAGTGATTCATGTTGATGTTTGGCAGAAAATAACAAAATTCAATTAAAAAGTAAATCAATTTAAAAAAATTCTCTGAATGATTCATTCAACATTGCTCTAGCAATAAAATACAACGTGGCATTGTAAGTTTCCCTCTTAGGGCTTATAATGCACTAATCTTTATAACAGTATTTTCCCTAAGATTATTGCCATATTATATCTTTTACAATTCTTAGCATCAGAAGAAGGAAAAGAAATGGTAAAATTACCCTCCAAAATATTAGCTGAACACAGGCTTCTGTAACCAATGGTGAAAGTTAAATTCAACAAGTTGTTTTGTTTATACTATACTGTTTAAAAGTTATTTTTTCCTGAAAAATAAAATTTTTATATTTTATAAAATTCATTCATTCAACAAGTATTTATTGAATCATTACTACCTGCTACTGTTTTTCTAGGCTCCAGAGACACAGCAGGGAACGAGACACCATGATCCCCAGCCCAAAGGAGTTGATAATCTCATGCAGAAAATAGAAAATAATTGGTACATAAAATATCTCAGATGATGATCTGAAAAGAATGAATGTTGTGAGGAAATGAGAATACGGAAAGTGATCTGTCAAAAGGGGCCAGGAAGATGCACCCGCCTTGAGTGTTGCGTGGCTAAGATTCACTTGACTGCATTCTAACAGTATTAATCTCATCTTGCCCAAGTTTTTGTTGATTCAGTAGTCATTTAATGAAAATGATAACTCTTCTACTCTTGCTGCTCCCTTGTATTTTATTCACATTATTTACTGTTTCTATTCTTTTTCAGTTACCTTTATGACCACATAAATGATAGGCAAAGGAAGAAAGCTCAGCAGTATTTTGGTGAAGATAATCTGTTCAGTTTTTCTTGGTTTACTCCCTTGAAGCAAAAGTCATTTGATGGAAAGAGAAAGGAACATGAAGTCAGAAACTTGGTTTTGAACCTCTTCTTTTCTGCTTATTAGCACTTATTTAACCTGAGTCATGGTTTTCTTGTCTCTGAATATGGGGCGGGGGGGGGGGGGGGGGGGAAATGACATGATGCCACTGTGAGATGTTAATTAAGAAGTAATACATGGATCATCCAACCAAGCAAAGGGCACCTGCCGAGTATTGACTTTCCATCAGGCAGCCGGTAACTCTGACAAAAATGCAAGACCCACTCTGTTCTCTAAAAGATTATGACAAAATTCCCATTAATATAAACATTCAAGTTCTAGAAACAACACAAAGATCATGCTTCAGTGAAGCAATAACTCAGGAATAACAAGTAAGCATTTAGACATGTGAGGTCTGTTCTTGTTCCATTGGCAAGAAGGTAAATGAAGAATAAATCCAAGTGTAGGAAAAAAGAACCACCTTGACTACTGGGATCTGGGAGTTATCCTTGACTCCTCTCACCTCCCATATCCTATGGATTACCAAATCCCATCAATGCCGCCTCCTTCATATCTCTTGTCTGTTTCCATACCATGTTCTTAGCTCACACCGGCAGCAGCTCCTCACCTGGGCTACCTAAGAGCCTCTTCCCTTTTCACCCACATCTTGCCTAACCAACCCTTATAATATCTTCTGTGCTTGCGCTGCGCTAGATTTCGCTTCTGTCATGCCTGACTCTGCGACCCCGTGGACTGTAGCCTGCCAGGCTCCTCTGTCCATGGGATTTTTCAGGCAAGAATACAGAAGTGGGTTGCCATGTGCTCCTCCAGAGGATCTTCCCAACCCTGGGATCGAACCTGCAAGTCCTTTGTCTCCTGCATCGCAGGCAGATTCTTTACCGCTGAGCCACCAGGGAAGCCCTTATAATGACTCTTGAGGTACCCACATTTCTGTGACTTCCTTCCCATAGATGAGGAAACTGAAGCCCAGAGTGGTTACCTGATTAGTAAGAAGTGAGTCTCAGATTCAAATTTGCCTGGGCTGTCTCCCAAGTCCATGCTCAAACCCCAGGACTCACCAGTTCGGATAATGTTAATTCTCTATCTGTGAGTCCTCATTCTCTGAACTTCTGTTTCTGTTTTTGTTTTTTTTTTAACCTCTTTGTGTATCTTTTCTTTTTTGAGGCTAGGTGATTTTTTATCAAATACTAGATTTTATCAAATCTTCCTTCCTAGACTTTGAAATAACTCATGATTTCCCCTGGATTTGATTCATCTTGGAGTCTGAAAAGTTCAGAATTGTGACTTCCATATATCAGGGCTTAAATAATCTTTTTTCACAAAAGGATGAATATAAGTAAATAAATAAGATAGTGGATTTCTCTGGTGGTCCAGTGGCTAAGATTCCATTTTCCCAATGCAGAGGTCCTGAGTTCAATCCCTGGTCAGGGAACTAGATTTCACATGCCACAACTGAGACCTGTTACAGCCAAATAAGTAAATATTTTTTTTAAATGGATAGCAAGTTCTAAACAGTCCATTTAAAAAGAGTATCACCACTTGGTGAGCTGGGAACTGTCTGTATTCATATTTAGTCAACAATATCTCACAAATTGTGATGATCAACAAAATCATCACAGATCAACTTCCCTCAAACTGTCAGTATCTAAAATGTTGCCTCTTAAGAATTCCTTCTTAGATAAAACTATATTAGGAAATATTGTTAATATATTAACCATAGTTGAAGAAAAATTCCTCAGATTTGCATTTGGCAGACTCATCAAACACATAAACAACTGGTGCCTATAACAATCGTCAGATTCATTTTCCTCATTCTACTTTGCAGTTTAATAAACATAGTCATTTCTTTCTGCAAAAGTTGTCTTCCATGTCATCTCTCTTTCCCTTTGGGGAAATTAAACATCAATATTCATTCTTCATGACTTTTGTTCACACACTTGCCTAAACTTTCACCTGTATTTTATAGTCAGAAGAGGAGAGGACTTTAAATGAAGGAACAAGAGGACACAACCCAGCCCATCCCTTCCCCACCCGCATCCACCAGCATCTCCCCTATCTTCTCTTCCTCAGACATGGCCATAAACCTGTCTAACCACTTTTTCTCATTTCCCTTTTCCTGGAGCCTCCCAGTATTAAAGGTGGCCACTCTACCAGAAAAATATCAACCCTGTTTCCATCTGAGGGGTTGGTGCAGACAACTAGACAACCACCTTCCTGATTGACTCATATCACAGGTCACTCACTGACTCATGACCTTCATCGTCATGAAAGTCTAATCTAATTTACAGACCATGAAACATTCTGTACATCTGGTCAGAGAGCCAGAGAGGTGATTAATATGGGTTGTTGCTGTTGGTAGTGCTTTCCCCCCCCGCCCCCCCCACAGAAACAAACACTCCATCTCTTTCAATTTGCAATGGAATGTGAAACCTCAGTTGCTGAGAACCTTCCCCACTGCAATTGAAGAATTTTCCATCTGGTAGGAAATTCAGGTGGTGATGAAGAAGTGTTTAGTAATAGTTATTTTTGCTTCTTTTTATTTGACAGCACTTGGAGATTATACTGCCTCAGGGTTTATCTGTATTGAATTTTAAGCATAACTGGGAAATAATCTTAAACTCTCAGGTTCAGATCTGATTTTTCTTTGACCAATAAGGCAATGGAATGAGGAAGTGGGAGACAGAGGTGGAAAGAGAGTGGAAATACATTTTCCCTATGAAAAGTAACTCTCTGATTCCATTAAAGTTTCAGAACAAATCTGGTATGTTAAAAGTAGCCTGAGATGTTTGTTTAATCACTATGTTATTGGACAAACTAGTGTAACAATTCCTTTTGCTTTAGTGAAGAGCATTATCACACCAGTTTAATAAGTCAACTGCTCTGATTTTCTCTGGTTTGTGTACTTGGATGTCCTTTAGACTGCTAATAGATAGGAAAAATGTAAGTCTGCATCATACTATTATTTTCCTTCTTTCCCAGATCCTTTTATTTATTTAGGAGAAGATAACTTGAATCTTGATGCATACAAGAATTTGAAGTACCATCATAAAAAATATATGTCCCCACTTCATTGTCCAAGGGTTGTACTAGGTACGCTGGAGAATAGAAAGATCTTGTCTTTTGAGACTACAATGTAGCGTCAGAGACAGAACAGACGCATGGAAAAAAACAAACTGTAGATGAAAGAGTTGATGGTCTTCATTCCCATGACACACCCACTCATTAAGACGAGAGATGACACAGGTGACATGAAGGCTGACTCTTCTACTTCCTCCTCAAGTCTGTTTATTTACTGACTCTAGGAAAGATCAACTAAGATATCATCGTCATATCTGTGCAATTCTCACGGCCAAAAGCAGATCCTGAGCCAAGAGAAAGATAAAAAATAGTTTTCTTCTTGAGAATTGAATCCGTCTGTCTTCACAGTTCTGCAAGTTATTCCTGCTAAGGATGAAAAGATCAGGCCTGGGGATAGCTGATAGAAGCGTGGTGGTTTTAGTGGAGAGAGTGATGGAAAGTGAGGTTGAATCCAGATTCTTATGTCAGGCAGAGTCTGGGTCATCCCAAAAGTCAAGGAGAGCCATACATCTCTGAGCAGGTAAGAAACAGAGTAAACTTTTGAGCTTGGAGACTGGTATACTTGGGGAGGAACTCACTAGCTCTAACCTTAACTCAATGACATTGTCTTCAGTGAGTTTTTATGACCTGGTCTGGAGATGTCTTCACCATTTACAGCATTGTTTCTATTGAAAAATATTTTAAAAATTTCAAACAGCCAGCAGGCAAACAAACTTTTGGAAAACAACTTGTTCATAAAATGAGGTATGAGGTTCTCTGGTAGCAAATGGGGTCATGAGACACTGGGGGGAAAAAAGCCACAACAACATAATCTCTGAAGGATTGAGAAGAACGAATAAAGCAACATTGTCTTATTTCTGAAGCTCTCAAAAGATCAGTCAGAAACCTCGCCCTAACATCTTCTGTTATTTAGGTTCATTTCCATATATCATCCTCAAATGATGAAATTAGCATGGTAGTGTCATTCATTCTGAGAGCTGTTCAGACAACATATATAGATGAAGCTATGTGCCAAGCACTATGCTAAATTCTTAGTGCATATTATTGAATTTAGCTTTTACAACCCTAAAAAATATGTATACCATCTCCCTTTTCAGAGGAGGAAATTCTAGCTCAGAGTGTTAGCTGATTTTACCAGGGACACATAATTAGCAAGTAAGCAGAACTAGACATGAACCTAAAACCAGGGCATTCAACACCTTCCCTATATGCCTGTGTGGATCAATGTACCCTTAAAACATTTTTACTTGAGCTCTAAAAACTTGGTCTCTTTAAAACCTTTAGAAGCAAGTCCCTTTTAATAGAACAACTGGCTTGGGTAACAGGTGCATTTTTTAATCTGTGTTATTTATCCAAACCGTTCCCACCCTTTCCACTCAAATCCTATTGAAGTACTCAAACATAACAATATTGTCTGCTTGCTTCTCAAGTGTATCATTTTACATGTTCAAAAATCTCACACCATTCAGCAAGAAGTGAACATTAATCTCTATCCATCAAAGATTGGTCAGCTGAGCTAGAAAGGCAATGAATGGCACATTCTGGGATATAGCAGAGGTGGGAGGTGTCTCAGCAAACTAACAAAGTTCAGTGGACTCATGAAAACCCAGGAAGAAATCTCCTATCTGCAGTGGCAGCCAAGACGTGGAGACCTCGGGGTGCTTGCTTGGCTAATGTACTTGACTTCTCCTCCCTCCTTTTATCATCAAATCATAAGCACACACATTATCTCATTGGTGAGCCAGCAGCTTTGTAATAACTTATTCACAATATTTTCCTGGGTCTCCTTTGGTAACACATATCAGAATCACCACCAACAAATGTGTTTTCTAGATCAGAACAACACCCCCATATCCAATTAGCCCTAGTTCGGTTCATTCTCTTAGTTGTGTCCAACTCTTTGTGACTTCCTGGACTGCAGCACGCCAGGCTTCCCTGTGCTTCACTATCAACTGGAGTTGACTCAAACTCATGTCCATTGAGTCAGTGATGTCACCCAGCCATCTTATCCTCTGTTGCCCCCGTCTCCTCTTGCTTTCAATCTTTCCCAGCATCAGGGTCTTTTCCAATGAGTCAGCTCTTCGCATCAGGTGACCAAAGTACTGGAGCTTCAGTTTCAGCATCAGTCCTTCCAATGAATATTCAGGACTGCTTTCCTTTAGGATTGACCGGTTTGATCTCCTTGCAGTCCAAGGGACTCTCAAGAGTCTCTCCAGCACCACAGTTTGAAAGCATCAATTTATTGGCACTCAGCCTTCTTTATGCGCCAACTCTCACATCCATACATGACTACTGGAAAAACCATAGCCTTGACTAGATGGACCTTTGTTGGCAAAGTAATGTCTCTGCTTTTTAATATGCTATCTAGGTTTGTCATAGCTTTTCTTCCAAGGAGCAAACATCTTTTAATTTCATGGCTGCAGTCACTGTCCACAGTGATTTGGGAGCCCCAGTTGGAATTCCAACTCAGGACCATGCAGTGTAGCTAAACAGGCAAGTAGGGAGATCGCAGACAGAACGAATTAATGAGGGAGATAGACTGAGTACTGGGTACTTGCCTAGGTCCCTCTTCTGAAGTGCGGGTAAAAGGCAGCTCTTTTAGCAAACCTACATGAGGGGCCCAGGCTCTGGAGACTTCTGTCTTGAGGTGTTTTTGCTCTATTACAAGAAACAGCCTGTAAAAGGCAAAAAGAAACAACCAAATTCCATTGAACCACAGATGCCTTGTTCTGTAGCATTTTTTACATGCATTTTAAAGAAATTCAGTGACCTTGTGGACATTCTCTAGAGCAGCAGACTCCAATCTTTTTGGAGTCTGCTGGAGTTTGGTCCCTTTTTGACACCAGGGACTGGTTTTGTGGAGGACAATTTTTCCACAGACTGGGGAGAGGTGGATAGTTTCAAGATGATTCTAGTGCATTACATTTAGTGGGTACTTTTTTCTGTTATTACTACATCAGCTTCACCTCAGCTCATCAGGCATTAGATCCCAAAGGTTAAGGGCTCCTGCTCTCGATGGCTTCAAATTGATGTTTAACTACAGAATCAATTTTAAAAATGCACACATGTAAGTACATAAGTATAATGTGTACAAACGTGTATATATTTCAGTGGATTTCTTTATTTTTAGAATAATGGGTTTCCAACATAGCATTTATCACTTGCCAGATGCTGTGCTAACTGCCATAAACATGTTGCTCTAGTTAAACCTCACAACTCACTAGGACATAGGTGGTGTCCTTATTCCCATTTTGCACACAAGCTAACCGAGGTAGAGGATTGTCAAGAACAGCTCAGAATTACCAGGGTTTTAGCCTGACTCATTCTTAATCATCACACTCTACTGATGGCAGTCACTGTGAAGATGACTAACTCTTTGATAAAATCTCTGTCACACAAAAAAAACTGACCTGATTTCAGCTTTCTTACTAACCAAATTAGATTGCTTCTTTAGCTGATCTAATTGATCTTCCATGAGGAGCCTCATAAGGAGTAGGTGAAAGCAAGGTAAATGATCCCGGGAAAAACACCCTTGACCAAATTATCTTCAATACATATCTTAGGCTGATGTCCAGAATTCCACCATTATAACCTCAGTTCTGTGTGATAATTCTTCTTCTTTCCTTTTTATTATTCCTTAACAATACAAAAGAACAAATGCAATAAAACTGATGTCCAAATAAGAGTTAATGAGTGATCACATGAAAAAGCAAATGTGTATTTCAACTATAATATTCATACTGATAATAATTGCACCTGATTAAGGCCCAGAGTAAGCTTACACTTCAGTGGCAATAAGCATTTCTACTTTTGCATAGTTCTGTTTCCTCCCCTTTTTACTGAAGATTCCACAACTATTTGGAATTCCTAACTCCCCCTACTCCCCTCCTGCCTATTCCTCTTCCAATCCTCCAAATAGACATAAAATTCTAAGGCCTCAGAGAGGAGCAGGCTTAGCTGCAGTCTTCCATATTCTGAAAAGATCCACTGATGTAGAACTTGTTTTGGTTTTTTGTTCCTGTGCAGAATCTAAGAGAAAGAGGAAAGAGAGAAGTGAGGAAGAAAGAAGCTTTTAGAATCTTTTTTCTATTCCCTGCTAGTGGCAGATATTAGTCGTGTGTGTGTGTGTCTATGTGTGTGTGTTTGTTAGTTGCGTCTAACTCCTTGTGACCCCATGGACTGTAGCCCACCAGGCCCCACTGTCCACGGGATTCTCCAGGCTACAGTGGTAGCCATTCGCTTCTCCAGAGGATCTTCCCAACCCAGGGGTGGAACCTGGGTCTCCTGCATTCCAAGCAGATTCTTTACTGTCAGCCATCAGGGAAACCCAGATAATAGTTTTAGAAGGGTTCAAAATCTCAGCTCCATTTCTTTCCAACATTGTGTCCTTCATTTATCTCAGCCTGTGTGTTCTATGTTCAAAACAAAAAACAATTCTTAGTCCATCAAGCTTCATTCAGTGAAATAATACATGTGAGTGCTTAATTCGTTATATTTCTAGAAATGCCAACACTTCAAAAGGATTGAACTTGCTCAAAGGAGAGTCTTTGCTCAGAGAAGTTAAGCAAGAAGTTGAGATTGGGTTCTCTCTGCAGACAAGGAGTAAAGATAGTGCTTCTAGTTGGACACAGAGAGGAGAGAGAGTTCTACCACCAGAAAATCCTGCACTTGGCATGTTTGCATCCAATGCTGTCTGATCTTTGAGTAGAGAATGACCGGCTTGAAGGTATTCACAGGTGAGCATTCACCTGGTGATGAATCTGCCTTTCCCTCTGAGCTGGAAAAGGTAAGCAAAATGGGGTCAGATGCCCATATTTAATTAATAAGGAGACTCCATCCCAGATTGCCTCATTCTCTAGCCCAGTTAGTGGCTGAGCCAACCCAGCAGGGAGATTCCTGATTCAGCTTAGCACAGGGACTTTGCTCCACATCACGGTGCAAGGCCCTGGGAAGCAGAGGAGGGATGAAAAACGGGGTCACGGCAAGCTGTATCCATCTGCCGTCTCTATGCAGCAGCAACCTTGCCAGGCAGTGGCAATGTGAGGCTAAAGGTTATACCGGTAGCATCCTAGAAAATACAAACCTTAGAGAGACAGCAGAAAGCAAGTGACAGCAGGTGCAGGGAAATTAAAGGCACAACAGAACCCCTGAACACATAATGATCATGTAGGCATCAGCTTTGTCTTTGCTATGGAACATTGTGATAAATTATTAATGAATGGTTTGTGCAAGTGGTGAGGAAAAGGGAGCTATTTTTGCCTAACAAACTTAAGCAAATGGGAGGTAAGGGGCTTTTCAGTCTGAACTTTAAAAATACATTAAAAGCCAATGTGTAAGTGGTGTCTGTGCTCTTCATAAATAAAATGAGGGGAAGAACAAAGGTTAGATCTAAGCAAACATCTCTGAGTAAAGTAAGCTTAGAAGGGTGATGTTCTTAATATACTTCCTATAAACCTATATCCACAATAAACTGTAGCCCAATTTTGGCTTCAATTCTGGAAGATAAATGTTACATTTTAAGACTAGAAATAGTTCATTCAATGGATCTCTTTATTTTTAGAATAATGGACTTTCATTCTTAGATTCCCTGACCTGGACTCACAGAGACAGATGATATTATATTTATTGTAGTCAGTGATTTTTTAAGTGTTTTTAATTTTATGTTATTTTATTTCAACTGGGTTTTATTTGGTCCTTTACTTTTTAATGATGAAGAATGAAAAATTAAATTTTAGATCCTCAATTTTTTAATTAATTTATTTTTTATGAAAGGATAACTGCTTTACAGAATTTTGCTGTTTTCTACCAAACCTCAACATGACTCAGCCATAGGTATATATATACATATATCCCTTCTCTTTTGAACCTCCCTCCCATCTTCCTCCCCATCCCACCCCTCTAGGTTGATACAGAGCCCCTGTTTGAGTTTCCTGAGCTGTACAGCAAATTCCCGTTGGCTATCTATTTTACATATTATAGTGTAAGTTTCCATGTCACTTTTTCCATACATCTCACCCTCTCCTCCCCTCTTCCCATGTCCGTAAGTCTATTCTCTATGTCTGTTTCTCCACTGTTTCCCTGTAAATAAATTCTTCAGTACATTTTTCTAGATTCTAAATATATATGCATTAGAATACAATATTTATCTTTCTCTTTCTGACTCACTTCTCTCTGTATAATAGGTTCTAAGTTCATCCACCTCATTAGGACTGACTCAAATGTGTTCCTTTTTATGCCTGAGTGATATTCCATTGTGCATATGTACCACAGCTTCTTTATCCATTCATCTTTCAATGGACATCTAGGTTGCTTCCATCTTCTAGCTATTGCAAATAGTGCTGCAATGAACAGTTGGATACATGTCTCTCTTCCAATTTTGGTTTCCTTAGGGTATATGGCTAGGAATGGGATAGCTGGGTCATATGGTGGTTTTATTCCTAGTCTTTAAGGGAATCTCCATACTGTCTTCCATAGTGGCTGTATCAGTTTACATTCCCACCAGTGCAAGAGCAGTCCTTTTTTTCCACACCCTTTCCAGCGCTTATTGTTTGTAGACTTTGTGATGATGGCCATTCTGACCAGTGTGAGGTGATATTGTAGTTTTGATTTGCATTTCTCTAATAATGAGCAATGTTGAGCATCTTTTCATGTGTTTGTTAGCCATCTGTATGTCTTCTTTGGAGAAATGTCTGTTTAGGTCTTTTCCCCACTTTTTCATTGGGTTGTTTGTTTTTCTGGTCTTGAGTTATATGAGCTGCTTGTATATTTCAGAAATGAATCCTTTGTCAGTTGTTTCATTTGCTATTATTTTCTCCCATTCTGAGGGTTGTCTTTTCACTTTGCTTATAGTTTCCTTTGCTGTGCAAAAGCTTTTAAGTTTAATCAGGTCCCACTTATTTACTTTTATTTTTCTTTCCATTACTCTAGGAGGTGGGTCATAGAGGATCTTGCTTTGATTTAAGTCATCGAGTGTTCTGCCTATGTTTTCCTCTAAGAGTTTTATAGTTTCTGGTCTTACATGTAGGTCTTTAATCCATTTTGAGTTTATCTTTGTGTATGGTGTTAGGAAGTGTTCTAATTTCATTCTTTTACATGTAGCTGTCCAGTTTTCCCAGCACCATTTGTTGAAGAGGCTGTCTTTGCCCCATTGTACATTCTTGCCTCCTTTGTCAAAAATAAGGTACCCATAGGTGCATGGGTTTATTTCTGGGCTTTCTATCTTGTTCCATTGGTCTATATTTCTGTTTTTCTGCCAGCACCATACTGTCCTGATGACCGTAGCTTTGTGTATAATCTGAAGTCAGGAAGGTTGATTCCTCCAGCTCCATTCTTCTTTCTCAAGACTGCTTTGGATATTTGGGGTCTTTTGTGTTTCCATATGAATTGTAAAACTTTTTGGTCTAGTTCTGTGAAAAATGCCATTGGTAATTTGATAGGGATCACATTGAATCTGTAGTTTGCACTTAGTAGTATAGTCATTTTCACAGTATTGATTCTTCCTACCCAGGAACATGGAATATCTCTCCATCTGTTTATGTCACCTTTGATTTCTTTCATCAGTGTCTTATGATTTTCTGTGTACAATTCTTTTGTCTCCTTAGGTAAGTTTATTCCTAGATATATAATTCTTTTTGTTGCAATGGTGAATGGGATTGATTCCTTAATTTCTCTTTCTGATTTTTCATTGTTAGTATATAGAAATGCAGGTGATTTTTGTATATTGATTTTGTATCCTGCAACTTTGCTAAATTCACTGATTAGCTCTAGTAATTTTCTGATACTATTTTTAGGGTTTTCTATGTACACTATCATGTCATCTGCAAACAGTGAGAGCTTTACTTCTTCTTTTCCAGTCTGGATTCTTTTTATTTCTTTTCCTTCTCTGATTGCTGTAGCTAGGACTTTCAGAACTATGTTAAATAATAGTGGTGAAAGTGGACACCCTTGTCTTCCTCCTGATTTTATGGGGAATGCCTTCAGTTTTTCACCTTTGAGAATAATGTTTGCTGTAGGCTTATCATATATGGCCTTTATTATGTTGAGGTAAGTTCCTTCTATGCCCATTTATTGAAGGGTTTTCAACATAAATGGGTGTTGAATTTTGTCAAAGGCTTTTTCTGCATCTGTTGAGATTATCACATGGTTTCTATCTTTCAATTTGTTAATATGGTGTATCACATTGATTTGTGTATATTGAAGAATCCTTGCATCCCTGGAATAAACCCAACTTGACCATGGTATATGAGCATTTTAATGTTTTGTTGAATTCTGTTTGCTAAAATTTTGTTGAGGATTTTTGCATCTATGTTCATCAGTGATATTGATCTGTAGTTTTCTTTTCTTGTGTTGTCTTTGTCTGATTTTGGTATCAGGTGATGGTGGCCTCATAGAATGAGTTTGGAAGTGTTCCTTCCTCTGCAATTTTTTGAAAGAGTTTTAGAAGGATTGGCTTTAACTTTTCTCTACATGTTTTATAGAATTCTCCTGTGAAGCCATCTGGTCCTGGGCTTTTGTTTTTTGGGAGATTTTTTTTTTTTTTTATCACAGCTTCAATTTCAGTGCTTGTAATTAGGTTGTTCATAATTTCTGTTTCTTCCTGGTTCAGTCTTGGAAGATTGAATTTTTCTAAGGATCTGTCCATTTCTTCCAAGTTATCCATTTTATTACCATATAGTTGTTCATAATAGTCTCTTATAATCCTTTGTATTTCTGCACTGTTTGTTGTAACCTCTCCTTTTTCATTTGTAATTTTCTTGATTTGATTCCTCTCTCTTTTTTTCTTGATGAGCCTGGCCAAAGATTTGTCAATTTTGTTTATCTTCTCAAAGAACCAGCTTTTAGCTTTATTAATCTTTACTATTGTTTCTTTCATTTCTTTTTCATTTGTTTCTGCTTGGATCTTTAGGATTTCTTTCCTTCTACTAATTTTGGGGGTTTTTGTTCTTCTTTTTCTAGTTGTTTAATGAGTAAAGTTAGGTTGCTATTCAATGATTTTCTTGTTTCTTGAGGTAGGATGGTATTGCTATAAACTTTCCTCTTAAGACTGCTTTTGATGCATCACATAGGTTTTGAGTTATTGTGTTTTCATTGTCATTTTTTTCTAGAAATTTTTTGATTTCCTGTTTGATTTCCTCAGTAAACTGTTGGTTATTTTAAATGTGTTGTTTAATCTCCATGTGTTTGTGTTCTTACAGTTTTTTCTTGTAATTGATATCTCGTCTCATAGCATTGTGGTCAGAGAAGACGCTTGATAGGATTTCAATTTTCTTAAATGTACTAAGGTTTGATTTGTGACCCAAGATGTGGTCTATCCTGGAGAATGTTCCATGTGCACTTGAGAAGAAGATGTATTCTGCATTTGGATGGAATGTCCTGAAGATATCAGTGAGATCCATCTCATCTAATGTATCATTTAAGATGTATTTCCTTATTAATTTTCTGTTTTGGTGATCTGTCCACTGGTGTGAGTAGGGTGTTAAAGTCTCCTATGATTATTGTGTTACTGTCAGTTCTCTTTCTATGTCTGTTAGTGTCTGTCTTATGTACTGAGGTGCTCCTGTGTTGGGTGCATAGAGAGTTACAGTTGTAATGTCTTCCTCTTGGATTGATCGCTTGATCATTATGTAGTGTCCTTCCTTATCTCTTGTAATCTTCTTTATTTCAAGGTCTGTTTTTTCTGATATGAGGATTGCTACTCCAGCTTTCTTTTGCTTCCCATTTGCATGGAATATATTTTCCCATCCTCTCACTTTCAGTCTATATGTGTCTTGACGTCTAAAGTGGGTTTCTTGTAGACAGCATATATATGGGTCTTGTTTTTGTTTCCATTCAGCCAATCTGTGTCTTTTGGTTGGAGCGTTTAATCCATTTACATTTAAAGTAATTGTTGATATATATGTTCCTATTGCCGTATTCTTAATTGTTTGGGGTGATTTTGTAGATAGTTTTTTTTTTCTTGTATTTCCTGACTATATAAGTCACTTTAACATTTGTTGTAAAGCTGGTTTGGTGGTACTGAATTCTTTTAACTTTTGCTTGTCTGAAAACCTTTTTATTTTTCTATCAATTTTGAATGAGATCCTTGCCAGGTACAGTAATCTTGGTTGTAGATTTTTCCCTTTCAGTACTTTAAATATATCCTGGCATTCCCTTCTGGCCTACAAAGTTTCTGCTGAAAGATTAGCTGTTCAGCGTATGGGGTTTCCCTTGTATGTTACTTGTTGCTTCTTCCTTGCTGCTTTTAATATTCTTTCTTTGTGTTTAGTCTTTGTGAGTTTGATTAGTATGTGTCTTGACATGTTTCTCCTTGGGTTTATCCTCTATGGGACTCTTGGTGCCTCTTGGACTTGAATGACTATTCCTTTTCCATGTTGGGGAAATTTTCAACTATAATCTCCTCAAAACTTTTCTCATACCCTGTCTTTTCCTCTTCTTCTTCTGGGACCCCTGTAATTTGAATGTTGGTGGGTTTGATATGGTCCCAGAGGTCTCTGAGACTATCCTCAGTTCTTTTCATTCTTTTTTACTTTATGCTACCCTTCAGAAGTTATTTCCACCATTTTATCTTCCAGCTCACTGATTCGTTCTTTTGCTTCAGATATTCTACTATTGAGTCCTTCTAGAATATTTTTAATTTCAGTAATTGTGTTGTTTGTCTCTGTATGTTTATTCTTTAATCTTCTAGGTCTTTACTGATTGATTCTTGCATTTTCTCCATTATGTTTTCAAGGGTTTTGATCATCTTTACTGTGTCCTTATTCTGAGTTCTTTTTCAGGTAGTTTGCTTGTTTCCTCCTCATTTACTTGGACTTCTGTGTTTCTAGCTTGTTCCTTCATTTGTGTAGTATTTCTCTGCCTTTTCTTTTTTTTTTTTTAAACTTATTGTGTTTGAGGTCTGCTTTTCCTAGGCTTTAAGGAATGTTGAATTCTTCCCTTGAAGAAGGTTGAATTCTTTCTCTCTTTTGGTTTCTGCCCTCCTAAGGTTGGTCCAGTGGTTTGTGTAAACTTCATATAGGGTAAGATTTGTGCTGAGCTTTTATTTTCATTCCAATCCCTAAGAAAGGCAATCCCAAAGAATGCTCAAACTACTGCACAATTGCACTCATCTCACACGCTAGTAAAGTAATGCTCAAAATTCTTCAAGCCAGGCTTCAGCAATACGTGAACTGAGAACTTCCAGATGTTCGAGCTGGTTTTAGAAAAGGCAGAGGAACCAGAGATCAAATTGCCAACATCCGCTGGATCATCAAAAAAGCAAGAGAGTTCCAGAAAAACATCTATTTCTGTTTTATTGACTACGCCAAAGCCTTGGACTGTGTGGATCACAATAAACTGTGGAAAATTCTGAAGGAGATAGGAATACCAGACCTTCTGACCTGCCTCTTGAGAAACCTGTATGCAGGTCAGGAAGCAACAGTTAGAACTGGACATGGAACAACAGACTGGTTCCATATAGGAAAAGGAGTACGTCAAGGCTGTATATTATCACCCTGCTTGTTTAACTTATATGCAGAGTACATCATGAGAAACGCTGGGCTGGAAGAAGCACAAGCTGGAATCAAGATTGCCAGGAGAATTATCAATAACCTCAGATATGCAGGTGACACCACCCTTATGTCAGAAAGTGAAGAGGAACTGAAAAGCCTCTTGATGAAAGTGAAAGAGGAGAGTGAAAAAGTTGGCTTAAAGCTCAACATTCAGAAAACTAAGATCATGGCATCTGGTCGCATCACCTCATGGGAAATAGATGGGGAGACAGTGGAAACAGTTCCAGACTTTATTTTTTGGGGCTCCAAAATCACTGCAGATGGTGACTGCAGCCATGATATTAAAAGATGCTTAATCCTTGGAAGGAAAGTTATGACCAACCTAGATAGCATATTAAAAAGCAGAGACATTACTTTGCCAACAAAGGTCCGTCTAGTCAAGGCTATGGTTTTTCCAGTGGTCATGTATGGATGTGAGAGTTGGATGGTGAAGAAAACTGAGCACTGAAAAATTGATGCTTTTGAACTGGTGTTGGAGAGGACTCTTGAGAGTCCCTTGGACTGCAAGGAGATCAAACCAGTCCATCCTGAAGGAGATCTGTCCTGGGTGTTGATTGGAAGGACTGATGCTGAAGCTGAAACTCCAATACTTTGGCCACCTCATGCGAAGAATTTGACTCATTTGAAAAGACCCTGATGCTGGGAGGGATTGGGGGCAGAAGGAGAAGGGGATGACAGAGGATGAGATGGCTGGATGGCATCACCAACTCTATGGGCATGGGTTTGAGTAAACTCCGGGAGTTGGTGATGGACAGGGAGTCCTGGCGCGCTGCGATTCATGGGGTCACAAAGAGTCGGACACAACTGAGGGACTGAACTGACTGACTGACTTTGTTTGTTTGTTTGTTTTCCTTTGATGGGCAAGCCTGAATGAGGTGGTAATCCTATCTGCTGATGATTGGATTTGTATTTTTGTTTGGTTTGTTGTTTAGATGAGGCGCCCTGTACAGGGTGCTACTGGTGGTTGGGTGATGCTAGGTCTTGTATTCAAGTGGTTTCCTTTGTGTGAGTTCTCACTATCTGATACTCCCTAGGGTTAGTTCTCTGGTAGTCTAGGGTCTTGGAGTCAGTGCTCCCATTCCAAAGGCTCAGGGTTTGATCTCTGGTCAGGAACAAAGATTCCACAAGTGGTTTGTTATGGCATTAAAGGGGAGTAGAAGACATATCAAAAAATGAGAAACCAAAGCTGAACCCCAGACAAATGGCAGTTACAAAATCAGACAAATAATAATTGAAATATGGAATGTGCACATATACATATACAACCATGAGCAAAGTCAAAACAGCCCAACAAAAATAAAGTACAGTAGATTGACCTAGCAAATAATGGAAATAAAAAATTATATTTACCAGTTAAGAACAAAGCTAACTAAAGGACAAACTGGAAAACAAAATAAAGCAAGGTGCCAGTGGGAAATAAAAAAATGAAAACAAAACTAACAAATATGTTGAGAAGAAAGGAAAGAAATAAAGAATACATATGCAAAGTTAAATAGAGTTAGATGAAGATTTATATACATTAAAGATTAACTGCAAGGGGAAAAGGACAATAGGAAAGGCAAACAAAGGAATAAATGTAGAAAAAATATGATAGGTTTAAAAATGAAAAATCAAAATTATAAAAAAGAGGAAAAAAAAGATAAAGAAAGCAAAAAGAGGGGGGAAGGAAAACTCCACAGAACTTCAGAAGCTCAACGTAGAGGCAGAGGCTTATAACAACAATAAAAAGTGTGACTGAATATACACAAATGCATATACACCCATAAGCAAAATCAAAACAGTCCAACAAAATTAAGTACAATAGATTGACATGGTAAATAAAGGAAACTGAAAATTATGTCTACCAGAACAAACTAACTAAAGCACAAACTGGAAAAAAAACTAAAGCAAGGTGCCAATTGGAGGATAAAGAAATAAAAATAAAACTAAAAAATATGTTGATAGGAAAGGAGAGAAAGAGAAAAAGAAAGAACAGATATGCAAAGTTAAACAGAGGTAAATGAAGACTATTTATATGTTAGAGATTAACTGCAAAGGGGAAAAAATAGCAGAAAAAGAAACCAAAGGAATAAATGTGTAAAAAATAATAATAGGTTTAAAAAATTAAAATTAAAAAAAAAAAAAGGAAGACTCCACAGAATTGCAAAAGCCCAATGTAGAGGCAGAGGTTTATAACAACAATAAAAATTTGACTGAGAGAAAAAAAAGAAAGCTCAAAAGCTTAGTTGGATTTCTTAGTGCCAATAAAATCAACAGCTACAACAGAGGGAGTGGGGGAAGGGGGAAAAAAGGAAAAGAAAAAAAATCCAAAAGAATCTACAGAACAAGTCAAAAATTAAGAATAATACATGTTTTTCTTGAGTCACTGCTGTGAGAACCCTTTCCCTTGCTGGGAGTCACAGTCCACCTCCCCTCCCTAGGATGCCCTCCAACACTGCGCTGATCTCTGGCCCTGCTGCGGGGGCAGCTCAGAGTCTAATCTGGTCCTCCTCCTGTGTGTTCCTCCCTCCAACGTCCACCGCTATCAGAACTAGTGCGTTTTCTTTTGTGGGAGCTCGCGATGGCCTTTTATATATTCCACAGACACAGCGTCTGCCCAGCTGATCCTGTGGTTTTAACCTGCAGCTTGTACAGGTGGGAAGGCTTTGGGTCTTCTTCCTTAGTCACACTGCCCCTGGGTTTCAGTTGTGGTTTTATTTCCACCTCTGCATGTGGGTTGTCCACTGGGGTTTGCTCCTGAGGCTGCCCTGGAGGACTTGGGTCTGCCCCCGTGAGGGCCAGGTGGGGAGCTGGTGCCGCTGCTTGGGTCGCAGGGGTTCTGGCAGCACCAGGTACTCAGGGGGGTTGGCGACTAGGGCAGCGGGAAATAAAGTGCTCTAGAAGGGAATGGCAACCAGTACTGGCCAATATACTCCAGTATTCTTGCTGGAGAACCCCCCCTCCCTGACAGAGAAGCCTGGCAAGCCACAGTCTACAGGGTCGCAGAGTTGGACACGACCAAAGCGACAGTGTGTGCATAGACACAAGGCTTTTTGCCTGTGGCCGCCCTGCCCCAGTGAGAGGTGAGCGTGAAGGTGGCGCAGCTGCTTGCTTGCAGGGACCCTGGAGGTGCCAAGTGTTCAGGACACGGATGCCTCCACAGCAGGAGTTATGGCCCAATCAGAGTCTTTTTTTCCAAGCCTCTTGTAGCTGGCGATCGGAAGGCCTCTTTGGTCAGTCTTTCTCTGTAGCTCTGTAGTTCAGGCACTTAGAGGCTCCCTGGCCTGGGGTCCTTCTCTGTGTTCAGTGCGTCAGGCACATAGAGGGGGCCCCCCTGGCTGGGGTCCTACTCTGTAGATTGGAGCACAGGCACTTACAGGGGCACCCTGGGTGGGGTCCTACTCTGTAGATGAGTGCATCAGGTGTTTGATGGGCCAGCCTCTCTATTGTTCAGCTGCCAATTCTGGCATGTGGGGAGAAAGAGGCTATGGTGATGGCTCCACCCCCTACATGTGACTCAGCAGTATTTCATTGCCTCCATGACTGCCTGGCCTTTCCTCCACCAGCATTTCCCACCATAATCTCCTCCCTCACATCCCCTCAATCCGTCTCTCCGCAGTCAGCAGCAGCCCTCACCCTGGGATTGCTCCACAATTCCCAAACTCCAGCTTCCAGCCTCTGACCCTTCCAGGGAACCAGCATTGCAGTCCAGGGTATATATGGCTGCAGCAAGGACTGTCTGATTCTCACTCCATTTAGGCTGCCACAGATCAACTGTTTCTCCTCTGACTCAGATGATTGCCTGGATGTGGGGATCAGACCCCTGCTTCAGTTCCCCCAGTCGCCGAGAATGGGTCCAGTCTTACTAGCACTCATGTTTTTCCCCCTAGTTCCTTCATTCTACTAAGTTTCACGTGGTTGTGAATATATATTCTTTTCCACTGGTCAGGTACTCCTGTGCACTCTCAGCTGGGGTTCTGCATGCACTTCTGTGTCTGAAGGTGTATTCCTGATGTATCCATGGAGAGAGATGTCCTCCACCTCCACCTACTTCTCTGCCATCTTGTCCTAACCTAGATCCTCAGTTTTTAAGAGAAACTATAAAGATCAAGGTCCACACACCTAAACTGCAAAGAATCAGCTTCAGTCAAGAGCAGCTGCCCCTATGGATGGGGCAAGTGCTTTCCCATTACCCTTGGGCTCCTACACCCCCGTCATCCTAAGTCCTCTTCCTACCCACCCTGCCCCTCTTCCCTGCTCTGTCTCTGGAGATACTTAAGTGTGTTTTAAATCTTTCCTCGTCCTTCAAGAGAGTTTGGTTAAATCATTTTTCTCAACCCGTCTCTCCTTGCTGACCTTGAAGCATGGCAGAAAGGTCACAGGCAGACAGAAGGCACATCGCTCAACAGCATGTTTTTGAACTTCTACAATTACATTCGATTTTTTAAAAGATGCTCACATATTTAGCTGTTCACTGTTCAGTGTTCTAAAGGAAAAATCACTTTGCAAGTTCTTCCTTCAGCTATGCATCTCTTCACTTCCGTGCTTATCTCAGAAGTGGAAAATAAAAGATATATAGCATCTTTTATCTAAGAGTGTTGAAGTAATTAGCAAGCATCAATTAATTTATTTCGAGATGTATTGACGTCATAAGTGTCACAAGTGTTATTATTTACACGGATATTGTGAAGCCTGCCTATAAGCTGTACACATAAAAGTGTTTGGTAAATAACAATGGACTGTTGATGAGGTCGAGACAAAATTATTCAATGATTGACAGCAAATGTGGGAGTGCCTTCAGAAGAAGACAGCATGTTTTAATCCATGCCTGTTCTGTTTGCTGTTTCTTAGAGACCCCAAAGAATATATATGTTTTCTCTTCAAGTCTGAGCTGGTGAATTAGAGCACATGTTATGTATGAAAAGTGGATCTTTCCTGAACAAGTTTACACCCGTTGTAACCACCACCACTTTCTGCCCCAGCATCTCATAAGCATACCATGTGAAACTCTCCTCCTAGCTACTGAAGTTTCCCAGGATGAAAAGATATATGAAATATGAGAGACTTCTTAGTTTTCCAGGGAAGTACCCTCCTTCTCTTCTGCCCCTTTCATCTAGTGGATGCAAACCCAACATGATTTTGAACCTCAACTCTGAAGTCCATTAGCCATGTTAATGCAGTGGAGGGTAAACAGTTCCTCAGAGTTGTAAGATGAGAAGAATGGGGTTTCCTGAGAGGGCTGCTATGAGTCTCTGTGTCACGCTTGATAACTTATACAGGCCCCTCCAGTTTCATGCATTGCTTGAGCAGTGCTCTGGGAGGTTGGCCCACATGAACTGTATCCACAAGTTCTGTGGTCACCTGACTTCCTGGGGGTTGGGCCCTGGAGATCAGGACCACATGTGGGAGGAGAGGGAAAGCCAGGTATTGCTCAAACTCATGTCCATTGAGTTGGTGATGCCATCCAACCATCTCATCCTCTGTTGTCCCCTTCTCCTCCTGCCCTCAATCTTACCCAGCATCAGGTTCTTTTCAAATGAGTCAGCTCTTCGCACCAGGTGGCCAAAGTATTGGAGTTTCAGCTTCAACATCAGTCCTTCCAATGAACACCCAGGACTGATCTCCTTTACGATGGAATGGTTGGATCTCCTTGCAGTCCAAGGGATCTCAAGAGTCATCTCCAACACCACAGTTCAAAAGCATCAATTCTTCAGCGCTCAGCTTTCTTTATAGTCCAACTCTCACAACCATACATGACCACTGGAAAAACCATAGCCTTGACTAGATGGACCTTTGTTGGCAAAGTAATGTCTCTGCTTTTTAATATGCTATCTAGATTGGTCATAACTTTCCTTCCAACGAGTAAGCGTCTTTTAATATCATGGCTGCAATCACCAACTGCAGTGATTTTGGGGCCCCAAAAAATAAAGTCAGCCACTGTTTCCACTGTTTTCCCATCTATTTCCCAAGAAGTGATGGGACCAGATGCCATGATCTTAGTTTTCTGAATGTTGAGTTTTAAGCCAACTTTTTCACTCTCCTCTTTCACTTTCATCAAGAGGCTCTTTAGGTCTTCTTCACTTTCTGCCATAAGGGTGGTGTCATCTGCATATCTGAAGTTATTGATATTTCTCCCAGCAATCTTGATTCCAGCATGTGCTTCCTCCAGCCCAGCATTTCTCATGATGTACTCTGCATAGAAGTTAAATAAGCAGGGTGATAATATACAGCCTTGACGTACTCCTTTTCCTATTTGGAACCAGTCTGTTGTTCCATGTCCAGTTCTAACTGTTGCTTCCTGACCTGCATACAGGTTTCTCAAGAGGCAGGTCAGGTGGTCTTGTATTCCCATCTCCTTCAGAATTTTCCACAGTTTATTGTGATCCACACAGTCAAAGGCTTTGGCATAGTCAATAAAGCAGAAATAGATGTTTTTCTGGAACTCTCTTGCTTTTTTGATGATCCAGTGGATGTTGGCAATTTGATCTCTGGTTCCTCTGCCTTGCCCAATAAGCAAAGCCCTCGCCTTTTTATTCTGGGGCAATAGAAGCCTCAAGTGATCTGTAAGCTTCTCTCAGGCATAATAAAATCTTCTCACATGCTGAAAGTTAGAATCCTGGGATCCACCCCAAACCTAATGATTCAATAGGATCTCTGAGGAGGGGCTCAGGCATCCGTACTATAACAGATGCTTCTGATGAGCTGTTTGTGCATACTCAATTGTGTCTGACTCCGTGGGATACCATGGACTGGAGACCTTTTCTGTCCATGGGATTCTCCAGGCAAGAATACTGGAGTCGGTTGCCATTTTCTTCTCCAGGGGATCTTCCCAACCCAGAGATCAGACCCATGTCTCTTGCATTTCCTGCATTGCCAGGCAGGTTCTTTACCACTGTGCCAACAGGGAAGCCCTTCTGATGAAGGTCTCCATTGAGAAACACTGGGAAAGAAAAGGCAAAATCTGCAGCATTCTGCATGTAACTATGGGAGAGTCTTTTCCTTGCAAAGAAGCCTAATAGGCACTATCCTCCTAAAAATAAGTAATCCTAGATCTTTGCATCTTTAAGGCTTAGCAACTCAAGTTCTAAGAGAAAAGCTGAGAAAATTTCTTCTGTTGCTCTCAGAGCCCACAATAACTCTCTCCACTCTTTACTATGAAAAAATGTATAACTGGTGGAATTTTAAGTAGACCCAACAATTTCACAGTTCATGCAAGCCATCAATCAATGGCATAACATCTTAATGAATAATGCTACTATCCTCTCCATGTTAGAAATATCTTTAAAGTGAGTTTTCATTGTGTCCTCTTGTACATGTAACTATTAAATGGGATTTGGGTGAGTCAGCTGTGGACATACCACTTTGCTTACCAGATGTGAAGCCACACAGCATTCCTACCGTGCACACTTGGTCTGCAATCTAAACGCAGACACCATCCAACTGTGTGGTTGCATCATCTGTGTGTAACATTTGTTTGCATAAAAGAGAACAGAATAACAAACACACTGTAACCCCATAGGTTACCTCTCTAGTTTGTCAGGATCCACGAACCTTCAGCCTAAGTGGGTGGAAACACTAGTGATCTGTAACAGGGTTTGACAAACCAGCGTCTGAGGATCAAGTCTGGACCACCACTTGTGTTTGTTCAATCAATGAGCTAAGAATGGTTTTTATTTTTTTAATTGTTGGGGGGAAAAAATCAAAAGAAGAATATTTTCTGAACGTCAACATTATATGAAGTTGAAATGTCAGTATTTCAGAGAAGGAGAAATATCATATGACATCTCTCATATGTGGAACCTAAATAAAACAGAAAGACTCACAGACTTGGAGGATGAACTTATAGCTGGCTGTACACACTGCTATATTTAAAATAGATAACAAGGACCTACTGTAAAGCACATGAAACTCTACTCAGTATTATGAGCCAGGCTGGATGGGAGGGGAGTTTGGGGGAGAATCGATGCATGTATATGTATGGCTGAAACTATTACCTGAAACTATCACCACATTGTTAATCGGCTATATTACAATACAAAATAAAAATGTCAAAGCATAAAAAAAAGGATATGTCAGTGTCCTTAAAAAGCATTATTGGCACCCACCTACCCTTATTCCCTGGCTTTAATTTGTTTTGTTTTAATTTGATCTATACACAACACACAGAGTTGTTATTTTTAAGCTTGTGATGAACAATTGGCTTTGTTTTGCTTTTTCTTTTTTACACTCTTCTTAGCAACTTTCATTTCTGGTAAACAGACCAGGATGTTGACGGATTTGGTTTGGTCACACGTGTCACATTCCATTTCTCAATTCATTTCATCAGTTTCACATGCCAGTCACATTGACTAGCAACTGGCAAAACCAAGAGTGAAACTGTGGTACATCAAGAAACTAACCCCAGACAATACTGATAGCATTCTCCTAAAAAATAGCCGGTACCAGGTTAGTCATTTAAAAGAATTATGAGATCTTAACATCTATTCTATTTGAGGTTGAGCTGAATTAGCACCGAATGGTTAAAAAGGGTGGCCCCACTGTCATGCAGCCAATGAAATGGTTGGAAATGTAAGAGGATCCACTCCTCTTCTTATAAAGAGATGCCCTTTCTCAGCTGATGCGTATGCCTCTACTAAACACTTTCATATTGTGGATTACCTCGCTCTATACCCACCCCCAGGTCTTTTAGGGCTTCCCTGGTGGCTCAGATGATAAAGGGCCTGCCTGCAATGTAGGAGACCCAGGTTCAATCCCTGGGTCAAGAAGATCCCCTGGAGAAGGGAAAGGCTATCCACTCCAGTATTCTTGCCTGGGAGATCCTATGAACAGAGGAGCCTAGTGGGTAGTCCATGGGGTCGCAAAGAGTCAGACACAATGGAGCTACTAACACTTTCAGGCCCTTTTAAGGGTCCCAAAGCTAAAAAAGCTAAAGACACATTTTCCAAATGTGGTTTACAGTGCCATTCTATATGCGATGTAGGTGCCTCCAATTAGATGCACTCACGCAAGACTTTATTTAAAACTGAGTAATGTGAGAGGAAAGACAGCGTACAGGGGGCTCATTTTGTGGGTGCAGGGGAGTCTGGATCTGCCCCTGGCAGCTGAGGTGGCAACTTCCTGATTTGATAGCTTCTTGATCAGTGGAGAGGGGACAGCCACACTTAATGGTCTAGTTCAACAACGTGGCTTGGGTCTTGCTCCTTTTAACTCAGCCTAGATTGCGTCTTCGCCTCTTCCAACAATTTGGGAATTATTATCAACATTCTGTAGTAAATATCATTCTGCTTCACTAGCCAGAGTTGATTCTGTGAGTGCTTAGTCTCTTGGTTGTGTCTGACTCTTTGTAGCCCCAGGGACTGTGGTCCAGACTGCTCTGTCCACAGGATTTTCTAGGCAAAATTACTGGAGTGGGTTGCCATTTCCTCCTTCAGGGCATATTCCCAATCCAGGGATCAAACCCAAGTCTCCTGAATTGGTAGGTGGAATTTTACCACTGAGCCACCTGGGAAGCCCAGAAGTAGATTCTGTTCTTTGCAATAAAAATACTGATTAATATGTTGAATTGCCTACTTAAAACTTCCTTAAAGTCCATGGCTTTAAAAATTGTTAATGCTAGAGAAGTGGATAATAATACATTTCTTCTGAAATTCCCTACAGCCCATGCTTAAACAAAGGGGCCAAGGATTGTTGGTTAACCCCTGGTTACGTCTCATTTTCTGATTTTTCTTCTTAGGGATTACTGGTTGAATGTCCCTCTTCCCTCCTAGACTGTAAACTCCACGAGAGCAGGGAGCCATGTGTGTCTAGCCAACACTGTATGTGTGATACCTAGCACACTTCTGGCTTATAGTAGCTGCACAATAAATATTGTGTGGCTGTCTGAAGTAGAGCAGATAAGGAACATTTCAAGGTAAGATACATATCTGTTCAATAATGTCGATACGCTTATCAACAAACTACTAAGAGAACGATATTGTGCTGATCATTTTACTTGTATTATTTCAGCCTTCTATAGAGCAGATTTTATTACCTTAACTTTACATATGAAGGAAATTGAGGCTCAAATAGATCAAGTAAGAGTCATAACTAGTGATTGTGTTTTTACTCAAACCCAAAGATTCTGACTTTAAAGCGCATGATGTGGTTTCTATTACACCTTATATGTTTGATTTAGGAACTCAGTGCCTTTTCAAGCAACTGTGATTCCTTACAGTGGCCCAATCATATAGGAAACCAGAGCTTTTCTGTCCATAGGAAATCCTTTTAAAAGGATTCCTGGCATTTGAACTGCTTCTGTGGGTGAAAATACTCCTTCATGTAAGGGGCTTTTTTCCACTCGTAGAATCATATCTGGAAATGAGGAGACCCACCCACACGTGATCTTCTAGAGGCTAAGAGATGGGGTATCTTTATTCTCAGGATTCTTTAGTGCTTCTGTCAACCAAATTCTAAAGACACAGACTCTAATTTTCTATGCAGGAATTCTCTCCGAGAAGACTTATTTTGCCTGAGGATTGTTTTTGCAATACAGTCATATTCACCCTGAGAATGCTTTTTGAACTCAATTTAAAAATTCCTTTTACACAGACATAGAAAATAAACTTACGGTTACCAAAGGGGAAAGGGGTGGGGGATAAACTGGGAATTTAGGATTAAGAGAGATACACTACTATATATAAAATAGACAATCAGCAAGGACTTGTAGGGCAGGAAAGTATATTCAATATCTTGTAATAAAATATAGTGAAAAAGAAGTCCCTGGTGGTCCAGTGACTAGGACTTGGCGCCCCAGTAATTAGGACTCAGGGCCTACTTGTCAGGGGCCTGGGTCTGATCCTGGGTCAGGAGAATTAAAATCCCATAAGCTGCCAATGAAAAAGAATCTGAAAAAGATATAAATACATGTATACACCTCTCAACACACACACACGCACACACACATACACACATGTACATACCTGAATCACTTTGCTGTACCCCTGGAGCATTGTAAATCAACTACACTTTAATTCTAAAAAAAAAGAAAAATTCTCATTTAAAATCCAGTATGACACAGAAGGAACTTGATTGATTCCGTCACACTTTATTATTCATTTATATTTTCATTCTTTCACTCAGCAAATATTTACATAGCCTTGACTACATGTAAGACATGGAGCTTCATTTAAATGTAGTGGTTTTATCTCTCCAATCACCACAGTAAAACTAGAAAGATTAAAACATGTTGTTTTGAAGTAAATATTTTGGGTGGTTACATCTTTGTACCAAGATGTACTATAAGAAAGCAGTTTCTTCCTTGTAGAAACATTTGGATGAAGCTTAGTCATAGGAATACATATTCCTTGAACTTGGACATGACTCATCACCATCCTAATTGATATGTAAGTGTCCCTTGGCTATATATCAAATCATACTAGTTCAAACACATGCCCACGGCATCTGACATAAAATCTAATATTTCAAATGTAATAGACTGCCTCTTTGCTTTCTGAGGTTTCTTAGATCCTGACGCCCAATTATATTAACACAATTTTGCTTCTCTACTGCTCTGCTCATCAGAGTGCAGGCACTGAGATAAAGGTGAAAAAATGAAAGTGCCAACTTCCAGCAGATTTTAAATGAGATATTTTTGCTGGGACCACTTTAAACAAAGACCAATTCTCCCTGACCTTTTCACCCAGCTGTCCTCCTGAGACGCCAGCTTGGAAATCAGCTCATGATTCATTACAGATTCGAATTCAGGTGGAAAATGCACTCAAACAAGAGCTGAAAGCTCATTACAGTTACACCTGCAAGGATCAGTCACTGCAGTTCAAAGTCTATTAGAAAGGTTATAACTTGCCTATAAAAATTTAGCTTTGGGCTCAAATACGGCATGTGAGTTTCTAGCCCATAAGAACCTTCAAATCAGAAAACTCAATTAGGTACTCCTAAATTAAATGGTTGGTAATTGGCAGAGAATTGAATTTTGATGTTTTAAAACTTCTTGCCAAAAGCTTGAGAGACATTTTAATGTTTGAAAATATAGTGTAGTAATTAGAGTAAGAAATCTGAGAAGTCAATTTAAATCTGGCTTCCATCTACCCCTCACTCCCACCTCTCTGACAATGGGAGACACTTCTTCAATATTTCTGCACTAGTGTTTCTCTAAATGAAAAAACTCTAATGATATTTACCTTTTCCCAGAGGTGTCAAGGAGCTAATTTAATGACTCTTTTCAAGTTCAACAATGCACTTTTCTAAGGAAATTCTTTCACCTCTCAGGTCCTCTGGGGTAATTGAGCACAGACCCATCCAATGCCTCAGAAAGGTAGGGTTTCCTTTGCTTCCATGTTACTCTTCATTCCCATCTGTCTGGAGCAAGAAAAGGATTTTTCCTTTTGCTAATTCCCAGCAGAGAAGGGAGAATACCTCAGAGAGGAGAAAGGATTTAATTGTGTTGCCCACCCAGGCTTGAAACATAGCTCCCACTTTCTAGACGTGTGGGTTTTTTCTTGTTTGTGAAGTGAGGATCGCTCTTTGTGAGGCGTGAACAAGGCAACAGATGAAAAGTGCCCAGTACACAGGGAATGTCCTCCCCCAGTGGCGCAGTGGTAAAGAATCCACTTGCCAATGCAGAAGCCACAGGACACTCGGGTTCGATCTCTGGGTTGGGAAGATCCCTTGGAGTAGGAAACGGCAACCCACTCCAGTATTCTTGCCTGGAAAATTCCATGAACACAGGAGCCTGGTGAGCTACAGTCCATGGGGTCGCCAAGAGTCAGACACAGCTGAACATGCGTGCACACACAGGGGACAATCCAATCCACAGTAGCTACAACTCTGAGCACTCAAGAGTCCAACTCTGTACTCACTTCCCTCCCAGCCCTGGGGGCCCTCCCTTAGCAGGCAGGTCAAGTCTAGGCAGGCAGAGGCTTCTTCTCACCCTCATGCAGAGAAGCAAAAGAGAAGATGTGGATTAGGGAAACACACTCAGCATTGCTCTGGGAAAGATGCTCCAGGAAGGGAGGGTATTTTCATACTCTGGAATATAATGTCAGGATTTCCCAGCCAGTAGCACGGCTTTGCTTTTCCTAAATAATTAGTTTTCATAATGATTCCTAATATGAATTTACTTGTTTAATGGGAATACAATATGCAATTCTGTATTTCTTATTAATACTCAAAGGAGCAATAATGATCAAAGCTCAGAAAGCTTATTAAGACTAATACCCGAATGTGGTTAAGTGCATTAAAAAGCCTTAGTAAAGACTATGCACTATTGATCCCGCTCATAGTCTTGGCTTTTGCAGAGGGTCCATTAAGGCACAGCATGTTATCAATGCAAATTAGTCCCCTGCGAGCTGTTCTCCTCTGTCTTAAAATGAGGTGGCATGAAGCTGAAGCTGAAATATTCTGAAAATTACTGAATAATTATAGCCTTTTCCCACGTTTTATACAATCTACTTGTGCAGCATTTTTAATATTTAGTGTCTCATGCAAATAGCAGTTTCCAAATTGGATAATAGGGTATAATAAAAGAGACTTTTCCATAATATCTCAAAATATTATTTTATCTTCCTCCCAAGGGTCCCAATGAAGATAAATAATAGACACCAGGCCATGTTTCATACAAATAAAGTTTATATTATTGAATCCTTGTGAGCCAACATTTTGTTGATCAAAAATCTTCTATTCACCTATATAAAGACCCCCCCTCGTAATTATTATAATTTTTTCCCTGATGAGCAGCCCATCAAAAATATTTTAAGTATTTTCTGCTTGAGAGGATTAAATAAGGTTTGTTTTTTCTTTTCTCAGTAAGTGTTTTAAATTGAGGTGAAATTTACATAATATAAAATTAGCATTGTAAAACATACAATTCCATGGTATTTAGTGCATTCACAATGTTATGCAATTGCCACCTCTGGTTCCAAAATAGTCTCATCATTTCTCAAAAAAAAACTTCCATACACTTTAAGCAGTTATTCCCTATTCCACCCAACCCTACCCTGTCCCCCAGCCCCTGGTGACCACCAAGGTTTGGTGACTTTAAAGCTGCTTGCAACCCATTAGAGAAAGGAATTTCTGTTTTTACCCTGGGAGCTGGGAGTGATCTGGAGTACTCATTGAATATGGAGATTCCTGAGCCTCTATACAAAGATTCCAACACAAGCAGTCCTGAAGCCATTTCTTTAGTCCTCTCAACCTACTAGGGAGCCTTCTCTACTCGTAATAAATACAGTCAGCCTAACAGGGTGATGGAGGTGTGAAGAGCCCTTTGAGAGCTGTCTTCTGATGGAAATGCCAAGGCAGGGTGCAGGGGGGTGCAGGCCAGGGCAGGGGAGGGTTTGGAGAGCAATGCAGGATGTCTACACAGCTGTCCTTCAGTACCCAAGAGGACCAGTTCCCGGACCCCCATGGAGCCCATCCATGGATGCCCTGATCTCCCAAACAAAATGGTGTAGTGCAGCCAGCCCTCTATTCATGGATACCCAGAGTCGGCTGTGTGCTGGAGTAGAGACTTGTGTAGTGAGGAAGCTTCTGCTGGACGGTCCTACTGAGGAGAAAAGTAATTTGGAAGGAGGGAGGAGGAGAAGAAGGAAGGAAGGAAGGGAACGACGAGGCAGGTAAGGAGGTAGCTATGGCCTTCAGGGTACCTGTGATCACAGGTTTTTGACGCAAGACAGCTGTTGCTCCCTTTTCATCAGGGAGGAAGTTTGTACCGGTTTGTCTTCAGGTGTAAACACAGGCAGTGTGTGCATTCGGTGGTGGGGATCAACAGTGCTTCTTCGCTGATGTTTTCAGCTTTCTCGCCACAGCCTTATACATGATTCATCACTGAGAGTGGGTGGAGGGTGTGTGGGAGTGTGCGTCTCCTCCTTAGAGAAGGGAAAAGGCAAGAAGTTGCAGAGAATGAGAGCAAGCTTTCTGGAGAAGCTGAGCCGGTTTGCAGGGCTGTGCTGAGGGCTGTGATTATGAATGTGCAGTGATTCCAGTTCTGCTGGTTGTTGCGTTTTCTCAGCAGGGCCATCTCCCCAGTGTCATCAAGGCAAAGCAAGTGTGGAAGTTTATCTGTAGTTCATGAAGGTATTTGCAAGGGGAAAAAATTCCAGCTATCTCAAGAATACAGAGAACTTACGAAGAAATGATTTTCATCATGGGTGATAACGCTAGGAACTGATAAAATATTTTCCCTGTCATCACCTGTGGCTCTTTCTCTACTCTGTTCCCTGCCCAGACCTATCACAAATATTCCTTTCCCAGTGGGTAAAATCTTGATGACCTTTAAAAAATATACTTATCATGAAAAGACAATTTATGTAAGAGCTAAAGCAATTTGATAACAAGAAAAATGCTTCGAACTCACTAGCAAAGACATGACAATTTATTTGAAACTAGCTTTGAGTCTTACAACAGAGATGCATTTGTTTTTCAATGTCCAGCCTCCCGATCACACATTTTATAATGTGTGAACCCTCTATTCTTCCCAGTAGGCAGGAAGAACTTCCATTTCCCTTGATTCAGGTTTCCACAGGGAGAGAGTGCCACCGGGACTATTTCTGATTTTTCTTCCTACCTCCTCTCTCTCCTCCCTAAGCAGGGGGATCAAGTGATTTATTTGATGAAACCGAACTTTCTCACCTTCAGACTCTTTTTTCTCTTGCCTGCTTTTTTGTGAGACAACCTATCTGAAAAATACAAATGTCCTCATCTGTTCTGTGTCTTACGGCAATAGGTCTGCCCCTGGTGGGCACCAGGAGTAGCCTAGCTGTATCCTGTGGTCAAGTCAATATATCTGTGTAACTCGAGTCTCACGAATTAGCAAATCCAGTTGGCCACTGATGTAAAAATCATATTTTCTAAATGTATTCAAAATAAAGTAAATAATGGGTTAGATAAAAAAATTTTAAAATAAAACACCTAAAGTACTTTAGCTTGTTGCCCAGAACAGAGCTTCCCAAGTATCTGTTCATGGAGCCTGTTAGTGTCTCAGTAATTTCTTCCTGACGTGCCTGAGCCCAGAAAGATACCTTATTAAATTCTACTTATTAAGTAGTTAGGTCCAAACAACTGAGTAAGTCCTTATTTTCTAACAATTCACTAGATGTTTCAGGGGAAAAAAAGCATAATTTGAGAGAAGAAATAATAACTATTTCCTTCTTAAACAGTCATAACTACTTACCGATAGGATATGTGTGCTTACTTGTTGGGCCCTACACAGCTTCTGAAATCTTAGAATCAGGTAAAATTCCTTTTATTACAACAATCTCTAAAAAAGAACTTTGCACACAATATGTCATCAAAAGAAGTATAATGCGATCTCATTTTGAAGCCGTGAACTCCCTTGAGCCATTGGTTCATCTGCTGTTTAGCAGATGTTGAATGTCGCTATTTTTTCCTCAGAAATTTGGATCATTCCTTGGTGTCTCTGTGGATTTGCTGGGGTGACCCAGGGAGCTGTCGTATAGAGATTGGAACCACAGACCTGGAGTTGAGAATCTTGTTTCAAGTTTGGCACTCACACTATTGTGCCCTCCTGCTCCCCCACCCTCATCACCATGGGAAAAAATGATGCTGATATTGAACACAGACAAAGTTCACAGGAAGTAAAACAGGCCCAGCATCTCAGTCAGAAAGACAGAGAACCTCAACCTTATGAAGATGATAAGCGAGCACTAGCATCACATCCCAGACCACACCGGGATGAGGGCCAAGAATGATGCGGGACGGACAAAAAGAGAGTCACACTCAGTTAGAATTACTGGTTCAAGGTCCCCGATTATAAGTGTTGTCCGGTTCCTTAGAGAGGCAAAGAAGACTCTGTTCCCTTGAATACCTTTGTACACTCACCTGATCTAACTCTGAAGGGCAAGACCATTGAAAAGAAAGAACATGAGTGTTGGGGATAAACGGACCAGATTTCAAAAGTTCTCTCACTTACAAGTTTGTGGTCTTGAGCAAGTAGTCCTTGCTGTGTTTGGAAAGAAAGTTATGATACCATCTGCCTCGATAGTAGCTGAGCATTGAACGCAGTAATACATAAAGTCTGTCTCACATATTCAGCCCTTATTGCACGGTGATTATTCTGATATTATTGTTATTGCTTTTCTGAAGGAAACATAAAAGGAAAATTCTTCTTGGACAGAGTTAACTATTAAGAGAAAGAAAAATGATCACTAATTTTCATGAGTAAAAGAATATAGGTATATAGGTATAATATATACATGTACGTGTAACTGAATCACTTTGCTGTATACCTGAAATATTGTAAATTAGTTATACTTCTTTTTTTTTTTTTAAGGATGGGGCCCAGGAGTTGTATCAGTCTACGAATGTTTCCTACGGCACTTAGCATCACAGTGTACCAACAATGGAGGAGAAAAGATTTTTGAAACACATGAAACCAGAAACTAGTTGGAAAATTCTCCAGTCAGCAGATATTTAAAATCTTAAGTGGAAGATTTACTTCTCATGACATCTAGTCAAATTGGAAATTCTCTCCTGTCAAGAACATGCTTGAAACTCAGACATATATATGACTGAGCCGCTTCACTGTTCATCTGAAACTATCCCAACATGTTGTTAAATTATACCCCAATTCAAAAAAATAAGGAGTTTAAAGCTTAAAAAAAGAGAAAAAAAATTCATATGAAAATTCAAAAAAAGAACATGCATGATAAAAGTAAATTTGCAATAACAAATGAAACATATTTCTTTGCTTTTTTCATAATAGTTATGAGAAATAGAATTAATCAGAATTCCTTCTATAAAACACAAATATTTAGCAATATTACAGAGAACTTCTGTGAGAAGTTGAGTGTCTGATTCATCCCAATCATCAATAATAAGAAATAAATTTCAATCAAACAGTAGCAGACTGAATTACTTTCTGTTTTCTTCATGAAAAATTATTTTTAAAAGCTGTTATCACATGAAGAGAAAAGTCAGGAGTACACAGTCATGATATTAAAGAGTTTTGCCAAAGCAATTCATTAATTGTAAATATTACATTGCTTTTCTGGATTCTGTGATGTTTATGGTATATGATATATTTTTAAAGTGTAATTTGTTGAGATTTTTTATAATTCAAAATAAATATTTAATTCATATCCACTGTTGTATACTTTTTCTTAAAGCTGATATACTAAATTTGTACAGTCTAAAGGTCTACAAAAACATGGATCCATCCCCAAGGTGAAAAATTTCCTTAGGAAAACATCTTTACTACAACGTCTCCTCCTAGAAGGGTAAATAAAATGGAAACCAACATGCTAATCTCTGGCAACCTTTACTCCAAAACAATGTGCAAACATGTTATGTAATAACTTTCCAGAGAAGTCACCACCCATGGCCCACCAGTGAACCAGACCCAAGCAGAGGCCTCAGGGACACTAGGAGGAAGTGACATAGCCCAGATTCAGGGCGGGTGCTTGCCCAAAGGACCCAGCATTCCCCAAGCAACACCGATTTTTTACTCTCCCTAAACTAAGCAACTCAGAAGGTAATTTTAAGACTGTTTCTTAAAAAAAGAAACAAGTTCACTTCCTTGAAATATGCTCTCTATGTAAAAACAAAGAACCACAGTTGTCTAGCAGCTGTTACCTAGTAATAGGTAAGTAGGTAGGTGTGACTAACAAATGTGTAAATATAGTAAGTAGGTAGGTTGGGGATGGATGGGTGGTCGGATGGATAGATGGATGGCTAGACAAAAGAAAGAAAGAGGGAGGGAGGGAGGAAGTAAGAGGAGAAGGGAAGAAGGGAGGAAGAAAGAAAGGAAGCAAGGGAGAAAAGGAAACAAAAGAAAGAGATGGAATGAGAGAGAACTTGGGAAGATGTTAAATGTCTTTGTCTTATGTGGAATTCAATATTTTCCCCAAATACCTCCTAATTCCCTAGGTCTTCTGATTGTACCATGTGCCCCAAATACTTCCTCCTGCATTAGTTGACTTTGGGGTTAGAGAAATGCACTTAGATGCTCCCAGAACACCAGTGAAAGTCACTCAGTCATGTCCAACTCTTTGAGACCCCATGGACTATAGATTGCAAGGCTCCTCTGTCCATGGAATTGTCCGGGCAAGAATACTGGAGTGTGTAGCCATTCCCTTCTCCAGGGGATCATCCCAACTCAGGGATTGAACCCGGGTCTGTCTCCTGTACTAAAGGCAGGTTCTTTACCATCCAAGCCACCAAGGAAGTCCCTCAGAACCCAAACAACTGCTCTAAACCTTTGCCTACTTCACAAAATGATAAGAAACCTGTAGGACTGAGTCACAGCCCCAGAAGTTACTGTGACTGTCACTCAACTGACCCAAGTAAAAGCTCTGGGAAGAGGAAGGAGACAAGGTTCATGGGAGAAGGTGGAGAGATGTGATGAGCAAGGAGCAGTGATAGTGGCAGAGAAGGACAAAGATGGTGAGCACAGTCAAAACAGCCATGGCTGAGCTTGGAAAAGTCCGGGGGAGACGCTGGTGAAACAACTGGGGTGAGTGGCCACTCTCAACCTAACCTCCGAGGCCAGGGCCCCAGGGAATTCCATCTTGACTTCACATGGAGTTGCTCCGGAGCAACTCAACCCATTCCATCATCGAATTTCTAGAAGCTGAGGCAGGAGGCAGTTTGGAACAATCTGTCTCAGTGCTCTTTGACTTGGGATATTTTAATTTCCTTGGTGAAAGAATGTGATTAGCACACGTTGACCTCACAGATACCTCAGTTTCACATGCTCAGTTTCCTGAAGGGTCTTTCAACTGGTGGAATCCAAGCAGAAGTCAGCAGATAAGGGTGCCCGCTCATGTAATCCATACAGCTGGGTCTTGCAGGGCCCAGGGCAGACAGAGAAAGCCAGAGGGAGGGTCTGACAGAATAACTGAAAATGTCCAACACACCAACTTTATTAAGCCAGCAAGGGAGGCAGCCTAAGATTGAAGGCGGCCCGGTAGAAGTCAGAACAGAGACAAAGTACCCGGCGACTGATGACAAGCAGCTCTGAAGTCCGCCCTGTCTCTGGGATTTCTGCTCTGTAAGACAAGTTTCCACATTGTTCAAACCTGTTGAACTCATACGAGCTGTAACTTGCCTCAGAAACTATCTTGACTCAGTGCTTTTACAAACTGCAAGTGGTAACCCGTTAGCAGGTGGTGAAATCAGTTTAGTAGGTTAAAAACACCCCTTTTAAAACACGGAAAGGAAAACAGAACGACTAGATTGGAATATCTGAGAAGGCATCACACAATAAAAGAACAAGTATGTTTTCATGAAACCTATTTCAGTCATGGTGTTGGAAAAGACTCTTGAAAGTCTCTTGGACTGCAAGGAGATCCAGCCAGTCCACCCTAAAGGAAATCAGTCCTGAATAGTCATTGGAAGGACTGATGCTGAAGCTGAAACTCCAACACTTTGGCCACCTGATGCAAAGAACTGACTCATTGGAAAAGACCCTAATGATGGGAAAGATTGAAGGCGGGAGGAGAAGGGGACAACAGAGGATGAGATGGTTGGATGGCGTCACCAACTCAATGGATGTGAGTTTGAGTAAGCTCTGGGAGTTGGTGACGGACGTGCTGCAGTCCATGGGGTCGCAAAGAGTTGGACATGACTGAGTGATCGAACTGATTTCAGTCGGGTGTGTGTTCATACACATATATACTTTATACTAGACATGTAAAATATATATCTCACTGTGTGCTCTGTCGTGTCCAACTCTTTGTGATCCCAAGGACTGTAGCCCACCAGGCTCCTCTGTCCATGGGATTCTCCAGGCAAGAATACTGGAGTGGGTTGCATTTCCTCCTCCAGGGGATCTTCCCGACCCAGGGATCAGACCCGTATCTCCTGCATCTCCTGCGTCGCAGACAGATTCTTACCCCTGAGCCACCTGGGAAGGTCATAGCTTATTGTGAGTCATGGTTTAAAAAAACGTTTGAAAGTCACTCTGCTAAGTGAAAAAACAAGTTTTTTCCCTCAGAAGTTTCTTCTCAGGCACATTATGCATTCAGGAAATTGCCTCAACATTGAAAACCTGCGGGGCATCTTCAAGAGTACAGCAGTCTTTGTGATGACAGCATCTAGAATTCTCTCTCTGTAAAAAATAGGCCATGGGGTTCAAGAGGCTACAGTTCTCCCTATAGTAATACAACATTGCTCTCTTATTTTTATTTTTTAATATCCGACATGTTTTCAAAGTTTTGCTACTTTCTATGCAAATGAATGCCCCACTCCTAATTTCTGTAGATACTGAAGAATGCTTTGCATTCCTGGTTATCAGTAACTGATTTCTTTTATCCTGATTCTAAAATTCTCTCCAAGACAGGACAACTGGGGATTTTCCTTACAGGTCCCATTCACAATCCCTTATTGTAAGATTGTCTAGCAAACTAAACTTGCTATACTGAAAGGTACTTACTCTGACAGTTGTAGCAAATACAAACAAGCCCCCCACTCCCCTTCTACTCCCCTCTCACCCCCCAGATATCTGCTAGTAAAACACTGAATAGAATTTCTAGCTTATTTTTGAGAGATAAAAATGCAGGAATGTCCAGGGTCTCTTCTCTCTATTGTCAGACAATGATTCTTTTGTCTGGTGATATAAAGCATTTAAAACTAAGGGATTTAGAAAAGGTGTATAAGTGTGAATGCCCTTAGAAATGCTTTCAGCTACAAGTAAGAGAAAAGTAAGGAAGACATTCAGTGATCTCAGTTAACAAGTTGTCCAGGGGTACACAGTCTGGGTTCCATTTTTGGGAGCAGTGGCTAAAAATGACATCAAGTGTTCATGCTCTTTTTATATTTCCACTCTGCCATTTTTAGTATATTGGCTTTTTATCCAGTTATCTCATCACTTCATGGTTACAGGAAGATGGATACAAGGAGGTCATCCTCACTTAGCTACATTCAAGAAGAAAGGCTTAAAGGTCAAAAGGCTTTTCACAAGTCTCTACATTTTTTAACCAGGAGAAAAACTCTTTTCTAGAAGCTCCTTCTCCCAACAGATTGCCTTACACCTTTTCAGCCAGAAGTTGGTCACATGCAAAACACTAGACCAACTACCAGCAAACAGGAACCAAATTACCATGAATGGCTAAGCTGCATGAGATTCGTTTCCTGGAGATCACCCCCTGCCCTGAGATTTAGGAATCTGAATGAAATTAGGTTTCTGTTGACTATCAAAGAGGAATGGTTGTTGGGTAAGTGCCTTTCACAACACCTTCCTCCTCTCATTCTGCTAGCAGAATTGGACTGCCTCATCAGAGCAGGCTAAATGGCTTTTGTAATGTCAGCTCATTGGGAAGGCTCTTGGGAAAAGCAGTCACCGGTGTGCTTTCCCCATACTGAGTACAATTTTGAATCCTGTGGAATCAGAAAAAAATGACCTGACACTCTTAAACCTCAGCTTCAGCAAAGCAGCTTTAACTAAAGATTTTCTATGCTAAGTGCCAACTAGAATGAGATTAATGTTGTATAAGCCTAAATGTTCGGGTACATGAGTCTGTTAGAATGAATAGCTGAGGATATCTCAGATTTGGTTTTAATTCTCTGTACATCTATAGTCTACAAAATCTTAAGAACAAGTCCAATTGGCTCTATTATGTACCCAAATACACATCCATGTTAACATACATATACAGCAAAGACTAAATTATTTATTCCCTTAGTTGACATACATCTGAAAATACCTCCTTACTAGATCACTTCATTATTTAAAGCAAAATTGGTAAAGAATCCGAATGCAATGCAAAAGACTGCTTGCAATGCAGGAGACCTGAGTTCAATCCCTGGGTCAGGAAGATTCCTGGAGAAGGAAATGGCAACCCACCCCAGTATTCTTGCTTGAAAATCCCATGAACAGAGGAGCCTGGCAGGCTACAGTCCATGGGGTCACAAGAGTAGGATACGACTTAGCTACTTCACCACCACCACCACCACAATAAATTTCTGGGGAAAATCAAAACTGCTCATTTGCATGGTGAAAATCTTGATTAGATGCTTTTATGGAAACTGGTTCTTTTTTTTTTTTTTTTCCAGATCAAATCTATTTATTAAAACTGAATATCAGATCAGTATTCCACTGAGCCAGTAGATAGAGATCACTTACTCTACGAGGTGTGCTGTGCTAGACATTTTCCAGGCATGTTCTCGATTAATCTTCACAAGTCCTGGATACAGGCTTTCTTTTCTTCTCTCTCTCTTTTTTTCCTTTCTTTCTTTTTTTTCTGGCTGTGCCACCAGGCATGTGGGATCTTAGTTCCCCAACCAGAGATCAAACACAAACCCCCTACATTAGAAGCACAGAGTTTTAACCACTGAACCTCCAAGGAAGTCCCAGTTTTCAAAATTTTACATACGAAGTAGCTTCTTAGGAAGATGGTGTAAATATTCCACAGTTATCAAAATATTTCTTTTAGTATTGTCAAGTATGTTGAGGTCATTATTATAAATCTGTTTTAATAGACTTAGCTATAGGTTGAACTAGATATTTTACATTTGCTGAAGTGTATGGAGATTAGAGTTATGGTTTACTTAATTTGTTTAGACTATTCAAGTTCTTTGTTGAATCCAAGAAGAACAGATTCTGGTTAACTTAAATAAAACTGAAACATACTGGAAGAGCATGGAGTACCTCACAGAATCAAGGGAGAACAAATAACTGGCTTATTGGAAGAATAAGAAACACAAAAATCCAACATCTAGGTAGCAGGAACTAACAAACCAGTTCCCATGGAGATGATCTATTCTGCTCACTTCTTTGGACATGGCCTAATTTCTGGGAAGTTGAATCTGATTGGCCAAGCTTGGGTAACATGCCTTACCATTTTTCGAGAGGAGGGCAGAGACCTTGATTATTGGCACAACATAAGAAAAGAGGAGTTCCCTAAGGGAAAAAGAAGGTGCTTTTTCCAGAAGATGAAGGTAGGGATCCAGAGTTGGCAAAAACAAGTACATTGCAGAGCTGGTATTCAAACCATGCCAAATCTTTTGCTCTTAACCATTTTCTTCTTTTATTTTTTCAATCATTCATTAGTAAAATAGTCTCAGTGAAGCAAAGTGAGATAAATATATGATAATTATGGCATTCCTGTAGTTCAGTGATTAATACCAACACTCACAGAAAAGATTCAAAGGAATCCAATGGCAGGTCTTGCTGATGATTTTGGCATCTTGTTCTGTTGATCTCCTTTTGGCCATGGCCTGCTTATAAGGAAACTTTTGTTAGTGGCCAGACTCATCTATTCAACCAAAGCTGGCATCACTGAGTTGCCTTAGTTCAATTCAATTGCAGAAGTGTGTACTTCCTTTTTCCATCTTTCTGACATCAGAAAATTAACATTATTACTACTCTTAGTGTCATCTAGCAGTTTCCCTTGTGGTTTACTCTTCCTGTATCAGCTCTGGGAAACAAAATAACAACTCATATTTTAAAATTTCCAAGTTCTCTTTTCATATAAAGATTTGCTTTTCCACAAAATTTCCACTGTTTTCATAAATGTTTAAAGAGACAATTCAGGTTATAAAATTTTGCTTTTTAAGTTTCCAAGTTTTGTTTTTTAAGGTTTCAGATTATAAAATAGCCATCTGAAAGTCCCTTCGATATTTTTAAATTCTCACCATTCAATATCTTTATTCTTCAAAGCTGTAACATGTATTACTTGAAATGCCCAAAGGCTTCATTTGGAATGATGAAAGCAGGCTTCTTTTTTCTCATAAAACACTGTTTGTATTTTAGGGTAGCTTGGTCCTGGTGAATAATAGCTAAAACCTAGCAAAGAAATAAAGAATGGGAGAAAGAGAGGAAGAAAGGAAGGAAGGAAGGAGAAGAGAAGAGAAGAGGAGGAGAAAAGAGGGGAAAGAAGAGGAGAAAACTAAAAGATATATCTATTTAACAATTATTTTTCTCTACAATTTATTGAATTTGTCAGGATGTGTGGGATAGGGTACACATCTACACACAGTCTCAATTGATGACAAAGATAATTGCTACTAAAAATAAATATAAGCTTGTGAAGGAAATGAAAGAATAAAGCAAAAAAAAAGGAACCATGACACTGGTCCATAAAAATGGACTATGGCTGTGCTACACTGAAGAATTTAATGAAAATCTATCTGCTCTTCTTAAAAGGACTCCTGAAGCTCCAGTGAGACTTATTGAGTAGAGAGACTAAAGATGTTGCTCTAAATCTAGATTCTGAGAGTTCCACTCCTAACTCTGTCATTGAAACACATGTAATCCAAATCAAATAATACCACACTACCTCTGTGGGCCCCCCATTTCTCATATAAAGTGAAGATAATAAAACCACCTACTAAAATTTGTGTTTGTGTGAGATAGCATTGCCAAGGCACCTAGAATGCTACCTGCACTTTATATTATTATATCTATGTGTTGGATATTAGGGAACCGTGAAAAGTATATTGTAGAAACAATATCCATTGACATGAGGAAACATTTGTTATAAAATAGTTACACAGCATGAGTCCATTTTTAATGAGCTATATATAGCCACTGACAATGAAACCATATAATATGTGAATAGTGGTTATCTCTGAGTGGTAGGGTTATCTTTGAGTGATAGGATTAGGAGTGGTATTCATTTGTTCACTGTGTTCTTCCATATTTTCTAAATTTTACCAAATGAACCTGACTGATTCTATAATCAGGAAAAAAAAAATCACCAGATATACAGCTATTTTTTTTTGTTTGTTTGAATGGTTGTAACTGTGTGTGTGTATCTGTGCTCACATCTGACTCTTTGCAACCTCATGGACCGTAGCCCACCAGGCTCCTCTGTCCATGGGATTTCCCAGGCAAGAATACTAGAGTGGGTCACCATTTCCTTCTCCAGGGGATCTTCCTGACTCAGGAATAGAACCCACATCTCCTATATTAGCAGGCAGATTCTTTACTACTGATGCACCAGGGAAGCCCAACGGTTGGAAGTAGGAAAGATGAAATCACGTTAAGAAAAAAAAAAAAACTTTTCCTTTTCTGATAGTCAAGATCAAAGGAAAAGTTGCTAGATAAGAGAGAAGTTAAAAATCTTCAGTTTAGTCCAGGGTACCTGGAAGGAAAGAAAAACAATGTGGGATTCAGATTCAAGTGTGTGTTTAGATCTTAACTACAAAACAATAATCCTCTGACCTTACATAAGCAACTTAATGTCTATGACCTTCAGTTTCCCATTGATAAATTAAGGCTGGTTCCTGCCTGTTGTGGAGACTTGATGAACTATATGAAGAGTGAGACACACAGTGTGCATTCAATAATGATACCTTTATCTCACAAAGAGGCCAATCTATCATCTTCAGTACTCATCAAATGAAAAAAAGTAAGAATATTTTTATATAGCTTCCTGCCATAAACTGGAATTTAAGTAAGTTCATGAATGTAATAAATAACTCAATAATCTGTATTCCTTTTGTCAGTGTTTGAGTACAAAGAGCAAGATTGGGCGTCATTGTTTTAAAGAGACTTTATTTCTGCCTGATCTTGATTATATCTACTATCTACATGATTTTAAAAAATGATGAGCTAACTGAATCTCAATTTATTTAGGAAAAATAATAGCTTCTTTAAAATGAAATAATAGTAATTCTGTTATTTATTCTGGGCCTCCATGCCACCCACCTTGACATATTGGTCATTATTTCCATTGTTTTGAGGTTTCAAGTATATTTAGCTTCATGGCCAGATGAGCTCTAAAGCAAAGGAGGGTGGGGGGGGGGGCAGAAAAATCCCTCTATTATTACCTGGTCCCAAGCTTCATTACTCTCATAAGACATGTTTTTCAAATTTTAGTGTGTATGTGAATGTTCTGGTGACTCAATGGCTCTGGAATAGTTTCTGGATACTGTTACTAACAAGCTCCTGGGTAATGATGCTACTGGTCCATGGACCAACCTTTGAGTAGCAGGCTCTAAAAGGGCTCCAGTCAACAGTGTAACTGGCATAAATGGTCTTATATTACAGGGGACACAATTGAGGAAAATGGAAATTTCTCATGATTCCTCCAACACCCAATATTGTGATTAATGTTTCTACGCTTGTGCTCACTTTGATCCTGATGACTCGCTTTCTTCTAAAGTCCTCATTCATTTGGTGAGTTGTGACTTATCCTTTAAGTTTCATGTTCTAAGCTATGTCTGCTGGCATTAAGACCTGCCCGGTGGCCAGGTCCCTAACAAGTCCTTGTGGGCTGAAGGGGACACTTCTGCTCTTGTGTCTATCCTCAGAGACAAAATGAGAATGTCTGTCCTCATTGACTCACCTTCTCAGAGTCCATCAAAGGCCCACAGAGAGACTCTTGGTATGAACAATGTGCCCTTTTGGGTGCAGTCCTTCTGCAGCCCTTCCAATCAGGTATTTTCCTAAACTCAGCCATCTTTCGGGACATCTAGTCCACTTGACCAGGAATGGTCCGTGGGTTTTTAACTGTTCAACTTTTGCATAGTCTTTTCAGTTCTTTGAGGGGAAGATGCGTATAAAAATACAAAGTGATATACAAATATCCAAATAACATAGTGGGATTAATAAGAGCTGTTTTCTTTAAAACATCAAAATATTTCTATGCCACTGAGCCTCTCTTCTATTTGGCAAGGGAAACACAAACTTCTTGTGGCATGAGTGAATGAAGGTGGTCCATCAGGGACAGGGTCCTGGCAAGTCCATGACTCTTCTGAGCCGCACAGCATCCAGCCACCCTCCCACATGGGAATGCCACCCAGAGTGGTCAGATTTCCCAGATGCCAGAATTATAGATTTTTATATGAAATCTCCCATATCAACAAATCCAGTTTGGGGTTTTATTTAAACACTATGAAAGCCAAACCAAACAAATCTATGGACCAGATGCAGCTGGTTGAGGAGGAGACAAGGAGGAACACGTGATTTTTTGCATTTGATTTAAAGTGACTCTGCTTTGAAAACAATTTTCACTTCTAGCCTGCTGAAATCCATCAGAGCCGCATGTAAAGCTTACCAGCGCCCGACCTAGTCTGTGCTTGGCGACAGCTTCCCTCTTAAACTGAAGTATGAGCAATAATGTCAAGTCTTGCTTAAGATATTCTTAGCCTCTTTCCATATAAACTTATATACGTAGTCAGCAAAACCCAGAATCATCTGGAAAGTCTGGTTTCTATGTCTGCATTCACTGATACAGTATTTTCTTTTCTCTGGGCCTTCTTTGCAGAAAAAAGCTACCATGTAACATAAAGAATCAAGAGGGCTGGATGAACCCATCTGTTTCTGACCAAAGCCAATGTGAGAAGTGTGGCACCGAATTCCAATTCTGTTGGCGCAGCAGCTTCTCAAGTCTGACAGGTAAAAGTCTCTAGATATTTAGGCTTAGAAAGCCAAAAAGAAAACTACAAAACTTGCCCAGGTTGACCAGCACATAGAAAGGAGAAAATTAGTGGTTGGGTCAGCAATACATTCCATATTCAACCAACAGCATCCCAGGTGGCTCACTGGTAAAGAATCCTTCTACCGATGCAAGAGACGCAAGTTCGATTCCTGGGTTGGGAAGATCCCCTGGAGAAGGAAATGGCAACCCACTCCATTATTCTTGCTGGGAGCATCCCATGGACAGAGGAGCCTAGTGGACTACAGTCCATGGGGTTGCAAGAGTTGGATGTGACTTAGCGGCTAAACAACAACAACAATCCTGCAAATCAAATGACTACACCTGTAAAAATATTATACTCAAGGTGCCAAAAGCACTACTTTTAAAAGATACTTATTTATTTATTTTGGCTGCACAGGGTCTTAGCTGCAGCAGGTGGGATCTACTTCCCCGACCAGGGACCAAACCGGGGCTCCTGCATTAGGAGTATGGAGTTTTAGCCACTGGACCACCAGGGAAATCCCCCAAAAGCACTATTTTTATTGCTTTCAGTTTTTTTTCCAGGTTTTTTTCCTCATTTTTATTTTTCAGATAGGAAAACAACCAGCCCCATAACCAAAGTAATGACTTCATGTCTTTGGAATTCTTTGTATGTCCAAAGACATACTTTGGAATTCTCCTTGCAATTTGTCAACTCAACAAATGGGTGAATATATTATCTTAAATCACAGAGGCTAGAACAATGACTGTTTTTACTCTGTCTTATGTACAAGGTAACAAATCACAGGTGCTCATTTATTCCACATAACAATGAATGAATAGCAGTGAATGAATAATGATGAATAAGCAAGAGGCTTGCAAACTCCTCTGACCACTAATGGGCAGTATAGTATTTCCAGTGTAATAATTATCATAAAGGTATCAATATATGGAATTATGAGACTATATAATAGGAGGTTTTGACTTCGGGGTATCAGTGAAGTTTCCCTTGGGGAAGAGATAAAGGGTACATAGGGCTGTTCATTAAGAAAAAGGGTAGAAAGAACATTCTGGGCCAGGGGTCAGCAAATTAAAGGCCATGGGGCAAATCCAACTCATCACATATATTTATAAATATAATTTGATCAGCTGATAGCCATGCCCACTCATTTACATAGGGTCTGCAGCTGCCTTTGTCTAAGATGGCAGATTTCAGTAGTTGGGAAAGAAATTATATGATTTGCAAAGTCTAAAATATTTATTATCTGCATCTTCACAGGCAACATGTTATCGACCTATATTCTAGGCAGAAGGAATAGGATGTGCAAAAGCCCTGTGGCCAGAGACAGGATGAGTAGAAACAAGTGAGAAAAGGCCTTTGTAATCAAAATGAGGAGAGTAAGGGGAAAGATGATAAGAGATGGTAAACAAGGTCAGAGATGAAACCAGAAAGATAGGTGGGCCAAAACCAGATAAAGTCTTGAGGGCCACATTAAGGAGTTTGGGCTTTATCCTGGAGGCAATCTGAAGCCGTTGGAATCTCTTAGGCATGAGGGGGACAGATTTGACGTGATTAGTTTATATGGGAAGGCCATTGAAGGTACACCATGACACATGGATTGAAGGAAGATGAAGTGGAGGTGAATGCAACACAACAGACTTTTGAAGGAGACTAACAATTTGCTCGGGATAAGCAAACTACTACAAAACTTTGAAATTTCATTGACTTATCATAACAAAGTAGAATTCCTTGCTTACATCGCAGCACAAGTGGACAGGAGGTGGACTCCCTCCTGAGAATCATCAGAGCTCTCTCTATTCAGCCAGCAGAATGTGTGGGAAGAGGGCCAGGGACTTTGTGGGAAGGTTTATATGGGCAGGACTAGAAGAAACACAGTCACCTCCATGCACATCCTTGGCAAAAAGTTAGTCATATGGTCACACCTAACTGCCAGAGAAAGAGAGAAACATGGATACTGATGGGTCTTTGCAGGAAGCAACTAGTAGTTCCTGGCCTAAGCCTCCATCAATAACTATGAAAAGTGATCCCTATTGCTGCTAATTTTAAGCAAATATTCACTGTAGAGCTGTTCCATTATAACACGGCTTGTTGATATCTGTTATATATATATATAGGCTTGATAGTATATTAGCTTCAAACACTGTTTTTCAAACTGTAGGTCACTACCCATTAGTGGATCATGAATCAATTTAGTGAATTATAGCCATCATTTAAAAAAATAATAAAATAAAAGAGACTGTTTAAAACATCAGAGCACATCACACGTAGTAAGAAAAATATGTTAGTAAAACTTTTCTTCAGATACACACATATATACTGGATCATAGTAAAAAATACATATTGTGGATCATGGTCAAAAATTTTGAAAAAACACTGACTCATAAGATAAATCAATAGTCCTATTTAATGCCAGTCTTAGAGTTCTAAGATAGTTTTTTTAATCAATAGATAATCTATGCATTGCCTCAATTGATGTATTCTAATGTTTATGTTTGTTAAGATCAATATTGTGCTTTTGAAGATGAATGTTTAGGGGCATTCACTGGGTATTCACTCAGAGAATTAAAAAAAAAACATATTCAGTGCATAATCTGCAACTATATTTAGTGAATGATAACTCCTAAATTTATAAACAGAACCAAAAAAAAAAAAAAGAAAACGCCTCAAAAGAAAATCAATTAGAAGAAGAAATTCAACAACAGGACACAAACCAGTAGACAAAGAGAATCTGTCACCAAACTCACGTTCCTCTTCTGTGTGTGGTGAGTGGCCAGGGGCACTGAGAGAAATTAAAAGACCTGACCTGACATTTTTGTACTGAAAAAATAGTTTCCAATAATACCCTGATGATAGTCAGTTTGATTTGGGGTAAAGAAAACAGTCTATTCAGCAAACAGTTTTGTTCCTACACATCGTTTATTCCCTGTTTAAGTGACTCTCTAAACACACACACAGAATACAGTTGCCTATGAATGTTTAAAAGCAAGCAACCAGAGACTTGATCTTGCCAGCCCTCCCTGGGATCCAATTCACTTAACAGTCTACCAAGGTCACAAGGGTTATCAAAGATTTTGCTTATTTAATAATTAGAATAAAAACGAAGTAGTTAGTTAACCAAGTTGTCATCAGGGGATATTTCTCACTGTTATTTCATGATTATTCCATCATGGTAGAATGAAAAAGTGTGAGCTGTGTTGTTTGAAGCAAGCAGTTTGTAAAGCCACAGCTGAGATGAGCCTGATATGTATATTTCTAGAATGTTATACTCATAGGCAATACATTGCAGAGTTTTATTAATAGGTCTGGAAGGGACCTATGTATGGGTCATGTACATCTCATCATATTGATGAGAAAAATATGTGTTGAAGTGATCCGCTGGGATTCAACCCAGGTTTTCATCCATCAATTCATCTTACTTTACTGCTACCCTTTGAAAACACCCATGTTTGCATGGGGCGAGCCTGAGTTCCATCGGGTCTGTAGCTCAATTCTCTGACAGATGGGAGGGAAGACATCTGAGCAGCTGGGGCTCTGCATTGCACCAGGCCTGCTTTTCTGGGATGGACCGAGCAGCTGCTTTAAGCAACACACTCTGTGTTTCAGAAGCAACACTGAAGGCAGCGAGGCAGGTGAACCAAACAGATGGTCTCTGACTGATACACTTCACATCCTACACTCCTCAAAGGGCATTCTGAATCTCCACACCTGCATCTCAAGGAGATGCTGTCCATGCATTGTACACACTGTGTGTTCCTACACAAGCACGTTTGTCTTCATGTATTTATGAAACATTTATGATATGCTGAGGACATGTTATGTGGCAGGTACATAACCAGAAAACAATAGCAATGAAAAACAGGGTGAAATATTCTAAGTGACACCCTAAAAGTATATACGCTTCCCAGGTGGCTCAGTGGTAAAGAATTCTCCCGACAATGCAGGAGATGCAGAGTTGATCCCTGGGTCAGGAAGATCCCCTGGAGGAGGACATGGCCAACCCACTCCAGTATTCTTGCCTGGGAAATACCATGGATAAAGGAGTCTGGTGGGCAATAGCCCATGGGGTTGCAAAGAGTAGGACACGACTTAGTGACTAAATAGCAACAACAAAAGTACCCAAGTAGAGTTAAAACTAAGTTATATTTATTGCATCCATGCATATAGGACTTGAAGTCAGATTTAAAGACGTCAGATTCACAGACAAATCATTGCCTTGGCTTTCACATTTTCTGGGATCAGCACTATTCTGACTTAGTTTTCCTGGGAACACCAGTGTCTGTTTGCAATATTGATGAACTTGAGTTTGGAGCTCCTAGCACTGTATCTCTCTCTATGAATAGTAGGGAACACATAAATGATTAAAACAAGGCAACCAGAAACCTGATCTTGCCAGTCTTCCTTGGTATCAAATTCATTTATCAGCCCACCAATGTTACCAACCTCAATTCCCTAGAGCCTAGCTACTAAAATGATTAACTGGTCCATTCTCTTATTTCATTCATTTAATTTGAAGGAGAAAAAAGCGAAAATATTTTAATGAGTTGACCTATACACAATTACATTTAGCTTGCTGCATCCTCTAAAATATATACTAATGGTATTGAGAAGCATCAATACATACCCCAACAGAGATAAGAGTGAGCAAAGAAACCATAGCTTTTATTACATATCTTCTTCATATTAATTAACTTGTTATCCCAGGTTTAGTTCTCTCTCTACAATTCTGCAGACTATTCTAACCTCAAATGCATATGAATTGAAAGAATACACTGGTAGATATAAAGATCTAATTGGATTTCTCTAGAAGAAATAAATATTTAAGGGATTTTTAAAATGTATTTACATTTGTAGTGATTAATGGAAAATCCTAATGTTGAGTAAAGCATAGTTTCCCTCAAACCTCAGGGCAAAATTAGTCTGTTAGACATTTCATGAAAATGATATCACCTTCCTCATGGAATAATAAGCACAGAGAAAATAATAAAAGCATATGTATAGATTTATTTATTTTCATTGCAATGACCAAGTAATCAAAGGATCAATTCTTTCTAAACACCTGTACAGTATTATGTAGTATTTTAAAATGATTAAAGTGGATTATACTCAGCAGTATATTGGTCAATATTTAACAACTGGTTAGGGTGTGGGAGCCCTGATTTGCAGTGTGTTGGTATCTATGTGATAAATACACACACCATGACTGGTGTCAAGCCTTCAATATAAATTCACTGGACAGAGAGTAAAGAAGAAATGTGTTGTAATGCATCATTATATATTATTTTCTCCATACAGAATCTGCCAGATTTAGTAAATAAAAAGCCAAAATATCCAGTTAAATCTGAATTTCAGATAGCCAACACATAATTGTTTTAGAGTAGGTATTTCCATGTGATATTTGAGATGTGCTTAGAAACTTATTCATTGTTTTTATCTGAAATTAAAATTTAACTGGGCATTCTGCATTTTATCTGGCATTCCTAATGTCAACACCATAGACATAACCTCAAGGGCATAAATAATAGTAAAATGGAATGAGTTTTGAGGATTTTTTAAGTTTCTCTTGAAAATAATTTACACTTTAAGTTTATATAATTTGATTTTTAATAATGGCTGTGTTTGAAAACTGGCTCACAAAATTCCTAACAATTTAACCATTTGCTATTGCAAGTCAGTGCTAGCACACCTCTGATATTATGTTTAAGTATAATATGTCTAAATCAGAGAGTTAGACTTTGAAAATGCAATGATAGTACAAATTTTAAAGTGTATCTTTATTATTCATAATATTACTAATGAATTTTAAATGGCTCATAAACACGGCTTCATTCACTTTCCATTGAAATAAATTTCAGTGGAATTGACCTCTCCCAACGCCCACACCACCGCTTAACTCTCACTCCTGGAAAAAGTTCTCTGTAGCAAGGAAAAATCCACTTTCAGATTTCTTCCTTTCCATTTTTAGAGATTTGTGTCGTGACCAGCCGTCTTTTGAATTGGGTGATCTTATGAAAAAGCTCTAACTTCAAAGTTTCTGCCACTTTTCCATGGGCTGAAGGATAGAGATGGAGAGTAGGTGGTCCTTTTGTTCCCATGTTTAGCTGAGCACTTTGATCAGATATTGGTAATGTAAAGATAAGCCTGGAATTCTGTTTGGAGGACAGGTGAAAAATCTGTGCCAGTTCACAGAGTAATGGGATTAGGAGTGTGTAGGCTTGCAGATAAGGAGAAGAAAATGGGATTAAGATGAGCTCTAGAGAGCTGACTATGGAGGAGGCCTGAACAAACGTTTACCTGATTTTGAAAAATAATTAAAAAAAAAAAAGATAAAATAAATAAAGCAAGTATCCTCCACTTTAGTCAAACTTAACACTCAAACGTTTTCTCTTTTTACATGAGGGTATCTCTATTTCATGGTAGAAGCTTGCATTGTGAATTCTTTCTCTGTAACACATACAGTTTTGGTTTTTTTTATTAGATTAAGCTTTTTTTTGTTTGTTTTCTCCAAGTGACGAATACCCAGTACACATTCTATTTCATATTACAAGTTTATATACTATCTAGTTTAATTCTCAGTCAACATTTACCCTATATATTGATTTCAGAATACCAAATGCAGCATTAAAACAGTAGTTTGTATTTTATGTCAGAACCTGTACCTGACAAAGACATCTAGATGAAAAATACCAAATTTTGATAGCAATACTAGTTCTGTAATCTAGCTTCTTTTCTTAATTTTCTCATTTCTTGTATTAGAAAATTGTGTCACAAATAGACCCTAATGCTGGGAATGATTAACAGCAATAGGAGAAGAGGGCGGCAGAGGATAAGGTGGCTAGATAGTGTCACTGACTCGGACATGAACTTGAGCAAACTTCAGGAGATAGTGAAGGACAGGGAAGCCTGGCGTGCTGCAGTCCTTGGGGTCGCAAAGAGTCAGACGCAACTTAGTGACTGAACACCAACATCACAAATAGGACTGTTGAAGTCTTTTCTATTTGAAGTCTTCAACATGTCTGAAATCTTTTCTATTAATTCAAATATTAACTCTGCAAAATACTCTTCTAGGTTCTTCATAGATATTTATAGACTTTAGTTACCAAACTTGAATTTTAATTATACCAGAAATCTATATTATTGGTAGTAATTGAACAAGACAGAATTCAACTATTTTACTAAGTATAACAAGGTCTTAAAAATCTCCTGGACTTCCCTGGTGGAGCAGTGGATAGGAGTCCACTAGCCAGTGCTGCAGACACGGGTTCGATCCCTGGTCAGGGAAGATTCCACGTGCTGTGGGGGCAACTAAGCTTATGTGAGCCACAGCTACGGAAGCCCACTCACCTAGAGCCTGCAGTCCTCAGCAAGAGAAGCCACTGCAATGAGCGCCCTTGCACTGCAAGGAAGAGTAGCCCTGCCAGGAGCAACTAGAGAAAGCCCTTGTGCAACAACAAAGACCCAGCACAGCCAAAAATTAATGAATGAATGAATTTTAAAAAGCTACATATTCCTCTAAAATAGCTTATCAAGGGAATGCCCTGGCAGGCCAGTGGTTAGTGCTCCATTTCCACTGCAGGAGGCCTGGGTTCAATCCCAGGGTTTGATGTGTGGTTGGGGAACTAAGATCCCACATGCTGTGGCCCAAAAGTAAATAAATTAATTATTTTTAAAATAAAAGAAATTAACTTATCAATATTCCAGCCATAACCAGCTAAAAAGTATAATGGACAAAACATAAGTGAATGAGAATAATATTTCTGACTTCCTTTTTCCACTACTCATTTCATTTTTGTTGTTCTTGTTCTTATCCAGAAACTCAAGATGTCTTTACCCAGTGGAACGGTCTAATTCCATTCCTAAAGCTTATGAATCCTTGGTTCTGACTTGTTCGGATCCTGTAATTTTCCATCAGCTTTACATTTGGACCTGAAAATACTGAAAGACAGCCCAGAGAATTCCCCTGGCTTTCACATATCGGCCTCCAATTGTTTAGTGGCAACCCAATTTCCTCTTGGGAATTAGAATGAATCATGTTAGCCAGTGGATTAATCCCCTTCTTTTCCTCTTGGTTCAGTGGCACGAGGATTCCAAACCGGCAAGGTGGTAGAGTCATCTTCCAATTCAACAGAACTACTATTGTATTCCCAGTGGAGTATTACACTCTTGGGAAACAAGAACTCTAAGCCAAAAATGGGTGGCCTTCCCTGATGGTGCTACAGTTAAAGAATCTGCTTACAAAACAGGAGACACCTGAGATGCAGTTTCCATCCCTGCATTGGGAAGATCCCTTGGAGGAGGAAATGACAACCCACTCCAGTACTCTTGCCTGAAAACTCCCATGGACAGAGAAGCCTAATACAGTCCAAAAGGTCTCAAAGAGTCAGACACAACTGAGCAACCTAACACACAAGCCAGCAGATCTCACAGTATTGGGACAGAAAGCAAAAATTCTGCAAGTAGATTAAAAGCTGAGAAACTATAACTTGAAAACTGGCACAATGGTTAAATGAACAAAAAGAATAAAGAATACAGACATCTTAATGGGCTTCCCTGGTGGCTCAGCCTGAATTGCAGGAGACCCTGTTTCGATCCCTGGCTCAGGAAGGTTCCCTGGAGGAGGAAATGGAAACCCATCTGGTATTCTTGCCTGGAGAATTTCATGGACAGAGGAGCCTGGAGGGCTATAGTCCATGGGGTCACAGAGTTGAACGTGACTGTGTGACTAATACACACACACACACACACACACACACACACACACACACACACATACACACATACACATATACATACATACATACACACACACATACACACACACACACACACACCCCTTAATTAACACACTGGAGAAACAAAATTACAACCATGAAATGAAATCAGAATATTATACAAAAGGAATACTCAAAGAATATTTAGGAAAGAGATCTTAGAAATTAAAAATGTAATAGCAGAACTTTTAAATTTAATATAAGAGGATGAGAATAAAGCTCTGGGAATGTCACAGAAACTTTAAAAATTAATTAAAAGATAGAAAATAAAAGGGAAAAGATACAAAAATTAGAGGACCAGTCCAAAAAGTTCATCATCCAATTGATAATATTTCAGAAAAAGAGAAAAAAAATAGACAAAGCGAGATATTTTAACAAAAAACTGAGGGAAAGTTTTCCAGAATTCAAGAATGTGAGTTTTTTAATAAAAATGCCCATAACAGAGTGAGGTAAGCCAGAAAGATAAACACCAATACAGTATACAAATGCATATATATGGAATTTGAAAGATGGTAACGATAACCCTATATGCAGGACAGAAAAAGAGACACAGATGTATAGAACACACTTTTGGACTCTGTGGGAGAAGGCGAGGGTGGGATGATCTGAGAGAATAGCACTGAAACATGTGTATTATCAAGTGTGAAACAGACCGGCAGCCCAGGTTGGATGCATGAGACAAGTGCTCGGGGCTGGTGCACCGGGAAGACCCAGAGGGATGGGATGGGGAGGGAGGTGGGAGGGGGGATCAGGATGGAGAACACATTTAAATCCATGGCTGATTCATGTCAATGTATGGCAAAAACCACTACAATATTGTAAAGTAATTAGCCTCCAACTAATAAAAATAAATGAAAAATAAAATAAAATAAAACATCAATACTAAAAAAAAAAATGCCCATAACAGTAGACTGAACATAGACCCACACTAAGGTTCATTGTCACTGATCACATACACTTAGAACAGAGAAAAGATCTTACAAGTTTCTAGAGAGAGAGAAAAAAGTTACATGCAAAGGATCAGGTAAAAGGGTCCCACTAGCAATACTGGAAGGAGCTGTCGCTACTGCAGTCTATATGGGCAGACCTTGTTCCCACCTTGAGGAAAGCTTTGTTCAGTCAGACCTTGTGCAGGAGTCCATTATATTTACATAAAAGATAGAAGATGAATAAAGATAAGGGTAGAGATGCTCTAGTTTAATCAGGTATAGGGAGCCTGGCGCCATCTCTGCGTCTTCTGTTCTTTGAACACAGTCCATTGGTATGAAACTACTGTCCTGACAAACACTGTATTATCATCTCAGGGTGAGGGGATCGTAGTGTCTCAGCAGTGAAAGGATTCAGTTTCAGTAAGTCCCAGGAAGATGTTTGCCTATCAGTCTTGTTTTAAACTTTCAGAGAATTATCTATATTACTAAGTTTGGAATAGTTTGGCTTTATCATCCATTCAATGGATGAGTGCCTTCTGTAGGTAAAGCATGGAGGACACAGTGTGAAGAGTCCTTACCAGGAAGATGGGCTTTTAACACCTAATTACACCATCAATTATTTAATTATGATTGTGTTGAATGCTATGAAGAGAAAGTACAGGATGCTTTGACAGTGTGGGATTGTGAAGACTTCCTTGAGGAAATGACATTTATAAAGATCACTGGTTGATTAGTGGGAATTAATTAGTCCAAGAGATTGCAAATCCAAACTCCTGGGTGGCAAGCAGCTAACACCAATGTGTACCTAGCTAAAATTGAAAGAAAAACGAAAGGCCCTACGGCAGATTGGAGGAAGTCTACTGGCCTTAAGGCATTCAAATTCAAGCTTTAAAAATCTCTGGATTGGCCAAACAAAAGAGGTCTGCAGCCAAAGACAGCAGAAGGCCTGGCATGCTGCTCCGGCTCTCAGATCCAGGCCGGAGGAAGAGCAGAAACAATGGCCCTGAGGCGGGAGAAGCTGTCTGTTTCGATGAACCAGGAAACAGCAACCTTGACGGATGAAGGAGAGAATGGGTCCACCCTGGAGAAGAGCCATATCACTCAAGGCCTCATCGGCAGGAGAGGGCTTAGGTCTCCATCCTAAGTATCCTTGGATGCACTGAGGGTTTTAAGCAGAGAAGTGAACTAATTCAAGTTGTATGTTTAAAATCTCACTGGGCAACAATTTTAAAATCTCCCAGCGAAGCAGCAGTTCGGGAGCCATTGTGGTGGTTCCCAGTCTCTTAGCTTTTCATCTGCATTATGTAAATAACTGTCTTCAAGCAGCCTTGCACCTGTATTCCTCACCCTAGGTGACCAAATTTGATGTTTCCTTCTTAGACCCAATGATGACCAAAAAAAAAAAAAAATTGCCGTTATCAGTGCTCTGGAGTGGAATCTTCCATGTGCTGGCTGATATGGCAGTTGGTTCACTTACTGAAACTAGGATGGCTAAGACAGTCAAGCCTCAAGAAATTCATGTGACTGGGGAAAGAGATATGTAAGCCAATAAATATTAAGTGCTATGGTGCTAGCAATGCTAATGTAAATCTGAAGTATTACAGAAGCAAGAGAACATGTACATAACGTATCAGAGGAGGGGCAGATCAAGCAAACATAAAAACTGTTGCTGGATTGATCATTTGCTCCAGGATTCTAAAAACAATTCTTCTTTCGAGAGGATCTCATTCAAACTTTGCCAATTAACAGATATAAATGTATATGATTATCTGATTTGGTGTATGAATAACTTGCATCATTTGTTTGTCCACTCTCTTGGTGATGCCATTCTTGGTTCTTAAAGAGCCAAGAAGAAGGGAAGTGCTGTGAGTCAGCAAGTCTCCATAATGTTTATTTAAAGATGAAAACTTGAAGTTGGGGAAAAAATGAGTAAGCCAGACACATTTGCTTCCTCTTTTAAAAAATGGAAACGACAAGCTCTTGCAACTTTCATACTCAGAGCAACATGATGTATTTGTGTTTTTGTTGTTCTTGTACAAGACAAATTGGGTGAGCCTTCTGATGTTAAATCACCTTTTTTCAACTTGTTTATTCATTGGTATATTTAGGCTTAAAATTAATTTCTTCTCTTTTTCTTTGCCTACCACTTTGCATAAAACATACTCATATGATATTAATGCTACAAATAAAAACACTGGGATTAAACATCATTTCCTTAGGAAAATGTACCTTCCTTGACGTAGTAATCTTTCCTTTTTATGACATCTGTAAATCTAGATTCAGAACTCTCTAGGCTTGTATTAAGATTTTACTTTATAGCTATTTTGTCCTTGGATAACTCACACAAAATCTTGTGGTGTTGGAAAATCAGTTTTTATGCCAAGACCATTTATTTCTGCTCTTGATCAAGGGAAAGGCTCTATGCTACAATCTCTAGGGTGGAGGGAGATTTGCACTGCTCTGAATAGGGAACAGAAGACGGGAGTTTCTTTAACGCAAGGATTTTGATCCACATTCCCATGAATAGCATGGCAGTACAGTTGTGGGACTGGCAGATCAGTCCAGAAGTGAGCCATGCAAGGTTGGCATCATCATGCTGACTGATTCATTTTCAGAATGTTGTTCCAATGTCTCAGACATAAGCCCAAACATCTCCTAAGCCTGTTTTTCCCTCCAAATGACCAAACTAAAGGAGAATAGATGACAGTTGTCACATCTCTCTTTTTACTTTGATTTATACAGTCCTTAGCAACCTACATTAGGGCACATTGCAATGATTGTCATAACTGAAGAAACCAAATTTCTGACCTTTTTAAGAAATGTGTGTCAACCTTTTGATGGTTAAAAGATTTAAAGCCTGATACTGAGCAAAGCAAAATACATCATCTTCCACTAAAAACTTTTTGAGCTGGATATAGAGTTAATATCTATAGTACAGATATCGCATGGAATAGAGTTAATAATGGTAATAATAAGTAGGTAATGACTACTGTGCACCATATGTTAAGACTATATTATATTATAGTCTTACTATATTATATTAAGTCTATACTATATTATTTCATTTACTCTTGCAACTATAAATGGTAATATAAGGAGATTGTGTTTTGTTTTGATGTAAAACGTATTTTTTTCCTTCACTTATACTTTGCTTCACTTTACCTGAAAGTTATTATTTAGTTTAGCACAGTATCTATCATATAGGATGCATTCATTGTATTCACTTATTCAAACAAGTATTCATGAGTGAATGCCTTAAAAGTGTCTTTCAATTGGTAGTTCTGATATGGCTCTCTAGACGTCTCTAAACCAAAAAGCGATTTTTGAGAAGCACTACCAAGATGAAAGTTACCCTTCCTTCTCTTTAGAGGCGTACACATTTATATGACAAACACATCATTAGTAAAGTAAAACATGGGAGGCAGGTGCGGTGGAGTGGAAAGAACCAGAAGCACTGGCTTTGAACGCTCCGCCTACGTTCTGCTCTAGAGCCCTAGGCAGTCTGGCCCTCCCCAGCTTGCAGCTGGTATTGGGCACCGGAAAGCGGGACAAGACATCCCCCGCCAACCCGGGGGAGATGTAAACAGATGCTCAGGGTCCCATTCCCGTGCACAGAGGGTGAGGGCAGGGCTGCAGTCTAGACAGTGAACGTGGGTGTCTGTGAAGGTGTGACTCAAGACAGCCAGGTGTGCAGAGCTCACCACAGAGACCCCAGGTGCAGCTGGGGAGGACCCAGGCTGCCAGGATGATCCTTCCTCTGGGAGGACTCAGATTCGTGTCTCTCTGGACCCAGGCAACTGAGCTGGTCAAGTTCCCACTCCTTAGCTTGCCACCCAAGTGTTCTCAGGATCTCGCTCTAGTAGAATTTACTTCTCACCACCTTCAGCCTGTTCTGTGTCACAACCCAACAGCTAGTTTATGGGGCTGGAAAGTGCTCAGTATTTTCCTAGGGCTAGGCATCGCCCCCGCTATTTCCACTACCTGCGGCACCATATCTCCACCCACCAAGACTTGTCCAAACCCCTGCCTCCCTCAGAACCCAGCACCAAAAGCCTCCCCTGGATAGAATATTCTCTGACTCTCCCACTCTCTCCAGACCCAAGTCAGACATTAACTTATTCTTCTCAGCAGACTTACAGCGCTTTCTCGGTATTTCACAGTTGCCACTTTCTTCTTTGAGTTAGTAATTTGTGTCTGTGATTTAATCACCTTTACTAGAATAGAAGCCCCTGGGAGAGGATTTAAGTCAAACATTTTTGTACTCACCCCAAGACCTGGCCTCAGTGCCTTAAATGAAGCTGTTACCCAATAAACACTTATTGAGTTAATAATTGTCTATATTGCTGCCTTGCCTGGTATGCTGAGTGAGTAAATAATCATAGTTTAATGATTCATATACGTACACAAGTTATTGGAGAAGAATGGCAAAATGGAGAAAGCAGATCATATTATATGACAAAACATAAATGGTGACATGTGTGTTTAAATGGATACAAAAATATATGTCCTTAAATAATACTGCTCTTAGTGAGAGGTAACAATAAATCAATTTGGTATTAACTACCAACAGCACAGGCTTTCTGACAGTCTCAAAGGAATAAGAGGAATGAGGTGAACAGAGGGCTTGAAGACAGTAATTTCAGACTTGCCCTGGGAGTAGGCAGGCAGAGAGGCAAGAAAGCCTGATTCCCACCTGCAGTGGAAACGTGTCTGTGTTAACTATCCCATCATGAAACGCACTGCTTTATGACTTCAGTCATTCCTGCTTTACTGAGAGCAGATGAGTGAGCGATAATGAGGAGGCCTGCTGCCTACCTCCGCCTCTCCTGGGGCCTCCACCTGCCACAACAGGACCACCTTCCCACCCCCGCCTCCCTCTGTGTTTCCTTCCCAGCTCAGAAGGCTCCGCTGCACTTCCTTCTTTCAAGGGAAACACCAAGGCCAAGGGATGCTCCAATGTAAGTCCTGAGGAATTCATGCCATGCCATCAGCCTAGCTAGTCATGAGCTTTAACTAGCTGGTTCCATTTGTCTGGGTTTGGGAGATAAAGTATCGTGTTGAACTGCAAGGCTGATTTTCATTCTGGAAATGAACGTTTAGTTCCTACCTGATCTGTTGTCAAAGTCCCCACAGCTTTTGCCCTTGGGAATGATTGGGTGCCCTTGAGAGGCTGTGTCCTCCAGCACAGGTAGCGCCGGCTCCCATAGCTACCAAAATCCCCAGAGGGTCAGAATGTGGAGGCTTCACTGCAGCTGGAGAGACCTGGGCAGCGCCAGAGCATTTCAGGTCCCTTCTGGAGCTCACATTCTATGACTCAACCAACACTGCATTGAAAGAGATTGTCTTTACGAGGACCTGGGTCAGCTTGGTCCTGGCTGAAAGCACAGTCTTGAAGGAGAGGTGAACAGACTTCCATTATTTTATAGGAAAACTTTGCCTTCTTCGTAAAGGCCAGGTATTTGACATATAAATGGAAAAGCAGGCAATTTAAATGAGATGATCTAATGTTTTAACTGAATTAGATAAATCAAATCATTCATTTTCATTCTAAAACTCTATTTCCATTCAATCCAATTACTTCTCTCTATGACTTTGGCTTTAAATGGATGTCAGCAACGATTGCATTGGATTCCTGCTCCCCTTCCTCCGCCTCCCCAGTTTTCATGTTAAAGGTGCAGGGTTTAAGTGATTGCAGTAGCCAAATGCACATTCCTCCTATTAACACAGGGGCAGACACCAGCTAAGGACACCATTTAAACGGATGCCCTTTAAAATGGATGCCCTTTTTTTGGTTTCCAAAAAAAAATAAAATAAAATACTGGTTTCCTAGAGACTGTTACACTAAGTGCGGTAAGTCAGAGACAGAAAGACAAATATCATATGATATTGCTTATATGCAGAATCTAAAAAATAAATAAATGGTATAAATAAATCTATTTACAAAAAAGAAATAAAGTCACATGGAGAAAGCAAACTTATGTTCATCAAAGTGGAGGAGGGATAAACTGAGAGATTAGGATTGACAGGTACACATTACTATATATTAAATAGATAACTAGTAAGAATGCTACTGTAAAGTACAGTGAACTCTATTCAATACTCAGTAATAACCTCTATGGAATACACTCTAAGAGTGTATGTATGTATATGTTTACATATATAAGCTAATTCACTTTGAGGTACAGTAGAAACTAACACAATATTTTAAAGCAACTATACTCCAATAAAAATTAATTTTAAAAAATACTAGTTTCTTTTGTTTTTTATACCCTCTTGTTCTCTTTGCCCCCTCCCCTTCCTTAAAAAGTTAAGATATGTGTGCTCAAGGGCTTAGCAACTTAGCTCTCATAAATTCTTGACATTTATCTTTCACCAACATTAAAGGCCAGCAATTCAGTTCACAAATTGAGGGGTGTGTACTTCCCTCACGGCACAGTGGATGAGAATTTGCCTGCCAGCGCAAGGGACATGGGTTCAATCCCTGGTCCAGGAAGATTCCACGTGCTGCAGAGCATCTGAGCCCACATGCTACAACTACGGAAGCTCACGCACCTGGAGCCTGGGCTTTGCAAAAGTGAAGCCACCGCAGTAAGCCCTTGCTCGGCCATGAGAGAGTAGTCCCTGCTCTCTGCAATTAGAGAGAGGCCGCGCAGTAATGAAGACCCAGCACAGCTGAAAATACATAAATAAATACAGCAGTGTGTACATGTCAAATTGAGGGGTGTGACATCAGGTAGAAAGGGCATCCAACTGCTTCCTCAGCTGCTGGGAAGGTGTCCAGGGACCTCCCCCACCTAGTGGACCTGGTGGAAGCATTATCTCAGGTAATTACTGTCCTCAAAACCCAAACTAGCCTTGTCCTAGCCCGCTCTTGCTCGCATGAAAGTTATTAACTTGGCTTATGGGTGGACATAACCATATGTGGCAAAATGAATGCTTCACAGCTTTGACTGGCTCGGTGAACATAGATTAGCTCTAGACTAAAGTCCCCCAAATCAATTAAATGTAAGATAACTGCAAAACCATTCCAGTTAATTTTGTTACACATATTGGGCTTCACAGAGGTTAAATTCTCTCAAGTTTTGAGGTTGGAAATTTTATGGACAACTTGAGAAAACAAGCTTTTGTTAGCAATGTTACTGGCTGAATTTCTTGCTGAATTCTGCTTCCAAACAGTACACTAATATGAAGATTGTTGTTTTTAGTCACTAAGTTGTGTTTGACTCTTTTGCAACTCCACGGACGGTAGCCTGCAGGTGCCTCTGTCCATGGGATTTCCCTGGCAAAAATACTGGAGTGACTTGTCATTTCCTTCTCCAGAGGATATTCCTGACCCAAGGATCAAACCCGTGTTTCTTGCACTGGCTGGTGGATTCTTTACCACTGAGCCACCAGGGAAGCCCCACAAATATGAATAGGGGATTTGTTATTACTGCTTCATCATTGTGTGATGGAATATTTCTATCTGTAGTTTTGGAATTCTAAATCCTGGAATTAAACTCCTGCCACTTAAATTGTGAAAGGTAGCCAAATTCCCAGAAAAATGTCAAACTAAGAATAATATCTGCATAAACTACTGAAACATTAGGGTGTGGTCAAATCAAAAGTTTTGTTGTTGATGGTGGTTGATTTCATATAATTGACTTTTGTAAGTATCATGTCATAAAACTAGCAATGGTGCTACACTTAGAATCACCTGGAAGCTTTGAAAATTATGGTGCTCAGAGCCTACCTTAGATGGAATCAAACTCTTTCCTATAATGGGGCCTGGGTGTTAGAATTTATTAAAGCCCCCTAAATGACTCTAATATGCAGTAAGAATTGAAAATCACCAAGCTCTAGCCTGAAATGCAAATTTAAGAAGTATTATGTCTGGAAAACAAACCAAAACAATAAAAATTATAATTGTTATTAATTAGAATTAATTGTAATAATTATAATTGTTATTAACAGAATAACAAAATTAACAGAACTAATTTCCTGATTAACTCCAAGTCTCCATCCATACTGCCATTTGAGGGACAAAAAATATTTTATTTGTGCAGACTACATGGTGTAGCATGTAGGCCTTGGAGCAAAGCGACTTCGTAAGATCACTTTGCCAGAGGTGGCGTGGACTCCAAGCTAGGGAAGCCTGGCAGGAAGCAAGGTGGGGAATGTTGGCTCAAGGTGGTTCCGGTAGGAGGGCTGCCCTTCTCCGTCATCCACACACAGGATAGGTGGGGGTCTCTGGGCACATGTTCCATGGAACTTCTTCACTAGTTCCCAGGGAAGGAATGGGACTTCCCTTAGCCCTGCAGGAGTAAATTCTTTAGAGAACTAAATTGGGCCTTCTGTACCAAGAAGACACTATTCCTTTATCCAGCATCTTCTTTCATTGTTTGCAGGGCTCAACTAATCAACAGGAATTGTAACACTTCCCTGACGAGACCAAGGCTGTCCCTTCACCTGGGATGACTCCACTTTTGGAAGCTACTGTGTCCAGCTGGGTTACAGTCCCTGATGAGAGCTTCATCTGCTTCCAGGAAATGATTGAATTACATTCGTAAGATTAAGCTGAGCAGTTAGTGTTCTTTTTTCATTTCCAAGGAATTCTTTTTAAAGTTAACCTTTATTGCCACAACTATAAACACTGATTTTGAGAAATGATAAGCTTTCTGAAAGTTAACTGACATTAGTGATGTGCGTACGTGCATGTAACGTCTCATTATTAAGGCATTTTCTTGAGTAATTCAAACTTTACTGTGTAGTCCTGCCAGATGGGAAATGGGCCCTATTCAGGCTCGAGGTCCAAAAGACAGCAGTTCTCAAACTCTAAGACATACTGTAGCTATTTGTGGGATTTGAATCTGCATTTGAAAGCCATGCTCCAGGTGCCTCTGATGTGTTACTAGCCGACAGTCCTCAGACTTCAGACATGGGAGATGAGTATAGAGACCGTATTTGTGTGTTTTGAACACGGAACAGTATCAGTTACCTCTGACAATGATCTTCTGAAAGTGAATAAGATTCTTTTAGTTATACATGTTAACAATACGAATTTGTTTTGTTTCTGAGGCATGACAGCCCAGCTTATATCTCTAAAGAAAACAGTAAGAAAATCATTATCTAACTAAGGGATACCCAGGAGGCCCTTTCATCACCACTGTAAATTCCCTTCTCTGTGTTCCAACTCTTTGCCTTCCCCCAAACGGGTTCTATGTCAGCCTCCTGGGAGGTACAGCAATGTCTGGTGCTGCTGACGTTTGAATCACTCTTTCATGAGCCTACATACAGGCCACAAACACATTGTTTAGACATTCGGTAATATGCATTTTAAAAACCTGTGTCTGAGGACTTCGTGGTGGTTCGGTGGTTAAGAATCTGCCCTGCAATGCTGGGGAGCCGGGTTCAATTTCTTTTGGGGGGAACTAACAACAGTTAGAACTGGACATGGACCAACAGACTGGTTCCAAATAGGGAAAGGAGTACGTCAAGGCTGTATATTGTCACCCTGCTTATTTAACTTATACGCAGAGAACATCATGAGAAACGCTGGGCTGGAAGAAGCACAAGCTGGAATCAAGATTGCCAGGAGAAATATCAATAACCTCAGATATGCAGATGATACCACCCTTATGGCAGAAAGTGAAGAGGAACTAAAAAGCCTCTTGATGAAAGTGAAAGAGGAGAGTGAAAAAGTTGGCTTAAAGCTCAACATTCAGAAAACTAAGATCACGGCATCTGATCCCATCACTTTCATGGCAAATAGATGGGGAGACAGTGGAAACAGTGTCAGACTTTATTTTTTGGGGCTCCAAAATCACTGCAGATGGTGATTGCAGCCATGAAATTAAACGATGCTTACTCCTTGGAAGGAAAGTTATGACCAACCTAGATAGCATATTAAAAAGCAGAGACATTACTTTGCCAACAAAGGTCTGTCTAGTCAAGGCTATGGTTTTTCCAGTGGTCATGTATGGAGGTGACAGTTGGACTGTGAAGAAAGCTGAGCACCGAAAAATTGATGCTTTTGAACTGTGATATTGGAGAAGACTCTTGAGAGTCCCTTGGAGTGCAAGGAGATCCAACCAGTCCATCCTAAAGCAGATCAGTCCTGGGTGTTGATTGGAAGGACTGATGCTGAAGCTGAAACTCCAATACTTTGGCCACCTCATGTGAAGAGTTGACTCATTGGAAAAGACCCTGATGCTGGGAGGGATTGGGGGCAGGAGGAGAAGGGGACGACAGAGGATGAGATGGCTGGATGGCATCACTGACTCGATGGACATGAGTTTGAGTAAACTCCGGGAGTTTGTGATGGACAGGGAGGCCTGGCGTGCTGCGATTCATGGGGTCGCAAAGAGTCAGACATGACTGAGCAACTGAACTGAACTGAACTGAAGATCCCACAAGTGCCTGACTCTTTGCCGCCCCATGGACTGTAACCTGCCAGGCTCCTCTGTGCATAGAATTATCCAGGCAAGCATCCTGGGGTGGGTAGCTATTCCCTTCTCTTGGGGATCTTCCCAACCCAGGGATCGAACTCAGGTCTCCTACATTGGAGGCAGATTTTTTATCATCAGAGCTACCAGGGAAGCCCCATGCTACAATTATTGAAGCCCAAGCCCTCTGGCACCAGCACACCAAAACTAGAGAGCCTGTGGGCCGCAACAAAGATCCCTCATGGCAGAACTTAGATACAACACAGTCTAATAAATTAATTTCCTAATTAAATTTTATTTATTTATTTTTTTTAATTTTAAAAACCTGTGTCTACACATAAACCAGCTTAACTTACTGGAGATCATTATTGTTATTGTTATCACATGGCTGACTTTATTTTTTTATTATTATTTATTTTTGTTTGTGCTGGGTTTTCATTGCTATGCAAAGGCTTACCCTAGTTGCAACGAGTGGGGGATACTCTCCCATTGTGGTGTTTGGGCTTCTGATTGCACTGGCTTCTCCTGTTGCAGAGCATGGGCTCTGGAGTGCATGGTGGACTCTGTAGCTGTTGACTCTCGGGCTTAGTTGCTCAGAGGCATGTGGGATGTTCCTGGACAAGGGATTGAACCCACGTCCCCTTCACTGGCAGGCAGATTTCTAACCACTGGACTATCAAGGAATCCCCATAGCTGATTTTAAATGATGGTTTTATAAAGAAAAGAAGAGTACAGGTTTTGGTGGCTTAATCTTATGGACACTAACATAAATATTTGTGGATTAATTGCTTGTCAAGAGAGTGATTTGACTAAATGTTTCACCTGGCATCTGAAGAACCCTGATATAGACCAGAGGACTGCAGATGAAGTTCAGGACCCTATTGTAGAAAAGCTTAGAGAGGGTGAGAAAAAATATAGTGCTGGTGAAGAAATTGTTCATAAAGGAAGCAATTATCTCTGACGTAGGGAGATGCAAACTGAATGCCAAGGGTGTTCCATAAACAAAGAAGGCTGCTTTTCATAATAGAGAGGAAACAGAATGCGGTTGATGAAAGCCACCCAAGGTCACTGTCAGGACAGGAGAAAGACCTCTTTTCTCAGCACATCCCTGGTCTGAGGGAAATAGATATGGATAGATAAAGAAATAGAGAATTGAGAGAGAGAAGGATGGCAGATAAAATAAAGTTTCTGGAGAGATATAGCTAAATTTATTGATCTCTTACTATGGGTGCTAACAGAATATGATGCAAAAACCAATTCTGTCTGCACTTTAAGATAAGGCATAAAAAGGTTAAGTAATCTGCTCGAAGACCTACTGAGCTGAGATCCTAATACACAAGGAAATTTGACTCTAGAAACTGCACGCTTCACAACTCTGCTTTAGAACTGAAGAAAAGACAGCTCACAACATAGGAAGGCCCTATTTTATGTACATCTTACTGTACCCTTGCTATCAAATTCATAATCATACCTAGGGCACAAATAAATGGAGAAGATTTAGAAGCAGTGATAGGCTAGTTTTTAAAGTGTGTAGATTGGTAGAATCTGGCAGCTAAAAATCACATAAAACAAAGTAAAACATGATAAGAAGCCTGCTTACCACATCCTAATAATTTAAAATAAGAAAACAGATCAAAACCAGAAACGATGAGTCTTTGTTTAACCAGCCATCACCAAGAGAGTTAAAACTGGCCCTGAACTCTCTGCACTTGAATGTTCTCTACATTTACAACAAATGGATACTAACAGATCTTGCTCTTTCACTCTAAAAAAGTTATCCACAGTGCTTGATTTATGTGATTTTTTTCCAAATATTTTATTGTAGAAGTTTTCTAACACACAGCAAAGTTGAAAATTTTCAGTGAACACACAGTATACTCGGCACCTAGATTTCAGTACCGATTTATTACATTTACCTTAGAAACAGCCTTCTTGATTGATATTTAGCTTCATCTCTGAGTCATCTCACCATGCCCAGCAAGATGCTTGTTATTAGCTGAGTCATTTGGATGGATGCTATCATCCACTGTGCCTTAGGCAGGAATAAGTGATGAGCAACTAATCAAGGGCACAGTCCAAGAAGCAAAACACAGTCCTTTGTATGCTGTGCGTGTTATTACTGGTAGATTCTCCATGCATAGTTGTGGTCAGCAGTCACTCAGTGGTAAAAGTTTTGAAAAGATATCAGGGTTATAACATTTGCATATCAAGTTAAGATTTCTTAGAATTCTCTTTCTTCCTTAATTTCACTCTTTCCCTTGCTTTTCACCCATATGAGTAATGGAATCTGATAGGACTCATATGCTATATAAGGGAGCATTTATTCTCACAGGCAGTGGCCTGGTAATCCCAAGTGCACTTGAACTTCTGTTTCAGCAATACTCTCCCCTGCAGCAACCTTTTGAAATGGAGGCCACATTTATAGACACCTCAACCTTTCTTTCTTAGAAAACCAACATCACCAATCTCATTGAAATACCTAGACATGTGACAAGGAAGACACACACCATGAACAACAGCCGTGAGAGCATTGCTGGCCCTTCATAGTGATGACTGACTGGGTATAAACACGGATTGTTAAGGGTTAAACTCTGCCCCCCCACCCCCACCACCACAAACAAAGAGTTGTGTTAAAGTCCTAACTTCCAGCATCTCAGCATGTACCTTATTGGAAAATAAGATCTTTGCAGATTTAAACAGTTAAGTGAGGTCATTAAAGGAAGCCCTACTCCAATATGGCATTTTTATTAAAAAAAAAAAAAAAGGAAGGGGGAGGGAATTTAGACATAAAGACAGCTAGGGAGAATGCCATTGAAGATGAAGGCAGAAATCAGGTGATGCATCAACTCTGAATATTCATTGGAAGGACAGATGTTGAAGCTGAAGCTCCAATACTTTGGCCACCTGATTCAAAGAGCTGACTCATTGGAAAAGACCTTGATGCTGGAAAAGATTGAAGGCAGGAGGAGAGGGGATGACAGAGGATGAGATGATTGGATGGCATCACCGACTCAATGGACATGAGTTTAAGTAAACCCCGGGAAATGGTGAAAGACAGGGAAGCCTGGTGTGCTGCAGACCATGGGGTCACAAAGAGGTGGACACAACTGAGTTACTGAACGACAATCAGCAGACTATCTGAAGCTAGGCACGAGACCTGGAACAGATTGTCCTCACAGCTTTCAGAAGGAACCAGCCATGCCAACACCTTGATGTTGAACTTCTAACCTCCAGAACTGTAAGAAGATAAATTTCTTTTGAGTCACCCCATTTGTAATACTTTGTTACTATAGCAGGAACTTGAAGACCATTGCCTTTGAGGATATCATGTACAAGGCTAGAAGCAGTGGTGAGGAAAAGAATTGATTAGAGAAAATCTAATTATACAAATTTCCTTTGAATCAATATAGTAACATTCCAAAGATCTCCTTTAAAAGGTAAAATGTTTAAAAATACATTTTAAAATGAGTTTTACAGTCCATGTCTGATCATTGTTTTGTTACCACTTTGGCATTTGATTACGACTTATTTCCATCTTATTGTGAATGTGCAATGTTTTTCAGGAGGATAAAAGAGTATGTTCCACAAAATACAAATATATAATAGGTGAGTAGATCTGGGCAAGAAATTACGCATTCTGTCTTATCAACTCAGCAATGTCAGTATTCCGTCCTTCCTACAATTATGCTTAGGAGCACGTAGGAAGTAAGAGGGTAGGAATTGCTTGGTGGTCCAGTGGTTAAGACTTGGTGCTTTGACTGTCATGAGCGTGAGTTTGATCCCTGGTTAAGGAACTAAGATCTCACAAGTGATGTGGGGGGAGGAAATAAAAAGGTAGTATTTTTTAACAGATAATGTTTCACCAAAATTTTCAGAGGACAGTAGAATTTAATTTCTTAAGTCTAGAAATCAAGTAAAAGGAAGCAAGTCCAATTCTCCCAGAACTGGAAGGCCTCTTGGGTTTGAATTACTGCCAACCATTTCAGAGGAAATACACTCCCTCAAGGATGGCCCAGATACTTTGGGTTCATCCTTCATTCTTTCCACCAAAACTAATTGTTGTTCAGCCTCCTTCATTCTAATTTCTGTGTGCCCTAGCCCTTGAATACTGGAAGTTCGCTAAAGGCACCCAGCTTGTGAAATAGGAAGTGGCTCTGACTCCATGGGCTGTCCTAAGATGGCCAGATTATTCACTGTGGCCCAGAAACCTGGGAAGCAGGTCCCTGCAGGTGCCGATGCTGTGCTGACCATCGTCACAATGAGGACATGTCCTAGGGACGGTCAGAGCCTCTGGTCTGCAGAACCAAGACTGTATCACTTGCTTATAGGGAGTCCTTCCTCCCCAACTGGACATAAGCTGGGTCAGAATTCACTGGGCATCTGTTGACTTTTCTACAACAGTGAAGATAATTCCAGTAATTATTTACCTTTACTTTCTTCAGCAGATATAAAAGTATATTACATTTGTGTGTCTATATATATATATATATATACACATATATGTGTGTATATATACACACATATATTTGATTTTTAAAAATAAGTTGAACATTTTCTTGATTGCCATGTGGTTATTATCAACAAATTAATATATATTTACATAATATATATTTATTAAGCCATTTATCCAGCACAGGGATAAGCTTGGTGAGGAAGCTAAAGGAAGAATAAGCAAAGATCTCTGCCCTAAAGGTGGATTTACATTAATTGAATAAAGAAAATAAAGGCTCCTATTACACTTGAAGTACAATTATTGCCAAAATCTATGGCAAGTACTGGGTAAGAATATTTAGCTTCAAGTATAACATGAGTCAAAAGAAAGACATTGGCTTGACTTAAACAGCCAGTACAAGCTCTTTCAAGGGTATTGGATGTGAGATGCTTTAAAAGAGAAAATTACAAAGACAGGCAGAAGATCAGGGTCTTGTATTAGATTGCACAGAAAACAGGAACAAAGCCATGGAAATGGGACCAGGTATGATCTGTGTTGGGAAAATTAGCACATCTGACCCAAGAAGGCGGCAGATCTGAATGGAGGCAAGAGGGAACAGGTACGTCCTCAACATATGTGTTTCTCTCTTTTTTTCTTTATGTGTTCTTTCTTTCCAATGTTGACGAAGGTCTGTTAGGTGCCTGGCATTCCTCTAGTTACCAAGGGGAAGCGACAACACTGGCGGATCCTACATTGCAGTCAGGTAGACAAAAAAGAGTGGTTGAAGGGGGGCATGTGGGACAAAATTCTGGAATCTCAAAGAAAATTAAGAAAGAAAAATGATTTGGAGTTGGCTGCAAGAATTGAGAAGCAGCTACTCCATCCTTGGGCCCAGCGATACCCAAGGTATGGAAGAAACCACTCCCATATGGGAGGGATGCACAAGAATCAAGGTCTCCAAGGGAAAGCAAAGTTTTAGTTAGATCTAGAAGATGAAGTGCATATCTTGAAAAGAGGTCAGAGGTACAAGGTATACAAGGTGTTTTGTTGATGAAAGACGTGATTTATAAAGCACCAAGTAGAAGTGTTTAGAAACAAGGAAGGAAGAGAGGCTGGGCCGACCTTATCGTGTTGAACCACATGGGAAAATAAAACTCTGTGTGCGTGCGTTCACTAGTCAGTTCAAATTTGGCTTCGGTAAAAGAAATCTAATTTGTGGTTGAGCTATATTCCTTAAATGTGTCTTTTGCTTATTATCTTTCTGCAGAAGGACTGGCTCTCCAGGTAACTTTTAAGATGGTATCTGTCTCCCTTCAACATTTACTGTCATCATATCTGCCAACAATAAAGGCCTCATTCTGAATGCCCTCAGTTCTGCTAGAATGAAATTCTCTTTCCTCTTTGGGAATCCCTTCAGATTCTGGAAGCTTTCCTGCATCAATAAAAGTCTCCACCTTAAATATACCTAAAGGCCCAATGCTCGCCAAGATACATGCTACTTCACAAGACTGGAAACAAGTTCCAAAACCTTTGAAGTTTGGCTCCACCAAACTCTTTATTTTCTGGTGCTCTGGATTGCTGAGAATGGGTAATTTTTTTTTTTTTGACAAAAGTTAAAATACACCCCCATAACAGAATTACTGTTCCATCTATTGAATTCTTCAAAACACTCTTCAATTTGACAATAAACTGAGGCTTGTACTGAGTAACCTAAAAAACAAATGAGTTCATTTTTTTCAGGCTATCATATATGCTTATCTTATTTGGTCCTCACAAGAATTCAGTGAAATAGATACAGAAACTGAGGTCAGAGAGTTAAGCCACTTGCCCACATTCACATCAGATCATAGGAGGTTCACCCTAAAGCTAACGAAGGTTAAACATCATGGGCTCTTTTTAAGATGGTGGAAGGGAAAAAGGCCTCCTAATGTGTTCACACTGTCATAAATTTCTATAAAATCTGTAAGAGTGAGACATTTTAGTCAAAATTATAAAAATCACTATTTCTTGCCACTCCAATTCCCCTCCATCAGATTTCACCTCATGTTTGATGGCCTTGAACATGAAGAAGTGACTGGTGAACATGCAGCCAAGTAAACATGAAAAAAAGAATATTATAGAAGTGTGTCAGGCTAATATAAATATTGTGTTGTTTTATAGACTGTAATATATACGGCATTTGCCACCTTTTTAAAATTTGGTAGTCCTTAGTATTTCTTTTCTCATTATAGATAGATATTCACTTTCATGCCTAATTTTGTATTTCTAATCTGTATTCTTTTTCTTATAGAGCTTTGCCAAGTTGTATAAGCCCTCAAGACACTTGCAAAGAAACTGAATATTTTAACTAGCTAGACTAATCCTGCAGCCTCTCAGATCTACCCAGCTCAGAAGTTACAGTGGAGAATCTGACCAGTGGCAATTTCCACTAAGAGTAAGTCTTTTTTTTTTTTTTTCTTTTTCTTAATGACATATCCATGTTGAGCGTTTTGAGCCATGAAAATATTGAGAAATTTCCCTTTCCCCACCCCAAACCTCCACCCCAGTAATTTTCCTTTTCACACTTGCCTCTTCATTTCCTGGTTCTGGTCTGGGCATGAAGCAAAAGTACCTGAGTCCAGGCAGAAAAGCTGTTTTTAAGATAGTTTTGGCCTAACAGGGGCAGGAAATGCCAATAATTTTATGCAAACTATTTCTCAATGAAGAGCCAACCTGAATGCATAATATGGGACCCTTGCATAATTCAGTTGATGCTCAGATAAGGCCCAAACAATTAGAAACACCTTCCAAAAACACCTTGGAGGCCACTGGGTAGGTATGGATTCTCCCACAATGAAATTCTGAAATAAGAGACAATAATCACAATTTTTTTAAAGTGCAAACCCCCAAGAAATAACAAATAACATTTCTATTGGGAATATTGCTCCAAATACTAACTTGACTGTCAAACAGTGGGGAAAAAAATTGGATTGCCAGCAAAACCACAAAAGATGAGATCTTATTCGTTGAGGAAAAAAGATTATTTGATTCACTCTTCAGTCCTTGCCCACTACATATGTTCACTTCAACCAGGCCCTGAGCTAAAACAAAATGGGATTCCTTTCCCTGGTGTATTATAAGGAAGAAATAAAGAAGAGGAGAGAGAAAAAATGAGATTATCCAGGCAGACTGCCTGATCTTCCCACAAAGACTATAAGCCAATTTAAAAAAAACACATAAAGCACATCCAACATTGATGATATTTTACATCACCTACAAATTGGCATTCACCATAGGCACTTGCCATCTACCTCTGTAAGGATTAAATTATGAACAACTGTGGCTGCTGACTCTCAGCGCCTCTTGAAAGCAGCTCAGGGTGGAGATCAGGAATGAAGCACTCAGTCCTCTGAGGAAATCTGACAGAACAAGTGTTTCAGACAGTTAGATACTCTCAAGAGAAGACTTTACACACCCAATTCTTGCATTTCCTCATATCTGGAAAAAAGCACTAAAATCCTCCATGTTGACCTCTGTTCCTAGTGACTAGTAGAAACCTTCTGCAAAAAATATGCACTTGACTGCATGAATTCCCCCTTCACCAAAATCACAGGTATACTGACCTTTCCCCTACCTTTTTGGAGCAATTTCTCAGAGCTATCTGGAATGCTGTCTCCCAGGCTATAGTCCTCATTTTGCCCCAAATAAAACTTAACTCAGCTCTCACATTGTGCTTCTTTTTTTTTTTTTTAAGTATTTATTTATTTATGTACAAGGTCTTGGGTGTGGTGCACAGGATCATCGATCTTCTTTGTGAGATGTAGCATCTTCAGTTGTGGCATGTGGGATCTAATTCTCTGACCAGGGATCTAACTCAGGCCCCCTGCATTTGGAGCTCAGAGTCCCAGCCACTGGACCACCAAGGAATTCCCACATTGTGCTTTTTTTTTAAATCAACATATACATCTTTCAGTGAAACATGACGCTAACAAACTGATGTTAACAATATCTGGGTTACAAAGTTTGAAACTGAATCATCCTCTTCAACTGTACCTTAAATTCTTAAACTTGGGTGTTTATGATAATCTTTTGAAATTGTTATTGCTATTTGCAGTCATGGTTTGTAGTCCTGTTTACTACGCTGGGAATAGCATTCAAGACAAACATTTCAGAATTTGCATTGGCCTTGTTGTGACCCGCCCGATGAATCACCTTCAGTCGGTGGTTTCCCAGCACTACCACAAGACTGTTTTCCCCCATTAATTGCAGAACGCTGTTTACGCCAATTCAAATTCATGTCCAGGCAGGGCTGTTTGAACTGCTTCAGGAAAGAGCACTAAGGCAAGGCCTATAAGTAGCTAACCCCTTTCCCTAAAGTCTAGATGGTAGGAGAGGGTATGAAATGAGACTTTCGAAATAACTCCCTTTCCAGAAACCCTGAGCTTTTGTTTTCTTTGGATAGTTGATTCTGAGCATAATTCCATTACTTTAAAAATATATGTATTTATTTGGCTGCACCAGGTCTTAGTTGTGGCATGAGGATCTAGTTCCATGACCAGGGATAGAACCTGGAACCCCTGCATTGAGGGAACACCACCAAGAAAGTCCCAGTAATTCCATGACTTTTAATAGCTTTGCTCCTAAATAGTTTATGACCATTGAGAATGGTCACAAAACAGATGGTGGGACTGGGTAGAAGGATGCTTGATGACCAGAAGAGAGCCAGCTATTGTACATTTTCTGCAAAGTCCTGCACCCAGAATAAGAGCGCCAGTCTGCGTCTGTCCATAGATAATCAAATGAATGAACACATAAAGGAATGAGCAGAAACAGAATACTTAGCTCAACTTTACAAGGACTGAGACCCTGAAAACCCCAGAAGCTCACTTGGGCAAGGGCCTGCTAATTCTAAAGACATTACAGTTGGATGGGTTTCCTGGCACTGATCAAGCCCCACCAAACAACCCAGGTCAGAGGTTCAGGATGAGACCCTTCTTCACTGTATTGTTGCTAAATCAGCATGCATATGGATGACCCTCAATTCCACTGAAATCTCTATTTTACGAATTATCCTTGCTCCAGGCCACTGTTCCTCCACCCACTTGCTACCTACCTAAAAGCCTTTATTCATTTCAATCTCCTCCCAAATTAAAAGGATTAGGGAGCAGCCTTAAAACCAGTTTTTCTTTGAATTAATCACTCTCACAAAAATGAGACCAGGAAATAGGGGCGGGGCAAATGATAAAGAGAAGAGGTTGCAAAGCAACTGTGCTGTGTGACCAATTAAATCCCAGTCCTACTATAACTAACACTGTAAATCTGATGATGCTGGAGGAGGGGTAAAATGGAATCCAAACAATAACAAAGGAAGTGTAGTACAAACAAAGAATGAAACCACACTGAAGAGGATAGGGGAGAAAAGAATTAACCTGAGTAACTCTGGGAAATAGTGTTTTGCTTATATACTAACAAGCTAAACAGATAATAAGAACTGTACTCAAATACATTCAAGTACACTACATCTCTCATGGTTGTGGACTAGCAATTCTGAAACTATCTTGTATGGGAATACCAGATCACCTTATTTGCCTCCTGGGAAATCTGTATGCAGGTCAAGAAGCAACAGTTAGAACTGGAAATGGACCAACGGACTGGCTCTAAATTGGGAAAGGAGTACAACAAGACTGTATATTGTCACCTTATTTATTTAACTTATATGCAGAGTACATCATGAAAAATGCTGGGCTAGATGAAGCACAAGCTAGAATCAAGATTGCCGGGAGAAATATCAATAACCTCAGACATGCAGATGACACCACACTTATGGCAAAAAGTGAAGAGGAACTAAAGAGCCTCTTGATGAAAGTGAAAGAGGAGAGTGAAAAAGTTGGCTTAAAACTCAACATTCAGAAAACTAAGATCATGGCATCTGGTCCCCATCACTTCATGGCAAATAGATGGAGAAACAATGGAAACAGTGACAGACTTTATTTTGGGGGGCTCCAAAATCACTGCAGATGGTGACTGCAGCCATGAAATTAAAAGATGCTTGCTCCTTGGAAGAAAAGCTATGACCAACCTAGACAGCATATTAAAAAGCAAAAGACATTACTTTGCCGACAAAAGCCCATCTAGTCAAAGTTCTGGTTTTTCCAATAGTCATGTATGGATGTGAGAGTTGGACTATAAAGAAAGCTGAGCACCAAAGAATTGATGCTTTTAAACTGTGGTGTTGAAGAAGACTCTTGAGAGTCCCTTGGAATGCAAGGAGATCAAACCAGTCAATGCTAAAGGAAATCAGTCCTAAATATTCATTGGAAGGACTGATGCTGAAGCTGAAGCTCCAATACTTGGGCCACCTGATATGAAGAACTGACCCATGCGGGCAAGAACTGATGCTGGGCAAGACTGAAGGCAGGGGAAGAAGGGGATGAGATGTTTGGATGGCATCACCAACTCGATGGACATGAGTTTGAGTAAGCTTCAAACAGTGGGGCCTGCAGTCCATGGGATCACAGAGCTGCTCACGGCTGAGTGACTGAACTGAACTGTTGCTGGTGTTTAGTTGCCAAGTTGTGTCTGACTCTTTTGAGACTCCATTGACTGTGGCCCACCAGGTTCCTCTGTCCATAGATTTCCCAGGCAAGAATACTGAAATGGGTTGCCATTTCACTTTCCAGGGGATACTCCTGACCCAGGAATTGAACTTGAGTCTTCTGCATTGGCAGGCAGATTCTTTACCACTGAGCCACCAGGAAAGCCTCTATGTGTATATTAGGACTGAACAAAAAGCAAATCTACCATGGATAGTGAAAGAAAGATCTCTCAACTGTTGGAAAAAGGAGTCACAAATCAGGAAAGGGGAAAGTTAGGTAGAATATATCCTGTATTTCACATATAGTGTAGGGTCAGACTGTTTCTGTTAGGTATCAGTATAAACTCACGAATTTAAATGTGTGTACACAGGTGTGTACTCTTAAGAGTGATGACTTAGAATTCATCCCCTCTCCTTTTGTTTGAAGGGCTCCTGTAAGGTCCTTATAGACAGAAGGAAAATATATTTATTCTGTCAGTATTTTTAAGGGAAGTAAATACCAGGTTCACACTAAGAAATGGCTTTCCAAATGAGGAAATGAGGGTGTAATTGATGAAAAGCAGAGCCTTATGGCAGCACTGCATAATGGGGTCCGGAAAAAGTGAAGAAAATACTAGTAACAGTAAGAAGGACCACTATTTTCAAGATGTCTTAATCTAGGAGCCATGTACTAAGTACAGCAAACTCCATTTACTCCATATAATGCTCATAAAATAGTCACACATTTAGAGACCACTGCTTTACTTAAATAAAATCTCTTAATCTGCAGAATTTGTTTAAAGGCTACTCACACATTTAGAGACTACTGCTTAATTTAAATAACATCTCTTTGATCTGCAGAATTTGTTTAAAGGCAGAAGTCCTCTGGTTTAAAATTTTCAGAAAAGCAAATCTAAACTTTTAGGACAAGGACACTTTTAAACCATTTTTGAATTAACAGTATCTGATCAAAATGAAAAGCAGAACAATTCAAGAGCCGATCTGAGATTCTTCAGACTCAAGAAATTTAACACAGCAACAAACTCACTTTCTCCAGAAAACTTTCCCATCTATTAGTCACTTGCACAACTTCAATGAGACATTAGTCAAACAAAGAGGCTTGACACCACATGGAATGAATCACTCCCAATTCAGAGAAGGTGCTGAGGGGATACTGACAAGTAATCTACCTCTCTGTTTCCGAGGAAAGATTTATTTGTGTGAGATCAAGGAGAGAGGATGACTGTAACACTTCACATCAAATGAAGACATGAATCAGAGAATTAGCATGTACCCAAAGACTTAGGTTGGTGGAAAGTATGATGGCAGGCACTCTCCACAACATTGTCTGACCTAGGATTTTCCTGTTTTTGTTTTACCACTTAATTGTGTTGTCTTCCCATTGTCTGTAGAAAACTTGTACCCTACTAAATCTGCCTGTGCTATACCAAACAGAAGCCCCAAGAGACCAAAAAAGTTTAAATCGAACTTCAAGTGTTTGCTTCGTTTGCTTGACTGATCTTTCTGAGAAGTTTACAACAGGAAAACCAAAGAAATCTGAAAGATATCTGTTGTTGTTGTTCAGTTACCAAGTTGTATCCAACTCTTTGTGACCCCAAGGACTGTAGAACTCCAGGCTTCCCTATCTCTCACCATCTCCCAGAGTTTGCCCAAGTTCATGTCCATTGAATCAGTGATGCCATTCAACGATTATATTGAAAGATATAAATAATTATAGACCCAGCCAGGAGCTATTAATAAAATGATTGTGCACAGTCCTTCTTTGAATTTCAAAGCCATGGACCTAGAAGGATTACCACTATGTATGAAGTTTATATTACAGTTCAGTTGAGAGTTCAGGTTTTTTGAAATTTATTGAATAATGTATTTTAATTGAATAAATTAACATGTGTTGAATATTGAGTAATTGCTAAACCTAAAATCTAGAATTCATTCGTGCAACAGATAATGATTGTTTATGATGTATCAGGGAGAAGCAAATGGCAACCCACTCCAGTATTCTTGCCTAGAGAATCCTGTGGACAGAGGAGCCCGGTGGGCTGCCGCCTGTGGGGTCGCACAGAGTTGGACACGACTGAAGCGGCTTAGTAACAGCAGCAGCATGATGTATCAGAGAATCTGTCTACTTACTGAGGAAATAGAGACAAATCAACTGGACACTGGTCTTATGAAGCTTATGAATGGAAGAAGCTATATAAACAAATTGATGCAATATAAAGTGTGAAAAGGATGCAGAAATAGAAAAAGGAGAGCGATTTTAATCCTGGAGGTGTCAGGAGTCTTAAAGAGAGAGTCCTGCAGAAACTGACGTTTGAGCTGGTTCTGAAGGAGAAACAGGAAGTGACCAGACAATCTTTAGGAGAAAGAAAAGTGGAGGAAGAAAGGGGGCAGGGCTTTCGTGGAAGCAAAGAACACAGTAGGTACAAAAGAAACCATGAGATAGTGTCTCATCCTATAAAAGTTAAAATAGCATTCCTGATGGTTAAAGGTGTGAGGTGACAGGGAGCAAGCAGGTTCCAAGCAGGTTCCTGGGACGACAGGAGAAGACCCTGCAGGAGGTCTTCAGCAGGCCAGAGCCACCTGTAACACAACCACTGTCAGGCCCAGCCTTGAACTAACAGCCAATGGGATGCCAAGGAGAGGTCTTTGGAGGAGACTTTGTCAGACTTGCATGTGTATGAATGTCTCTGTCTTCCCAGGTTGCCAATGCAGGAGGCACAAGAGAGGCAGGGTTGATCCCTGGGTCAAAAAGATCACCTGCAGTAGGAAATGGCAACCCACTCCAGTATTCTTGCCTAGAAAATCCCACAGACAGAGGAGCCTGGCGGGCTACAGTCCATATATACAGTCTGGTTAGAAATGTTTCTCCCCAGTGTTAATCTTTTAAGTATGTTCTAGCTGTTCTTATCTAATTGGAAAAACTCAAATCCCATCTTGCAATGCCTTTGTTACACGCCCACACTGTACATTATGAAGTTAGTTTGGGGGAGTTATGTCATTCCAAGTTTTAACCCACTCAGATCTTCACTGGGTTGGTATGTGTCTCTGTCTTTTCAGCTGAGGGTCCCTTTGTAATCAACTGACTAATATAAACCCTCTGACCCCAGTCATCAGTACAGATTTCAAAGTTCTTTCAAACAAGACTTGCTATAAAAGATGAAGTAGGAAATGTACCTAGCAAGTGAATGAATGAATGAGGTTCCTACTGCTTCTTGTAGACATTCCATTAGATGGAGCAATGCTGGCTTCACCACCAGCGAGAAAAAGTACAAGTAGTTTATACCTGCCACCAGCTCATCCACTCAGCATGCTCTGGAAGAATCAATCCCTTTAGAGAACCTCAGATTCATCTATGGTGAGAGCAATATGTTGGACGGCACTCTTAGGGAGTGGTTTTGTCAGCCATATATCACAGACAAGATCTCAGAAAGGCATGGGGCAGGCTCCAAGCTAACCATGAGCTGAGATTGCTCCACCCGCTCTTACATCATCGCCAATAAGAAATTTGTTTTCATAGGAAACTGTCACTACCAAAAGAGCAAGCAAAAAACTAAGCTTCTGGCTTTGACTTTAAAGGAAAGATGCCAGCTTCCAAGCTCATCATTAAATTGCCTTATACGTAATAGAAGCGGTTGTTAGTGTAGTGAGAAGCCAGAACAACGACGTGGAAGCCCACGGTTCTCTGTTCCCACCATAGAAAGTTCACTGGGCTGTGTGATCTGAAGTAAACCAGAGGATGCAGGAGATTGGAGAAGAGCTCCCTTTCCGTCCAGGCACACAGTGAAGTACGATGCCTTTTCTCCTTTGCAAAGCAACCACCAAGTCCTTCTCAGAAAGATGCTTCAACCTAGAACAAGAGTGAGTCATAGTTTGTACAACTCAGTGGTGCTGCCAACCCGCCTCTCCTCTCCCTCACAGTTTTTGTTTTCTTGGTATGATAATTAGTTGTTGGCATTATGAAAGTGTCTTCTGAGGGAAAAAAAAAAATGTGGGCACGTGTTATTTCTGGAATGAGGATTTTATGCGCCCTACTGAGGTAAGCTATCCACTCAGAGGCCAAGTCCCAGCCAACATGTGGTCACTTAACCCAGAGCACCACTTCCCTCACGTTGTTTTACCATGGAACATGATTTCCAGTTATACTGACTGACTTGTGCTGAGTTACACAGAAAGCAAACTCTGTTCAGAAGAAGTAGCAGTTCTACGGTTACCCAAAACTTGAAAGTTGTCGTCGGGTGGTTTCCAACCTCAGGACACACTAGAATCACCCTGAGAGCTTTTGTGAAAACACCATTGCTGGGGGCCTCCTCTGAGCAAGTTAGAAAGAATTCCTGGGACTGGGGTCAGCCAGGGCATGAGTGTTCTTTCAGAGCTCCTCAAAGTGCTTCTGAAGGAAAGCCAAGGTTGAGAACCACTGATATCATCCATGAAAACCCTTCCAAATGAAACTGAGATCCAGAGAGGCTGATGGGTTATCCTAAGGCCCACAACATGGCGTGTTAGTTAGCGTGCCCTCATCTGTGTGTCTGCCTCCTGCAGGATTGTGAAAGCCTTCAGCATTTGAACCAGTGTTGACATATAAATCCGAGTGCCCCACAGTAAATGTTGGATGAGGGCAGAGCCAGGAAGGAAAAGAAGGACCAGAATCTGTCCTGCCTTTGGTCTCACAGCTTCTAAGAAAAACTGTTACTAATGTAAACGACTAGGAATGTTTTAGCCCCCAAATGAAATAATTAAATATCAGTTTCCCCAGACTTATGACTTACTCATTTCTGGAAAAATCCTGAGTCAGATCACCCCTAAAATCTCAAACTGAATAATTTTACCTCAGCATATCCAGCTGTTAAAGCCAAGTGCTCAACCTTGTTCAATACCTTATGCTTCACTAAATTCTTATTTTGTGGAATTTCATTTATTTCCCTAGTTAGACTTGACACTTTCCAGTTAGTATCCACTCAAAACGGCATATTGTCCTTCAGTACCAAGACTGCAGAGGGCAGAGAATTGTGGGACGTCAGTGCTGTGATTAAGGAGACATAGGCTTAGAATCTGAGAGTTGCTGAGGACTCAGCAGAGGATTCAAGAGTGTTCTATGACTTTATTGGCACTACACACTGCCAGCTACACATCTTTCGCCTGCCAGTCATCAATTCAAGTGAAATCCAGTCCATGAGGCATGATGTGAGGACTCAGAATTGGGCCACAGATGTCGGGGACCCTGGAACTTTGCATCGGATATTACCGTGTTGGGTCACGTTCTCCCACTTGAAATTCTGACACACTCTGACCAGTTTCCAAATGCCTGCATCCTTTGTCTGAGGGTGCTCTTTGGACCTGAAATCCACTTTACCCACTCATGTAATACACTGGAAGTGCCAGAGAAGGAAAATCTCCCCTCACCCCCACCGTGGCTTTTGACCCCAAACTGGCAGGAATTGGGATCTCTGGCTCCCATTCCCCTCAGATGCAGAAACTCCAAGGTATCTATTGAGTTTTCTCCAGGGGTTAAGGCCGAGTCGCCCGCAGTTACCTGTGAGTTAATGCACCTTTTATCAGCAGCCTTCTCTTCTTGCTTCCCTTCCCAGTTCCTCGCTGGTGTTTCCTCTCCTTGTGTTGTGTTGGTCACTCAGTCACTCGGTCGTGTCTGACTCTTTGTGACCCCACGAACCATAGCTCACCAGGCCCCTCTGTCCATGGAACTCTCCAGGCAAGACTACTGGAATGGATTGCCATTCCCCTTCTCCAGGGAACTTTCAAACCCAGGAATCGAACCTGGGGTTCCTGCATTACAGGCAGATTCTTTACTGTGTGAACCACTGGGGAAGCCCACCCAACTAATGCAATCCTGTGTCAAGGTCTGATTCTGGGGGAACCCAGAGAAGACACACTGGCCTTGTCAATACATGGTCATTGGATTTTAGAAAAGCCACTTAAACTCTCTGAGCCTCCCTGGCTTCAAATGTAAAATAAGGAGAGGATTTTGAGTACTGCTTGGTCATAGCAGCAGCCAAGGGCTGCTTCATTTGACTGCCAAAGTCCTCCCTAACCAACCCCAGTCTCCTTTCTGCTCCCTTTCCCCATCTCTAAGTGTACCCTTCCCCCATGCTCCTCTCTAGTCACAGAGAGTTTCTTTGAATTCTTACAAGTGGTACATTTCCCACTTGTCTTAGGACTCTTATTCATGCTGTCCCTCTGCCTGGAACACTCTTCTTCCTTCTGTTTATTTGGCTCACTCCTACATATCCTCCAGCTCTTAGCTGAAATGTCACTTCCTGCAGGGAAGCCTTTTCTGACGCCCCGTCTAGGATCCTGCTCTTAGACGCTACTAAATATAGTGGTCCCGCCATCACGTCTGGCATGCTTTATAGTAATTCCTATTTTCTCCTCAGAGCCCACCTCCTTCCCCAATAACCACCATCACTGGCCTTTAAGCTCCTTCCAGACAGAAACCCAGTTTATCTGGCTCTCCACTGTATCCTGATACCCAGTCCAGTGGCTGCACATGGAAGATACTTGATAAATAATAGTCTCACAAAAAGCATCCTTGTTTAGTAAACATTAGAGTTAATGAATAAGATTTTGGAATAGAATTCAAAGCAAAGTTTCCCAACCAGATGGTCAAGGTACTGCCTCAAATGGTTTGCACCCAAGATACAATGTTTTCCTCAGCCCTTCTACTTGAAGAAGGGGTATATGAATTGGAGCTACCTATATTCAGATAAGAACAGCTTAATCTTTTTATCTTAGTGAAGGCTGTCACTATTTTTAACAAGAAAAATTTAAAAGTTGGAAAGCACTGTGTTAAAATAATCCAGCCCAATACTTTTAAAAAACGTGGAGTTGAAATTTGGAAAAGAAAATTTAGTAGTGGAGGGGAGGAATAAATTAGGAGGTTAGGATTAATGTATATACACTACTATATATTAATATAAAATAGATAATCAACAAGGACCTACTGTATAGCACAGGAAACTATACTCAATACTCTATGATAACCTAAGAAATGGCAACCCACTCCAGTATTCTTGCCTGGAGAATTTCAGGGACAGATAAGCCTGGCGGGCTACAGGTCATGGGATTGCAAAGAATCGGACAAGACTGAGCAACTAACACTTACTTACATACTTAACCTATATGGAAAAAGAAACTGAAAAAGAATAGACATATGTATGACTAAATCACTTTGCTATATACCTGAAACTAACACAACACTATAAATCAACCATTGTTATTGGGTCACTCAGTCCTGTCAGACTCTTGGCAATTCCATGGACTGAAGCATGCCAGGCTTTCTTGTCCTTCACCATCTCCTAAATCAACTCTACTCCAACATAAAACTTTAAAAATTTAAAAAATAAAATTTAGTATCAAGCATTGTACCCGAGAGATGTCTGGAAGCAGAAGGCATTGCATTCATCAGCTGTTAAGGTCAATGCAGCCTTCATAGGTGGGGCCTTTCTGACATTCCTTGAGGCTTGGTGGCCTGGTGGGGGTTATCTCAAAAATTCCTGGATCCTCCAGAGATGGGACCAAGTACTGAAACAAACAGCCACTCCCAACCTTTTCCAACCGCCATCTGTCCTGAGTACAGCCCAAATTCCTAGCATGCCTAGAGGACTCCTGGGACCTAACTTTGCCTGTCTTCTCTCCATGCTCATCGTCCTCCGTATCCTGCCTCCCACTTGCCTTATCTGTATTTATTTCCAGGCATAATGCGGTGCACCTCTCTGGGCTGTTGCCCTGCTCTTCTTCCCCAGTCATAGACTCCTCCCTCTCACAGTTCCCGCCCACTCGTCACTTCTATTCATCCTCTGAGATGCCACTCAAGCGGACTGGAAGTTCCACTCCAGCCTTCCCCTGCCTAACCCCCTCCCTCCCCTCCCCGCCCCCCACCCCCCTGCGTGTTCTTCCAGTGGGTTTACATATGGGTTTCCTGTGACCTACCTACTCCACCCTCAGCCACACGAAAGGCATTTGAGGACAGGACCCACATCATTTCCATCTCTATCTCCTCGGAGTCACAGTGCCTGTGACTAAGGTATTCAATAAAAATTTGATCAAATGCACTAAACATTATGATTCATGCGTGTGCGCGCGCGCGTGCGTGCGTGCATGCGTGTGTGTGTGTGTGTGTGTGTGTGTGTGTGTGTGTGAGAGAGAGAGAGAGAGAGAGAAAGAGATAGAGATTTAACCCTTGTCTGGCCAACAATTGGCCCACTTTAAATTAACTGCAGATAACTGATTTACTTCCAAATTGTAATTTTAAAAAGTGTGCCATGTGTAGTTGAAGTACTATTCAATAATTTGCACAGATGGGCAAAAGTAAACATCTTGGCTTAAAGCCAAAAGCAGAACAAAAAGCCAAGTTCCCATAAGGTCTACAGGTCTCTCACTTTGAGTGCTGTGATGGCGGCAACAGCCCTGGTGTGAAACACCTGGGGGAAGGAACAGCATTCTGGACGCTGAGCTACCAAGAATAACTGGCTATTCTTCAGGGTTCTCACATGTGCAAATGGGTGGCAACTGTGACTCTACATTGATAATTCCAAAGAAGTCTGTTTTCTGTTTTAATCAAGCTGAATAGAAGTTGTCCTTTGTTAAGATGAATGAAATCTGCAGTTATGTATTGGAATTCATTTCCAAGGGAGGGGTTATCCTAGAAGCCTTGCTCCATCTAGCACCACCCTGGCGCCTGCCCTAAGCACCAGGCCAGCTGTCCACACCCTGGCCAGGAAAGGGCAGGGCCGCCTGCACGGATGTCCAGACCCTGGGATGGGGGACCGCCACCACGCTGTCCTGTCCCAGGCTTTCAGCTCAGCCTGAGGTCTCAAGAGATTGGATTTCTAGGGATCTGGCTTGTTCAGACCTTTGGCGTACTCCCCACATCCCCTGTAAACCACAATATTGCTATTTATTGAGCAGTTGTCAGATAATGTGCTGCAAATTTGCATAAGACTTTTCCTCCTCTCACATGTGGAATAACTGAAATAATTTTTGAAATCAGTTTCCTAAAGCCGGAGAATAGAAGTGTTGAGTTAACCCCTGGGGGGCAGGGAGGTAGTGGTGATGTATTAAAGCTGTGATAATACTTATAACTTCTTTGTTTTTTCACAAGTATCAGCTCATTTTATCCCCACAAAAGTCCTTTTAAGCAAACAGTATCCTCCTCTTACTGATGAGACAGGAAATTGAGACAGAGATTAAGCAAAGGATGGAGAAATTCACTTTTAAGCACGTAATGGGTGTGGGGAAGAAGACCACGTCCTGTCTTCTGATTCAGAGCTGTACCTACCCCTTAACACACACATACATGTACACACACATACGTATACACATACACACACACACACAGAAAGGTTTCACATTTGGGAAAAAGGAGCCAGGTGGGAAAAGAATTGGAGAAAGCCCGATATGTAATTTACATAACACAGGTGCTTCAGTACCATAAGAAATAAATTATAAGATCACTCATGGATAATTTAAGTACAAGCTAGGAGGTCTGGTAGACTTCAAAATTGGCTCAGAGTAAGGATAACTGTCTGAATTTTTGCAACCTATGAAGTACGCAGTCCATGGAATTCTCTAGGTCAGAAAACTGGAGTGGGTAGCCTTTCCCTTCTCCAGGGGATCGTCCCAACCCAGCGATCGAACCCAGGTCTCCTGCATTGCAGGTGGATTCTTTACCAGCTGAGCCACGAGGGAAGCCCAAGGATAACTGAGCTCTGCCCTGGTTTCTATCTACCACTGCTTAAAAGAAGAGATCAAAATGATGAAAAGACGAATGTTTTTGCAATTTAACTCCACCAATAAAAGCATTCAAACTGAATTCCATGATAGCACCAAGAATTCAACTTCAAATGAAGACAGATTGTCTCTTGCTGTGAAGTGCAATACGCAGCCTCTAGATTCTGAGGATCACAAACTTTCACTTAGTCTGAAGGCCTAGATTGTGGATGAGAATACAGGGTGAAAATAGCCCTTATAAAAATGAGCTGTTGGTCTTATGAGAGCTGCCGGGGAGTAAAGTGCTTTAAGGGATGAATAAACCTTGCAGTCCAAAGCGTCACCTTCGTCCATGAAACAACAGTGTTGGTTCTGATCACTTGCCCTGGTCCAATAGTTATTCTTCCTAGATTAACATCACATTGGTTAATAATGACAAGCCAAACCATGCTAAGTGTCAACCTCCATGAAAGATTGCAAAACTATGTAAATCTAAAGGGGGACATCAAGGAAGGGGCATGATACTGAAAATAGTTTCCTTGTTACTCTGACGGTTAGGGTTGACATTAGAATGAGGTCAAGCCATGACAATTTTTGTTTTAGTTTGTCAGTAGGCAATCGGGATTGTAGTCACTGACTGCCATCATCACCAACTTTCTAGGTGCCAGTATTAGAGAAACTGCCAATCCTGCTGGGATGACTTAATACTCTATTTCCAAAGAAGAACATAATACTATATTAAGAAATTAGGTCAATATTTAGCCTAAGTATCATTTGTCAGTAGATAATTTTAAGCAAAGGGCAGATGTAAATTTACCTTGACCAAAAGCTCATCATGTGAAATAGTAAACCATTGGAATTCTGGAAACTTCAGTTTCCTGTACCACAATAGCCTTCACGTATCTTGCTTAGGGCCTTTCTGGTTCCCTTGCCAGCTCGTTTCTCTTTGCCACAGGGCTCATTCCATGGGCTCCTTTAGGCCTTCATTTGAAGTCACCTTCCCAGAAAGGACTTCCCTGTTGTTTTTCATTTTAAATTTTTATTTTTGGCTGTGCTGGGTCTTCATTGTGGTGCATGAAATTTCTCTAGTTGTGGAGCCCAGGCTCTAAAATGCATGGGCTCAGTAGTTGCAGAACATGGACTTAGACGCCCTGAGTCATGTGGAATCTTAGTTCCCCAACCAGGGATTGAATCCACATCCCCTGCATTGGAAGGCAGATTCTCAGCTACTGGAACATCAGGGAAGTCTCCCCTGCTGTTCTTTTTACACTTAAGCCTTCCTTCCATCAGCCCTGTCACTTCAAATCGCCCTATCCCACTTTCTTTTTCTCTATGATATACTTCATTTTATACCTATTTATTTTATTGCTTGTCTTTCTCCCCACTAAAATATAAGGACCAGGGACTTTTTTATCTGCTGCTAAAATTCCTTCTCTTAGATGAATTTCTAGTAAATAGTAGCCATTCAGTTGGATAGACAGATGAGTGGATAGATGGATGGATGAATGGATGAATAGATTGGGTAGGTGGATGGATAATTATTGGACCCATGAATTCTTTCAGTTAATTGGCATCCAACACAAAGAACACAGGTCCATAAGTAAGAAAAGGACAAGCTGATTTCTCCGTTCTTTTCTTGGCAGTGTTGTTGGCAATGTTAAACTATCTGTCATACAAGTCAGTTATTCAATTCTACCCTATCAGTCCTGAAACCCTGTATTGATCATATTGCTACTTGGTAATTTTTTCACTTATCCAGGAGAGCCATGTGATAGTAATCATTTGAGTCAATCCTAACAGAACAGCACTTTATGATTTGGTTAAAGGGAGGAGTTAAAGTGGTTATCGAAGATGTGTCTATGGAAGGATCTCAAGTCCTTATGTGAGTTGGATGTAATATAACATAGACCTCATCGGCCAGACTCTGCATATAAGTTAATAGGCCACTTGTCAGTGCCAGTTTTTATGCACTTAATAATTATTCAAATTGATCTGTTCTAAATGCATTGGGCTTCCCTGGTAGCTCAGCTGGTAAAGAATCCGCCTGCAATGCAGGAGATCCTGCTTCGATTCCTGGGTTGGGAAGAGTCCCTGGAAAAGGGATAGGCTACCCACTCCGGTATGCTTGCCTGGGGAAACCCCAGGGACAGAGAAGCCTGGTGGGCTGCAGTCCATGGGTGGAAAAGAGTCAGACCCCACTGAGAGACAAAACACAGCAAATACATTAGATGCTAGTTCCTGTACCTGTTCTTTTCTATTATATACTAGGGATCATGCAGCCACCAATGAGCTCACTGAAGGGGAATTTCTTACTGGTTTTGTTGGGTCCTAATTTGATCTGAGTTGGTGATGGACCCCAGGGAGGCCTGGCATGCTGCGATTCATGGGGTCGCAAAGTGTCGGACATGACTGAGCGACTGAACTGAACTGAACTAAACTGAATTTGATCTGAGGGTTCTGTCTTCCTCATGTCTATGCCCCTTTCATCTCTGTTGGAGGTGAGGTAGAAAATGGATTTGCAGGAGTTTAGCACCTAAAGATGGTGGATCCTCCAGTCAAGGAGCAGGAGGGGAAAGAGGACACCATCATTCAAAAGTCCCATCATCACTGAAGGGACCTCATTAGATAATCTGCCAGATCTGCTTCTTCTCTGTTCCCTAGTCTTAAAGATGGAAGGTTCTTCTCTTCCTCTCCAGTTTCTGTGGCCAATTAGTCCTCTCCTCTCCCTTCTCCAGATCTAGTTTTTTTGTTTTTTTTTTTTCAAGAGGGAGTAAAAGCCTGCTCCCTGCACAGTAATAAGCTCCCACTTATTTTTTCTGTGAGCCTTGTTTTGACTTCACTGTAGCTGGAGGTGGGGTGGGGTTAGGGGAGAATAGCCAGATGAAAGAATACACCTAGAAAATGCACACATTAATATTTCAAGATATAATCCTTTTTTTTTTTCAATATATTTTAAGTTCAGTTCTTGTTTTGTCTTTCTAACTGTGTATTTAGCTCCTTAGGAGCAAAGAAAGTTTCTGAAGATATTTTACAAACTGCTGTGCCTTACACACAGAAGATATTCAGTAAAAATCTGCTGATGTGTTCTTTGAAGGAACCCCAATATGGAAGCATCTGTCAGGAACACATGCCTAAGAGAGAACGGAAGCTAGTGAACATGAAGTGGTATTACCCATCTTTTTTTTCTTTTTTCTTTTAATATTTATTTATTTGACCATGCCAAGTCTTAGTGTGACATCGGGGATCTAGTTCCCTGACCAGCGATCGAACCCAGGCCACATGCATTGGGAGCACAGATTCTTAGCCATTAGGCCACCAGAGAAGTCCCAGTGTTATGAATCTTTGATGTAAACACTCCTATCCTGGTTATCATGGAGGTCCTGACACTAAATGCAAGGTAAGAGTCACATAGCCCAAAGAAATAATAAGACAAAAACTGTAGGGCAAAGTTTATATTAATGGTGATGATATGATGATAAAGATTTTACTTTCAACTATGTTCCAGATGCTGTTCTAGGTCTTTTACATACATGAACTAATTGAATCCTTATAATAAATAGTCTATGTGATCTATGTTCTTGTAGGAAACATTTGTATATGACATAAGACAATCGACTCAATATGAAATAGCAAAATAGAAATTGAAAAAGATTAAGGTTTTGAGTCAGTGTCATTTTCCCGTTAAAAGTCTTAATACTCACCCCAGGGAAGCAGCATATTGCATGATATTATAGACATGTACATTTTTTTGTCGTGCTCTAAAGCTCTCCATTACCACGGAAAAGGATTTCCACTCAATTAGATCATGAAGCAGAATATCATGCAAGTTGAGTCCCAAAATGTAAAAGACCTAAAGAGATTGTGTGTCGGGAAAAACTAATTGAAGGCAAGAAGGGCTGCACTGGAATGTATGTTTGCACTGTAGCAGTGTCTGCTGTGAGCAGTCAAGTATTTATCCCTCTTCCTTTGTTCCTTCATCTGCATGCCTTGAATGGTACCACTCATTTACAGTAGAAATGAATCATGCATCCTCAAATTGGATGTGGCTAGCTGAGTCTAGAGGGTTTCAGTCCTTGAGTCTCACCCTGTCTAATGTCAGCACTGTTTGTTTAGAATGCAAATTAAATTTCTGAGCTGGGACAAACCAGGAGAGAGACAGCCCCTGAATTTGCTGTGGGAGGAGTGAGTAAAATACTCTCAAAAAATATATTAAAGATGCAAATTAGGGTAATAAAAATGTTGCCATTTTTATCAGTTATTAAATGTTGTTATTTAATCTGATGCTTCAGGACACTGGAATTTATGGAGTTATAGGACTCCATGGAATAAGAAAAAGCTGAAGGAAGTGAAGTTAAGTTGGAGAAAGACAAGCACCGCTTATATGTGGAATCTACAAAAATGGTGCAAATGACACAAATGACTTATTTACAAAGCAGAGATAGACTCAGACATAGAAAACAAACTTATGGTGATCCAAGGGAAAGACAGGGAAGTGTAAATTGGTAGTATGAGATTAAAATACAGCATACATACTACTATATATAAAATTGATAACCAACAAGGACCTACTGTATGTCACTAAGAACTATACTCAATATCTTATAATAACCTGTAATAGAAAAATATATAGAAGAGAATACACATACAGACTCAGTGACTGAGCAACAAGCAGCGATATATATACATATTCGTATGTGTGTGAGTGTGTGTGTGTTAGTCACGCAGTCCGACTCTTTGCGACCCCATGGACTGTAGCCTGCCCGGATCCTCTGTCCTTGGAATCCTCCAGGCAAGAATACTGGAGTGGGTAGCTATTCCCATCTCCAGGGGACCTTCCCAACCAAGGGAAGAGATCAAACTTGGGTCTCTGCATTGCAGGTAGGTTCTTTATTATCTAAGCCACCAGGGAAGCCCAGATATACATACACACACACACACACACACACACACACACACACACACACTGTATTTCAGTAATTTTTTTAACTGAAGGAAGTAGTATTAAGTTCTCAATCTGGTTTGGTGGCTGATTTCTTTTTAAATGCAATAAACTCGTGGTGGTCATTTTATTTTCTACTTGAATGACAGTAATAAAATGATGGTCAATTTTGGTATTTAGTTTTCTGAATGAGGTTTTGTTGATTGGATCATTTGATAAAGCCCTGAACTTGTGAGATCAAAGTTTCATGTCCTGAAATTCATCTGAGCTCGTTTATCTTTACTGCCCCACACTGAACCCCAACATAATTGTACTGCTTGTCATCACAAGGAGGACCAGATGGAAGAGCGTGACTAGGGTAGAATGTAGTTGATGCTCAAGAAATAGTTGTAGAATGAATGCTGGTTAAAATTACAGCCTCAAATGTTACATTTGGCAGCAGTTATCAATAAATGTCATCCCTTTTAGCTACATTTGGTTCTTCCATATTGTAGAGTATGTCTGAGGATGAAGCAATAGGAGTGTGGAAGATACTAAAAATAGTCATTCCATGGGTAGCCAATGAGTCATTCCCTGACACTTAAAGTGCAATAAATGTCACCATCTGTGGGACATTCAAGAACCAGCCCCCTACACACGCACACATACAGAGGGGGTCCAGGTCTAGGGGGCACCCCACCCCAGACTACGCTATGTGACATAGCTAGCCAGCCTACACCTCCCCAGCACGCAGACCTGAGAAAACCACAGCCCTTTCGAAATTGTCTTCCTGGAGCCCAGCAACCTCATTCTTCCTCCCTCTTTTTGGTGGAGAACATGAAAGAAAAAGGTTTTATATATCCACTGAGGCAATAGAGAACCTAGAAGGGACCACAAAAGGCTAGATCCAGCCTATAGATAAGTTTTTGTTTCATAGAGAGTTTTTAAAAATTAGAAAATTTTTCAAAAATATATGGTTATGCAACTTCTATAAAATGTCAGACAACCTGACACCCCCAGACTAATGTTTCTGTGGGTGATAATTCACTGGGGCTGAGTAGCAGCAACCTTTTTCACAGGGCCCCATTCACCTCAGTTCCTGACATGTTCATTCATTTCCTTAGCCCACCTGGCCCCTAACAGGTTTTAAGTTTTTGACTTGGTCTAAACATTGGTGGTGAGGTGGGACATCTATAACAGTGAGAGAAATCTGAAAAATATCAATTCATTGATCAACGTGATTGTAGCAACGGTTCGTTGAGTGTTTGCACTCATAGCTTCTCTCTTCTTCAACTTCCCATAGCAACAAGCAAATAATTGCACAAAACTTCTCATGGGTCTGGAAATATTTCAAAATTCATATAATAACTCATTTCAATCTTCTCATAAACTTTCTGAGGCAAGTATATTTTTAGCTCTATTTTTAGATGAGAAAACTATGGGGCGGAAGTTAAGTAACTTTCTCAATGTCACGTTGCTAGAACACAGTGCAGAGTGAAGAACAAAACCCAAGCAGTCTGACATCAGAGTCTTTGTTTTAGTCATAATATGCTTCCATGCCCTGCATCCATTCAGTTAAAAATTCTGTTCTTCAAAACATCTCCTCATATCTATGAAATAGGCTTTCCCGATGGCTCAGAGATGAAGCATTCACCTGCAGTGCAGGAGACCTGGGTCCAATCCTTGGGTTGGAAAGATCCCCTGGAGAAGGGAATGGCAACCCACTCTAGTATTCTTGCTGGAGAGTCCCATGGACAGAAGAGCCTAGCGGGTCCATGGGGTCAAAAACTGTTGGACACAACTGAGCCGCTAAGACTTCTTACTTCTCCTTATGAAGTGCCTAACCCAGTGTCTGGCAGTTAAAAAGCCTTCACAATCTAGTGTTGTAGATGCTACTAGAATATTTCATTTAGCATCCTTTTTGTAAAGGCATAACCAGGTCCAACTTAAACTCCTGCCTCCAGCCTGCATGTGACTTCTTTCTCATCTTCCCCTTGTGTTTCTCCATCTGGCAACAAGGACAGAGTGCCAGAAGCCACAGAAAAAGTAGGTCTCAGCCCCCAAGAAGAGAAACTGTACTTGATGACTTGTGTGCAAGGTGGAAGAAGCATATTACTCTTATACGAATACCTATGAGCATATGTTATGTAATATAATACAAAATTGGCATGTATTTTTCAAAAGATAAAACGTGACTTAAAGAAAATCTTTACTTGCAGGTGATTGCTTTGAGTTAATATCCTCAGACCCCTTTAAAAACTAGGTCCATAGTCCTGTGAAAGGATTGTCCAGCTCCTGACAGAACACTCCAAATGCTTTCTGCCTTCTGTGCTCTGAATGCGCCTTTGCAGCCCCCGGTTTCAATGACATCTTCCTCTCTGAATGTTTTCAGGTAACGGCAGCATCAGCAGCCATATCTTGCAGTGTGCCAAGAACCCTGCTGAACAACTCACATATATCTCTCAATTATTCTAAGAACTCAAAGAGATAGGTACCACTGTTGTCTCATCTTTAAAAACCAGAAACAAGCTTGGAAGGCTTAAATCATGTGTTTCAAATCTCATAGCAAGGAAATGATGAAGACATTCAAACCCTGGCATTCTGACTCTTAGCCATTAGACCCCACTGACTCTAGTACAACAACCCATTGTCTCATTATTCCTCTGCGGTTGATTTAAATATTGGAAAAGACCCTGATGCTGAGAAAGATTGAAAGCAAGAAGAGAAGGGGACAACAGAAGATGAGATGGTTGGATGGCATCACTGACTCAATGGACATGAGTTTGAGTAAGCTCTGGGAGATGGTGATGGACAAGGAAGCCTGGCGTGCTGCAGCCCATGGGGTCACAAAGAGTTGGACGTGACTGAGTGACTGAACTCAATTGAACTGATTTAAATATGCATATTGAACCAATGAGATAAAGAGGTGAAACTCATTGTCCTTTATTTAGACCATATTTCCTTCCTCATCCAAATAGTATTGATATCTATCTAGTAGACTACATAAATATAGTTTAGCATATAGACACTTAAAATTAGAGAGCTCTTATTTTCCTTAAGATTTCATGTCTGTGCATTTACCTAGAATGCCTGGCAATAAAACAAATTTATATTACATTTTAAAGCTTTTCAATGGGCCATTTTAATATAAAAATAGCACACACAGGGTAAAAATAAGAGTATTCCACTGAAAGTACACTTTAAGCCCTTTAAGAAAAGTTAAATATTGGTATTTTGTTCCGCCAAAGCTGAGAAGGGAATAAAGGCAGAACTCTCCAGTAAAACCCTATATTAAAAATTAAAAATAGAAACATAAAATGATAGGCTAGATAAGGAGTTTGTATTTTTAAAATATAAATAAATAAACAGGAGAATTTTAAAAGAATATACTGGTCTTTCCCCACTCCATTCAACAGCTTCTGTTCAAATGTCAAGCCTGTATGTCAGTGACAAGATAGTGTAGAAGGAAAGGCCAAATCCAAGGAGAAACATGGTCACTAAAATGTTTAACCATTTATAATAGATGACCTTTCACAGTCCAAGTGATTTTGATTGCACATAACTTCCCCAAATAGCTAGCTTCTCTTCACAATGTGCTATTATATTTTGAACTAAACATTAATTTCCCCATCCCATCTAAAAAAATCTAACCTTCCATTCAAATTCTTATAGATCTCTTGACTTTAGGAACTTGGAGAAAGTTTCATGAACACCTTATGACGCAAACCCAATTAAATTCTCAGTCACTTACCAGATCCTGTTTGTCTGAGCTTATCTCTTTTGATTAAGAAGGTTACTTATAGGGAGAGGTTGTTTGACTGATTTTGTAATCAGTAAAAAAAAAAAGAAAGAAAAGAAAGAAAGAAAAAGAATAGTCAATAAAAGGAGGAGCTACCACTCTTCATGCAAATTTTATTAAAGAGGATGTTATAAAGAATATGGATTGGCAGCCAAAGACTGGATCTAGGGAAAAATGAGTCAGAGCCTAAAGAAATGTGATTGATATTTAGTCTTGAACCCTGTGCCTAAGGAATGATTGAATCATCAACAAATACTTGCTGTCCTATTGCTTGATGGATACATTTTACTATATTTTTTATTCTCTCTTTAAAAAAAATTTTTTTTTTAATTTGTTTGACTGCACCAGGTCTTAGTTGTGACACATGGGATCTTTAGTTGCAGCTTGTGGTATCTAGTTCCCTGACCAGGGATCAAACCCAGGCCTCCCTGAATTAGGAGCATGGTGTCTTAGCCACTAGGGCATAGTGTCTTAGCCATTGGACCACCAAGGAAGTGCCTCTCTTCTCTTTTGTATAGATTTCATATATGCCTGTGATTGGCTAGATTCAAATGGGAAAGTCACTAACTGTAATTAACTTTGGGCAAGTCAGTCTCTCTCTGGGCCTCCATATTATCATCTATACATGAAGGGTTTGACTGAAAGATCTCTAGGATCCTTTGCAGCTATATGTTACACTCTACAATTCTAGGAACTGGCTGTGATCAAATACTATTCTTTGTAAATGTCCAAACATCAAGCATTGCACCTAAAATCTATGAGGTATATAGTCAGAGATGAATATCATTTTGCTATGCTCACAAATGCTATCTCTGCTCCACAAAGCCTGAGAGCTCAGCTGAAAAATCTCAAACAGCTGAGATGATTCAAACACTTCAGGGCTGGAATTATCTGAAACATTATCTCATAGGTCTGGTTCCTGGGCTGGGTTGACTTGAAAGCTGGACTTAGTTGAGGCCATCAACCAGAGAACCTACTCCTGGCCTCTTCATGCAGCTGGAGGCTCCTCACAACACTGTGGTCTTTAGGCCACAAACTTCTTACACGGTGGCCCAGGACTCCAAGTCAGACAGTTGTAATGAACAAAATAAAACAATTTGACCTTTTACGACCTAAGCTCAGAAGTCACATAACAACATTTTCACTGTGTTATATTGATTGAAGACACAAGCCCAATCAGATTCAAAGCAAGGGGTCATCAACCAGATCCACCTTGTCAATGAGAGCAAATTGAAGAATTAGCAGCCATGTTTTAAAATTGTCATAGGCAGATATAAACATATAGATATAGAAATATGTACACATATGTGTATATCTCCTTTAATTTTCACAACCAATCAATTAGGTAGTATTATGTCTATTTTTAGCTTGCCTGGAGTCACATAACCAGTAAGTTTCAGAGGCAGAATTCCAGTCCATCTGTACAAAGCAATGCTAATTCTACTAAACCATATTAACTGGAGGAAAGACCCCATTCATTTCAATGCTTATTATTGCCATTCTAATAGTTTTGAGTTGATGTTATATACATGGTGTCTGATTTCCCTTGAAAACAAAATAAGCCAAATTAGATGAAATTGTGTTCAATTTAAATAAGCATAATTTACAAAACAGATAAATCCCAGTTAAACTCTGAGAGAGTTTCAAATTGGAGCCAATCCCATTCAGGGATCAATTCACCCTAAGGCACAGCAATTTCTAGGATCCTAAGATATGAGGCTCCTGGTTCTTTGTCTCTGCTGGGGCCACTCCCACCATTGGACCTATCTACCCCGATCACTCACCCTTTTGATTTGAATTATCTGAGAAATTGATTCAATTTTTCACTGCATGGGCCTCTTAGAGATAAAGCCAAAGATCGTGCCTGTAAAATGGAGAAAACATAACTCTGTTAGAGGCTGCTAATTTCCCTCTAGCATCTTCTCAATCAATACCAATCCCAGTAGCCTATTGCATCACATACAGAGCATGGCGAGATGACTGACAAGAGCAACCCTCCAAGCCAGTGTTCATATGTGCTCTCCATAGAGAAATAGTTAATGAACATCTTTTGGACAAATCAAATTGAAAATATAACTTCTGACCTCATTTTTAGGAGTCATATTGAACTTGATCTTAAAGGTTGAATGTTGAGAGAAAAAGGAGAGACATTGCTAAAAATATTCCCCCACTGCCCAAAATTGCATCTAATAATAAGGCTATAAAATCCATTACCATCTAGAGTTCTAGTTCATTTCTCAAAGTCATTCAGAAGGCAATCTAATTCACAGAAGATAATGACCTTTGTAGAATGCTCTCCTGACCTGCTCTATTCATTCCCACTGAGTGGATACACGTGCGTGCACACAGGAGTCTGAATTTGTGTGTTCTCCAGGTTTCCATCAATGAGACTTGTACAATGGCAAACTCTTGCTGCCTGTTGAAAGCATCCTGACTCAGGAAATAAGGATGGTCAAGTCTAAAGGGAGTTAAAAGGAATATATCTTCTTTAAAATAAACAAGCTTTGCAGGTTCTAAATCCCTTGTATGATTTAAGTGAGGGAACAGAAATAGATGCATAAATGTGAAATCTGGCAGAGCTGCAAATTCACTGTTTATGTTGAATGAATTATCACTAATATTCAAATGAGCAATTACTAACAAATTGATTTGTCCCCTTGGGCTACATGTTGTCACATTGTTACAAGAAAGAGCCAATTTTTTAATACCTTCATGTCAGAAAAGGCTATGTCATAAATATGTTTGATATCTTTATTATGTGGAAACAATGAGAGAAAAAACAAAGGAAAAGAGGTCAATGTGTGTGTGGGTTCCTGTGTGGGGGAGCAGGCCCAGGTTAAAAGCAAATAACAGAGAAATGTAGGGAGGTGTCTTGAATTTTTAATCAGTTGCTACAGGGTCTCTTGAACTAAGGAACTAAATTTTGCAATTCTATCAAAAAATCTTTCAGGTAATAGAGATAAATAAAAGTCCAATTTATTTGGTGATCTGGCTAAAACCACACCATGAAAAAAAAATGTCAAGTGCCTTAAATGTGAATTAAATATTATCATTAGGTAAGATTTGCTAAGACAAATACGGGTCTTTTTTATTAGATTGTTCCTTTTCTTATAATGACTAGCATATATTTGACATTTAATAGATAGTCAAATCAGATAACATTGAAAATATATTTGCCAATTAGATCTTTTTGCTAGTTAGACTGAAAACCAACTGTAAGGATGTAGTACTTTTAGCCTTACTTAGTCTCTTATCTACAAAAGGGATGCCATAGTTACCGGCATCTTTTCTGCAAAGTTCCATGAACCCATTCTGGTATCGATTCTTCTTATGTACATAATTCTTTCTCTCAAAAAAAAAATCATGAACTGATATTCAAGGCTTGATTTTTATTTTGTAACTTATCCTTTGCTACATGCATGAATTAAATGAAAACTAATTTGGTGAAACCAAAGAATTTTAATTAAAAGAAAGATTCTTTCCTACATACAAAAATAAATCCATAATTCCCAGTGGGCTCTCCTAACTCCTAATTGCCTACGTACCACTGTGGCTGGAGTTTTAAGCAAACGATCCAATCATCTGGGTCAAATAGGAATGTAAAACATTTCTCATCATGTGGTCTATTTGTGTCCTTTTCTCCTTAGGGACATTTGTCAATAGATGGATCTTTTGTTGTTTATCTTTTATGTTTTCCAGGTTGCTTTGTGGAAAAAAAAAAAAAAAAAGAATTCACATTCCATTTAGCAACTAAGCGTACGACACAAAGACAATTTGATCTTTGGAAGGTGAACTTTCTAAAAAGTACTACAGCACTATACCCCTCTTACTTCAGTAAAACCAAAAATGTAGAGTTAGGTATTATTTTACAAGGCCTTTTTATTAATACTATTATTTGATACTTTTGCTGCAACATGGATGGACTTAGAAATTAACATATTAAGTAAAGTAAGTCAGAAAGACAGATATCATATGATATCAATTTTATGTGAAATCTAAAAGAAAATGATGGAAATGTACTTATACACAAAATAGAAACAGACTCACAGACATAAAAAACGAACTTAGGGTTACCCAAGGAGCAACCAGGAGATGGATAAATGAGGAGTTTGGAATTAGAATATACATGCTTTTATATGTAATGGATAACCCACAAAGACTTACTGTACAGCACAGGGAACTATATTCAGTATCTTGCAATAACCTATAATGGAACAGAATATGAAAGAGAATATGCATATATATGTATAGCTGAATCACTTTGCTGTTCTCCTGAAACTAACATAACATTGTAAATCAACTATCAATGAGATTTATTTTTTGCATTGATACTGACAATTGCCTTATGAGGTAGACGGAATGCATTTTGTTATTATTTTATAGATGAGGAAACTGAGGTTCAGTGAGTTGAAGGGACTTATTCAAGGTCATCGGAGAAGGCAATGGCACCCCACTCCAGTACTCTTGCCTGGAAAACCCCATGGACAGAGGAGCCTGGTGAGCTACAGTCCATGGGGTCTCGAAGAGTTGGACACGACTGAGCGACTTCACTTTCACTCTTCACTTTCATACATTGGAGAAGGAAATGGCAACCCATTCCAGTGTTCTTGCCTGGAGAATCCCAGGGATGGGGGAACCTGGTGGGCTGCTGTCCATGGGGTCACATAGAGTCGGACACTACTGAAGCGACTTAGCAGCAGCATTCAAGGTCATACAATTAGGGAAGGGAGATTAGTAATCAGATCTTCCAAATCAACATAGCCTCTCTCCATGTCTTTTATATATTGGTAGTCAGTCCTACCTATTTGCTTCATTTTATTCTTTGTGTTATAGTCTAAACATTATACTTGAGAGGAAAAATAAATATATTCCACAAAGCAAATAGAGGATTAAGAGATTCTTTTTAACGTGAGAGTTTTTTAATAAAAAAGATGTGTCATCCCAGGGTCTCAATGTCATTGACTCTAAAAGTACTGGAAAGAATTAAGGATTATTGGGTCTAATTAGAGCTCAGCACATTAATAATGATGGGAGTTTACTTTATGGTTTAAGAATTTCAAAAATATTTAACAATTCTTACTAACAGCCTGGTGCCAGAGTCACTGATGTTAGCTTTACACAGTGTCTTTGTTTTTTTCAATTCATTTAAAAAACATTCATTGAGTGCCTAGCATGGTCCAGGCACTATAACTGTATGCTGAAGCTACAGAAATGAATGAGCATGTTCAATGAAAAAAAAAAAGTAAGAAAATAAATGAATTAAATTGAAACAAGTTTAATATGTAAGCAGGATATTATAAGAGTCCAGGAGTTATTTTCTGTTCTACCATAAGAGGTAGTCTATGGTCCTTTGTAGATACTAATGAGCTTGGCAAAGGAGAAATTTATAAAGAGTAGTTACTCTGAGCCTACCGGCAGGCAGTTTTATTTATGAAGAGAGAAGTAAGAGATGAGAGATGCTTGCTTTTCCCTGAGAAGCCAACACAGTACAGTTAAACACATTGATCTATTATTACAGTGATCAAAATATCATCTCAAATAATAGGCTACCTGATCCGGTCAGAACCCCTGCCCTTTGCTTTTCCTTCTGACCAACCTCTACTTATTCTTTAAAGTTCTGAACTAACTTTGAGGACAACTTCCCAGGCCTTCCTCTCCAAACCACTCAGCCACCCCTCCGAACCAAGGTGAAGTTAACACTTGTACATATGGAATCATATATAATATGTATATTCTTATTACATAACATATAAAGGCAGAAAGAGAAGACGGCAACAGAGGATATGTTGGATATGGAGGATATATCCAAATGGCTGGATGGCATTACTGGTGCAATGGACAGGAACTTGGGCAAACTTTGGGAGATGGTGAGGGACAGGGAGGCCTGGTGTGCTGCAGTCCATGGGGTCACAAAGGGCCAGCCATGACTTGGTGATTGAAAAACAACAGCATATATTACATAATATATGTCAATTATAACATACAGCAATATATCATTCTTTCCACAATATGTGTTTCTTCAGCAGGCTGTGACTTCCTTAGGAACATGAACTATTGATATTCGCATTCACGGGACCTACCACAGGATCTAACACGGGCTCAGTGGCAGAGTAGCAGCTCCAGGGGGTGGCATATAGTGGTGAGGAGGGATAGGATTTAGCTTTATCCTCACCTCTTCCTCTCTGGTTTCTATTAACCTTCCTTTCTTCACTCCAAATAAGTGTACAGTGCACTTAAAACCAGTATGTGTCGTGTATCAGTGTGGAATCAAGGCAAGGTCCCTAGTTCCCACTTCCAACAGGATGCTTAGAGAGGTCTTCTTTTGCATATCACTCAAATTCAATTAATATCTCTTAAATACTTTTAAGGAAGGGGCAGTATGAGAAGCAGGAAAGAATTTGAATGGCCATGATTTATTTTAATCAGATTTATTGAACTGTAATTTACATAGAGTAAAATTTTCCTCCTTCATATATAAAGTCTGATAAATTTTGACAAATGCATAATCATATAATCCACCCCATCATCATGATAAAGGATATTTCTACCTGCCTTAAAAATTCTCTTTGGGGAGTTCCCTGGTTGCTTAGCGGTTAGGATTTTGTGCTTTCACTGCCGTGGCCTGGGTTTAGTCCCTGGTGGGGGAACTGAGGTCCTACAAACCGCCTGATGGGGACAAAAAAATAATTCTCTTCAAATTACCAGAATTTTAATGAACTCTAGAAGAACCACAGCAAGCTATATGTGCTGGAGTTTAAACAATATATACTTCTTGCATCTCGGACAACTTAACCTATCTCTCTAAAATAAAGCATGTATTTTTCTTCAGTTATAATACCATCATGTGGTCATGCTACCTTTTCTTTTGGAAATTTCAAGGCATTTAGCTAACAAGATTTCATTATTATTCCCTGCCAACCCTGGCCCAGCTCTAAAGATGTATATTTCAATTCAATGAAATCAGTGCATCTCTTTCCCAGTTAACCTTGCTGCAGACCGTCTTATAAATATGTTAACAATGTTAGGCATATCGCTTTTAATGAGCTGGCCATTCATTTTATTAAGTAGACATTGTGCCTTTCCCTCATTTATTAACTATATTCCTTTGTGGTGACATTGAAAAGGCTCTACATCCTGGGGACACTTGCTCCATTTGGATATAATAGATACACGGAATGACGCAGCAAACAAGTGAATGACTAAGTTAATAAATGAGTGAATGAACGAGTGAGTGACTGCCTCCATTTCATGGATGAGGCACCTTCTAAGAGGCACCGTGAGGTCAGTCGACTGGCAGAAAGCCACACACTGATGTCGTAGCAGTGCCCAATTGGATGCCAAGATTGTTTGCTTTCTCCATTTAGCTATCAACTTTGTTAAAAAAAATCCCCATAAAATATCGACAGGAAAAAGTAAACATGGAAAAATTGGCCACACACAAACCACATGGCTCTTCAGAATGAATTGAATGTGCAAAGAATAACATGAGTGAAAAATGAGGAAGGGTAGATTTTCACTTGACGGGAAAAAAAAAAACCTTTCTCCTCTTATGCATTTTGAGTCCTCCTTTCTGTTAAATGAATTCAGTGACACTTTTTGGTAATGCCCTTTGTATTTTTTGCATAAGCCACTTTGGATATATGCCCATTGTGTGCTTTTTTAAACAGATTCCTTTAGTGGAAAACACACACACACACACTAATGTTCACAGTTGCCTATTATCTCATGACAAGTAGGAAGAGGACACTAGCAAGGTTCTACATAATGAGAGATCATCCATTGTTACACTTTATTTTTCTCCACATTTGGACAGATCGGGAATACATTTGATTAAATTTCCATTGAGAACCGTCCCCTCCCCGCCCCCAGGAATATGTATCAACAGAATTTCGATGAGCGCAAAATTAAAACATTCTGCATGTTATAAGAAAGTCTGATTTAAAGGATCCTAACAAAAAGAAAGGGGCGGAGGGGGGGGGAGCTATTAAAGTAAACCTCCCGAAGGGAGCCAACAGCTTTTCAGAGCATCCTGCGCTGATGCCTACCCTCCATCCGCGCTGCTCAGATATTCATGAATCGCTGTCTTCCAGCACTGCTTTCCCTCTCCCTCTGCTTTTCTGGCGCGGCTCTCCCGCCCCCCTCCCCCTCCCTTTCCTCTGGCTTCGGCTCTTTCTTACTCCTTCTCTCAGCTGCTTAACTACAGCTCCCGCTGGAACTTGCACAATCAAAAACAGCTCTCCTCTCCGGCAGCCTCCACAAGCGCATCACCTGGAGCAGAGCGACTCTCTCAGTGCACACGCCGCAGAGCCGCCAGGTAGCTGGGGGCGCGCAGGGGGTGCCCTTCCCCTGCTGGGCAGCAGCCAGAGCCTCTCCTCGGAATCCGGGGCATCCTGGGGTCCTGTTGCGGTGATGCCTGCCTTTCGGAGCCGTGATGGAAAGAGAAGAGCCACTGTCGGTGGAAACTGAGAGAGGGGAGAGGTTGCTGCAGTAGCCGGTGCTGCAGAATGTGTGAGTGAAAACCTGAGCCGCGCTGGATTCTCCATCCCGCTCCGTCTTCGTCAACTATTCCAGGAGGCAAGTCGGGAACCAGATGCACTGACCAGGTGGGGGCCACCCTGGATCTGTTAACCGTGAACTCCCCACTGTGGAAAATGGTAAACAAAGACATGAATGGATTCCCAGTCAAGAAATGCTCAGCCTTCCAATTTTTTAAGAAGCGGGTAAGGACAGGTTTTGTTTGCTTCTTTTGTTTTCTGCTCTTGTCTGAAATGCCTTTGATTGCTTGCCGGAGGTAAGCCCGAGTTTCGGTGGCAAAGCCCGGAATGGAAGTCCTGTGTGTCTGGTGGCAGTGGTCCCGCTGGGAAATAGACCTGACTTGATGCAGATTTGAGGGTGGGGGCGCCTAGGCAGAGTTGCTTTGGGAGGAGGGGGTTGGGCTGAGATGTCCTAAGGATGGTTTAGAGCCGGGAAAGGGAATTTCCCAACCAAAGCCACAAGATTACAAGCAGTTTCAAAGAGAATTGGCCTGGGCACAGTTACTGGCTAGTTGATTTGGTTGGGGACTAATTCCGTGGCGCGCTCTGGCTCTCTCTTATCTTTGAAGGCTTCAACTTTTCCCACACCTTTCATTCACTCAGTCTCAAGTGCAGCTTTATCATCTTCCTGCCTCAGAAGCAGCAGCTTCTAGCTTCCCAGATCCATCCAGCCAATAACTTGCTGAGTCTCTATCTATGGTAAAAATAGCAAAGGACGAGAATGACCTTTCAGAGAACTGATGGAGTCCAGCATTTTAAATCCTCTATTTCAAGTTGCCTCAGTTTTACTTGGTACAACCGTCTTTCTTTTCACGGGCAGTGTGAATTCAAGTGATAATATGGGGTTATGCTGCGGTATACTTTTATTTCTTAAATTCTTGTTCTTGTATTCAGGACGTTAATGTTCACCGCTTGTAAATGAGCAAAGAAAAGGGAGGGGGTTTTCCTTGTGTTTCACAATAAACTCAGTTCATTGTAATGGTCCCACTGGTGGTCGGCATAAATCTGCAAATTTACACATAAGTGGGAGGTAAGAAATGAATGATTGTTAAGCAACTGATGACTGACATTCCTCCAGCCCCCAGCTGCCCTGGTCTATTTGATACCCTAGGGCAATTCCATCAAAATGATTCTCTTCATTCATTCTCAGTTCCTTCATTCAGGTCTTTCAAGTGCTGCTCCGGAAACACTGCCCTTCACTTAAATCACCACCAAAACACAGTGAACTGGGCTGGACTACGTCCTGCACCAAATGGGCAAGCTGGGAAGGCAGGGCTGGGAACAGCATGTCAGTCCAGGCCAGAGGGCTAACACAGTTTCCCACACACCTGTGACTGAATTCCCATCAGTAGAGCAAAACCTCCCCTAAAGTCCATGGGTCAAAACATATTCATTAAAACCAAAGCAAAACCCACATTGTCCTGGCTTCTGCTCCAGAGGCCTCAGCGACTGGCAAGGAGGTCTCCCGCTGGAGGAAACTCAAGTTGAATTGGAGCAAGGCAATGCTACTTCTCAGAGTCCACTGTGTTTCTTCATTTTCCCTGTAGCCAAGATATTTCTTTCCAAGGAAAGGGCACTTTGTAAAAAAACAATTTCCAACACAGTAAACAAATGTTTTGATAATAAACAAACAACGCCAGAGCTCATAACTCAGTAGTTAAAACTCTTTACTCTCATTTAATTAATTAATTTGGTGGTACTGAAGGGACAGTGATGGTGATTTTTTTTTTTGGTTGGTTGACTTTTGGCTTGTGTTTATTTATTTACTTTAATACTTCTCAATCAGATATATTTAATCAACTGAGTAACTGTCAGGTAGATTTTAAGTTTTCTCTTCTTTGCTATCAAAATGTGCTATAATAACTGTTAATTTACTATCTAGTTTCTTTTTTGCTTAAAAGCAGAATTTAACGGTAGCCTTCAGTTGTTGCTTCTGTAGACCTTGCATTTTGCAAAGAACTAGCCAGGGTACTGATGTCTAACCTGAGTGCTTGCAGAGAGAAAGAACTTGAAACCAAGGTATGTAGGAGACCTAAGAGACATGGGTTCTATCCCTCGGTCAGGAAGATCTCCTGGAGGAGAGCCTGGCAACCCCTTCCAGTATTCTTGCCTGGAGAATCCCATGGACAGAGGAACCTGGTGGGCTACAGTCCACAGGGTCCCAAAGAGTCAGACATGACTGAAGCGATTTAGCACACATGCATCCAGCCCGGCAGCTTCATCTGCCTTTGAACCTGGGTCTATCATTTTCTGGAGATAGTATCAGAAACCTCCCCTCTTGTCCTTACTCTTCAAGGACAAAACAGCAGAATATGCCTTTGTGTCAAGTCATGGAGGGCCCTAAGGGATAAAGTCTTTGATTCTTGTCCATACATTATCTTTTCTGAAAGTTCATTTCAGTTTGTACCATGACTTTGCTTTAGGTTTTGCTTTTTGATTCCTTTGTTTGTTTGGGGCCTTTAATTACACAGCTGATATGTAAATAAATGTGTAAAACATTAAGATAATACCCAGGTAAATCCCTCTGCCTCTCTTATCCGGAGGTAAATGTTGGCATCTATCTTTCCCAGATCTTCTCTATGCATCTTTATGCACATTTGTATACTAGAATGCCTTTGTTCTCAGCTAAGAATAATACATTTTTCTTATATTCTATTGTTGAAGTTCCACAGATTTCTGCATATTTTATTTTTAACCTACTTAGACAGCCTTACAAAATGAACCTTTGTCCAATGCCCACATTAAACCATGAATAGATCTTGGAAAAAACCCATAGATTTTTTAGGGCTTACTAAAAACATGGAGGTTTGGACCCAAATTTTGATGGCAGAAAGCTTAACTAGTGCTTCCTACACCTCTGAGACATTTCATAAGAAGCCTAAGAAGGTCGCCAAAAGGGAAGGCAGAATGATCCACCCTGTGATTCATTTAGGACAGTAAGTGTGGCACCATTTATTGAGAGCTTGCTATGTTCTAGAAGTTATGGGTCAAGTGTTTTATATGTATTAGCTCATGAAATCCTCAGAGTCATCCTGTGAAGTAAGAAAACATTAAATGTGCAAAGCACGGCTTAAGAGAGATTAAACGACCAGCCCAATATCACTTAACTAAAAAGTAGCAGAACCAAAATTTAAATTTTCTTTGACCCAAAGCCCATATTCTTAATCCACACTTTCTATTTTTGAATCACACTCCCACCCCCTTTTTTCTTCCATAACAGAATCTTTTTTCTCCCCAAGTAAAATCTTTATGCCATTATGCAATTTATAAAACCTATGAAGGGGACTAGTCCTCAGCTGGCTCTCTCGAAGCTTCTTTCCAACCCTCAGTCATGACTGAGGCAGCTCTGGGGAACCCAGCCTCAAGGAACACAATCTGAAGAAAGGCAGTCCTGGTGCTAGTTCTCCCAAATCCTTTGGATTTATGCTTCCCACCACCGTGTCTTTAAAGCTCAACTAAATCAGCTTAATTTCATTTAGTTGAGAATAGCTAAGCTAAACTAGGTAAGAATTCTACTTTCATTCTGTATGTGTTAATGGTAAGTTAACATTAGATGCCTATGGATTATTCTTTATTCTTAGAATCTCTGAAAAATTCATTTAAGATAAATGGGAAAATGTCCTTATCAGTTTTATTGTCACAATCTAAGAGCTTTAAAAGGTATAGCGTTTGCTAAAGATAATCCATTTTCATGGATTTAAAGATTTGTTCATGGTTCAGATTCTTGCATGGACTGTAGCCTGCCAGGCTCCTCTGTCTATGGAATTTTCCAGATATGAATACTGGAGTGGGTAGCCATTCCCTTCTTTAGGGGATCTTCCCAACCCAGAGATTGAACCTGGGTCTCCCACATTGCAAACAGATACTTTACCATCTGAGCCACCAGGAAGGCCAGCATTATGACTCAGAAAACACCAAAAATGATATTATCTTCAACTTGATAATCCATTTTGAAAATTCCTTAGGTATGTAAATCAGTTCAGTTCAGTCGCTCAGTCATGTCCGACTCTTTGCGACCCCCTGGACTGCGGCAGGCCAGGATTCCATATCCTTCACCAACTCCCGGAACTTGCTCAAACTCTTGTCCATCAAGTCGGTGATGCCATCCAACCATCTCATCCTCTGTCATCCCCTTCTCCTCCTGCCTTCAATTTTCCCCAGCATCAGGGTCTTTTTAAGACTTCTAAAGACAGAATCACATTATCTTTCATAATATTTCAGAGGATAACTAGGTGGGATGGAATTTTGGATTTGGAATATGCACCTTAGAAACTTACTGACCTGCATTGACCTGCCTATTTTAAAGATGTAGAAACAGTGCTTGGCAGGTGAATCGTTTACTCCAGTAAAATGGGTCTAAGCCACTCCTCACAGGTAGGGTTTTCACTTCCAGATCAAGTGTCCTTTTTTAATTATTATGCTCTCAAACTGGCTCAGCGCTTCAGGCCTCATTCATTCATTCTTTAAGAAATAGAGTAGGGACGAAATCCAGTTCATCTACCTAGTACTAACTGCCTCGTGACCCCCAATTTTGACAAGACACTTCTTGTTGAACTTGTTTTGACTCAGTATATCATGATTTTGTGCATTTGAACAATCAATCTTTTGCATTGTTCTTTACTGATGACAACGTTTTATAATGACTATCACTTATGCTTACCCCGGTGGCTCGGCAGTAAAGAATTCGAGTTCAATGCCGAAGATGCAGGAGACCAGAATTTGATCCCTTGGTCAGGAAGATCCTCTAGAGTAGGAAATGGTAACCCACTCAGGTATTCTTGTTTGAAAAAGCCCATGGAAAGAGGAGCCTGGCAGGTTACAGTTCATGGGGTCACAAAGAGTCAGACACGACTGAGAGACTGACCACCACCACACTTACACAGCCCTGATACTGCTGATCACTGCTCTCAAAGGCTGAAGTATATTACACATTTAATTTAATTTCTCAAACATGAAAAGTCTATGGGAGATACTATTGTTATCCCAATATGGCAGATGAAGAAGTGTCGTGGGCCGAGGTAGAGGGAGTAATCCTACATCATGCAGCTAGTTTGTGGGAAGTCAGGGGTTGGATCAAAGCATATGGCTGCAAAGTCTGTATCCTTCACCACTGCACATCCTATCTGTGATGTTAAACAATCCAGTCTGGTCAAAGGAGACTTGAAGAGGTCTGATGGCCCTAGCTTCCTCCTTTCTCTAAAAATGATGGGGAATAAAGCAAAGGGTTTCAGGCTAGTTATGATGTTCCCTCTAGCGGAACAGAGAAACAAGATCAACCTCCTCTGAAGTGGTTATTCTCCACCACTGTTTCAAACACTTCATCCCTTTATATTTTACTTCCCTTGACTGTTCTATTTGTTGCTGTTCAGTCACTTAGTCGTGTCTGACTCTTTTTAACTCCATGGACTGCAGCATGTCAGGCTTCCCTGTCCTTCAACTCCTGAAAGCAGCTGAATTGGAATGATAATAAAAGTCCTTTTCTTATGGGAAGCTCTTTACGTCTTCTCAGGGGGCTAGCGTTTATTGAATGTTTCCTAAGGGTCAAGCCTCGCTAGTACAACACTTTACTGGTATAGTCATCCCAATCACTCCATTATGCCCATTTCACAGCCAAAGAAATTGAGTCAGAGAAGTTGAGTAAGCAGTTCAAGGTCATGGTGCTAGAAAGAGGTATAGCCAAAATCCAAACTCAGGCAGTCAGCTTTAGCACCACCAGTATTTCTATTCGAGCCACTGCAGTAAATGACAGTGAGGCATTGACCTCTGTAGGGATGGCTTTTCCCACTGAAAACTGTAAATTCCATCCAGAGAGGATTATATGGGGCGGAGTGAAGCCGGGAGACCATGGTGGTCACAGCTGTGGTGAATGACATCTCCCCCTGGACTCCTAGAATGACTTCCCACTGGAAGGCAGTAGGAATCAGAAGTCTGTCTTGGATTTCTCCAAGATATATTTAATCATACTTCCTGAAACCACAGTGGAGATTTCAATGGCTTCTACTGTACTGTCTTCAGAAGTAGCTAAATTCTGAGCCATTTGAGTCACCCCTGTGTGCACTCGAGGGCATAGAACACAACTGCAATCACCCTATGCTGTAAACCCACCGGTTTTACAGACCCACCGGGAGCTCCCATAGGGCAGGAAGGTCCTTAAGGATAGAGAACCCGTTATCTTGTTCTCTATATCCCCGCCTGTGTGTGCATGTTAGTTGCTCAGTCATGTCTGACTCTTCATGACCCAATGGACTGTAGCCCGCCAGGCTCCTCTGTCCATGGACTTCTCCAGGCAAGAATAACGGAGTGGATAGCCATTCCCTTCTACCGGGGATCTTCCCAACCCAGGAATCAAATCTCAGTCTCCTGCATTGCAGGCAGATTCTTTGCCATCTGAGCCACTTCTATATTCCTTACTAGTCAAACCATATTTGTTAAATGAATGTATGAATCAAATAAATCAATGAATCCCTGTATTAAGTGATCCCTAAGTGGTTTCTGTCTTGAGATAGATGAATGGCTTAGGAAGGTAATGCATTTTAGTTCTGTGTTTAGATGTGGATAATATATGTGAGGACTTTGAAAAATAACTTAAATCCAACTCGAAGACAAGTTGTCACTACACTTAGCAGCTGGCAGGGAACCTTGAACTCAGCTCATTTAATGATCAGTGCCCACACCACAACTTCTTTTGTGTAATGATTTTCTAGTCGGGACAAACAAGATAGACATAGTCATGATTCACTACTGTCTTTTGATTTTATATTAATATAAATCACTGACTTCAACACTATGCATTACGCATTGTGTATTCTATTACCTAGAATCCTTAAAGCATTTTCCTAATTACTATGGTTTTTCCTCATTTTTCAATGTGCTCTTAGGAGTCCCTTAGTGTGAAGAGAACTTTGAAGTCAGGAGGTCTTTCCTGCTTTGCACAGTGAGTCTTAGGGGGGTTGGACTGCAGCAGGGACTGGCTAGGTTTGGTTGTGCTGGGGGATGACTCTTCAGCAACACCGTACACAGGTAAAGAGTAGCAGGTATTTGTCACTTTGGCAGTTCTCAAGAAAGCCCAGGATAGTTAGGCTCTCATTCTGCCACAATGCTTAGAAAATATTGTGAAAGGAAAGCGAGTTCCTTAAAAGTTCCACTTTTTGGAGAACAAGTACATATAAGCTGTTGTAAGAGACATTCTGAGTGCACCCATATCTTATGATCTGTAAATGCTTAACAAGATAAAGCAAATCTAAAATGGAGCATGGCAAGTCATTGAAACACATGCCCTCATTTGGAGATTTCTGATTATAGAAGTGTAAGGGGAAGAACTGATAGGAACTGAATGGACAGAAAAGCTTAATCAGTAATTTAAGTGAAGCTAAAGATAGTTTTTTATTAAAGGAATTATCATGATGTTATCTTTTTTAAAGTGTGATGTATTTTTATGCACACTAGTTAATCCAAACAGCTAAGCAATACATTTTTTTCCCCCTCTGGCCGTGCCTTGAAGCTTGTGGGATCTTAGTTACCTGACCAGGGATTGAACCCCAGGCCACAGTAGTGAAAATGCTAAGTCTTAACCATTGGACCACCAGGGAATTCCTGAAGTCAATGTTCTTAACACTGCCAGATAAGGAGAAGCCTCCTGACTTACGTGGGATGCTGCTTCCTACCTGCTAACTAGAACCTTGGCTCCTAGCTTGGAGCATAGACTCCCCACCAATGATGGGATAAGGATGTTTGTCCCTTGCATGGAGTTGAAGAAGGCTAAGTTCACAGGGCATACGGTTTCTCAAAGGGCTTTAACTGGAGCAGTGGCCACTACTTCTCTGGAGAGTCCCATCCTTCAGAAGTCCAATCCTTCCTAGCAGAAAAGCAGGCTGCCCAGGTCCTTAGACTCAGTGTATCTGCCAGACCTGGGAACAAGAAGGTCATCCGCCAGCCACCTCCCCAGATCCTTGGTCTAAGGGCAGGTGGCCCCAGCCATGGGCCAGCTTCCTCTGGCAGCCTACACAGTGAGCTGGCCGATTTTGAAAGCTTCTGTGTAGGAGCAAGAGGAGAAGGGGCCACGAGGAGGGCAATGGAGAGAGCAGCCAGCCAGGCGGTGAGGTGTGGCCTTGGCTTCCTTCTGCAGTGGCTCCGGCATCTGCGGACAGGGTTCCTATTAGTGTTTGTTTTCTCTCTCACCTATTTCTTCGCGGCATTCTGAAATGATTTCATAAGTATTTACAACAAAGAGAAATGAAAATCAAGGCTGTAACTAGGACGGCAGGAGAATCTTCCCCTTGGTGATGCAAGATGCCAAAATATTACTCTAATTGCTTTCCAGAGCCTGCTGTGACATTTTTCTGGGAAGAGTCCGCTGAGCTATTTTTATAGCATGGGGGTCACCTTGGTCTCTTTTGTCCTCCTAAGTCAGGGCAGTCACCCAAAATGCCTTTGTTTTGGGGATGACTAGTCATAAGGTTCTTTTCGTTTTCTCTTCCTCTAGCCCTCCTCTTTTCTCTTTTTCCTTTTCTCCCTCCACCCCTCTCTGTCTCTTTCTCTCCTGTCTCTGAAAGATAAGCTCACATCAAGGCCAGAGAGGAAAGCTTGACAGAAAATACCCCCAGACTCATGTTCCACAGGGAACAGGGAACCTGCCTTCTTCTCGCTCAGCAGCTTCGGGAATGTCTTGCCACCTCTGAGTCTGGTAGAGTGAAATAAGCCAGTATCAAAGATCCTGACAGCGCCAAGATTTTAGTTTCTAGAAATAGCAAGGTAAAAAGGGCCCCCAAATAGTTAAAACACTTGAAGACTCAAATTTTTGTGGAACCAACTTTAAAATATTCCGAGAAGGAAAAAAAATTAAATCGTTCGATATGTAAAAGTATGTATTTTCAATGTTTTCTAGTCACAAATATCTTTTCTATAGATTGCTCTTTCTGAAAATTGAATATTCTTTGAAGCCTAAATCTTTCTAGACCAGTACTAATTTGGGTTATTTGTGGGGGGGGGGGGAAGTGTAAGAAAGAAAACTCAGTATGTAGCTTCTAGAGTAGTTAAAAAGATTCAAGTAAAGCTAAGTAACAAAACAATGGAGAGGTAGTGTGAAAGTAAAGACATTAGAAATGAACTCTCTTTACAGTCTCTTAAAGCTTCTCTGAAACCTTGAATATAAACTCCCTAAGCCCAGAGATTTTGTCTGTCTTATTCAGAGCTTTGCCTGAGTGTCTGGTACATAATAGTATATATGTCATAAACATATGTCAATAATATATGTTTAATGGATCAATAAAAACAAAAGGGCTTGGGGAGGGCAGATGAAGTGTAATTATAATAACAAGACGGTTAAACAGAGAGGACATTGATAATGAGAAAGAATTTAAAGAGAATCTTAATATCCATTTTTCACTGCTTTAAATAGTGCCTACATCACAACCCATAAAAGTGAAGAAGAACTAGAACCCAAGGCATTAATGAATTAAAATACTCTAACACAGGTAGTGAAACAATGTTTTTGTTTGGTCAGGCTTGGTAGAAACTAGATTTGAGCACAGAATTTGAAACTGGATTCTCTTTTGATGATTGGGTTAGTATTTTTATGCTGCTAGATATAAACGATTTTTTAAATATCCTTGTAACAACAAGAAAAGCTGAATGAATAGGGTTTTACTGAAGAATATGTTTAACAGAATTGTAAGGCTTAAGGAGTTAAGAAATATCAAAGATATTAGTCAGCTCAGTTCAGTCGCTTAGTCGTGGCTGACTCTTTGCAACCCCATGGACCGCAGCACACCAGGCTTCCGTGTCCATCACCAATGCCCGGAGCTTGCTCAAACTCAAGTTCATCAAGTCGGTGATGCCATCCAACCATCTCATCCTCTGTCATCCCCTTCTCCTCCTGCCTTCAATCTTTCCCAGCATCAGGGTCTTTTCCAGTGAGTCAGTTCTTCGCATCAGGTGGCCAAAGTATTGAAGTTTCAGCTTCAACATCAGACCTTCCAATGAACACCTAGGACTGGTTCCTTTAGGAGTGATGAGTTGGATCTCCTTGCAGTCCAAGGGACTCTCAAGAGTCTTTTCAACACCACAGATCAAAAGCATCAATTCTTCAGCACTCAGCCTTCTTTATAGTCCAACTCTCACATCCATACATGACTACTGGAAAAACCATAGCTTTGACTAGATGGACATTTGTTGGCAAAGTAATGTCTCTGCTTTTTAATATGCTGTCTAGGTTGGTCATAGCTGTTTTTCCAAGGAGCAAGTGTCTTTTAATCTCATGGCTGCAGTCACCATCTGCAGTGAATTTGGAGCCCAAGAAAATAAAGTCTGTCACTGTTTCCATTGTTCCCCCGACTATTTGCCATGAAGTGATGGGACTGGATGCCATGATCTTAGTTTGCCATGATTAAAGATATATATGGCACTTAATTCATGGAGGTAGAATATAGAATTTCTAATTCATCTCTCGGTAAGAAGTAAGAAAAGCTTCCAGAAACTATCTTTGATTTTCATGGAAATAGTTTCCATCAGTTTCTTGGGGCTTCCATAACAAACTGTCACAAACTGAGTGGCTTAAGCAATAAATTTGTATTGCCTCACAGTTCCGGAAGCTAAGAGTTTCAGAGGAAGGGGTCAGCAAAGTTGCTTCCTCCTGAGGGCTGCAAGGAAAGGATCTGTTCCAGGCTCTCTTCCGTGCTTCTGGATGGCCATCTTCTCCCTATATCTTCCCTTTATATTTATCTGTCCAAATTTTCCCTTCTTAGAAGGACATTGTGTGTGTGCTCAGTCACTCAGTTGTGTCCGACTCTTTGGAGCTCATGGACTGTAGCCTGCCAGGCTCCTCTGTCCATGAAATTTTCCAGATAAGAACACTGGAGCGAGTTGCCATTTCCTTCCCCAGGGGACACATCTCCTGCATTGGCAAGTGGACTCTTTACCCTATCACCACCTGGGAAGCCCTTTATAAGGACATTAGTAAGTTGGATTAGGGCCCACCTTATTTTAACTTGGTTACCTTTGTAAAGACTCTATCTCCAAATAAGTTCACATTCTGAAGTTCTAAGGTTAGAATTTCAATATAATGATTTGGGAGCTGGACACAGTTCAACCCATGACCAAAGTTTTTCTTTATCATTGAAGTTTCAGTTATATATGAAATGGAGAACATCCCAACAGGATGGGCTCTAAGGTATAATTTTTTACTTTGTCAAAATCATTTATAAATTCTAGGAAACAAAATATTGCAGGAAATCTATCACACTGAAGAGTATCAGGTTATATACAGGGGTCTGGTACATGAGAATATGTTTTTAAAAATATGGGGATGTGTTAGAAGTAGAAGTAAGTAGTAATTTAGAGAAAAAAATTGCTGCTAAATGTTATGTAATAAAGCTTTAGGAGCTAGATGGCTGATAAGATGTCTAATACAGCATCAAAGAACTTGCAACTAAATAATAATGATCTGTAAATGAATTTCTCCAAAGAACATCAAAATAATTGCTTTCTCTTCCAACCACTTACCCTAAAAGATTAAATGTTACATAGTAAGAACCAGGACTTGGCACTTACCATATACAAGGCCTTGCTTATCAGCTCTGACAAAACAGTCATATCTAATTTATTTGTCTATTAGTCAGTTTCTATGTAAAAGGGCCCACACCTTCTCACCTTGCCACTAATAAGATGCTGAAGCCATTGCTAATAATTAGTCTTCTAGCACAAAGAAAACACATTAAATCAGTCATCTGAGAGTAACCCTTGGACCTAATCTCAATTAGATGGAATGTTTTAATCTGATATCTTGACAGCTCTTGCGTTATGTATTTTATTCTTTTCCAAAAATCAGAACAATGAAAATTTCTAGCCTTGTCTTTCTTTCTAAAGTCATTATCTTTCAAAAAACAGGTTCAGAATTAGTGTGGAAACTACCCCCATTTTGTTTTTTGTATTATCATCATCAACAGCCACCATGAATTTAGCACCTATATATGTTAGGCATTATGGTAGGAATGCAGACATAAAAATTATATCTTCCTTTAATAAGTACCTACTGTATAGCACAGGGAACTAAACTCAATTATCTTGTAATAATCTGTAAGGGAAAAGAATCTAAAAAATTATATATAACTGAATCACTTTACTGTACACTTTAAACTAACACAACATTGTAAACCAACTATTCTTCAATTAAAAATAAGAAAAAAGAAAGCATATTTACCTTCAGTCTCCCCATCTTACCCCATCCCCAGGAACTTGGATGACATCTCTCTGGTATATACTTTTTATAATGCCTTGTACTTTTTATTAGGGCACTTGTAAATCTGTAATCACATATTGGTATATCTAAAATTAACGTCCTTTACATCGATTAATATCCTCCTGGACTATGGCTCAAAAGGTAAAAGCATCTGCTTGCAATGCGGGAGACCCAGGTTTGATCCCTGGGTTGGGAAGATCCCTTGGAGAAGGAAATGGCAGCCCACTCCAGTACTCTTGCCTGGAAAATTCCATGGATGGAGGAACCTCGTAGGTTACAGTCCATGGGGTCACAAAGAGTTGGACACGACTGAGCGACTTTACTTTCACTTTCCTGAACTATGATCTCTATGAGGACAAGGACCTTCTCTCTCTTTTGCTTCCAATTATACCCTCAGGGCTTGGCACTGGGAGGGTTATCAATAAATCCTTGGGACTGGGAGGGTTATCAATAAATCCAATTTATTTATTTAAAAATAAATTGAAACAAAAAGATAGGATATTATGAAATGCTAATAATGGGAGAGAAGAGAGAGGAGTTAATCTTAAAACCCCTATTGAAATGAAAAGTCCCTTATATTTAATTCTGCTTTGTTTTAAGTGGAGGCATATGTGAACACTCTGTGTCTGAGACACATTTATATTCTAAATGACATGTCTTTGGAAGCTGGTTTTTTTTTTTCCTATCATTTACTGTTCCCTGTGAAGAGATCTACATAATAAATTGCCCTTATAATTTAGCAGTAGGCGAAAGATTCTTCTTTTCTGAAAGAAATCACAGTTAGCATGATATAATCCCACAGGTTTGCCTCAGTTGCCAGGAAACTCAAAGCTAAATTTAAAGGTAAATTTCAGTGAAAAAATCAGACAAATCTTCAGAAATGACTTCTCAGTTGCTGAAGTTGGTTTTGAGCTCGTATTTTTATTTTAATTCTGTTGTCTCTCACTGTAACCTGCCTCAGATGGTCTCTAAACCATGATAGATGGTATATTTAATATAAAGAAAAAAGCAAAAAGGACCTATCAAGGATGAGTTCCAACTATTAAAAAAGTGGATAATGATTACACAGATGCATCACTCTGATGATACACAGCATACACAGAAGAAAATGTAGTTCTAAACTATGAAGTGCTTCTCCGCTAGTTTTTCTTCTTGAAAATGCTGCTTGTTTCAGACCTAATGAAATTAACCACTGGACCACAGAGCTCATGGGTTTATCATCTTGGCTGTCCTACATCAGCCACTGGGACTCAAAGTAGAACTGTAGGAATGTTTCCTCTCTGTCCCACCAAAAGAGAGCATACTTTTTTTCACCCAAAATGTACTATGTTTGTGTTGTCTATTGTTTGCATAACAAAATAACCCCCCTCAAAAAAACACCCCAAATTGAGTGCTGAAAACATCCCCCCCTTTTTTTTTCTTCTTTTTTTGGCTTATGATCCTATGGATCAGGAATTCAGGTTGACTCACTAGAGTAGCGGTGTTCCATGATGTTGGCTGGGTCCGTTCCTGGGCTGCGTTCAGCTGGTGGCTAGGCTGGACGGGCAAGTCCAAGAAAGCTTCACTCTCATGTCTGTTCCCCGTTGCTTCTCTCTTGGCCTCTCTCTCTCTCTTTATGTAGCTTGACTTTCCTCACAGCGTCACGGTCTTAAAGATGGTCAAACTTCTTAAAGGGCCACTGGCTTCTGAGAGGATATATTCTAAGAGCAAAGTGGAATCTGCCAATCTCATAAGGCCCAGACTTGCAGGTTCTACAGTGTGACTTCCACTGCATTGATTCATTAAGAAAGTCACAGGGCCAGTTCAGATTGGAGACGTGGAAACAAAAACTTCGCCTCTCAGTGGAAAGAGCGGCAATTTACTTCTACTACTATTGAATATTTCAATTTGTGCCATTTAGCCATAGTGTAATTGTCCAAATTGTGTCCAATTGCATTGATTTTATCTCTAAACATTTTTTTAAATTTATGCATTTGGCAGCATAAAGTTTTAGTTGCAGCATGTGGGATCTTTGATCTTCATTGCACATGCAGGATCTTTAGTTGCAGCATGCAGGATCTAGTTCCCTGTGATCAGGTATTGAACTCAGACCCCCTGCATTGGGAGCCTGGAATCTGAGCCACTAGACCGCCAGGGAAGTCCCACCTCTAAACTTCTAAAATCAAAACATTCTGAGTTATACTAAAAAGTAGCTTAGTCTCTCAGTCATGTCCGGCTCTGTGACCCCATGGACTGTAGCCCACCAGGCTCCTCTGTCCATGGGGATTCTCCAGGCAAGAATCCTGGAGTGGGTTGCCATGCCCTTCTCCAGGGGATCTTCCCAACCCAGGGATCAAACCCAAGTCTCCTACATTGCAGGCAGTTTCTTTACCATCTGAACCACCAGGGAAGCCCAAAAAGTAGAAGAAACACCCAAACATTTATAGGACAAAACTATTGTCCTCCTAATAGCAATCAGACAAAGCCAGTTAGATTCTTAGCTGCATTCTTACCAGCTTTGTAATATTGGACAAACGGGAAGTTCTAAGCCTATTGACTTATCTGTAAAATGGGTTTTAATGACAACTCTTAACCTCTTAGAACCGTTGTGAGAATTAAATGATATAATGTGTGTAAAGCATTTGACCTCAGTGCCTAGTATATACTAAGTGCTCAAAGCATGTTAAATATTATCAAGACAGACCTCAATATTATGACCTACCTTTCTAGCCTGCCTTTCTACACTTTCTGTTATGGTGTAAGTTGTAATTTTACTCATAAGTCTACTTGTAAGCATGCTGCTCTCAGACCACTTTGCTTTTGGATTTTATTGCTTAAAGGTCATTTCTCAAAAGACTTCTGCATGGTCAGTAGGCTCACACTTTTACTAAGTTATTTAGATGCTTCCAGAGGCTTAAGAACTAGTGAACACAATTAATTTATCTTCTATGGATACTTCTCCCTAGAGCAACTGCAGTGGTCCAGCTTCATTGCTGAAATGATATTTCATTTGCCCAAGATCTCTTTAAATCAAATGACACCAAATTTCTCTGCTTCCTTAGCTATATGTGCACAAAGCACTAAGGAAAGAACAGATGCCTAAACCCATAGGTCCAACATGTAATCAGTCATTAATGCCATTTGATCTGAATTTAATGCCAGGTTTTCCTTTCTAATCTGTCTTGCATTGCCAAGTCAAGACTTGATAAGAGTTTGAAATTCTAAATCAGAAGGCATTGTAACTCATAAACACTCAGATGACTTTTAAAATGCTTTTCCGACTCCCCTTCATGAAAATATTTCTTATTAAAGGCTCAGAAACTTGGATTGCAGTGAATTTTCATCCCTCTGTTTGAACTCTAAGATCAAGCTCTTTGGTATTTCTCTTGTCATGTGGACATTTATCCATCATCTCAGCTTCCTCTTTCTTGGCATGCCACCCAGTGGACCACTCTTGCATGAAAAGCTCATGGCCCAGGACTGACCAGGCTGTCCTCCTACCTCTGGGCTATTTCTTAGTTCCATTTCAGGCTCCTCCTCTCCATTCTATGGGATTCTGGGGGAATATGAGAGTGGTTCTGGTTGCATGGTTGGCTAACTTGCCTATCTCTCTCTTTCACCATCTCTTTCTCTTTTCTCTCTCCCTCTCATTCCCCATTTTTCTCGTTTTCCACTCTCCTTTCTCGCCCCTTCCTCCCGCTTCTTGCAACACGCCGATTTATTCATTTCCGTGCTTTAAATTCAATCCATATGTCTTTCTTAAATTGATCAGTTCTCTAAATGCCTGATTCCTATTCCCAGTTGCCTACTTAATATTCCTGTTCAAATGTCTCACAGATAACTTGAATTAATCATGTCCAAAAATTGAACTCTTGATTTTTCTTCCTAATTTTATTCCTTCTCCAATTTCCCCCAGCTCAATAGCTGAAATTGCCAAAGACTGGTTTGTTACAGCCAGAAACCTAAACATATTCCTCTTTCTTTTCTTGCAATATCAATGCAATAAATTAATTAGCACATACTATTATTGAGTTTACCTCTAAAACGACTTTTGTTTTTAATCCCCTTCTCTTTATTTCCAGGGCTTTGGTGCAAGCCACCCCCATCACCTTATCTTTTGGACTCTTTAATAAAAAGTCTTTTTCACTCTCATCTCTAAATCCACTCCTCCTTGCCTTTCCCCTCCTTGACTATCCCATTAAGAAATCTCTACACTTTAGTCAGATTATAGTGGAGATTTTCTTGAGGAAAAAAGGCAGTGCAAGAGGACAGAACTTCTCCAGAGTCTTGTAGAGAAGTAGCAAACTTGGCCTTAGAAGCTGAAGTTCCTTCTTTGTGGCAATAAATTCTCTCAGATACCTACTGTTGTTTGGTTTTCTCCTTTTCTTGATGTACTTTTTTTTTTTTTTTTATTCAAAGAAGTATTTCATTTTGTGAAGAACTGAGGTATTTGGGCCCTCTTGAGAATAGCTGATGCTAATATGCTTTAGCTTAAATTATATTATTCATCCCCACCTACCACAGGGCAAAAATAAAGTCATAATTTTGCTAATCGCAAAGCTACCAGAGGCTTCAAAACCCTGTCAGAAGGAAATGGCCTAATTCTTTCTCTGAAACTAGAATGAACAGACATATCTAGACACTGTTTCCAAATTGGAAATCTTTTTTCCAGATTGGAAATCTTTGTTAGTTGGCTTATGAAGCAGAAGCATAAACTAATATTAGGAACCATATTTTTGTATAGGTTTTACTATAATGTCAGCTGACCGCTTTGGATGGTTTAAGTCCTCCACATTTGGGACACATTCAGCATCCCTATACCCTATACTCCTTGGCATAACTCATCACCTCTGTTATCTCAGGAAGACAGACACTAGGCCTCCATGTCAGTCTTACCATTCTTCTACCTGAGAAGTCTTATTGTTGCCTATCCCTCACTCTTACTCACACTCAGCTAAATTCTACACTTTTTTCCTAGTCAGCTATAGTTTCATGAGATCCATAACACTTAACCAGATGTTAGAAATTGCATGGGTTACTTTCTTCAAATGCCTCTTCAACTCTTAGTAAATTCTGACTTATAATAATTACCCTTTAGTGACTGATTATATTTACCCACAAGTAGCATTTTTATAGCCCTTACTTTAGAAAATGTTCAGTGGTTTCTTCCTCCCTGTGTCTAATAATTCAGCAATGCACGTAGGTGTCCTTAGCCTTTCTTTACCAACAAAGATTCTGGGCATCAGAAAGATTAAGTAACTTCCCCATGGTCACACAGATAAAAAGGTCCACATCAATTGGTGACATTTGAGATTCTCTTTCCATTACATTACATCACTTCTCTAGCAACTGCTGTGGTTTTTCACTGGGCATTTTATACTCATCATCTATTATTGCAGGAACTTCAGAAAATGGAAATGGAGTTCTTTATTTTCCTGCTAACATTTGTCAGATTCTTTGGTCTGGGATTTTTTTTTTTTTGGTCAATTCTATCTTCTAAGTAGCTCTGGCTCCCACTTTCCTTACTTACTGAGCGCCTGCACTGCCTCTTCCCTAGCTCAGCCCCCCTCCATTCTTCCCTGAAGAATTGCTACCACTGTTAAACTGGCTTCCTGTGGCCAGTTTTACCCCCACAGAATCCTCCAAACTGCAGTCTGGAAGAATTTTCTAGAACACATGTTGGAGCTTGATATAACCACACTTTTAACACTTCAATGTTTCATCATAGCTCTCAAAATAAATTTCTAACTCCTTAGTATTGTATGTAAAGCTTACCAACACCTGGCCCTTGCTTACTTCTCTCACCCCTCCCATCTTTCTCTTTTTCCTACTTCCTCATCCACAAATTTCATTCTCCAAGCATGTTGAATAACTTAGTTTTTTCCATCTATATATCTCACCATCAATCCTGGGGCTCATTATCTGGGGTTTGCAGAGAGAGGTGTCTCTGGATGGAATCCAGAAACTTGGACGGACAAAACTTATGTTTATTTTCACCAAACTAACTGAACTTTAGTACTTCCTCCAATTATGAATGTAACCCACAAATGGCAGTAGTATTATTAGGACCTATAACTTTATCACTAATAGAAATCACATATATTTTTATATCACATGGCAACTGTTGAAGGTACTGCAGTATATTATGTACGATTATCATTACAGAGAAATTTATAGTTGTTATCGTTTCTCATCTAAACCTTGGTACCTAGTACAGCAAGAAAGAATCACATATAGTGCTGAGTATATAGTACTGAAATATCTTAAAAATTTTCCTAACTGCAGTTTAATACAATCAATTGCCTTTGTAATCCTATGTATTTTACTTTATTCATTAAAAACTTATTCTAGGAAGGGACCCCTAGGCTTCACCAGATTGTCAGAAGGGTTCAAGGCCCAGAAAAGGCAAGATCCCCATCATCATGGTTCCCCTTGCTTAGAATGTTCTTTTGAACTCCACACTCTTCACCTGGTCAACTCTCATTCATTTCCCTGAATGTGATTTATATTTTTTTTTTTTCTCTTTCAGTTTGGCTATACAGCAGGCATACAAAATCTAAGTTCCCCAGCCAGGGATTGAACCTGTGCCCCCTGCAGTGAAGGTGCAGAGACTTAGCTACTAGACTACCAGGGAAGTCCCAGGGGTAGGATTTAAAGGTAGCCCTTGAAGGTCTTTTCCCTGGTCCTCCAAGACTGGGAGAACTTCATGTCTGTTTTGTTGGCAGTGAACTTTGATTAGTTATGGACTTATTTCACTATGGTATGATTATCTTTCAATCAACTGACTCTAACACACATTCAAGGCCAGCCCAGTGGCTTTATCTCTGTTATATCCACCATGTCCAACACGTAGAGGTGCTCAGTGGTCCTCTGTTCAACTGATTCTCACCCCATTTTAGCAGCATGCCATCAGTGCCATTCATTCATACATTTATTCTGAATCTCCTAGGTCCCAGGGACTCTCTAGGCACCGGAAATTAAGCAGAGAATAATACAGAAAGAAATTCCTCACCTAGATGCTTACATGCTCACGAAGTGAGCTAGTCAATAAATAAAATTTATGAAGTAAAACATTCCAGTCATAAAAGAGCAACTATGTGAGTCCTCTGGTACAAGGTACCTAGAGTAGTCAAAGTCACAGAGACCAAGAGTAGAATGGTGGTTGCCAGGGGTGATGAGAGGAAGGAAGGATGAGGAGTTGCTATTTAACAGGTACAGCCTTTCAGTTTAGGAAGACTGGTCTGAAGATGGATGGTGGTGGTCACACCACAATATGAATGAACTGCACACTTTGAAATAGTTAATATGGTAAAGGTTATGTATATTTCATCACAATTTTTCAAAAGTAAACAACACTATATTAGATGGGAAATGTGCTGGAGAAAAGTAAAGATGGGAAGTGGGGAGTAGGAAGGCCCGAGAGAAAATAGGCTGAGAGAGGCCTCAGAGGTACAGGATTTCTTGCTTGTTTTTGCTCAGGGTCTGAGCTTCAGGCACAGACCACCTCTTTGGAAGAAGATTCAGAAAGACCTGACTCTTCTATATGACCATCAGCAGTGGATACGAAAGGAGAGTTTTTTTTTAACATGCATTGCTAAATTCCCAAGAACTGGTTGCCTTGCATTCCCCTAATGCCTTCTGGTAAAAGCATACGTTCAGTGAGTAAAATCCTTAGGAAGAATATTGGCATCTCTAATTGTTACTTGAACCTACCATTTTATCTTTCTCCTCCACTTTTCAGTTTGACATAAGCACTTCTCTGCCATGCATCATCAAAGAATTATGAGACCATTTGTGGAGGTGAATAGGATTCATTTTTGAAAAATCAGATAATTTTATCTGATTTATGTCTCTTGGGTCCTCATAAATCACCTTAATGTCCGTGCTTCTGTAAGTTTGGTTTTATACTATTTATTTTTCTAACTCACAAAGATAATCAATGGGGAGTCCAAGTCTAATTGTAAACTTTCAGTGAGTAGTTTGACTTCTGTTCTTTTTTTATTAAAATACAGGCTTTTATTCAAGTAAATACTATCAAATTTTGAGGTTTAAAGGTTTGATTTCAAAGTTTGACCTACAAAATATCAAAACAACTGGCTATAAAGTGAAACTTCTATCCAGTCAAGGTTGTTTATGCTTTGCAATATCAACCACAGAGCCTAGTTGATTTTTTTTTTTTTTTTTAGGATATTTTGACAAATAAATAAACACAGACCTCCTAATACTCTTGTTTGCCTCTAGTCTAAAGTTTCTGCCATTCAGGAACACTGCGACCAGAAAAGTCTCATGACATATTCTATCTACTACTCCTTTGTAATATTTTCTTATTTAGTTATAAAAACTGTTTAGGATTTTAAAAACTCACAAATATTCTCAATGAAATAGTGAGACTTTCATACCTTACTGGAAACTGGCAAATGATGAGTCATCTTATCTTGCCTAGATCCTAAAGTACAGATTGCCAGAGCTGAATTCTTTAAATATTAAAAATATTCCTTCCCTCTTCTTACCATCTTCTGAGACGTTCAGACAAAAAAACATGGAGTTGAACTGAGAACACAATCTAGAAATAAGCAAGGTATCTAATTATAAAAATGACATGTGACTTAAAGAACAAGCTTCTGTGATCATGGTGCTACCATTAATTTCCCTCTTTGGATCAGTTTTAATTCTTTCAAATAGGAACCCTTTGACATGACATTTCAATCATTGTAAAGATGTATTAGTACCACTTCCAACATTCTTAGCAAATGGAAATATTTAAGTGACTGCTAAAATCAGAATCCTTGACTGAATATGTTATCAGTTTCAGGGTTTTAAGGTCAGCAATGTCTAATGTCAAAAACTTTTAAAAGTCATTTCTTAATTTAAATTTCTTAATCTAAATTTCATAATTTAGATGAATTTTGAATCCTTTTCATTCTTTTCTCCACTTTCTATATTTAATTTAATATAAAATAATCCCTTCTCTTACAACATGTAATCTATTCCTAGGCTTTATTTTCATAATGAAATTCATTTGTGAACAGTAATGAACCCCATGGTTTCATTAAAGGAAAGGAATCTAACTTGTCTGAGTCTTGCTTTCCTCATCTGTAAAATGGAGAAAGCTCTTATCACCTCTAAGAGCATGATTTGTGGCATGATTTTCTCTCTTGGTGTAATTTGTAACCAATGCACACACCTACCACTCTCCTTCAGCACACAGCCTGATGAATTCTCATCTGGGCTCTTTCCAAAGGCTCCTTACAGGGCTCTCCCCTGCCCAGCTCTCCTCACTCCACAAACTATCCCACACATGGTTGAGCTGCAGACAAACATTTCACATGCAAGAAGCAGGTGTGAAACTGGCTTGCTCCAGAATTCATTACAAAGCCTTAAACCCAAGGTCCTCAGCAGCATGTCACCATGCTTTGCCAATTGCGTGTGCGCTAAGTCACTCAGTCGTGTCCAACTCTGCAACCCCATGAGCCTACCAGGCTCCTCTGTCCGTGGGATTCTCCAAGCAAGAATACTGGAGTGGGTTGTCGTTCCCTTCTCCAGGGATCAAACCTGAGTCTCCTGCAACAGTAGGTGGTTTCCTTACCACTAGCGCCACCTTAACTCTCTTTCCCACTTGCCTTTCTTCTAATCTTCCTCCTCCTCCTCCTCCCTCTCCCCTTCCTCTGCCCTTCTTCCCCTTCCTCCTCCTCCTCTTTCTTCTTCTTCGCGTTCCCCGCAATTGCTCATTTGTTCGTTCAAATATATTTACTGAGGACTGACTCTCTGAGCGCTTTGTAAGGCGCTAGAAGCAGTGATGAGCCAAACCAAAGAAGCTCCAAGTAGGGCACTACTTATATAAAGACCTAGGTGGGAAGAAGTGAGGAATCTATGAGAAGAGGTGTATAGGCTGAGCAACTGGAGTAGAGAGTCTGAAAGTAGGGGCAAGTTTGTGGGATAAAGTGAAAAAAACAAAAAAAGCACTAGAACCTCACAGACTTCCTAACGTGTTGCGTAGCTGTGTCATTATTCTGAGCACAAGGAGAAACGCCTTTGATTGAACAGAGCTGCAATTCCCTGCAATTTTCCTTCCCCCAAGTTCGTGCTTCCGCAGTTTCTGAAGTATGAACTACACTCTTCATCTCTCCAATTCATAAGCATTATCTCGAGGACCAATTTCAATAGCCATCTCTTCCATGGAAAAGTTCCTCCTCTCCCTAAGCCAGATGAACTTGTATTGAAGCCATTTAGGTCCTTATCTATTTCAAGTATGACACTTCTAGGGTCTGATATGGTAGCTACCAGTTCCATGGGGTTATCAAACACCTGAAATGTGACTGGTCTGAGTTGAGAGTAAGTTAAAGTACATACCAGAGGTTAAAGACTTTTATGAAAAAAAAAATAAAGAACATAAAATACTGCATTGATAACTTCATATTGACTACATTTTGAAATGATAATATTTGATTATGTTGGGTTAAATAATTATATGTGCAAGCTCAGTCCCTTCAGTCATGTCTGACTCTTTTTGACCCCATGGGCTGTAGCCTGCCAGGCTCCTCTGTCAGTGGGATTCTCCAGACAAGAGTACTGGAGTGGGTTGCTATGCCCTCCTCCAGGGGTTCCTCCTGATCCAGGGATCAAACCCGCTTCTCTTCTTTACCACCAGTGCCACCTGGGAAGCCAAATAATTATATGATTGAAATTAATTTCTTCTTTCATTTTGCTTTATTTAATGCAGTTAGTGGAACGTTTTAGATTATTGATACTTATGTGGTTCACATTATATTTCTAGTAAACAACACTCCTCTAAACTGTATACTTCCTGAATAGTGAATGTTTATTCAATTATGTATTTGTTTATTTCCCCTAAGGAACAAGCTAGCTTATCCATAGTAAAGACTCAGTAAATGCCGTTAAAATTCATTGCCATTCTCTAAAGTATTTTTTAAAAGTACTTTGCAATTTTAATACACTTGTCATTTTTAGAGATGTGTAGCCAAAACTCCCCAGTGAAAATAATGGGTGGGGAAGGGGAACAGGTTTTTTCCCCCTTGGCCGCAAGAAGGCTTATGTACAAAACATGTGGTTTGACCATGGCAGACACAGTGGGTCATGACGGATGATTCAGAAGGTTGTTCTGTTTCCAAAACAAGAATTTTTATTGCAGTATGTGGAAGGAGCATTAAGACGAGAGGATCCTTGTGGTTTCTCGCTGTATCTGTGGAAAAAATCTGTGGTTAAGGTTTAAATTAAACTGACATTAAAAGAGCCTTTGTAGTTACAATGTGCATTTTAACATCTGTTGCTATAGCTATACCAACACTGAATATTGTGAGTGATGGTTTAGGAGTGATGGAATAAAAATGTGGTTTCCTGCCTATGATTTTCTAGGGTTGACTTAGTCTTTTTTAATGATGAGATACAGACTAAAGAAAATTATTAAGCACGTAGAAAAGAAAACAGAAAGCAAGAATTATTAAGATTCTAAGCACTTCTGGTATGAGGGAAAAAGTACTTAGGACTTCCCAGCACCACATCTGTAATTTCATGGATTCTTTTGTTTTGGCCAATTTCAGGTTTAGAGCAGTTTTCCTTATGGTTCATGGAGGCTCTCCCATGGCAACCCTGCACACACATTCTCCTCTTTGTTAAGGGACCTTTGAGGATGAACTAAAAAGTATTTTTCATCATAAAATAGTTGGGAATACCTCTTAACCAATTTGTAAAACTGACTGCAAAGATGTTTTGTTTTATGCCCTGGATAAGATGTTTCATTTTAGACTAGTTTTCATTCAATCGACTGTGGCCAATGGGAAAAAAAATCACATTATTGGATTTTCCTCTGAAGAAGCAGAGGGGGGCTGCATCCAGAATTAATAAACACCTCTCTAATATACCATCATCATATGTATTTATGGTAATGATGTTTCTGTTTGTTCCTCAATACTCCTTTGAGCAAGCTCAAAGAACTTTTGCTGAAAATAATTTATTTAATTACGCCAAGCATACTGTATATGACAAGTACTAGGACAAAAAGGTGTTTGTATATTTGTTGTGGTGGTGTAAGTACATTTTGTGGCAAGGCAGCAAGAGGGAATAAATAGGATTCTGAAAAATGTCATACCTGATTCTGCATCTTACTTGCTATGTGACTTTAGGCAGGTCAAGTGGCCTCTCTGAGCCTTAGTATTTTATATATATATAAATATATATGTAAATATAAATATAATATAAAAAATAGGGATGCTGTTGGCCTTGTGGGGTGTTATGCATAAGAGGTGATAACTGCACAGTGCCTGGGACATAATAGTTCTTCAGTAATAGAAAACTGGTTTTAGTGTATTAAGACATTATTGATGGAATCATTGGTAGAAATTTGAGATCATTTTTACTGAAATAGAGTTTTTATTTGAATGAATGCTGAACATTTATGAATCTAGAATGGGGAAGAAACATCAAACTCAGGTTCTGTAACCTCAGATATTAGCTCACTCACAAATCATGACATTTTACATACTCACTGTTAATATATGGCACCAAAAATTCAATGAAAACAAAAACAACCTCTCGAAAGATCATTTGAATTTTAGTGTATTTGATAGCATTTTTTCCCCCTCAGAAACCTAGTGTCTGAGAGGAAGGCAAGAAATTCTATGAAAACTGACTTTAGAAAGAACAGTTAATATTTTTCTGCTTGCTCATTTATATGCAGTAACCAAAATTAGTCATTTAATCACTGTTCTGAAATGATGTTTTCTTTACCAGGCTACTATCTTCTGAAATAAGGTCTGAAAACCCAGGTTAACTAGAAAATTAATGTCAATTACACTTAAGTTTAGAGTAACTTCAAATTCCAAATGAATAAACTTCTTCTAGTCAAGGACTAAAAATATTTTTTTCACCACATGCAAAATCTGGACATTTTTTAATATGTCTGTTAAAAATGTCTTCATTTCCAGGAAAATGAGAGAAAATAATTAAGAGCAGCATGGAGATTTTAGAAGGTGAAAATAGTAGTGAAAATTACATTCAATTCTAAGATTTATGATTTCTCTTCAGATCGATATAAAATAATACGCTTTTAGAAATCCCTTTTTAAAATATTTCAAAGTCTACATTCTTTTGAATTAATATAATTGCATATAATTTAATGATATAAAAGAGAACAGAAGCAAGATTTTGTTAATCACTATCAGAATACATACAATATCCTTCAAGATAGCTAGACATAGAGACTTTAAACAGGCATAATTTCTGTCTAAGAACTAATGATTAGAGTTAAAAGGTGTCTCATTTTAAATGAGAAAATCCATTATATTCATCTCCAGTGGTAAGCGATGATTATTATATTGTAATTATATTCTATACTGGCTCCATATTTCAACCAAAGTTGCTGAAGAGTAGGAAAAATAATTACAGCAAGAAATTCTATGAAGTGTACATCAAGGAATGTAAAACTCGAGGGAGAAGTCCTTCATGAGAATGGCTTGCATGCATCAGGGCTGGGTACACAGGGCACACATTTAACATGTATTTTGCAAGCTGATTTCTAAGTCACCTCCTAGCTTTGAAGTGATTTTCATAAGATTCCATCAATAGCATTGAGAGATGTGACAGTTGGCATTAGGCATGACAACATTATAATGCCATTTGTGCATTTCAAAAATTCTTAAAATTCTGGATTCTATGCTTATCTATATAGAATAGAATTTGCTTTTCTGGCTACACTCTCATAGAAAAATTTGTGGAAATTGTACATCGTTAAAGCCATTTGGCCTAGAGATGACACCTAGTTTGGTAAGAAAAACTCTTGCTATTTAAGTTTATAAGTTTCCTAACCTTCTCCAAGTCCTGTTCTGTTACAGAATGGTTGGATGACTTCAGAAAAGCATCAGCTTTATATTTTGCAAAATTAGAACCATGTGAGAAGATTTACTCAGAGGAGGAATATGCAGCTAGGAGATTTGAGTTTAATACAATGGTCCACAAATTAGAAATATTATTTAATGAACCACAGCGAAGCCTGGAAAGAACAGTTATAAGAGCAAATAAAATTTCAAAGAGTAATAAAAGAGCTGTAAAGAAGAGACTAATTTAATGCCTAGAACCAAAGAAAAAAGCATCATTTGGGCACTTCACAGAATGAAAGATGCTCTCCAGGATTTCTGGAAAGCAAAGTCAAGTGGGCCTTAGGAAGCATCACTACGAACAAAGCTAGTGGAGGTGATGGAATTCCAGTTGAGCTATTTCAAATCCTCAAAAAGATGATGCTGTGAAAGGGCTGCACTCAATATGCCAGCAAATTTAGAAAACTCAGCAGTGGCCACAGGACTGGAAAAGGTCAGTTTTCATTCCAATCCCTAAGAAAGGCAATACTAAATAATGTTCAAACTACTGCACAATTGCACTCATCTCACACGCTAGTAAAGTAATGCTCAAAATTCTCCAAGCCAGGCTTCAACAGTACGTGAACCGAGAGCTTCCAGATGTTCAAACTGAATTTATAAAAGGCGGAGGAACCAGAGTTCAAATTGCCAATATCTGTTGGATCATAGAAAAAGCAAGAGAGTTCCAGAAAAACATCTACTTCTGCTTCATTGACTACACCAAAGCCTTTGACTGTGTGGATCACAACAAACTGTGGAAAATTCTTAAAGAGATGGGAATACCAGACTACCTTACCTGCCTCCTGAGAAATCTGTATGCAGGTCAGAAGCAACAGTTAGAACTGGACATGGAACAACAGACTGATTCCAAATAGGGAAAGGAGTACGTCAAGGCTGTATATTGTCACCGTGCTTATTTTACTTAAATGCAGAGTACATAGCTTGTGGATGAAGCACAAGCTGGAATTAAGATTGCAGGGAGAAGTATCAATAACCTCAGATATACAGATGATACCACCTTTATGTCAGAAAGTGAAGAGGAACTAAAGAGCCTTGATGAAACTGAAAGAGAAGAGTGAAAAAGCTGGCTTAAAACTCAGCATTCAAAAACCGAAGATCATGGCATCTGGTCCCATCACTTCATAGCAAATAGATGGGAAAACAATGAAAACAGTGAGAGACTTTTGGGGTCTCCAAAATCATTGCAGATGGTGACTGCAGCCATGTAGTTAAAAGACACTTGCTCCTTGGAAGAAAAGCTAGGATCAACCTAAACAGCATATTAAAAAGCATCAGTTCAGTTCAGTTCAGTCGCTCAGTCGTGTCCGACTCTTTGCAACCCCATGAATCGCAGCACGCCAGGCTTCCCTGTCCATCACCAACTCCCGGAGTTTACTCAAACTCATGTCCATCGAGTCGGTGATGCCATCCAGCCATCTCATCCTCTGTCGTCCCCTTCTCCTCACTGCCCCCAATCCCTCCAGCATCTAGGGTCTTTTTCACAAATGAGTCAACTCTTCACATTCAGGTGGGCCAAAAGTACAGGAGTTTCACTTAGACATCAGTCTACAGATGAACACCACAGGAACATAATCTTCTTCAGAGATGGACTGGTTGGTAATCCTCCTTGCGTCCAAGGGAACTTCATTGGTCTGCTAAAACACCATAGTTCAAAGCATCAATTTTTCGTGCTCAGCTTCTTCACCGTCCACTCTCCACATCCATACATTGACCATGGAAACCATAGCCTGCCTAGAATGGACCTTTGTTGGAAAGTAATGTCTCTGCTTT